>NC_133327.1:279186265-280386265 GCF_042186555.1 Aquarana catesbeiana
GCAACTAGCCTCTGCTCCGGAGTGATGGCTTGCCTCATGCAGGTATCCTGCCTGCTGATATAGGGGGTCAGCAAAGCCAACAAACGGTCAAAAACAGGGTCCGTCATCCGGAGAAAGTTCCTGAAATCCTCAGGATTATTCTCACGGATCTCACGGAGCAATGGCATGTGACAGAACTGGTCACGCTGGAGCAACCAATTCTTGGTCCATGAACTCCTCCTCGCCCTGTTCATGGACTGGTCTTGGTCTGAAGAATAAACTACAGCACCAAACACATACAATGCACGAGCTCGACGACGAGTACATACAGGTAACATGGTTTCAAAACGGTCGGCTGGTCAGAACACACTAAACAGAACGCACTGAAGAACAGCAAGGCCTGTGAAGAGCGACCTGAAAATCAGGAACGAGCGGACAATAAAACAAAGATTTCTCAATGCCAACTGACCAAACGCACTGAAAAGCAGATACAAACCTCACAAGCACAGACTGAACAACAGTTAAAACGAACTGAAAAATACGAGTCTCACAAGCGCGAATCGTCTCTCACCAAACTTCTACTAACACGAGATAAACACGAGATTAGCAGAAGGAGCCCAAAGGGTGTCGTACGGGCTATTGAACTTCCGTTTTATAGTCTCGCCGGACTTGGTGTACGTCACCGCGTACTAGGCTGTCAAACTTTTGTGTGGTCGTGTGTAGGCAAGTCCGTTCGTTAGAAAGTCTGCCGCAAGTCCGCCGAAAGTCCGCCGGAAGTCTGTTGGACAGGCTGTCGGACTTTTGTAGACGAAAAGTCCGACCGTGTGTACGCGGCATAAAAGTTGGGCTAAGACTGTTTCAATTTTTTTTAAAAGATTTAATGAAAATATGACCAGTGGAAAGACAAGCACAATATGCTAGGTACACAAAATATGTCTGGCAACAAATAAGGGAGATATCAGTCAAGCCAAACTATTCAGGTTGCATAATACCATTACAAAATATGCTACTTCCTTTCATTCATTAGGGTCATTCTGAAAATGCATTGATACCGATGTTTCTCTTATAGTTTTTAATGTTATTTTAGAACATTTAAGTTTTATTGCATCTTATGTCAAATGTTTTGAAAAAGTATCCTGTATATAAGCAGACTTTTATGGTAACTTGACTTTCCCTGCTTGTGTAGGTTTGTGTATTGGTTATCTATTCCCCAAACCCAGTGAGAATTTAAGATGTTTCTTTTCCAATGGTCTTTTAGCATACCATATGTAAATAGCATTCCTCTCCTTGTAAAATATGAAAATGTTTGTCTCCTGCTGACATATCTATCAGAAAAACGAGAAACAGGAGTCATTGGCAAGACAGTTATAGGCCTGTGACATTAAATAAGGACATTAATCAATGTTCTTACAAAAAATGTAAACTGTGTTTCAGCAGAGCCTATAAAGTTAATGAACAAAGCTATGAGGCATAAAATCTGCATCATGTTCTGTGTTCCATGACATTCCTAAGAGCTGTAATTTAGTTTGTGCGACACATAAAAATGTGCATAGACACAACTGACATTGGGTTGTATAACTTGGTTTACCTTGTCATATGAGTTTGCTAACATTTCGTTTACAGTTAGTTTACAGTGTTCTTAATAGTATTATTTCAAGTGGAAGTCAACTGATTTTTTCAATGTGGCAATCCTTAGCCCTAATTAGTGTGTCTTACAATTTGCATTATTAATCTGCTGCCAACAGGTAAGCAAAACCAATTTTCCTGATACCCTGGACATAAATAAGCTTTTAACCGTTGCAGATCAGGGGCTTTCCCACTGGAAGTGACAATTTTATGATATGAAATCTTTTTATAGTAATTCATTTGTATAGAAAATGATGGCTTTTTCACCTTTATCAATTATGGGTATTGATTCCCATAGTCCATGACAAGTACAAAATAAGGATTTTTTTCAATTATTTTTCACTTTTATGAATTATGTACATAGAATGGAAACGTTTTTCAATTATTGGTATTGATTTATAATTTTGTTCAACAATTTAAAGAGACCGTGCACTTGTTTTTATTAAAAAAATGTGACTAATAGACAGACTGATAGATCTGTATATAGATGCATTTGTTCAATCAGTTCTGTGTTAGGCCAGGTATTAGGCAGCATATTTCACTTTTGTTGTATTATGCTGACTGTTGGTTCCAAATGTACACAAAGTTATTAAAATACATACTGGCTGACCTCAGTTTTGTTATGCCGTAATAATAAAAAAGGAAGCAGTCACAGACTGTGGATTTCATCTGAAAAATATGGCACAAATTCATGTTTTTTTTTTTTTTTACTTGAAATTTGTTTTATTGAGAAAAGAAAAATAAACAGAAAAGCAATCCAAATGGTTACAGAAATTGGTACAATAGCAAAAACAAATACCTTGATAACTACATGAGAAATGGTTCTGTTCAAGTACATTAGGCAGATACCAACATATAGTCAGAGATAGAGAGGTAGGTATTATTGTACAGTCTCAATTGTGGGTCTGGTTAGAATTTCTAGTTTGTACAGTAGAGTGTGTTATCTATTCTTGATATTTTGAAGAGAGCTAGGACAAGGGCGATGCTGGTTAGGCAAAATTACGAGCGGACAGTGCATGCTGGATGGAGTAGTCAGGTATTCCATTGCTTCCAAAAGATTGTGCGTGCTCAATTTTTTTTTTTGCAAACATAATCTCATATTGAGTTTGTGTATTGAGAATTTGGAGAAAAGTAGATCTTTTGGGAGGGTCTGTTTGTTTCCAAGCCGTAGCAATGGCTTTCCTGGCTGCAATCATACTGTGATTGCAGCCAGGAATCACAGTATGGTCTGTGGACAGGGTCCCAGGATTCATGATGTAGGAGGAAGAGAGCTGTAGCCGTGTCTATGGTATGGTGGTCTGGAGCACTGAGGAATAGAAAGAAAAAATACATTTCCAAAAAGGTAATAATTTGGGGCAGGACCACCAGATGTGCAATAATGAGCCATTAGAGCAGCAGTTTCTCCAGCAGTCTGGGGAGATAGATGCATTGAATTTGGACAATCTTACTGGGGTGTAGTACCAACAGTGTAATATTTTTAGAGATGTCTCCCAGTGAGAAACCCATTTTGTTGAGGTGATGAGCAACTGTATTGCTTTGTGCCACAATTTAATGTTTTTTTTAAATACATACATGGGACAATTCTTTCAGAATTATCAATGGTGGTGCTTGCATACAGTATCTCACAACAGTGAGTACACTCCTCACATTTTTGTAAATATTTTATTATATCTTTTCATGTGACAGCACTGAGGAAATTACATTTTGCTACAATGTAAAGTAGTGAGTGTTCAGCTTGTATAACAGTGTAAATTTGCTGTCCCCTCAAAATAACTCAACACAGCCATTAATGTCTAAACTGCTGGCAACAAAAGTGAGTACACCCCTTAGTGAAAATGTCCAAATTGGGCCCAATTAGCCATTTTCCCTCCCCGGTGTCATGTAACTCGTAATGCCCCGTACACACGGTCGGATTTTCCGACGGAAAATGTGTGATAGGACCTTGTTGTCGGAAATTCCGACCGTGTGTAGGCTCCATCACACATTTTCCATCGGATTTTCCGACACACAAAGTTTGAGAGCAGGATGTAAAATTTTCCGACAACAAAATCCGTTGTCGGAAATTCCGATCGTGTGTACACAAATCCGACGGACAAAGTGCCACGCATGCTCAGAATAAATAAAGAGATGAAAGCTATTGGCCACTGCCCCGTTTATAGTCCCGACGTACGTGTTTTACGTCACCGCGTTCAGAATGATCGGATTTTCCGACAAATTTGTGTGACCGTGTGTATGCAAGACAAGTTTGAACCAACATCCGTCAGAAAAAATCCTAGGATTTTATTGTCGGAATGTCCAAACAAAGTCCGACCGTGTGTACGGGGCATTAGTGTTACAAGGTCTCAGGTGTGAATGGGGAGCAGGTGTGTTTAATTTGGTGTCATCACTCTATAAGAGTTGCCAAGATCCTGAAACTGAGCTGCAGCACGGTGGCCAAGACCATACTGTGGTTTAATAGGACAGGTTCCACTCAGAACACTCCTCACCATGGTCAACCAAAGAAGCTGAGTGCATGTGCTCAGCATCCTATCCAGAGGTTGTCTTTGGGAAATAGACGTATGAGTGCTGCCAGCATTACTGCGGAGGTTGAAGGGGTGTGGGGTCAGCCTGTCAGTTCTCAGACCATTCACCGCACATTGCATCAAATTGGTCTGCATGACTGTCGTCCCAGAAGGAAGCCTCATCTAAAGATGATGCACAAGAAAGCCCGCAAACAGTTTGTTGAAGACAAGCAGACTAAGGACATGGATTACTGGAACCATGTCCTGTGGTCTGATGAGACCAAGATAAACTTATTTGGTTCAGATGGTGTCAAACGTGTGTAGCGGCAACCAGGTAAGGAGTACAAGACAAGTGTGTCTTGCCTACCGTCAAGCATGGTGGTGGTAGTGTCATGGTCTGGGGCTGCATGAGTGCTGCCGGCACTGGAGAGCTACAGTTCCTTGAGGGAACCATGAATGCCAACATGTACTGTGACATAATGAAGCAGAGCATGATCCCCTCCCTTCAGAGATTGGGCCGCAGGGCAGTATTCCAACATTATAACGACCCCAGAAACACCTCCAAGACAACCACTGCCTTGCTAAAGAAGTTGAGGGTAAAGGTGATGGACTGGCCAAGAATCTCTCCAGACCTAAACACTATTGAATATCTGTGGGGCATTTTCAAATGGTAGGTGGAGGAGCGCAAGGTCTCTAACATCCATCAGCTCCATGATGTCATCATGGAGGGGTGGAAGAGGACTCCAGTGGCAACTTGTGAAGCTCTGGTGAACTCAATGTCCACGAGGGTTAAGGCAGTGCTGGAAAATAATGGTGGCCACACAAAATATTGACACTTTGGGCCCAATTTGGACATTTTCACTTAGGGGTGTATTCACTTTTGTTGCCAGCAGTTTAGATATTAATGGCTGTGTGTTGAGTTATTATAAGGGGACAGCAAATTTACACTGTTATACAAGCTGTACACTCACTACTTTACATTGTAGCAAAGTGTCATTTCTTTAGTGTTGTCACATGAAAAGATCTAATAAAATATTTATAAAATGTGAGAGGTGTACTCACTTCTGTGAGATACTGTACATGATTCTGAGTGCAAAAGGAACTGTGACTAATTCAGCTCATCTCAGAAATAAATATGCATTTTGATATAGGAACTATGGGAAGCCAGCTGTGACTCCTTATGGCTTTACAGCTGGCCGTGCTGTGCCCTGTGAATGGTCCCACAGCCTCTTGGACCTTGGACATCCAAGAGGCTGTGGGCAGAGATAAAGAGCTGAAGGGAAATTGAAGGGGAAGGGAGGAGGCAAAAAAGCGGAAATTCCCTTTAGGTGTAACGCTCCACTTTAATTAAATGCCAGACTTCATTTTACCTGGAAGAGGACCGACGCTGGAGGATGGAGGAAGACTTAGAGGGCAGTGGTGAAGCATGGAGAGGGTGAGTAGTGATTTTATTTATTTTTTGTTCTTATAACAAGAGTGGTGGGGAGCAAGAAAAAAAAACTGGAGAGCCACTTTAACATTTTAAGGGACATTGTACCCATTTGTAAAGTTTTGTTTTCTGTAGGTAAATGTGAAAAGCGGTCAGCTTATTGCAGCCATATTAAGATGTGTTGGTTTTTATAGACCTTGTTTTAATCTGTAGTTTGTAAGTAAACATGAACATGGGGGAGCCACAATTTGCTCTTTACATACACAATATGGGTTTTATGATTAATTGTGCTTTAGGCTGGCCATACACCATACAATTTTCTTATTCAATTTCCTTTAGGTTTACCTTCAACCATGTAGTGCACGGGCCTGACGTGTTGCATACACATTGAAAGTGACTAGGTTTTACCTAATATTATATGGATTTGGAAAATCTAAAGTAAAATTGAATAAGAAAATTGTATAATGTATGTCCAGCCTTACTGTTCCTTTCTATCAATACAAGTCCAAATCAGCTTTGACTGACTAACAACAATATACTATGTGGCTTTTTTTTTACTTGGAATCTCAGCGGTGTTCATGCTGAATACACTTTTAAAAACATGCAGGGAGAAAGATAATTCACAAACGTTAAATATGAAGAAATGTTATAATATAAAAATGTGAAGTGCACATCACATATTGTCTTTGTGTACATGTTAGAGCAACACAAAATGAAAATACATTACAATTTTGCTTTAATCACATTTGCTTGACATTTATGACGTTACGGGTAAATAAAATGTTTAAATAGTTAATTAAAGGTAATTTTTTTTTCCTCCTTCAAGACACTTTATTGTAATTATTTATTACACAGGTGCCAAGTCATGCGTCACTCATAATAAAATAAAATAAAAATGCTCTGCTTCAGAAAAGACAAGACACCATTTATTATCTGTTTTACTCTAGACCTGTCTTAAAAAAAACAAAAAAACAGATGTTATCTAAAAAATTAAGTCTACACAGCTTTTTGTTTTACAAAGCATCAAGCACTCTCACAAATGTAAATTTATATACGCTTAGGATATGTGCCAAAATTATGTAAAAATAAATTTAATGAATAAACAATTTATGGGGTTGCTGCACCTTTTAAGGTGTAGTGCCTTTAAATCGTATGCATGTGTGTAAGTGCCGGTTCACACTACGATGCGAGGACCCTGCAAATCCAGTGCACAGTGGTTTACACTGGGATCTGCTGCGGGTGTCGATATAAACACTGCGGGTGTTGATGTAAAGTTAACAACACCCCCAGATCGGTCAGCAGATCGCACTGTGAACTGGGAAATGGTGCACGAAATGGTGCACCCATGCGATCTGATTCCAGTGCGGACCAAAAAAAGGGTCCTGCACCATTTTGGTGCGAATGTGATGCGATTTCAGCCATACAGTTTGTATGGCTGAACTCGCATTGCACAGATGTCACATGTGATCTGAACAGCAATGCGGTGCGAATCACATGCGATGTCTGGCATCGCACTAGTGTGAACCGGGCTTTAAGTGCGCTACCCAATCAATCCTAGTGCTAGTAACAATATATATAAACCAATGTCATAAAACACATTATTAAGTGAACAAACTCATGACTTAAATGCATCAAACATCCAAACAATATCCATCATTGATATGGATTGTCTTAATTAAACTTCCATCATGCATAAAGTGGCAAGTTCTGTAAACATAAATTGGTGACAGGAGTCATAGGCACTTGTGTAAATGTCTCAGATGCTGGGCTTTGTAGTCATTCTCCATGGCTCCTTAATTGCAGGTAAAGGTGTGCTCATGTATAGTAATAAATAGCAAAATAAAGGGAAATATAGCGCAATTCCATTTATTTAAAATATAGTACAAAAAACAAGGTATTCCACATGGTATCCCTCTCAAATATTTCTTAGTTTGGGGCAGCACAGTGGTGTATTGGGCAGCACTCTCGCCTAGCAGTAAAAAGGGTCGCTGGTTTGAATCCCAACCACGACACTACCTGCCTGGAGTTTGCATGTTCTCCCTGTGCCTGCGTGGGTTTCCTCCGGTTTCTCCAGTTTCCTCCCACACTCCAAAGACATGCTGGTAGGTTAATTGGCTTCTGTCCAAAATAAATTGGCCCTAGTATATGAATGTGAGTTGGGGAGCTTGGATTGTGGGCTCCTTGAGGGTAGGGTGCGATGTATGTGTGGAGTGCTGTGTAAATTGATGGCGCTATATGAGTACCTTTAAATAAATAATAATAATAGATAAGCATCTTAATGAGACACAATGTATAGGGATAAGGACAATTGTAGACACGCACCCACACTCACTCAGGATGAACTGGTGTCTTTATTCAACCTTACTAACTATGTAACTATGAACTGAACTATTTTATGCATGAACACAGAAATCAATAATTAATACAGGTACCTGTCTTTAAATGACCCTATGTCACTGAACCCATTGAGCCTTAGGCCCAGGATATTGCGGGCCCTGACTTTTTTCCAAGCTGAGATTAAGCCCCACCAATTCTAAAACTTAAAGGGGTTGTAAAGGTTCACGTTTTTTCACCTTAATGCATTCTATGCATTAAGGTGAAAAAACATCCGACAATACCGCCCCCCCCCAGCCCCCCCCCCATATTTTACTTACCTGAGCCCATTCACCTGCTGCGCTCGCCCCTGATTTCCTCTTCCCCGCTCAGCCTGGCCATTGATTGGCTAGAGTGGATGGGTTGAAAGCAGCACAGCCATTGGCTCGCGCTGCTGTCAATCACAGCTAATGACGCGGCGTGCCGGGGGGGCGGGGCCGAGTGGTACAGTCGGCGGCTATAGCCGCCGGCTGTATCATGGGAGCGCGCCCGCAAGAACTAAACACCATGCGAGTATGCTCGCATGAAGGTGTTTAGTTCTTGCGGGGAGGAGCTGAGACAG
This sequence comes from Aquarana catesbeiana, assembly GCF_042186555.1. Taxonomy (NCBI): domain Eukaryota; kingdom Metazoa; phylum Chordata; class Amphibia; order Anura; family Ranidae; genus Aquarana; species Aquarana catesbeiana. Next base: position 279,194,736 of record NC_133327.1, read on the forward strand.
CTGCCAAGGGACCCCAGAAGACCAGGTTTGGGGCCACTCTGTGTAAAACGAGCTGCACAGTGGAGGTAAGTATAACATGTTTGTTATTTAAAAAAAAAAAAAAGAAATACCTTTACAACCCCTTTAATACTGTCGTAATTCCACTTTTACATGAGCAGTTGAAGCTCTGGCATTTGGCAAAAGAGCAGGACTTAATCTTAAATTGTGCCCTGGATCTAAAGGGCTCCTCGGGAGCAAATTACTAACATTAATAATGTTTTACCTACTAATGTTTTAAAACCCTTGCTACTGTGTATATATAAGTACATATCTATACAATAAAAGCCATAATAGCTCATTATTTTTGCATACTCTACTTAATGCTTAGTATTGCAAGGCTGTGTAATTCCTTGCAATTCTATCAGAGATGTTCTGACTACCTAAAAAGAATAGACTCTCTGTAGTCACTAATGACATGAAACTCTCAATGTTCTTGCTAGCCGGAGATCGTGTCATCTCTGCTGCCTCGAGGCTTCATGAGGGAGCTAAACCAATGCTAAACCTTTAGGTATAAGAGTTTTGAAGCAGTATTTTTATTCATATAAAGAAATTAGTATTTTTAACTTAAAATAACACTGTTAGGCTGGGTTCACACTGGGGAGCTCATGTTGCATCAATCAATGTTTCCTTATGGGAGCCGTCTTAACTGGTCCGACACAATTCAGTTTGACTTTGAAAATGCTCCCTGTACTACTTTGGTCTGACTTTGATCCTACTTCGGCCCAAAAAAAAATCCATACCAGACCCTTATCCGAGCACACAGCCTGGCAAGTCAGGAGAGGGGGCCCCTTAAAACCCATACCAGACCGAAGGGCCTGGTATGCTCTTGAAGGGGGAACCCATGGCGTTTTTTTAATTTTGCATGGAGTTCCCCCTAAAGATTCATACCAGACACTGTGCCTGGTATTGTCGGGGATCAAAGTCAGATCCCTGTTCATTGATGTTGGACATATGTCGGACTTCAGGTCGCAGGGCAAATTTGGATCCAAAGTGGTACGACTGTCGTGTCTTACCAGTGTGAACCCGGCCTTAATCCTAAAATGTGCCTTACTGAATTGCGTTAAGTATGAATTTTAATCCCCTTTATTTTGTAAAGTGTATTAGCAATCTAGTTTACTTTGATATAATATTTTATATAACTTATATTTATACTGTCATACTGTGCAAGTGCACTACACAATAGGCATTTAAATATGTAGTCAGTATGATACAAGAACACCAATACATGATTTGAAACAAATGAAAAGAGGATCTCTTGTATTTTATGGTAGCAATAGACAAGGTTAAAGTGCTTTGTAATTGAGCAGTGAACAAACCAGGTGTGGAAGGCTTTATTCTGAGGGGTGGTTTGTAACTGCTTATATGGGGAAGCATGTTAATAAAAAAGGTGGGTGATGAGATTTAGAGAATGTGTAAAGCATTCACAGACAAGTTTTTAGGAGCACGCAAAAGGTATGTTGGTGATCTTCCTATTGGAACTGGTGAAAACTTTTCCATGAGAGAAATGTTGCAGATGAGGGTTAAGCGTCACATCACAAGTTTATTGGCAAAGCAGCAGCCAGAAAAATCTAATAATTCAGCTACAAAATAACAAAGATTGGATGAAAAGTAATGTCTGTGCCATGGTTGTGAGGAACCAAAGCCGATGAAGATTATAATGGAAAGCTCATGCTAATGGCATTAAGTTACAGAATGGCTTGTAATACAATATACATGCTATAATAATTTTCTACACAGGGGGAATTTTCATTTCAATGGCTCTTGTAAATATTAAGCGTAGGATTATATCGTCACCTTCAGGAGTAGTGGAACTAGGCCAAAAAAAGAAAACAGCACCGTCCCTGGAAATTCCTAGCTAGCAGTCAGCCACCTCTCTGCCATAGGCAGCTCAGTTCATCACAAAGCAGTATAGTGTTAAAAAATAACCTCCAAGAGGGGTGAGTACTGTGTTCATCAATGAACTCAGAGAAAGAGATTTTACATTGAGTAATAAGTTCTTCTTAATCTTGACCGTAGTGATGTCCCAAAGCAGTGCCTCAATGAGGGGTGGGCAAACTAGCCACATTGCAAACTTCAGATACAGAGGTCTGATGTCAGAACACCCAGGAGGCACTGACCGCCCTGGTGGAGTATGCCGTGACAGATAAGAGTAGCCCGGCCCCTAAAGGTATAGGCATGAACCACCATCTGCCTGATCTATTAAGAAATAATGGTAGAATAGACCACCAAGCCTTTTCAAGGGCTGTCTACAATCACAAAAAGAGAACCAGACATCCGTAGCAGACATATACACCTAAACAACATCCAAGGAGTGCACTGCAACCTCCTTAGGATGTGAAGGACGAGGACACAGGGACAGAAGATGAATGTCCTGATTCAGATGACCCTCGTGTGGATCTACACATATAGGACCGCCTCAAATGTAGACACCATGAGGCCCAGAACCTGCATGCAGAGAGGACCACTTGTGGGACAGCAGCAACCAAACCGCAGTCCGGAGCTTCGGAAGCTTCGGTGGGAGGTACACCTTGGCCTGTGCCAAGTCAAGGATCAGCCCCAGATATACCAGACGGGGTCAGAGACAACTTCCTAAGGTTCAAAGCCCAGCCAAACTCCTGCAGAGTGTGCATGTGATCATCACAATGTCAATTAGTGCAGAGTGAGATTCCATTTGCAGGAGGAGGTCATCCAGATATCATATCACGGCAATCCCCTGCTGTCTCAGCCAATTTGGGACCAGGGCCAGCACTTCTGTAAACACCCAGGCAACAGAGGCCATACCAAATGGCAGCGCCAAAAAAAACGAATACACATCCCAACTGCAAAGTGCAGGAAGCGCTGGTGCCTGGTTTAGAAGCCGGAAAATACCCCTAATGAAGGGAAGCCACCACCGAAAAGGATGGATTCCATCTTGGACTTCTGTACTTTCACAGAGCAGTTCAGGGCCTTGAGGTCCAGTATCAGACCCACTCCTTCCTTCTTTGGTACCGTAACCAGGTTGAAGCAAAATCTCCTGGGTCCAGAACAGGGGCTTTCAAGCCCTGGAGATGCAGATACCGCACCGCCCAATAAAGAGCCCGCAGACAAGACAATGAGAGAAGAAGATTGGAAAGAAAGTGCTTGTCTGGTGGATAGCAAAGAAATTCTATTTTGTAGCCTCAGAGAATCACATTGAGGAGAGGTCCATGGACCCATGAACCAACAAAGGCGACCCTCCACCCTGAAAACAGGTTGGGGCAAGCCATCATGCCAAGAAAGATTTGTATGCAGGCTTAATGAGCTTGTGCACCACCCGCAGGAGCTATGAAGGGTTTGGATCCCTTGTCTGAGGAACCTGAAATGAAAAATCCACTTGTGTGCAGAAGGAGGGACCCTGCTTGTGACTCGGATCCTCCCCTTTTCTAGATTGCAGGAGAAATGTACTCTTCCCTCTCATAAGATTCTTAATAATGTTGTGCAGGCTTGCTCCAAAAAGCTGCTCACCCTGGAGGGGCAAATCAGCCAAGGATTTCTTTGACATCTGGTCCACTGGCCAGCAGACTCCTCAGATTACCACAGCTAAGATTGAGAGCTTGGAAAGCAGTGGAGCTGCATCTAAGGACACATCTCACACGCATTTTAATGCTCTGAACTTTTTGGTCCACCAATTCCAAGTAGATTGGGAAGACCTGTTTATTACCCAGTCCTTGGCATAAAGGCTTAGCCCACTGGGAGAGTGTTGTGTTTCTGACAAAAGAGTAGTGTCTAAAATTGGACAAAGAGCTGAGCCAGCCACCGTAAACATGGAGCAGGTGAGTGATTCTACTTTCCTAAGGATTGTTTAAGGAGGAGTCTTCTCCACCGGTATCATGGCTGCCTTGCCAACCTAGAAATAGGAAAGTCGGTGACAGGAGGAGAGGTCTAAAAAAAAAAAAAATTATAATTTGGCTAGAAGGTGGATATTGATTATTCAGCATATCTCGTTTAAATTAACAAAAAATGGTACAGGATTTTTAAGGTGCAATTATACAAGACAAAAAAAAATGTCATTTTTTTCAATAAAACCATATGACGTTATTTGTGTTACAATTGAAAACATAATAAAATCATGTTATAAATGATGTTTTACAACAAGGTCTTTTTGTCCATATTTCGTAACAGCTATACAGATTTTACTTTCTCAACATCTTTTGACGATTAGAGGCTTCCTTGGGAGAAGTGTTGCTGACATATTTTAGGCTGTATAAGATGAACACAAAATATAAAAATGATTATACTGTACAATCAAATATTGTTGCATTCCTGACATCTACATTGGGATATGTTATATGTGCTTACCTATCCAACCAAAGGTTAGCTTTTCATCAAAGCGGGTTTTCAATTTTTGTGTATGTTTAAAACTTGTCACCAATGACAGATTTGAAGTGGTCATTTAGTGACGATCAGGCTACAAAAGAGAATATAGAAAATTAGTTTAATCATAAAAATGTTCTTAATTAGATCCAATTTAGTTTGGTCATACTTACAGGCTGCATTATAACATCCAACTCCACAGTAAGAAACTGACCAAGAAATCAAAACATCAAAATATGTATAAATGCTCTGCAATTAAGGTTAGTCTCTGGTTTTAGTAAGAACTACCTCCCATAATACTACTTTAATATTTGTATGTAAAACAATATTTCCTTGCTGGGTATACACGTATTGAAATTTAATGGCTGCATCACTGATCAATGTATTTTGACCAGGGTGGGTGGGGGTGTCCGCTGTCAGAATACAATAGTGCAGCAGAGGAGATCCCTGCTTCTACAACAGTTGTGTGGATGCAGGAATCTGAGTTTTTTGCTTTCAAAGGGTTTCTAAAGGTTGTATATAAAAAAAAAAAAATAATAATAAACATGTTATACTTACCCGCTCTTTGCAATCGTTTTGCACAGAGCAGCCCTGATCCTCTTCTTTTGGGACCGCTGGTGGTCTTGGCTCCTCTCCCTTGTCGATGGCCCTCAACAGCAAGACTCTTGCTATGGGGCTCTCGAGTCATGCTCCTGTGAATGGACATTTTCCATTCACACACAGAGTGGCTCACCCCCCACTCTCTCCTCATTGGCTCACTGGCTGTGATAAACAGCTGCTGTGAGCCAATGAAGAGAGAGAGACTCAGGAGAACCGCTGCTCTCATGCACATTGCTGGAATGAGATGGGACACAGAAGAGTATTAGGGGGGCTGAGGGGGAAGCTGCACCCAGAAGGTTACTTAACCTATAGAATGCATTAAGTTGAAAACAACTTCTGCCTTTAGAATCACTTTAACCCACTTGTTAAATGAAGAAAAACTCAGTGTATACCTAACTTTATTCTCCTGGGTTTAATTAAACTGGGAATCATTCAACCTGGAAGACAGAGCACATTTTGTTGCAAAGAGGAGGACACACACAAAGGTATTCCATCCAGAGGATTGTCCACTGGTTGCGGAATAGATCCAACAGCACACAACTGTACTTTTATCTCAGCTACTTTACAAAAAAAATTTTCAAGATCTTCCTGAAGAAGCCATGTTTTCTCCTACACAGTGACTTCTAATGCAATACACCAAGTTACTGTTCCACCAGCTATACCCCTGCCCTCCCTGAGCGGTCTTAATCAGAAGATGAAGAAAGAAACCTTTTTGATGGTCATCCAATATATAATTTTGGTTGTTGGGAAGTAGATACTCTCAGCCACAACATTATTAAATATTTTGATTAAATCAAACATTGGTGTTGTTGCTTGTGATTGCTATTTTTTTTTTTTTTTTTTTAGAATCAACTTATATTTTGCTTCTCTGTTTAGATCTAGGTAAAATCCGGAGTGCAGTGGGAAGCGCACAGCTGCTCATGTCACAGAAGTTTCAGCAGTTTTATTGGCTTTGTCAGCAAAATCTGGTAAGTCACTTCTGTGAAATTATAAATAAAAATAACTTATGTATGTAATTTTACATCAACTTTTCTTACACCCGTGATAATTCTTTAGCATGATGCTATAACAGAGGTGACACAGGGTCAAATCTTTCAGAAATAACCAGAAACATCTTTACATATGAACTATTCACTATGCACAACTCTTATCGTTAAAGATTATGCTATCACAGTATTTCATATTCCTGATACGTGTCTGTTGTACCATGTACCTGCTGATCCATCCAGCCCCCCTACTTTCTTATTTCAAACTGACCACACTGGGATAGATGTATTCTCATGTCTAGCATGGTCAGTTTTATGACTGTGCTGGGAGAACAGTCTGCCTATAATCCAATGGCCAAGACTTGTGCTGATATACCCCCTGCACAGCCATTCACTGGGAAGATCAGTGTACTGCTGTTTCTCCACCCTCACCTCTCCAAGCTCCTTATGAAGCTGAGAACAGCAGTCATGTTATAATGTATAAAAAAGAAAAAAAAAGGTATTTATTATTTCTAAATAAATACAATTTCTACAAATTTAAAAAACACATTTATCTTACAAAGGCATATTAAAGCAAAACTCCAGGATACGTAAAAATTGTCTAAATACAAGAGTCATGTTCATTTTCCTTGTATCTTGGTGTGCTTTGTGTATTTCTTCTAGATCTGTGCAATAATCCAGAGTAAAACTTTGCTTTTGTGAAGCAGCTTCCTATAATAAAACCAATCACTACTGCTGTCTATCCTTAGGTGTAGGGGGACTGGTCTTGTCCCCTCCAGCAGTTATCTACAGGAAGCCTCTATGGAGCTTTTTGGGTGCCTCTCACAGCTTTGCTCTCTGAACAGGCCATGTAGAGCATAGTTATTATGTCACTGCTACTTTTACAAGGCAATATCAAGGGTTGACTTGGTGCACACAAAATTGATTCATATCCTTTTTGACTGTTAAGTAATATATTTAAAGTTTTTGTTTCCAATTAAAGTATTTAGAGACTGCAATGAACAATAGCTGCATGTACCTTAAAACAGACCTTCAGTCATTTTTCCATCTTTACATCTATTAAACCTTCTGCCCTTGTTGTTTTAATTTTGGATTGTAAAACATTTTTTTTTCTGCCAGTAAATACCTTCTACAACCCACTTCCTGTTTCTTGTCTGGTCATTAGCCTAGGCTTATGACATCATGCACAGCTCTCTCTCTCTCTCACTCCCATGAGAGTTTGCCAGGAAGGTAGGGGGGATGAGTCATAAGAGGGCCAATGAAAGCTGTAGAGCTGGAGGTGTGTGTCTGTGTAAATCCAGGAAGTGAACAGGCAGCAGTTTCAGCTACCCACAGTTAAAATGGATGCAGCCAGACTTAATGGAGGGAGAGAAACTGCAGAATGGCAAAGATTTTTTTTATTACAAATTATGTGAACAGACTGCAGTTCCTCTTTAAGCCCTAAAATATGGAAGTCAGACCAATAGTAGTTTAGCCAAACTGAAAAATTTGAGCTTTTTCAACCATATTTGTGCTATTGTTTTGAAAAGCCAGTGCCACGTTAGACCTTCACCCATATATACACTATTTTACCAAAAGTATTGGGACGCATGTCTTTACACGCACATGAACTTTAATTAGATCCCAGTCTTCGTCCGTAGGGTTCAATATTGAGTTGGCCCACTCTTTGCAGCTACAAAAGCTTCAACTCATCTGGTAAGGCTGTCCACAAGGTTTAGGAGTGTGTCTATGGAAATGTTTGACCATTCTTCCAAAAGCGCATTTGTTAGGTCAGGCACTGATGTTAGACGAGAAGGCCTGGCTCGCAGTCTCTGCTCTACTTCATCCCAAAGCTGTTCTGTCAGGTTGAGGTCAGGACTCTGTGCAGGCCATTCAAGTTTCTGCACCCCAAACTTGCTCATGCATGTCTTTATGGACCTTAGTGCTCAAATAGTGATTATTGACATAATCTGTAATCCACACATAATGCCATTTTTACATCTCAATCCTGGTGATTTAACAACAAATCACACCTTCAGCCATAACACCATTGATACCCGTCCTATACTTTGTTGAACCATTGCAATTGGATTATGCCATTGCACAAAGTGGTTTCACAAACTTACAGTATCCAATCCCGTTCTTGAACAATCAACATCTGCCCTGACACATTTCATAGTGATTGGGTAAGGGTTGCTGAGTCACTCATGTGGCTATAAATGTTGAGATAGGGTCCTGACACTCATTAAAGTGAAACTAAACACACACTGTTTAATTTCCATGGTCCCTTCTCTTTCCATATGTGGATGTTGGCACTGTAATTATTTTGATTTAAAAAAAATGAAGTACCTTTTTCCTAATTAATATAAAGTTGTCACATGACCCAGCTCTTTCCCAGCCTCTCCGTAGGGAAACAGTGGCAGGAGGAACTTCTAGTCTTCTACTACTGATCACATGTTAAAAAAAAATAGCCTTTGGAAAACAGAGTAAAAATAAATAATGAACCACTTCAATACCATGCACTTTCGCCCCTTCCTGTCCAGGACAATTTTCAGCTTTCAGCACTGTCACACTTTGAATGACAATTGTGTCGTCATGCTACACTGTAACCAAACTAAGTTTTTATCATTTTCTTCCCACAAATAGAGCTTTCTTTTAGTGGTATTTGATCACCTCTGTGGTTTTTATTTTTTGCTAAAGAAACTAAAAAAGACCAAAATTTTTGAAAAAAAAAAAAGTTTTTCTTAGTTTCTGTCATAAAATTTTGTTTTCCCCTTCACTGACGGGCACTGATGAGGCGGCACTGATGGGCACTGATGAGGCGGCACTGATGGGCACTGATGAGGAGGCACTGATACGTAGAATTGATGGGCACTGATAGGCGGCACTGATATGCAGCACTGATGGGCACCAATAGGCGGCACTGATATGCAGCACTGATGGGCACTGACAGGCGGCAGTGATGGGCACTGATAGGTGGCACTGATGGCACTGATAGGTGGCACTGATGGGCACTGACAGGCGGCACTGATGGGCACTGTCAGGCGGAACTGATGGGCACTGACAGGTGGCACTGATGGGCAGCACTGATAATGAGGTACTGATAGATTACTGACAGGTGTGACTGCTGGGCACTGATTGGTACTGTGGTGGGCTCTTATTGGCACTGAGGTGGGCACTGGGAGACTTTATTATTGTGTTTATTGCTGGGCACTGATTGGCAGGTGATTGGCACAGCTGAAAGGGCTGTGACAGGGAGAGCCGCTGATCGACTTTCCCTGTCAGCGCGAACCAGGGAATGCTGTTTACCGGCACTTCCTGGTTCACGCGATGATCAGCTGTGATTGGTCATAGCTGATCACGTGGTAAGAAGCCTCTGACAGAGGCTTCTTATCATGATCGGAGATGCGGCATGTCAGACTGACACGCCACACTCGCGATCTCCGTGCTGAGTGCCCCCATGGGCGTGCGCCGGCATGTTATCTTGCTGGACATCATATGACACCCAGTCAGGATAACAGAACCACTTCCCGGCCGTCATTCTGCATACGGCAGGCGGGAAGTGGTTAATTAATATCAATAAACTTTTTTAAATTATCATACCGTTATATATTTGGTTTTAAGGTAAATAGATTAAGTGTAGTCAAAGCATAGCTAGAGTCCAGTAACCAGAGCGGGTAGTCAGCCAAGCCAGAGTTCAGTAACCATATCGGGTAATCAGCCAAGCCAAAGTTCAGTAACCAGATCGGGTAATCAGCCAGGCCAGAAGTCAGGGATCCAAGTAAAAGAACAGCAAGCAGGATAAGGAGCCAGAAGGGATGTCAGCAAAGCCAGACTTTAAACAGGAATGCAGGAGATGGTTTCTTGTAATGTGACCAAGGCGAAGGCAGGAATGAAGTGAGCTGGAAATCTGGTTAACTGTGGAGAGAGATGAGAGCTGGCAATTAGCCGACAGCTGAGCGGCCAGCTCAGAGAAGGAAGGGCTGAGCCAGCCCTGTCAGACAGAGGGACATTGCTCCAAATGATGGACAGTCCCTCAAAATCAGGGACAGTTGGGAGCTATGATATCCCACCCCCATTGGAGGAGGAGGAGGGAGGGAGTGGGCTGTTATTTTCCACTCTATAGTCACATGGGCTGCTCACATGTGATGGAGAGGAAATGCTCAGGGTAGAAAGATACTGAAGACAGCTTATGAACTAGCTGCCAAAATTGCTCTGCAAAATCCCAAACTGCATTGGGGACATGGCCAGGAGGGGGAGAGCAGCAGAATCAACCAGTTTTTTTGCAGAATACAAAAAATGAATCTCATAGTGACTGAGTGAGTATGAACAGCATGTAATACAGCATTTATTGATAGTTTTTAATGGCTTGGGTTGAATGACACTTTAAAGCTGGGGAAGTTGCCTGAAGGAGAAGTTAACTACTTTCTACATTACAGTTAAATGCAGGGCTAGACTGGGACAAAAATGTGGCCCTGGACTTCATCCAGACCGGCCCAAGGCACAACACATCAGGGTACAGTACATCAGGGCACAGCACATCAGGGTACAGAGCCCAGCACATCAGGGCACAAAGCACATCAGGGTACAGAGCCCAGCACATCAGGGCACAAGGCACATCAGGGTACAACACAGCAAGCCACATCAGGGTACATGGCACAGCACATCAGGGTACAGAGCCCAGCACATCAGGGTACAGAGCCCAAGCACATCAGGGTACAGCACATTAGGGTACAGGACATCAGGGTACAGGACATCAGGGCACAACACATAAGGGTACAGGGCACAACACATCAGGGCACATCAGGGCACAGTGCATCAGGGTACAGGACATCATGGCACAGGACATCGGGGCACCTCAGGGCATGGGCACATCAGGGCACGGGCACATCAGGGCACAAGGCACATCAGGTCATGGGGAACATCAGGGCATAGGACATCGGGGCACAGCATATCAGGGCACGGGGCACATCAGGTCACAGGGCACATCAGGGCGTAGGACATCGGGGCACATCAGGGCACAGGGCACATAGCACATCAGGGCACGGGGCACATGGCACATAGCACTTCAGAGCACGGGGCACGTCAGGGCATGGGGCACATGGCACATCAGGGCACATCAGGGCTTTAGGGCACATCAGGGCACATTATGGGGCACATCAGGGCACATTATGAGGCACATTATGGGGCACATCAGGGCACATTATGGGGCACATTATGGGGCACATTGGGGCACATAGCACATCAGGGCACGGGGCACATCAGGGCACGGGGCACATCAGGGCATGGGGCACATTAGGCCACATGGCACATCAGGGCATGGGGCACATCAGGCCACATGGCACATCAGGGCATGGGGCACATCAGGCCACATGGCACATAAGGGCACGGGGCACATCAGGGCACATGGCACATCAGGGCACGGGGCACATCAGGGCACATAGCACATCAGGGCACATAGCACATCAGGGCACGGGGCACATTGGGGCACATAGCACATCAGGGCACGGGGCACATCAGGGCATGGGGCACATGGCACATTGGGGCACATCAGGGCTCAGGGCACATCAGGGCACATTATGGCACATCAGGGCACATGGCACATTATGGGGCACATAGCACATCAGGGCACATTGGGGCACATAGCACATGAGGGCAAATTATGGGGCACATTATAGGGCACATCAGGGGGCACATCACCGGTTCTTACTATCCAGTATGCAGAGTAGCGCAGGAAGCGTCTGTCTGTAGTAAGTTCTCTCTCATGTCACGCAGCGCTGCTCGCTCCCCGGCGGCCCCTCCTCTCTTCTCGTCTATCCCAGATGATGTCACAAGCCAATGGGGATAGATGAGAAGAGAGGAGGGGCCGCCGGGGAGCGAGCAGCGCTGCGTGACATGAGAGAGAACTTACTACAGACAGACGCTTCCTGCGCTACTCTGCATACTGGCTAAATCTCGATCTACCCATCAGGCGCCAGCTGTCGGCGGTTGACGGGTAGATCGCCGAGCACCGCAGATGCAGCTGAAACCGGCCCACTCTGAGCCATCAGCCCACCGGGAATCTCCCGGTAGTCCCGATGGCCAGTCCATCCCTGGTTAAATGTAACTAACTACTACTAAAAATGAGAAGCTTCTTGCACACTACCTGTAAACAATATCTCATCTACAACTTTAAATGATAAATACCAGAATTGCAAGTCCCACTGTCTAGTCCCCAAATGATCTCCACTTGCATATTAGATTATGCTTAGAATTCACAGAGAGATATTGCTTTCAAGTTTCCATATTGCTCTTTCTGTCTCTAAAGTCTCTTGAAATGTCAAACACACACAGATCTGTGGCTAGGGGATGAGAGAAGTTGCTGACATCACCCACTAGATGACGAGTTGGCCAGGAAGTCTGGTCAGTTTTATCAGTTTGGCACAGCGATAAATTCGCTAACCTGGAGTGAGCAAATCCTAGTCATTTTAATCGAACATAATAGAACCAATGTTGTTACACATATCATTACACTTTACAGCTAATCGATTGTACTTTTATTATTAACTTTTTTCATGTAGCTCTGCTTCCTAGATTGCCAATGTTTTGGTGAATCAGTATTTCAGAAAAGGTACTTTATTATGACTGTAATCTAATAGATCAACATGCATCTAAATCCTACCAACTGCTGAACTCTATTATATGTTTTGAGTAATTCTGCTTCTTAATCTGACAATAGAGCATACAAAGCAAATAGCTTCAGCCTATAACTTAAAAAAAACTTTAGAAGTGGAAGACAGCGATATCTCTGTAGCAGTAGTGGCAGATAAAACAGTAGATTTTTTTTCTCTGCTCAGTAACTCGACAGCAAATATCCAGATGCTGGTCAGAACCCAGTCACACTACAACTTCTGTAAGGATATTCCACTTCAAAGCAAGTGGGCCTGCAAGGTGTATGAGTATTCTGCACAGCATGCATTAAATAGCAGAGAGGTTCAAATCCTACATGTAGACATCAATGCTAGCATATATCTATTCACAATATCAAGCATACCATACATCTTCATGCAGAATTCTTAATGCCAATCAGCTAACAACACATTTTCATTCAGTCTTTTATTAATATCAATTATTATTAATTATTACCGTATACAGGATTTATATGGCACCAACAGTTTGCGCAGTGCTTTACAACATAAGATTAGACAGTACAGTTACAATACAAATCAATACGAGAGGAATTAGAGGGAGCTTAATTCAGTCTTTTATTCAGAAGCTTCAATTGCAAAGAGAGTGGGGGAAGACCAGAGGTTCTTCCTTGGACATCCTGGTCAGGTTTTATCTCTAGCTCTGGGACTTCTGGAGCACGTTATTAGATAGACAATATATGAATGCACCAATTTAAGTGTGCTGTTTGTAAACTTTTTATTTTTTTGGGTTGACAACAAGCAACCTTTTTAGCTAACGGGATGTTTTGGTTTTTTTTAATGGTCTGCAACTGCTGTTCAGACAGCGATCAACTACTGAAGTCCATTCTCCAGTTTGAAGCCATGTGCTCTTGCCTCAGTGTACACTGCAATATACTGAAATGAAAACATAAGGATCGCGCTTTTTTATTCTTCAAAATGAGAAGTTTCTGTCTTAGGTCATCTTGCAGTCATCTTTGGTTACATTTGTGCATACAGAGAGAAAACGCTTAATAATTGAAATACATTGAAACAAATTGAAAAGTATATGTTTTTGGCTGTCTAGAAGATTTTAGTGTGAGATGACTACAAAAGAGTATTTTTAATGTTGTACCAAAGCTTGTCTGAAGCCTAGAACAATTTCCAGACTTTCAGCTAATGTTTCTTTAGTGTTCTCAGAGCACATGACTGAAATCTTCTCAGCTGTAATGCTTTTTGATCACGTAAATCAGTACCTACTACACCTCCCCTGTTAAAGAAAATTACTGATAGCAAACAGAGTATTTATACCAAGCACTTATATAGCTCCAGAGTATTGTACACCATTTACATAAATCCATTTTCATCAGTCCCAGCCCCTCAAAGGGGCCCATAATCTAATGCCCCTACCCCACTTTTACAAAGTAGGGACAATTTAGGAGACCAGTTAACCATTCAGCATGTATTTTTATTCTGGGAGGAAACCCAGAAAAAGCCCTTAAATGTTGTCCTTGGTGAGATTGGAACATTGAACTTGGAGGCATTTGCATTGAACAGTGCTCTACAGCTTCCACTAAATGTTTGAGTACTTTTTCACTTATTAGCTTTGATACTTGCCAGGCTATTGTGGTAAATGCCTGATTTGAAGGCATATGGTTATTCAGCTTAAATGATCACAGAGATATCTTGGGTATATGTCCTAATTAAGATTTGTAAAAATGCTTTGTATTGTTACCTTTCTTAGTCAGGAGATTAAATTAATATGAACCATTTGTGCCAAATATATAGCATTTGTAATATAGTATAGTGAAGAATTGGTTCAATGTTTAATAGAAGAATGTGGCACTGCCATCTAGTGGAACTATAGCATAATTACATTAGTAAAAAAAAGGTTTTATGAACATTGTCATTTTTTTACAGCACCTGCACTGTGGAATACAGTACAATGATATAGTACATCATGCAAAGATCACTAAACCTTTAGGGAGATTTCTGGCAAGCACACAAATGCATCAATTAGGATCTAAACAAAAGAACTTGTCATACGCAGTATACATATTCATCATGCATATTTCTTCATTGTTCTAACCCACTCTTGCAGCAGTAAAGTGGATGAGGCAAGCCAGTGTTTATACCACCCAACTGTCTCAGGATTTCCACAAAATCCCAGCATCCACGGAATCTGGGACAATTGGGAAGTTTGAATGCTGGCTTGCCTCATCCACTCCTATAGAAAACAGGTTGAAAGAAGGTTGTAACTGCCCTGCCAAGTACAATAACATTTTGAAAAGGTAAAAAACCCTTTTCTTTTACTGTTATTGATGTTCACAAGAATATCATGTACATTAGCAAACTATATGTCACTCGTATGTGAATTCTTCATAATCAGTCACTTTTACTGTTACAGTCTAAACCACACCATCTTTGTTTTGCTCTGGAGGGTTTGGATCTAAAAGAAAATGTGTGCCTTCCTGCTATGCTCATTCATGAAGGAAAAAAAACTCTAGTGAATAGGAAAGTTACAATCTCTCTTTTTAAAATACAAGAAGGTAGACTGAAACTCAACCTGTGAGCAAATAATAATAAATTCTGCCTGACATTTAGTAAATATACAGGGGCCCCACATATGATAAGCAATGTCCATTCCCATAAAGACCCACCCCCGTGTCCAAAACCCTGTCAGAGATGTGTCATGAGTCTGACTAGTGTAAATATTTGCACCACAACTTCACACATCAGGAGAAAGGGTATGAACTGCTGCACACCCTCCAAAAGGGTGAACCTTCCCCAAAGAGGGAGAAATTGAACTTCATACATGCCTAGTCCAAAATTCACCCTCCTGTCCATGTCCAGCTCTGCTGCTGCATCCTTTTCCAGTGGAACTCAGACAGTTGCCATTCACGATCTATTTTTCTGCATTCTTTCACTCTCCTTGATATTGAATCTGCTCACACTCTACCTTGTCTCTCTTTCCATTAATTGCCAGGTCCTACTCTGCCACCTCTGATTCTTACAATGGTCCTTTCCCCTCTGCCCCTTTATGCCTCCTGGTCCACAATCAGATGCTAATTTATCTCATCTATCCACTCATTCCCCCAATCCATGTTAACCCCCCAGGCCAAATAATATATTTCCAGCTAAAAATACTCTGTGATTGAGCAGTAATATAGTACTTGAGACCAAAATTAGCCTAAATTAACCCTTTTATGAATGGGCACACATTTTCTGATGTAATATAATATTGAATAATTTTGTATAGACAAAACTATAGTAGAAAAGAATGATCATTTGCTGTATTAGTCAGAGATTCTCATATAGCATTATTGCAAAAATAATAGTTTCGAGCTAAACAGGTAAGATTGGTAACACTGTGTGTATGAAAGGGTCATACTGACATTCTATTATTATGTCTTATTAAAATAAGGATCCAAGTGCTATGCCCAGGCCAACATCACAAGACTTAGCAGGATTTTGGGACTTGTTGCAGTTATCCATTGAAGATGTAAGCATGAAGTTTGACAAGTTGCACCAGCTAAAAGCCAATGATTGGAAGACAATTGATTCTCCTGAGAAAAAGGTATGAGTTTTTATAAATATCATCCAATGTCATTGTAGGGAGCTGGGGATAACTTTTTATTTATATTTAAGATATCCATATACACACTATATACAGGCAGCAGTGATCTACTGCTGTAGGGAATGTTAAAGTGGTATTAAAGCTTCATTTTTTTTGCTTTGTTTTTTAAATAACAAACTTGTTTTACTTTGCACAAAGCAGCTTCTATCCTCTTCTTTTCAGGGTCCCCTGCCAGTGTCCTGGCTCCTCCCCCTCAAGCAGAGCCCCCAGAGAAAGCAGCTTGCCCTGGGGGCACCGCTATGTGCTCGCTCCCAAGCTGCTGCTCATTCCCGAGCTGCTGCTCTATGCATCCATAAGACAAGAGCCACGACCCGGCCTCGCCTCCCTGCTCTCTCCTCATTGGGTCACTGGCTGTGGTTGACAGCAGTCAGAGCCAGTGGGCTCCCGCTGCTGTCTCAACCAATGAGAAGGGAGAGTCCCGGGACAGCCAAGGCTATTGTGAACATTGCTGGATTGGAGGGAGATCAGGTATGGATTAGGGGGGCTGCTGCACACAGAAGGTTTTTTACCTTCCTGCATAGAATGTATCAAGGTAAAAAACCTTCAGCCTTTAGAACCACATTAAACAAAGCTGCCAAAGCCTCTGTACGAAAAGCCTCTGTAAATGTAATGCAGAATAATCGTGTTTATAGTGATGTGCTACTTTAAGGCCAAATTACATATTTTCGCCAAAATATGGCCAACGGTATTGCTTTAGCCTTAGGTGCCTTTCCTTTGCAACCCCTTAGCTGAAGGGTACAATCGCCAATGTGAACATCTATGAAGAGTCGTTATATATATTTTTTCTTTCTTCAAACATAATACCTTTTTAATTACAAAAAGCACATGAACATCTGTGTACTTACATCCTCTTGTCAAGATTGGTGGCATCAGTTGGGTACTGTGATAATTCTGTACCAAGTCCTAAGATTTATTAAAAAAATCTGAACCACAGGTAAAGTGACTCATGCCATAGCAACTTTAAAAACCCAGACATGAAATCAGACTTTTAAAGGTAAAGTCTTCTAGTACACAGTCTAGATATTATGACATCACCCCTCCTTTCCCAATTTACGGGAACAAATTTTTTTTTCTGTTGGCTGACGTCAGTCGAGATAATGTAAAGTGGATTTTTTACCTAGAGTTTTCACAGCTGTTATCTGGTTATTGCTAGAGAGCTGTGGCATGAAAGATGGAGCAACACATTGCTTGCAACAATGTATGTGAACAGGAACTGTTAGATAAAATAGCAGTAGGAATGACATGAGTCTCTTTAAAGTTGTAACAAAAGATGCCACATACAACAGTTTAACCACTTCAATTTTGAAAAAAATGCATTATTTTTTACTTTTTGCTATAATAAATATCCTCCAAAAAATATAAAAAAACAACTTTTTTCCTCAGTTTAGGCCGATATGTATTCTTCTATTTTTGGTTAAAAAAAAAATCGCAATAAGCGTATATTGATTGGTTTGCGCAAAAGTTATAGCGTCTACAAAATAGGGGATAGATTTATAGCATTTTTATTATTATTATTTTTCTTTACTAGTAATGGCGGCGATCTGTGATTTTTATCATGACTGCAACATTATGGTCGACACATTGGAAAATTTTGACACATTTTTGGGACCATTGGCATTAATACAGCGATCAATGCTATAAAATTGCATTGATTACTGTAAAAATGTCACTGGCAGTGAAGGGGTTAACACTAGGGGCGATCAAGGGGTTAACTGTGTTCCCTGGGAGGTGATTCTAACTGAAGGGGGAGGGGACTGACTGGAGGAAGTGACAGATCATGGTTCCTAGATAATAGGAACACACGGTCTGTCATTCCTATCAGAACAGAACAGGGAAGTGTGTGTTTACACACACTCGTCCCTGTTCTGTCTCTCTTGCTCACGATCGCCCGTGGCCAGCGGTCATTGCGACCATTGGCCATGAGCACCGGCATGCGCACCTGCTATCCCGACCCCACGAGCCGTCGTATAGCTACAACAGCTCGCGCAGGGGAGCCAACCTACCCCAGTATAACTGTGGCGGTTGGTCGGGAAGCGGTTAAGACATTTTAGCCCATGCTAATATGTATTTGGAGGTGAAAAATGTATATTTCTTTCTGCGAGTACTTCTCTTGTTCTTTAAAATGTGCAGTCCAAACTGAACAAAGCCACCTAATACTGTCTCTGCTGTTTATCTGGGGGCAGTAAATACTGTTGCGTCACTCTTAAGCAGAATGTAGGGTTAGCAGTATTGCTTTACATAACACAATCCAATCTGCAACACAGCTAATATTCCACTGAATTGTACCTGTCATTTTCAACATAAAAATGCATGTGTATTTGCAATTACAGTTAAGTTACATATCCAAGTCAATATCCAATGGATAACTTAGTGATGTAGTATAGTTTGTCTGTTTTATTGATGGTATCTGTGGAATGTAGTTCACATGGCCAACAAACACACAAACAAATCCTCCCCTTTCTTACAAAATAAACTGCAATATGCAGTAAACACACACACACGCACACAGTGTATGTATGTGTATATATATATATATATATATATATATATATATATATATATATATATATAAAACCCCTGTCCTAAACAGGTCTATGTCTACCGTAAATGCTTCCTTTGTCCAGAACAAGCATCAATCCAAGACCCTTTAGCCCACCCAGTCACCAGCCGTAACTCAGTGTAGGGTGGTGATTGGGTGAACAACAACATTCTTTATTCAAGCACATGTTACCACAGATATCCAACTCAGAGACACTCTCCCCACCCTTGGATTCAGGCTGGGGTAAACTGTCCAATCACAATAGACACACAGGTCAGGTGTATTCAAATTTCTCATCAGTAAACAGTCTTATCAGCAGAGACAGCTGTTAGAGGAATTCGCCCCCACCAATCTCACAGCTAATCTACATACACATCCTATAATATCCAAGGCAGACAGACACAATAGAACATTTGAATACAACCCCACTCCAAAAGATCACAGCAAAGAGTCCACAACAGCATGAGATAACACACAATATATACATATATACAACATTCCAGTGTGGCTGTACAGTGTGTCTAAATAGCACAGATCATAGTGGTGTTCTCAGTCACCCTGTGCCCCTAATGGACGCAGGGTGATTTACACATAAGAGGGGCCAGGGGAGCTGGACACGGAGTCTCCAGAGCTCTCCAAGGTCAGTTGAGTTCCACAAACCCCCTGCCCAAAGTGACTCCTGTCACACATCTCCCCTTTTGGCAGGAGACTAACACAGGAGGAGACCCCAGACAGGTTGACTCCGAAGTTAGTCAGTAGTTCCAGTCCCCCAATGCCAGTATCCACACAGTATCCCAAATAAATTGTCCCAAGCATAGCATTACTCACCCAGCCAACCTATGCCTCTCAGAGAACATGCCTGCCACTGGAGAGAGGCATGGACTGGCCCTGCTCCCTGGAGTCCTTTCAGCCGCTGGAGAGAAGACAGTGTGACAGGGCTCACTCCATCATGCTGTTGGGAAACTGGGACGACTGCCCAGCATCCCTGGGGTATACAAGTGGAGACTGAAGTCCCATCCAGTTTTGGTAGGTTAAAATCACCCAGTGCTTGCAAAGCATGGCTGACATTCTCCTGTCTCAGTGCCACACCATTTTCTGGGGTTGTGTCAGTGGAGACCGAAGTCCCCTCCACTTTCACAGGAACTCCCTCTTCTGTTAGTTGAGGGCAGAGGCCAGCAGCACTCTGCCATGTTGCCAGCCCTTCCACCAATATCAGCTCTAGCTGCAGTTGTGTGTAGGGGGCAGTAAGGTTCTGCCCTGTTAGCACTTCAGCTGAGGACCCCACATCATCCACTCCGGCTAACCGCTGGGGCGAGAGGCCGGCTTCCTCCACTCTCAGACTGTGGATTTTCTGATGGGGTGGAAGGATGACCTCCTTCTCTCCCAAACTGTGTGGCTGCCATTGGGGAGGTGAGCCGGCTGCTTCCTCAGCTGTTCCCACATCTGGCTGCTGGGATGACATTTCTCTGTCACTGTCTCCCAGGTGCACGAATCCTTGTTGGGGAGTGACCATCTCCTTCTCCCCCTGGGCCTCCGGAATTCCCGCAGGTGTGGGGCAGAGGTCTTGGATCCTCTGTTTGGTTGCCAGCGCTTCAGCTGGAGAAGTTTGATGTAACTCCACAGATGCTGCTGGCAGAAAATCCCATGTCCCTGTCAGTGTTGTGGGAAAACGCCGACTACCTCTTTTCTCAAGAAGGCCAAAGCCACTGTAGGTGCTAGGCAGAGGCCAGTGGCACTCTGCCCTGTTGCCAACGATTTAGCTTGGAGTAGAAGCTTCACAACATCCCTTTGTTGCTGGGGAACTCTGTAGTTGTTGCCGGTGCTGGGCATAGGTTGGTAGCACTCTGCCCTGTTGCCAGCACTTCTGCTGGGGACTCCACATCATCCAAACCGGCTAACTGTTGGGTAGTGACCGTCACCTTCTCACCATGGACCCCTGGCACTGCTGCAGGTGTAGGGCAGAGTTCTTGGACCCTCTGTCCAGTTGTCAGCTCTTCAGCTGCAGAAGTTTCTGGTAACCCTACAGATGCTGCTGGCAGAATATCCCATGTCTCTGTCAGTATTGTGGGAGAAAGGCCAACTGCCTCTTCTCTCAGGAATGCTGAAGCTGCTGTTGGTGCTGGGCAGGGGTTAGCAGAGCTCTGCCCTGTTGTCAGCACTTCAGCTTTGGAGATGGCAATCTCCAGAGTTTCCACTGCTGATTCTCTGGTATGCTGCTGAACGTGTTCTAGTTTTCTGTATGCCCTTTCCAGATACTGTTCCTTCCTTAGCAAATAGTTCAGGTCAGGTTTAAGCTCTGAGACCCCTGCAAGACCGAGCATACCCTCTCTGTATTCTCGCGGGTCTTCAAGGGTAGGTTCCCCTTCATAGCCAAATACAAAACAATCTGAAAGGCTCTCCCACAGCAATCCAGGGCCACCAAAGTCATATCCCTCCGGAGAGCATTCAGTTGTCTCCTCTAAATATTCCTCCTCTGCGTGCCTTTGCAGAGCCTAATACCGATTGTCCAGCTCTATCTCCTGCTGGACCAGCCTGTCCAACTCAGTCACCCATTGCTCCTGGGGCTGATCTCCCAGGAATTGCATCCGTAACTCCCGTTGTTCACTGGCTTGTAGCTCTGGGGTTGGAAAGCACTTGCCTGGTTGCATACCAGCAACCTGGAGAGCTCTAATCCAGGGTCTTACACAAATCTGCTGCCTGACCTCCAGGTATTCATCCGCAGACACAGACCTGGTGTATGCTGAAAGGACGATCCGCAGCAGCCCCGGAAACTCTGATGCCAGATCCATAACTCCGCTGGGGTGAATGAAGTCTGCTATCCTGATCTTGGATCCAGGTGGAGGTTTGGACATGTTCACAGCCAGGAAGCACGATCGCACTGCTGCCACCAGTTGGGACGAACCCCTGTCCTCAACAGGTCTATGTCCGCCGTAAATGCTTCCTTTGTCCAGAACAAGCACTATCCAAGACACTTTAGCCCACCCAGTCACCACCCTTAGTGTAGGGTGAAAAACAACATCAAACTCCTTTATTCAAGCACATGTTACCACAGATATCCAACTCAGAGACACCCCCACCCTTGGATTCAGGGCGGGGTAAACTGTCAAATCACAATAGACACACAGGTCAGGTGTATTCAAATTTCTCATCAGTAAACAGTCTTATCAGCAGAGAGAGCTGTTAGAGGAATTCGCCCCCACCAATCTCACAGCTAATCTACATACACATCCCATAATATCCAAGGCAGACAGACACAATAGAACATTGGAATACAACCCCACACCAAATGATCACAGCAAAGAGTCCACAACACCATGAGATAACACACAATATATACATACAGTATATACAACATTCCAGTGTGGCTGTACAGTGTGTCTAAATAGCACAGATCATAGTGGGGTTCTCAGTCACCCTGTGCCCCTAATGGACACAGGGTGATTTACATGTAAGAGGGGCCAGGGGAGCTGGACACGGAGTCTCCAGAGCTCTCCAAGGTAAGCTGAGTTCCACAAACCCCCTGCCCAAAGCGACTCCTGACACATATTTATATATATATATATATATATATTGTATATATGTAACAGGTAACAGATCCCTTATTTACCCTCTGTCTAGTGTTTGTCTTTTGAAGTCAGAGAGATAGCAGCTGTCATGGAAACAGTTATCAAGCTACTGCAGCTCTGGACTTTTCTTCTTTCATGAAAACAGTCCTTTTAATCATCTTCATTAATAAAGTATTGTTTCACTATGTATATAATTTACAATATGAATATGGCATCAATATGCATAAGATAATAGTGAATATTTGCATTACATTTTCAAACTATAAATATCTAATTTGATTATATTTTTAGGATGACAAGAAACCCCCACCTCCAATACCAAAGAAACCTTCCAGGGGAAAATTCCCTATCACTCGAGAAAAGTCTCTGGACCTACCTGACAGACAAAGACAAGAAGCCAGAAGGCGGCTAATGGCTGCAAAAAGAGCAGCCTCATTCCGGCAAAATTCAGCCAGTGAGCGGGCAGACAGCATTGAAATATATATACCTGAAGCCCAAACTAGGCTTTAAGAACAAAAAAACACTTAGATCTTTTTTAAAACAACATGCTTGTACAGTTTGTAGCACACATTACCAACCATTTTGAATCAATTGCTACTGAATATGCCCTTGTCATTGTGCTCTTTGTGCCATACACACACAGTGGATTTTTTTTTTTTATTTCCTCAGAGTTTGCTAAACTCATTGCAAAAATGTGTTGTTTTGCAAATCATGTCTGACTTCAAATCAGCTACATGCATAGGGCTTGTTGAGACCTGATTCTCCAACATGTTCTCAGAGGACAACGAGAAAAACCTCTCAAGATGGAACCCAGCGTCAATTCTTGTATATTTCTATTTTTATAAATGATGTGATAATTAGGAACAAGAATAACTAAATGGGTACATCTCACCACTCCCTAGAGGCATTAGCTATTACAAGTAGAAGGTGCTACACATTAGACGTGCAGGGGGTAAGGATGCATTGTTTTATGATATTTCAGTTTATTTTAAATAGGTACTGATGCTGCTTCAGTAAGCACTGCTGCGTTGCATTATGCAACCACATGTGTTCTTGTATAGATTACCAACCAGTATCATTTCAAATCGTTTGGATCTTAAAAAATAAAGCAGAAGACCCAACATCCACTCAAGCTCCCAAGATCTGGTATGGAACAGTCTACTGGGTGGAAAGTCTCATCTCTCCATTCAACTTTGTATTCTCAATGCAAGAAGACTCAAGGAGGATACAGGTGGAAAGAAAGTGAATGCCTTAAAAAAAAAAAAAAGAAAAGAAAAAAAAAATGATCTTTATTACCCAGTATATGAAAGGGATACTAGAACATCCTTCCACGGACCCTATATTTATGTTTACATTTTTTGTCTTTTTTTTTTGAGTAAATTATTTTATCATTTGCTGTGTAACTTTGGGTGTTTACTAAAGAAACACACAAAGCTGCTATTACATTGAAAGGGCATCCTTGAAAACCTATATAAATGTTTGCTTTTTAAAATGCCAGTTGTGATGTGGTAAGCAACTTAAGACTCATTAATATCAGTGGTAAATATATTTTGCTTCAATGGTTAATTTAAGGTACAGTAATGGTGAAATGTGATTTACACCTGTAATTTCTTTTTCTTTTCTTTTTTTTTTTTCTTTTCCTTATGAGAATTCTGTAACAACTTGATTGTTTCAGCAAATGGCTGCAAGGGACATGCAATCATAAAACATGGGGAATGTAGCAGTTTATTTTATTCATGTGTCCATTTAAATGTGTGCAAAACATAAATAGGAACAATGAAACCTCAGATTTATTTTTATTTTAATTTATTGTTATGTGTATATTTCATTCTGTTTGTCAGAGCTCTTCCATTTTTTTGTGTAGCTTATTGAGGGCAGGTTCTGATGACAGGTTTGCATGATTAATTTATATAAACAATTACCAAAAACATATCCTAAAATAATGAATACTTTTTCCTACCCTGTCAGATTATTTTCCTGGCAGCTCACTCCCACTATCCCTCTTTTGATGGCACACTTTTCATAACCAATGGAGGTTGTCCACATGAGTCTTCAGTACAAAATTGAAAACATACAAACCTGTTTCCTGACCATGCCTCACATAAAGGGCTCGTTTGTCACAGATATAGACTGCTCCTGCTTCAGGAATATGCACTGTTGCTAATAACTTGGTTTCTTCGGGATGTCATGCACTTGTCATCTAGATTCTGATTATTGTAAAACCTTCTGGCCAGCTATTAAGAGCTCACATACAATTTGAAAAACACGTTTGTATGCCATCTTAATTTATCACATAAGAAAATAGTATATTACCTGCTACATATATAAACCAGCTGTATTTATTTTCCTTTTTTACTACGTTAGCCCCAAATTCTAAA
The DNA here is from genome assembly GCF_042186555.1 of Aquarana catesbeiana. Taxonomy (NCBI): domain Eukaryota; kingdom Metazoa; phylum Chordata; class Amphibia; order Anura; family Ranidae; genus Aquarana; species Aquarana catesbeiana. Next base: position 279,219,436 of record NC_133327.1, read on the forward strand.
GTAGTGTCATCCTTCCAGTTGTTAAAGTTTCCCCTCATTGTAAATATTTCCAATTTAATTGCCAATTTGTAACCTGCAAGCAGCAGTAATGCTATGTATATTTTAACAAGAGGGGCTAAATGTCTTTATACACCTTTCTTTTATGGAAATCCCCATAACCATATTCCTCCATCGTCATCTTTTATTAGTTATCTTTTTCAAGCTGCGTAATTTGACTTCCAAAATGTTGCTCTTTCCTCAATTCAAGGCCTTCTTTCCATTTAAATTTATTAATTTAACTTCAGCAGTGTTACTTCAAAACTATCTTTGATTTGCTAACCCAAATATAAAGTGTAATACCCTTTGATACCAAATTTTGGCAAAAATTTGGTGTTAATATACAGAGACAAGAATTGCCCTTTTATTTCAGCAGATAAACCAGTAGGCAGAGACAACCCACTTTTTCAGCCAAAAACTGAATAAACTGGTATATTTATGATGAGCTGACACTGCATTTCACTCAAACTGAATTTCCAGTGCTGTTTTAAATTGCTTTTACTATATTAGAACTGAAAATAAGTATGTAAATCATCAAAGCAATTGAATGTAAACTTGCTTATCTTTTAGCAATGTTAAAGAAAAGTTTGCTTGATGTTTTATTTAATTTGGTATAAACAAAAAAAAAATGTACATTATGTGCATTTGGCTTAGCCAAACAAAAGGCTCTGCTGTTTTGCAGAGGGCAAATTTTGACATCTTGGGAAAATGTACTGTTACTGGTATTATTAGTGTATTTAAAATATTTCTGTCCCCAGAACCGGAGCTGATTTCATGGAAAATGTGAATGTACTCATTCCTTTGATCATATGTAATATTAGTTTAAGTGCTCTTGTGCAGGTTTGTTAAGGTGCACATATAGAGGATTTACATTCATGTAAAGATATTCAGGTTGAGAAGCTGAAATCATTACATAAAATAATAATAATTGAATGTTACAGGAAAAATCATAATAGTACCCCAATTTATAAAGCTTTTTTGATCCCTTTGCAATAAATTTGGCATTTTGAAATGTAAAAAACATCTCTCAATTACAAGAAAAAAATATTTATGGATGGGCTATAAGATGGGAGCTTGGCATTACACAGTCAAACACCTTTATGTACATATTGCCTTTCCCAATTCAAAACATTACAAATTCTGTGTTGGATGAGTTCCCCTAAAATTATAAGTCAGTCTATCAAAGCCAATGTTTTTGACAAATATGAAGAGTTAGGGCTTTTGCACACAGGTGCATGTTTCCCTCGCACAGGAACCCCAGGCGACCATAGACATAAATGAGGAATAAAATGAGGAAATTAGTGCAAGATACCAGACAATTCAAATCTGAGGGGGGGCACCAAAATTTCAGGAAAAGAATTAGTAATTATGCCTGGGAGATCTTGCAGTTAGAACATGTAATATTTATAAGAAGCCAGGTGCTTACTTAGCCAAGCCTGTGAGAGCAGTTGGAGATGGGAGAGAGCCAATACAGATGGGCACTGCACTGTATCAAATGAGGGCTGATGAGGGGGTATAATGCTAACTAAACATTTTTTACCTCAAAGCAAGGAATGCATTAATGTGAAAAATATTTAGGCTTTAGAACCACTTTAACTAAAGTATTACCTTTGGGTGGTCTGATACTTTAAAAGAGACGGCACTAACTTGCACATTTAGGGCAAAGGGACAGTGAGGTCGATTTACTAAAGACAAATAGGCTGTTCACTTTGAAAGGGGATTTTCCCTTAGTTTAGTGACAACAGTGAAGAATACCCGTGCAAGGATTATAATAAAAAACAGTACTTTTACTTTGCACATGATAAGATTATGGAAGTCAGCCAAGCTTCACCTCATTCTCTTGCAAAGTAAACAGCCTATTTGCCTTTAGTAAATTATCCCCAGTGGCTTTATAAAAGGGACCTCCTGACCCACTGATACCCACCTTGCCATTGATTCCTTCTTCTGTCACAGTTAGCAAAAATACCCAGTGCTTCCAAGTATGGGGGAGCGTGTGACCTCATTCCATATGACAGTGCTTGGATCTAGCAGCCACTCGCTAGGCCCAAGCACTATCACATGACAGAGGGAGTGACATTACTGCTTCCCCTAGTGCCTAGGGATATACATGCTGGCTGTGATGGAGAAAAGAGCAGGGAGAGAGTACAAGTGTACTTTTACTTTCCAGGGTTGAACCTGCAGTTCTCTGCCCTTTGTATTTGTCTCATGACAATGAGCACTGCATACCCAACTGCAACATATTAAGTAAAAAAAATGCCCCCAGGTTTCTCCAATTACTCTAAAAAGCTTTGCAAATTATCAAAATTATGTTAATTACATATGGTTGGTATAATACTTTTACACACAATCCTGCAAAGCTTGCTAAATCAACTGTGTTGGATGTAGCGTTCATGAACTAATTGCATCTCTGTAGCACATGTACATATTTAGGTGCACCTTACCAAATCTGTAAGGTAAATAGCTTTTCTTGTGCCACAAATACTAAAGACTACTGTAAATATCTGTAAGTACAATATAGTTACATAGTATTATATAACCGAGTACTTCCATTTCTATTGCATTTTAAATATTCAGGGTATAAGTATTTTTTTCTTAAACAAAATATGACATTGATTTGTAATAATTCTATCTTTTCATTGACTGACATATAATAGCATACATTTAAATTGATAGATAATACAAAAAGATACTGTAGCAGCCTTAGATTTCTATATAATGACAATGTTGGGGCATCATTAAGGATACTAAAAAATAGCTATAGTGATCAATGATTTATAGTTTTAAATCTGAGCACAAGGTTTCTTAATTGTAGAACCTTTACAGAACATGCTGCATCCCTAAACTTCCTTACCAGTACTGGTATCTGACCATAGGGGGCGCCTGTACCACTCTGTACTTCTCTAAAGTTAAAGGGCATTGCTAAAAAAAATAAAAGGAGGACCCCCCAACACTGGAGAAATATATTAGTGAGCAGGAAAACACATGTAGCCAGTTTAAACCCTCTGTTTCCCTGGGGTCTAGTCACTAGTGTGGCTTCAACAACTATTCCAAAACCACCGCTGGCAGCTAAAGACAGCAACACTCTCCAGGAAACAAATGTACAATTAATGAAAGACATTAGTTTATTGATTTGTATTTAGTGTTTGGGTCATATATTTATTAAATCTAGTTTTACTTCCAGCCCCAAAATAAGTAAAATGTTTTTGGATTTATCATTGCATTGATCCAAGGTCATTGATACATTGAAACATATCAAGCTAAGAGTAAGAGCCTACAGAAAAACTTCTCCAGTTAATTTATTTTATACACCATTCTTAAGAAAAGAATAATTTAATTTTAAAAATTGTAGTAAGGAGACCTATTGTCTTATTGGCGTGTTGTGCACAATCTGCACTTATTATTTCTGGATTCCAAAGTATTCTGAGAACAGTTAACCACTAACAACTAAAATGTATTATCCTATGCTACCATCTTTTTTTTTCAGCTCAATAAGCACTTTATCTATAGGTCAGCATCCCAATAAGTCTATCATATGCCTGCTAAATTAGGGTTGCAATGGTAACCTTATTGTTTCTTATACTAAGAGATTTATAGAAAGCAAATACTTAAATAAGCATGAACTGTATATGGAGTACACATAAACAAGCATGTTTCACCTTGGATCCTTGTTATCTCAAACAGGAATAAATAGGAGATCAGTAGATGGAAATGTTCTCATATCAGATCTGACATATCCAGAAGGATGTATTACCAAACCGCCTTAAAGTGTAACTGAAAGAAAAACTATACAATGGATGAATGTATAAGTTTAAAATCAAATTAAAGTATATATCTATTATATTTCTGCTTATATGTGTGTATATATATATATCTATAAAAAAGTGACATAAGGAAATTTTGAAAACGATGCTTGTTCTGTGCTGTCATTGTCATTATAATAGTGGATTCCTGTAAAGTAAGTTGTCTATACCATCACAGGCTGTGATTGTATAGCTCCTTATTTGCAGTCCCTGCTACTGTCATGTATACAGGTATACTGGCAGTGTGGGCAGTCCAGAATAAAATAGACCACTTTACCAAGTAACTAACAAGGAGGTAGAACAATTGTCAACTCTGCAGCAGGACTCTCTGCCATCACAGTCCACCACTGAATTCACTCAATATAATTTACATATACTTCATCTTTGGAGTGTAGGGTAACCATTATCAAGCCACTTTTCAAAGAGCAGCACAGTAGGAATTAAAATTTATATTGTTTCTATATTTGTCATAGGAAAAGACATTAGTGTAATCCACTGATTTCAAGTCTTAAAGTAATTTGGTAACAAACCTAAGAAATGTATACAATGAAACAGTGCATAAACAGAAGTCATCCTTATGCCTCGTACACACGAGCGGACTTTACAGCAGACTTGGTCCGACGGTCTTTCCGGTGGACCACCTGAACAAACGGACTTGCCTCCAAACGACCGGACTTTCCGGCAGGCTAAGTCCGCCCGTCTTTCCAACGGACTTTCGCCAGAGTTACGGCGGACTTTCAGAATGAACGGACTTGCCCACACACGGACAAGTCCGTTCATTTTGAACGTGACTCGGGTACGACGGGACTAGAAAAGGAAGTCAATCTCGCCGCTTTTATCGGCGACATTGACACCTTGAGAGCCCCGTCGCGGGGCATACCAGGCCCTTAAGTCTGGTATGGATTTTAAAGGGAACCCCCTACGCCGAAAAAACAGCGTGGGGTCCCGCCTAAAATCCATGCCAGACCCCGATCCGAGCATGCAGCCCGGCTGGTCAGGAAAGGGGGTGGGGACGAGTGAGCACCCCCCTCCTGAACGGTACCAGGCCACATGCCCTCAACATGGGGGGTGGGTGCTTTGGGGGAGGGGGGCACCCTGTGGGGCCCCCCCCTCCCCCAAAGCACCTTGTCCCCATGTTGATGAGGACAAGGGCCTCTTCCCGACAACCCTGGCCGTTGGTTGTCGGGGTCTGTGGGCGGGGGGCTTATTGGAATCCGGGAGCCCCCTATAATAAGAGGGCCCCCAGATCCCGGCCCCCCACCCTATGTGAATGAGTATGGGGTACATGGTACCCCTACCCATTTACCTAGGGAAAAAGTGTCAATAATAAAACACACTACACAGGTTTTTAAAATAATTTATTAGACAGCTCGGGGGGTCTTCCTCGGGCTTCGGGGGTCCCTCCGGTTCCTCTTTTCCCGGCATCCGGTTGGTTCTTCTCCGCTCTCTCTGGCCTCTTCTCCCGGTGTTCCAGCTCTTCAGCCGGCTCCTCCGCTGTCTTCATGCCGCTCTTTTGCCAGCGGAGGCCCAGACTTCTGGCTTCTTGTCTTCTTGGCTTCTTCCCTCTTCTCTTCCCCAGATGTTGACACGACGGTCTCTCCGGCTCCCCTAAAACGTCACAGTCCCAGCATGCCCAGGGACTGTGACGGCATAAGGGGGCGGGGTCTCCGCCTATATAAGTCACAGCGGAGCGTTCAGAGAGCAGTCCAGCCAAAGAGACCGTCGTGTCAACATCTGGAGAAGAGAAGAGGGAAGAAGCCAAGAAGACAAGAAGCCAGAAGTCCAGGCCTCCGCTGGCAAAAGAGCGGCATGAAGATAGCGGAGGAGCCGGCAGAAGAACTGGAACACCGGGAGAAGAGGCCAGAGAGAGCGGAGAAGAACCAACCGGACGCCAGGAGAAGGGGAACCGGAGGGACCCCCCGAAGCCGGAGGAAGACCCCCGAAGCCGGAGGAAGACCCCCGGAGCTGTCTAATAAATTATTTTAAAAACCTGTGTAGTGTGTTTTATTATTGACACTTTTTCCCTAGGTAAATGGGTAGGGGTACCATGTACCCCATACTCATTCACATAGGGTGGGGGGCCAGGAACTGGGGGCCCTCTTATTATAGGGGGCTCCCGGATTCTGATAAGCCCCCCCACCCGCAGACCCTGACAACCAACGGCCAGGGTTGTCGGGAAGAGGCTCTTGTCCTCATCAACATGGGGACAAGGTGCTTTGGGGTGGGGGGCCCCACAGGGCGCCCACTCCCCCAAAGCACCCACCCCCCATGTTGAGGGCATGCGGCCTGGTACGGTTCAAGAGGGGGGGCGCTCGCTCGTCCCCACCCCCTTTCCTGACCGGCCAGGCTGCGTGCTCGGATCGGGTTCTGGTATGGATTTTAGGGGGGACCCCACGCCGTTTTTTCGGCGTAGGGGGTTCCCTTTAAAATCCATACCAGACCTAAGGGCCTGGCATGCCCCGTGCTCGCCGCAATAGGAAAATTTGTTTTTCCTATTGCAGCGAGCGCGAGATGCAATACCCTGCCCTTGCGTCGTATCTGGTCCATTGGACCAGCATACAGACGAGCGGGCTTTCCGTCGGACCAGCATACAGACGAACGGACTTTCCGTCAGGAACTGAGTCCAACGGAAAGATTTAAAACATGTTTCAAATCTAGGTCCGGTGGACTTTTGGGGAAAAAAAGTCAGCTGAAGCCTACACACGATCGGATTGTCCGGCGGACTCTGGTCCGCCGGACCAAGTATGCCGGAAAGTCCGCTCGTGTGTATGCGGCATTAGTGAAAAAGCATGGAAAGTAAAACTACCAATAGTCCCAGAGGTATAGACAGCTGAGATTATTAGCTATTTCCAGGGAAGTCTTAGTCCTCCCCTCCCACCTTCTGAGAATCCCTATTTGTAGGCTTGTATATTGGGAGCAGGTGGGGCAAGGTTTATTTCTACCAGAAAGTTAGAGATTTGAGTAAAACTTTAGCTGTCTATATTTCTGCATTTACTGAGCATTTTCGTCTGCCCTTTTCTCTAGAGGTGATGATGGCTGAACTATTGTGCAATGTCTTTAAGCTGTCTTATTAGGGGACAGAACTCCACAGAAAAGATGTAGTCAATTTTTTGTAAAGTAATACTCCTGTCAATAAATATAATTATTTCCAATGCTTATCATTTTCCGGGTAGCAATAATTGGTGGACACAACAATTTATTATTTTAGTCTTTGGAAATAAACAAGGAAGGATGATGAATATGAAATGACTAGTTTAATGGGCTGGAATAGCCCAGATGTTACTAATCAATTCTCCTGTTGTAACGAGTGCCAAAATGATAATAATTAAATGTCATGCAAGCTTATAAGCATTATTTTTATATCACGAAAGGCTATTAATCAGCTTTTTATGGCAGTGAAAACAGACACGTTCAATCTATTTATAAAAGCTTTTTATGCTTCGTATACAAGGAGATGAACTGAGAATTTGACACTAGCTTATGCATCGGGGGGGATTTACTAAAACTAGTGCACTCAAAATCTGGTTTAGCTGTCCTTAGTAACCAATCATCATCCAACTTCAGCTTGTTCAATTAAACATTGACATTTTAAACCTAGAAGCTGATTGGTTACTATGTGTAGCTGCACCAGATTCTGTGAGGACCAGTTTTAGTAAATTCCCCCTCCCCCTCCCCATATCTGTCTAACAACTAGGCAGTAAAGGCCTATACATCTACTACAGGTAGTAGCATTCTCAGATTCTGTGTTCATTATCAGCTGCTAATCAACCTAAGATACTGACACTGCCTTTGGCATTGAAACTGTATGTAAAAGAGGGAGCTGTGGCTATACCTGGGGATGACTGGAGCTCTTCATGGCTGAGTTCAAGATGTCCATCACACTGCTAGTCAGTTTGTTAGTATTGACTAATAATTGCAGTTCAAAATACCCTAGTCACACAAGACATTAGCACTGTATCAAGTTTAAATAGTGCAAACGACTCATACAATGAGGTTCCTATAGGCCACTGACTGCAATCAAAGTCATTCTCTAGAAAAAAAAAACTCCAAGCACCTTAAATACAGAATAAATAGAGATGTTGATGGTTTTATTGCAGATTTTGTGTGAACGTGGCATAATATTAACCTGTCCTATATGAAATAAGATCTCAGTGTTGCAGAGCCAATTTTACTATTTACAAGATTGTTGACAGAGCCTTTGATTTAAAATTCTGCCTCAATACTAGATGGTTGTACCAGTTAGGCACTGTCAATATAGTGTTATTGCCTGGACACAATACGTCATTTTTCAGAATTGCCACACCCACTCTGATTTTTGATTTAGATCATTGACATCTTTGGATACTATTTAACCTGTTTTTGGAATTTTTTTTCCAAAACCAGCATTAATAAAAGTAGTTTTTGTTCAGAAAAAGAAACAATAGTTATGTTAACTGCACCATTGTTGGCTACAATTTGTATGATTTCCTATCATGAAAAGCTGAAATTGAAAGTTTATTGAACTTTGCCAAGATTTTTCAATCATCTCTACTATTCCTAGGAATATATTATTAGATATATTTACAAATCACAAAAATATACTAGTCTATTTAACAATTTAGTGCAAAGTACACCGATGTGCTCTTAACTGTTGTATTCAGATAGTAATATAAGTTTCATTAGAACAACTGGTGGATTGTATATTAATTAGTTTATTTATGAGAACACTAAAGAGCAGTAAGGGTGCCAAATATAAGAACGATATAGTAACCAGCAACAACAGATTTCAGTTTACTGAAATCTAATCAGTGAAAGTGCTCTCATTGGTAGTTCTGGGTTAATGTGTGTGGTTCTTTGCCTTATTAAATAAGGCTGAGCAGGTTGCGGGACATACAGGCTATTTGCACCATGTTATTAAATCAGTCTATTGGCGTCTTCTGTGCAATTCAGAGATGTTTAGTTTCCGAACATATATTGCAGCATTAACGCTTGGAAGCATTCGTAGATATTCAAACCAATCATGTGAATAGAATTTTGTTATTACCTGTTTTTACCTTATAAATCGATAAACCAGCCACTATTATTTAAAACAGGGCCTGTAAGAAAAGCAAATGTTCTGAGTTAATTATATTGTATTTATTAAAGTATGAAAAATATACTTCTATGGACATGTATAATTCATGATTTGTTTCTTCTTTGTTCCAATAGAAGAACATATAAATATATAATATATATAATGTATACATAATGTCTACTGCTGGTGGTAAAATGTTTTCGGTACAGGATTAAATTTTTAAGTGCAATATATATACATCTTTTTAAGCCGGTAACATTCTATCAACAAGGGCAGCAAAAAGCCATGTTTATCTATGTATTGTATATATTAATAGCTAAAAACAATAAAATGATGTTTCTAAGACCTGCATTGTTTTGAATTCAGTGTAAAAGTGTTGTGTAACTCATTGCTTGTCATCCACCATCAATGTCTTTTTAAAGTACCACACCTAGATGAAAATTTTACATTACCTGATCATTTGTTATTACGACAAACAGTCAAAACAGAGACACCTGAGTTATGAAAACTCAATGCATTAAAATGCTACAAATAAGATAAAGTAGAAGCAGTAAAACACAATAATTTGATAGCAAAGTAAGTTATTTTACACTAATATGCTTTAAAATTATGCAAAATTACTGCAACTATCTTTCTCTCTCTCTCTCCATAGCTTTAATCCACAAAAGAAATTGTGAATATAATTTCATTCATGTATTAAGTTTGTTTTTTTTTATTTTTTGAAGCTCAGACTTTTTTAAATACATTACCACATGCATCAGAAGCATTTACCATATTATTTTATAGATTTTTGAGGAATTTTGAAAAGTTAATACACAAAGAATGATATGTTTTGGCTTCTTAAAATACTGCTAACCTAAATTGTATGTCCAGACATTATCCTGATTAACTCCTAAACCTCTCTCTCGCTACCTCTAAAGCATGTATCAGCATTATTATAATTTTTTTATTTTCATATTGTTCCTGTAGTGAGGAAATAGGATTAGTGTACCATAAAATCATTTTCTTGGTGTTCATTGAGAAAGACAACGTTTTAAAACCTTTGGTTACTACCATCTACTTGCCATTATAAATGCACTGGCAACAAAAAACGGTTAGCCAAGACAAGATGATGGTGACCGCAACCCAGAATGGCTCAGTTTTGCAGCAAAGTAGTACTGAGAACATGAAGTTAAACTCAGATTAGTAAAAACATTGTCCCTCAATGCTCAATGGATCCCAAGAAAACCATTTTATGATGCATACCAAAATTCTATGTTTTTTCCCATCCTTTGAGGGACTTGGGAAGTCTGCAACTTTTGGGACATCCATAAGCACTCTGACTAAGGAATGTGTGACAGCCAACAAAGGTTTACAGGCCTAAGCATACCACAGAAACTGGGAACTGTCTGTAGCTCGAGAGCTGCCTATAGGACCTTACACCCGAAGCTGGCCACAGGTGAGGCCTAAATACCTACCTGTTAGAACTGGTATGAACAGCAGCCCAAGCAGTAGACTTGAAGATCTGGGAAAAGTTGCTAGATGCCAAAAAGACCAAGAAACATACAAACTAGTAGAGCAGCTTGAGGAGAAAGTTTAGAACCTGGTTCTAGAGACCACAAGGCTGATTAACTAAAGGATCTGAGAATGACCACACACTAAATTGTGTGAAGATTCACTTCAATTAATGAGAACATAATATCCCTATTTTTGTTCATGACCTGAACATGATTGGATAATTGAATTAAAAATTGAAAATTTTTGTGTGAACATTTTCAAATATTTTTGTAAATCCCTCACTCCTACAGAGTCACAGTGGAAAGGAAAGGGAGAGCTACATGGGGGACTCCCGATAGAAAGGTCATAATCAAGGGGTGAGGGGCCCATGGTGACAGAAAAAAGACAGAAGGGGCCTAGATAGTGCTAAGAGCCAAACACTGGCCCAAACCCAGCTATAGGAACAATAGGATTCATCCCGTGGAGAGACTTCTAGGGTGAAAGAACCATGATTTACATTAATTGAAGTATGTATTCCAGGAGCGATGATTGTTATTGGCTTTGTGAAAAGTAGACTTCCTAGCTTTTAACAAGATTTAGAGATGCCCCTATCTCTCACATCTTGGGCTTCAACAGCCATGCTGTCACGTACCTTACAGCGGAGTCTGAAATGCTGAGGGTGGCCTCTCACAAGGTTCCGGTCTCAACACCCCTGGTGGTGAGGACAGGGAGTGCTGGGGCACAGAAGGGTGCAGGTGCCTGCAGCTGGAAGCTGGAACTTGGAGGTACAGGATTCTCTTGGAGTAAGACGGGAAGTCTGATCACCAGAACTGTTCAGTAGAAGCCAGGCAGGTAGGTATGGATTCAGGAACAACTGCAACGTCAGGAACAGGCAGAGGTTGGCAACTAGCTAGCAACAAGGTACCCAAACAGAAGGCAAGTTCGTAGTCAAGGACAGGCAGAGGTTGGCAACCGGCGGGCAGCAAGGTACAAAGTCAGGAAGCAGAGCCGTAGTAGAGAGTCCAAGCCAAGGTCTGTATAATCAGTACAGGTAGGTAACAGGCAGGGGTGATCCAGGAGAGTAGTCAGGGAAGCCGGGTTTGTCAGGAACAAGGTAAAAGGTCACACAGGAATCAGAAACTCAGGAACAAGCTGAAGACAATCCAGCACTGGCATCAGGCAGAGACCTTGTTTATATATGGCGCTATGCGCTGGGATTGGTGGGCGTGAATGTGCGTGCGTGAGAACGCACACACGCTTGTATGGGTGTGCAGCACATGTTCATATGGGTGTGTGGGTGTGCATGTTCCCTCTGGAACTCGTTCGCCTTCATCGGGGACACTGCGCATGGCCGTTAGTCACTGCTGCACGGAGACGGGCACTAGCACTGTGAGTTCTCTGACATTGCCCCCTCCTTAAGGGCCTCCTCCGGATGCCTTTTGGAATCAAACCCTCTGGGCGGGAGCGGTGAAAGGCCTGTATGAGTCTCTGGGCATGGAGATTTGTTTCAGGTTCCCAGGAATTTTCTTCTGGGCCAAAGCCTCTCCATTTGATTAAATACTGATTCTGCCCTTGTCGTTTCCTATAGTCCAAAATAGCTTCAACCTCGAATTCCTCTTCCCCATCCACTATTATAGCTTCAGGAGGTCCAACCTCCCGATCCGGAAAGGAATTCGATACATCGGCCTTAAGTAGTGAAGCATGGAATACAGGGTGGATCCTGAATGAGTCGGGGAGTTCAAGTTGGTAGGCAACTGAATTGATTTTCTTAACTGGGAAGGGCCCCAAGTATCTGGGTCCCAGTTTCTTAGAAGGGCATGCCAGTTTCAAGTTTGTAGTAGACAGCCATACACGGTCACCAACCTTTAAATCTAATTCCCCCCTTCTTTTCTTGTCAAAGAATTTTTTATTATCTTCCTGCGCCTTAGAGATCGTTTCTTTAAGCAGCCGATTGTTCGAGACAAAGAAATTTAATCTATCCTGGACAGCGGGTACAGGAGAGTCTGGTACGAGAGTTGGTAAAAAGGAGGGATGAAATCCGTAGTTGGAGAAGAATGGTGACTGGTTTGTGGTAGAGTGAGTAGAGTTGAATGCGAATTCTGCCAAGGGCAGTAATGAGGCCCAGTCTTCTTGAGAAAAAGAAGAGAAGCAACGTAGGTACTGCTCCAACGTTTGATTAGTACGTTCAGTCTGCCCGTTGGTCTGGGGGTGATAAGCTGAGGAAAAACTTAGTTTGATACCTAATGCTTCACATAAGGAATTCCAGAATTTTGATGTGAATTGCACTCCACGATCAGAAACAATGTCACTGGGAATTCCGTGAAGTCTAACGATTTCTTTAATAAAAATCCTGGCAGTCTCGGTTGCTGACGGGGTCCCTTTCATGGGAATAAAATGTGCCATTTTAGAAAAGCGGTCAACTACTACGAAGACTGATGAAAACCCCTCAGAAGGAGGGAGCTCAACAATGAAGTCCATTTCGATCTTATCCCATGGTTTTTCAGGGATAGGCAGTGGTCTCAATAGTCCCCATGCTTTATTTTTACTGCTCTTATTCCTAAGGCAGGTCAAGCAAGAATTCACGTAGTTCCTACAGTCCTTTGCAAGATTGGGCTACCAGAAGTGCCTTTGAATTAGGTCCATGGTCTTGTGACCCCCAAAGTGGCCTGCTAAGGGATAGTCATGGCAGACCTGTAGAGTGGTGGTATGCAGATCTTGAGGGACAAACATTTTATTTCCTCACCAGAAAAGCCCATCCTTTTCTTGGAGGTTTGTTCCTGGGGATATTGATGTCCTTAGAGATGCCTGATGGATTTGTGACACAAAGCTATATTGGGTTAGTAAGAAATTCCCAGCTTGCAGGATAGTATCTGGTGGTGAAGAAACCTCAGCTTCCGTGAACATGCGGGATAACGCATCGGGTTTGATGTTTTTAGACATCAAAAAATGAGAAAAACGAGAAAAGAAAAGAGCCCATCTTGCCTGTCTGGGTCTGAGACGCTTGGCAGTCCTGAGATACTCTAAATTCTTATGATCTGTGAAGATCAATATTGGGTGCGCTGCTCCCCCCAGGAGATACCGCCACTCTTCCAAGGCCGATTTTATCGCCAAGAGCTCTTGGTCCCCAACGTCATAATTTCTCTCTGATACACCTAATTTCTTGGAAAAGAAAGCCACAGGGTGCATTAAGGACTTGGGTCATTGGCATTGGGACAGGAAGGCCTCCACAGCACTCTCCGATGCATCCACTTCCAGGGTATAAGGCAAGTCAGGTGGGGCTGAGGTAAATAACTCTTTTAATTTGTCAAATGCAGCTTGGGCTTCTGTGGTCCATTGAAAATGGCTTTGCTTCCTTGTGAGCTGTGTGATGGGTGCTATAATTTCTGTAGAAATTAGAGAATCCAATAAAACGTTGCACTTCTTTTTTATTGGTTGGGGGTGGCCAGGACATGATGGCTGAGACCTTCCGAGGATCCATTGCCACACCCCTAGTTGATATTACCAAGCCGAGAAAGTGAATGGTCTGGCGCTCAAACTCACATTTCTCGGCTTTAGTCCGTTTTGTCTCAATCTCTGAAGAACTTGTCTCACGTGGTCACGATGTGCTTCTAGAGAGGTCGAGAATATCAGAATGTCATCCAAGTAGACAATTACGAATAAGTCCAAAAAGTCTCTGAAAATATTGTTTACAAAATGTTGGAAAGTAGCTGGTGCATTACAGAGACCAAATGGCATAACTAGGTACTCAAAGTGGCCGAAGCGTGTCCGGAAAGCCGTCTTCCACTCATCCCCCTCATGGATTCTGATCAAGTCCAGCTTTGTGAATATCCATGCCGAGCGAAGTCTCTAAAACAGTTCTGGGATCAATGGGAGAGGATAGCGATTCTTAACCGTTATTTTATTTAAGTCCCTGTAGTCCACACATGGGCGGAGGGAATTATCTTTCTTCTCGATGAAGAATATTTCAGCACTGGCTGGAGAAGAGGAATGTCGGATGAAACCTTTTTTGAGGTTTTCGTCAATGTACTCCTTAAGGACCAAGAGTTCAGGTTCCGACAGAGGAAAGATCCTTCCAAATGGAATTTCTGCTCCTGGTAATAGTTTGATTGGGCAATCATACACCTCGTGGGGAGGAAGAGTGTCCGCTTTCTGTTTGTCAAACACATCCAGGAAGCTATGGTATACAGATGGGACCAGTTTTTGGGATTCCGATGCAGATTTTAAGCAGCTGATGACTGGGGTCATATGGTGGAGGGCCTTGAAGCAGTTCTGGAGACAATAGATAGACTGGAAGACCACTTCACCCGTAACCCAATTGATTTGAGGATTATGGGCTTGCAGCCAAGGCATCCCCAGGATGATTGGAAAATATTGTGATGAAATGACGTCCAGGCATAGTAGCTGCTGATGATCGGGTAGTATGTTGGCAGACAGTGATTGGGTTTCATGAGTAATAGGCCCAGATTTGATATTTGACCCATCTGCTAGCCATATGGAGAGTTGTTGTTGCTTGGGTGTTAATGGAATGTTATGTTGCAGGGCAAAGGCACGATCCGCGAAGCAGCTGCAGGCGCCAGAATCAATTATAGCCTGGACCCGGAGTGTACCTTCTGGAAGCTGCAAGGAAACAGGGACAGCAATGTGAGCAGATCTCGTTAAAGACAGTTCACTAGGTTCACGAGGCAAAGAGTTAAACTTACAGGACTTATTTGGGCACATGTTTGCATAGTGGCCAGCCTCCCCACAATAGAGGCAGAGGTTGTTCTGGAGTAAACGCTGCTTTTCTTCTTGTGGCAGTGGTGAACGGAGCAGACCTATCTGCATTGGCTCCGGAGCTTCAGAGGTGGCATCAGGTACATGGGAGGCAGAAATAGGAGGATTGCCAGGAACTTTAGGCAACATCTATATGGGAAGCATTTGGCTGGTTCTCTCAGATCTCCGCTCTCTTAGACGACGGTCTATCTGGATGGACAATTGGATCAGGTCCTCCAAAGAGTCGGTAAGTCCAACACGAGAGTGTCCATAGTGTCTAACAGAGGGCTGGCCTGTTCCAGTAAGCGATGAGCCCAGGTTTGGGGTTCCCCCTGTAGTAGTGAGACGATGAACCCCACCTTGGTGCTCTACAAAGAGAAGGTACGGGGTTGTAGCAGGAAGTACAGCTGGCAGGCATTCTTGAAGGCACGGAACTTGCTGCGATCTCTCGAGAACCTCTCTGGAGTGGGGACTCAAGGTTTTGGGGGTGGCACCATTATTGCGGATGCTGATGTTGAGGCTGCTGGGCTGGGAAGCCGAGATGCTGTGGCCGCCTGGTGGGTTGAGTTGCTTGGAGACAATGACTCCACTCTTTGCTCGAGTTGCCGGTAGCCATCTTGCAGGCCCTGGACTGCCTGGGTAAGGGCCGCAATCTGTTGGCACAGAGCGTCCAAAGGTGAGGCCCCCCTTTCAGACTCCATTTTGGTTGGATTGTACTGTCACGTACCTTACAGCTGAGTCTGAAATGCTAAGGGTGGCCTCTCGCACAGTTCCGGTCTCAACACCCCTGGTAGTGAGGACGGGAGTGCTGGGGCACGGAAGGGTGCAGGTGCCTGCGGCTGGAAGCTGGAACTTAGAGATACAGGATCCTCTTGGAGTAAGATGGGAAGACTGATCACCAGAACTGTTCAGTAGAAGCCAGGCAGGTAGGTATGGATTCAGGAACAACTCCAACGTCAGGAACAGGAAGAGGTTGGCAACTGGCTAGCAACAAGGTACCCAAACAGAAGGCAAGTTCGTAGTCAAGGACAGGCAGAGGTTGGCAACGGGCGGGCAGCGAGGTACTAAGTCAGGAAGCAGAGCCATAGTAGAGTGTCCAAGTCAAGGTCTGTATAATCAGTAGAGGTAGGTAACAGGCAGGGGTGATCCAGGAGAGTAGTCAGGGAAGCCGGGTTTGTCAGGAACAAGGTAACAGGTCACACAGGAATCAGGAACTCAGGAACAAGCTGAAGACGATCCAGCACTGGTATCAGGCAGAGACCTTGCTTATATATGGCGCTGTGCGCCGGGATTGGTGAGCGTGAATGTGCGTGCGTGAGAACATACACACGCTCGTATGGGTGTGCGGGTGCGTGCACACGTTCGTACAGGTGCATGGGTGTGCACGTTCGCTCCAGAACTCATTCGCCTTCGTCAGGGACACTGCTCAAGGCCGTTAGTAACTGCTGCACGGAGACGGGCACTAGCACTGTGAGTTCTCTGACACATGCCATTAAAGCCAGTGACTTTGATACAGGATGGTAAATTGGCTTTTAAAGGGCTTCCCTGATTCCAGAGTCGAATTCTTAAAGCAACAGGCCAGTTTGATCTTTGAAGTCATACAAACATATTAGGTCAATAATTTCAAAAGCATCCTTGCCCCTTTGTGTAATAGCAGTTCAGGAAACCTCCCACACAAAGCTGGTTGGCCCAGCCTAAAAGCTGCCTCATGGACCAAATCTGGGGACAAACCCTACCTCATCCCTAGTTCAGGGAGGTGAAGACAAAGCCAGTGAATTACTTGCAGAATTTATGGACTAGAAAGAAGACATTTATAGTTTTGATATCCAAGATGGAAGATCTGAATTTGAATATGAGTACAGAAAAAAACCTAGAAACCATGCTGCCACAGGAACTGGGACAATAACATCTAGGTACAGGAGAAGCAAGAGGACTTGATTAAGTACTGCTAGTTTGTGAAGTGACAAAGGAAGGATGGAGAAAAAATAGAGGTGAGAAATCGTGGAGGAGGCAGGGTACAGAACGTAGCTCTAAGGAACCATTTCCTGAACCCAAGCATCAAAAATGTAAGTTGGGTAAACAAACATAAAGGTTAACAAATATTCCCCCACCCTGAAAAGCGGGGGTGCACCATATGCAATGGAGGGCTGAAATAACAAGTCTTGAGGTAGGACAGGGAATCAGGCTAGGTGGTCTTAATGGCAAAGTTAAGGTAGTGAAACATGATAGGAAAGTTTACTAACAAAAATGAGTAGAAAAACTGCACAGTCACACCTTAGGCCCCTTTCACACGGGTGATCCGTTCAGGCCCGCCCGTCAGTTATTTAGGCGGACCGGAATGGACGCTGAACAGACGCTCCATACAGGTCTATGGAGTGACAGATGTCAGCGGTGACATGTCTGCTGACATCCGATCCGCTGAATTCAGACAGGTGGAAACCCTATTTTCCATCCGTCTG
The DNA here is from genome assembly GCF_042186555.1 of Aquarana catesbeiana. Lineage (NCBI taxonomy): Eukaryota > Metazoa > Chordata > Amphibia > Anura > Ranidae > Aquarana > Aquarana catesbeiana. The sequence goes on from NC_133327.1 coordinate 279,237,012, forward strand.
GCGGATCGGATGAAAACAGACAGGTGGTCTGTTTTCATCCGATCCCCCATAGAGGAGAGCAGAGCTCTGACAGGTCCATCCCTGCACAGTGACCAGAGATGGACCTATTATCCATCGGCTCAGCAGGGATCAATGGAGCGATCCCCGCTAAGCAAGCGGAGTCCGTCAAAACGGACAGCCCCGCGTGAAAGGGGCAGAGTCCTAGATAAATAGTATTTAGAATCAATCCAAAAAGATGTTGTTGCTCAAAGAATTGCAGAGGAATTCTGACCAAACCAGAGAAGTCCAATGTGTTTGTGTCAGATTTGCCAGAGGATGGAGGAAAGCAGATTTGAGACTATATCTGTACCCATCCCAGAAATGTATTCATATGTAAAAAAAAGAATATAGCGGGTGGCAGGGATTTAAAGGGCACCATGACACACATGGATATTTTCGTTGTAGGGTATTTAAGAACTACTGTTTGGAACGTCCCTCCCCTCCTGCCATCTTCTGCAGCTTTACAGGGATCACCCGTCCCACCGGGTGTCCTGATTAACCAGCTAGCGCTTTCGCCAGCTGATCGAAGAGCTGAACAAAGACCAGATCAGCTTTGTTTGACTCCCGGCTATGGTAACCCGGAAGAGAAGACCTGACATCACTTCTGGTTTACCCAGATGTCAATGGCGCCATTTTTAAAAATCCAAAGCAGTCAAACACACCAATCTCGGTGTGATCAAATGCTTTTAAGGGCAGAGGAGGCATTTGAGGTCTTATAGTTGTAAAAAATTTAAGTGATATTGTAAAAAATAAATGAATTAATTTAAAAAAAATTGAAAATGCCCCCATCTCCCCGTCCTGCTCGCAAAAGCGAACCACATGTCGCTCTCATAGGCATGCAAACAGTGATTGTCCCACACATGTGAGGTATCACCACTAACATCAGATCATGGGCAGCAATTCTAGTACCAGACCTCCCGTGTAAATCTAGTAGTAACTTGTAAAGGCTTTTAAAGCGTCACCTATGGATAGTAAAATGTACGTTGTTTGTAGCAGTTGCACAGGTGTGTGCAATTTTAAAGTGTGACATGTTTGGTATCTATTTACTCATTGTAACATCATCTTTTATATTTTAACCCCAAAAAAATGGGTTATGCATTATGGGTTTTTTTTTATTATTATTAAAAAAAGTGTCCCTACAAAGATTGTGACATGTCAGATGGACCGCTAAAGAAAGTCCTGTATTGCACAGTGACACCACAGGGACACACAAGAAACATATGTCACATTCACACTGCAACACAGCCTAGGGCTGCGCTGCAGCATGGTGAGATAAAATGCAGATATGCTGCATTTTATTGTAGCGCACCATGCTAAATTCGCACAGCAATGTACAACAATGTTTTGTCCATTCCAAATAAAGTTAATACAAAAAAAAGGGAGCCAAGTGATGCTTTGAACTGCACACCACACTGTCCCCTATCGCAGCTAGCAACTGACAGCTGCCAGAGAGGTGAATCGCTGCTGCGGCTCTCCGTGGATGTGTGAATACAGCTTAAAAAAAAAAAAAGATAGAGATGGGCTCAGGTAAGTATTAGGGAGGCAAAAAATAAATACTCCTGCACACAAGTGAGCCAACAAGGTGTGCTAGAGTTTGTAGTGCACAACGCCTCAGGCCATGCTGCCCTCAAGGATAGGGGTATCCTAGAAGTCAAAAGAGAAATAATAATAATAATAATAATAATAATAATAAATAAAATACATTTTTATTTTTGGAGCACTTTTGCCTTTTCTGAGGAACCCAGCTGGTCGTAGTTGTCACGCCAGGATACTATCGTCTCTTCTGGGACTCTTATGCCGCGTACACACAACCGGACTTTCTGGCAGAAAAGGTACGACGGAATCATTCCATCGGATATTCAGATCGTGTGTGGGCTTCATCTGACTTTTTCTTTCTAAAATTCTGACAGACCTAGAAATAGAACGTTTCAAATCTTTCTGACGGACTCAATCCCTATCGGGAAAACCATTCGTCTGTATGCTAGTCCGACGGACCAAAGTCGATGCAAGGGCAGCTATTGGCTACTGGCTATTGAACTTCCTTTTTCTAGCCCCGTCATACTTCATCACATTCTTAACGAACGGACTTTGGTGTGATCGTGTGTAGGCAAGTCCGTTTCAGCGGAACTTCGTCGGAAAGACTGTCAGAGTCTACTCTGACGGAAAGTCTGGTAGTGTGTACGCGGCATTACAATAGCACTTTTTTTGTTTAATTTTATTATTAATTAATTCACTTTTGTTTGCTTCACATTTACTATAATATGTATTAACCACTTTGCTGGGCTTTGTATTTATTCTTAAAAGGTCAGCGCACCTTAATTTGTATAGTTATATTTGAGAGACATTTGGTCCCAAATTCATTCTGCCACAGGATAACGACCCCAAACATACTGTATAACCAACGCCATAAAGAAATATAAATTGCACAATGTATACAGTGTATATATATATATATATATATATATATATATATATATATATATATATATATATATATATATATGTCTAAATTTACCTGACATTGTAAACTAGCAAAAAAAATCACATACTTAAAAGTAGGTGCCCGCTACATATATATATATACATACATACAGTATCTCACAAAAGTGAGTACACCCCTCACATTTTTGTAAATATTTTATTATATCTTTTCATGTGACAACACTGAAGAAATTACACTTTGCTACAATGTAAAGTAGTGAGTGTACAGCTTGTATAACAGTGTAAATTTGCTTCCCCTTCAAAATAACTCAACACACAGCCATTAATGTCTAAACCACTGGCAACAAAAGTGAGTAAACCCCTAAGTGAAAATGTCCAAATTGGGCCCAATATGTCAATATTTTGTGTAGCCACCATTCATTTCCAGCACTGCCTAAACCCTCTTGGGCATGGAGTTCACCAGAGCTTCACAGGTTGCCACTGGAGTTCTTTTCCACTCCTTCATGACGACATCACAAAGTTGGTGGATGTTAGAGTCCTTGCGCTCCTCCACCTTCTGTTTGAGGATGCCCCACAGATGCTCAATAGTGTTTAGGTCTGGGGAGACATGCTTGGCCAGTCCATTACATTTACCCTCAGCTTCTTTAGCAAGGCAGTGGTCATCTTGGAGGTGTGTTTGTGGTTATTATCATGTTGGAATACTGCCCAGTCTCCGAAAGGAGGGGATCATGCTCTGCTTCAGTATGTCACAGTACATGTTGGCGTTCATGGTTCCCTCAATGAACCGTAGCTCCCCAGTGCCAGCAGCACTCATGCAGCCCTAGACCATGACAATCCCACCATCATGCTTGATTGTAGGCAAGACACACTTGTCTTTGTACTTCTCACTTGGGTGCCGCCACAGACGCTTGACACCATCTGAACCAAATACCTTTATCTTGGTCTCATTAGACCACAGGACATGGTTCCAATAATCCATGTCCTTAGTGTGCTTGTCTTCAGCAAACTGTTTGCTGACTTTTTGTGAATTTTCTTTAGAAGAGGCTTCCTTCTGGAACCACAGCCATGCAGACCAATTTGATGGAGTGTGTGGCGTATGGTCTGAACACTGACAGGCTGACCCCCCCCCACCCCTTTCAACCTCTGCAGCAATGCTGGCAGCACTCATACGTCTATTTCTCAAATGCAACCTCTTGATATGACGCTGAGCACGTGCACTCAACTTCTTTGGTCGACCATGGCAAGGCCTGTTCTGAGTGGAACCTTTCCTGTTAAACCTCTGTATGGTCTTGGCCACCGTGCTGCAGCTCAGTTTCAGGGTCTTGGCAATCTTCTTATAGCCTAGGCCAGTGATGGCGAACCTTGGCACCCCAGATGTTTTGGAACTACATTTCCCATGATGCTCAACTACACTGCAGAGCGCATGAGCATCATGTAAACGTAGTTCCAAAACACCTGGGGTGCCAAGGTTTGCCATCACTGGCCTAGGCCATCTTTATGTAGAGCAACAATTATTTTTTTTAGATCCTCAGAAAGTGCTTTGCCATGAGGTGCCATGTTGAACGTCCAGTGACCAGTAAGAGAGAGTGAGAGCGATAACACCAAATTTAACACACCTGCTCCCCATTCACAGCTGAGACTTTTTAACACTAATGAGTCACATGACACCAGTGAGGGAAAATGGCTAATTGGGCCCAACTGGGACATTTTCACTTAGGGGTGTGCTCACTTTTGTTGCCAGCGGTTTAGACATTAATGGCTGTGTTTTGAGTTATTTTGAGGGGACAGCAAATTTACACTGTTATACAAGCTGTACCCTCACTAATTTACATTGTAGCAAAGTGTCATTTCTTCAGTGTTGTCACATGAAAAGATCTAATAAAATATTTACAAAAATGTGAGGGATGTACTCACTTTTGTGAGATACTGTACATGATTCTGAGTGCAAAAAGAATTGTGACTAATTCAGCTCATCTCAGAAATAAATATGCATTTTGAATAGCAGAATCACCTCCAGTGATTCAGCTTCTCTCACCTGGGCCGGTTCTGCACCGCCATGCTAACTGTGATAAGCCAGCTGTGACTCCTTATGGCTTTACAGCTGGCTCCCCACTGCACTTTTTAAAGCCATGATGTTCCCTGTGAATGGTCCCACAGCCTCCTGGACCTTGGACGTGTTCCAAGACTCTGTGGGCAGAGGTAAAGGGCAGAAAATTGAAGGGGAAGGGAGGAGGAGGCAAAAAAGTGGAAATTTGTTCAGAGTTGTCACATGAAATATATAATAAAATATTTACAAAAATGTGCGGAGTGTACTCACATTTGTGAGATAATGGGGGTTGTTTACTAAAGGAAAATCCACTTTGCACTACAGGTGCACTTGGAAGTGCAGTCGCTGTAGATCTGAGGGGAAGACCTGAAATGAGTGGAAGCTCTGCTGATTTCTATCATCCAATCATGTGCAAACAAAAATGCTGTTTTCTATTTTCCTTGCACGTCCCCCTCAGATCTACAGTGACTGCACTTCCAAGTGCACTTGCAGTGCAAAGTGGATTTGCTTTTAGTAAATTAAATGCACTGTGTGTGTGTGTGTGTGTGTGTGTGTGTGTGTGTGTGTGTGTGTGTGTGTGTGTGTATATATATATATATATATATATATATATATATATATATATATATATATATATATATATATATATATATATACACACACACACACACATATATATATACAGTATCTCACACTCACAAAAGTGAGTACACCCCTCACCACATTTTTGTAAATATTTTATTATATCTTTTCACATGACAACACTGAAGAAATGACACTTTGCTACAATGTAAAGTAAATATTATAAAACGTTAGCAGCGCTAAAAATAAGTGAACAGGCATATAGAGTGATATATATGTAAACAGAGCCCTGAAGGACTCGAAAATAGCATATATGAAACACAATTAAGGTCACAGAAAAAAAAAAGAAAAAAAAAAGGGAGGGGGTAAAAATAAGTCCAAATAGTGAAAAAATGTGAGTAAATGGATATTCAGTCCAGATAGAAGGGGGAAAGGAGTCCAACCAAAGATGTACGGATAAAAATAATTCAATCACAAAACACCAGCATGTGAGGGGATCCACCACCGTGTGTATTATGCGCTTACCAGATGGCAAGCTTTAGTAAGCTTGTATAGCAACCTGGTGGTCAATACAGGAACCGTCACACCACGGCTTTCAATGAAGGACCAGGACTCACACCACGGATTCCAATGAGGGACCAGAACTCAAAACAAGGCAGCTCAATCCAACCCGACATTCAATAGGCAAGACCCAGAAATATAAAACAACGGCTCTCCATAGTGTGAAATCGTTAAGACCAAGATTTAATGTAAATAAAGATTGCACTTAGATGTGGTTTTGAACAGGGTATCCTTAATAATAAAGAGAAACTACATCTGATCCCAAAAGCCCCACGCACTCCGGTGGTATATTACCTACCAAAGATTCATAAACATCCTACCTGCCCCCCGGGACGCCCTATTGTCAGTGGCACAGATTCTATCACATCCCGGGTGGGCAGGTATATAGATTTTTACTTACAACCTTTGGTCGCCAAAATGCCCTCATATATCAAGGACTCTCGACAAGTGATAAATCTATTAACCAATTACACCCCTATTTCAGGGTGCTGGCTAGTGACAGCGGATGTCACATCTTTATATACAGTGATACCGCACAGTTTGGGATTATTTGCAGTTGAATATTTCTTAAGGCATCACTCCGAATTATTTGACAAACAAATTTGTTTTATTATGGAGTTACTTCATTTTGCAGCCACCCGGAGCTATTTCTGGTTTGGGGGCCAATTTTATAGATAGGACCGAGGAGTTGCTATGGGGGCTAAATATGACCCTAGTTTAGCTAACCTCTTTATGGCCCTGTGGGAGGAGGATGTCGTCTATGCCTGCCGCCAGCCACAGGGGGTGATGTGGGCAAGATATATAGATGACATCCTCCTCATATGGGATGGTAGCCGAGAGGATTTGGATACCTTTATAGGTGAACTAAACACCAATAATAGAGGTATTTTCCTTAATTATGAGGCCAGTCAGACTGAAATCATTTTTTTTGATCTAAGAATTGGGGTTGTAGACGGTCAATTTAGTATGGCTACTTATTTTAAGAGTACTGACCGTAACTCTTATATACCTACCGATAGCTGCCACCATGAGGCATGGCTGAGATCAGTACCAAAAAGTCAACTTATACGCCTGAAAAGAAATTGCTCCAATCATGACGAGTTTCTTTTTCAGGCAGACATTCTCATCAAACGTTTCCTGGAAAAGGGGTACCTAGAGGCCTCTTTTATGAAGACCTTAGAAGAGGTATCATTATTAGACAGAGGTGATCTTCTGAGGGCTAAAACACCTAGTCGTGACAAAGTACCTTCTGTCCCTTTCATAACCACCTATTCAATACAACAAGCTAATGTGGCTAGGCTCATTAAGAAACACTGGCATATTCTCACCAATGATCCAGTTTTAGGGAGTGTGCTCCCTGCTAAGCCACAAGTTATTTATAAGGGAGCTCCTTCCCTTAGAAGTAGAGTGGCCCCTAATATTCTCGACCCTCCTTCTGTTAAGAAAGAATTCTTTGAGAATCTGACAGGTATTTACCAATGTAGGAAGTGCAGGGTATGCTTCCTGAGTGGTTGTATACATAGAAGAACGCATAAGTTTGTTTCTACCAGCACTTCAGAGGAGTTTGAGATCAAACCATTCGTGACATGCTCAACAGAGAGGGTCGTTTATCTGCTTCAATGTCCTTGCGGACTGCAATATGTAGGCAGGACCAAGCGTCCCCTCTCTGTTAGGCTCAATGAGCATGTGACAAATATTTTGACTGGGTTCCCTAAACACCCAGTATCCAGACATTACCTTGAGGCCCACAATCGGAATCCCACTAAAACCATCTTTTTGGGGATTGATAAGTATACCACCCATTGGAGGGGTGGATCTCTGATACGTGGGATCTCGAGGCTTGAGATGTCATGGATACATAAATTGAGATGTTACACCCTCTTTGGACTTAATGTAGATGTGGACCTTAATGCATTCATTGACAACTCTTAATTATTATCTATTCAATATGTACACTTGGTGTGAGTCCTCGGTGGCTTAGCCCAACTTAATTTCGGTGTGATTTCTTACTATCTGCCTCAGCTCTTATGGCTTTTAATTTTTATATTTTTTGCCTTATTCATTTTTAGTATAAGAGAGGGTTTAAGGAATTTTTCCTGCCTACATTAATTATTTTTATTTTTATTTTTATTTATATTATTTTTTTTTCTAATTTTATTTTTATTTTAATTTAATTTTTATTTTAATTTTAATTTTATTTTTATTTGTATTTTTATTTTATTTTTATTTCATTTTTATTATTATTATTTTTATTTCCATTTTCCATTTTTTTATTTTAATTTTATCTCCTCTTTTCAGTTGTTTAGTCATTCAACACCTAAATAACACATTTGGCCCCTTTTTAAGGTTTCCTGGATTTCCTCCCCCTTTTTTCTCCACTAGATGGCGTAAGGAATATTTAACATAGTTTTGTACATTACTTTTGTAATCTGTTTCCATGTTCAGTTCCTTGTCAAAATTGGGAATAACATCCATTTTAATATAATGTATTTCATCACTTTAATCTGATTTCTATTTTGAATTTAGAGCCAGATATAGACATTAACATCTTTCAATCACTTCCTGTTTTTACCAGGAAGTTGAGCTTTGCCACCGATGTCTCACAACGAGGCTTGGTTTTGTTTTCTCTTGTTATAAATGTGCGATGAGTCAGTGCGTCGCCCTTTCCCTTGACGATGTCTTAGTGAGACGAAACGTACGTCGGATGGTAGACGCACTGACGTCATCACAGTATATCCCGTACCTCGTCCTGAACGGGTGTCCATTAGCCGGCCAGCTGCAGTGTTTTTATATGCTTTTATATCTGGTTCACATGTAAGTGCAATCTTTATTTACATTAAATCTTGGTCTTAACGATTTCACACTATGGGGAGCCGTTGTTTTATATTTCTGGGTCCTGCCTATTGAATGTCGGGTTGGATTGAGCTGCCTTGTTTTGAGTCCTGGTCCCTCATTGGAAGCCGTGGTGTGAGTCCTGGTCCTTCATTGAAAGCCGTGGTGTGATGGTTCCTGTATTGACCATCAGGTTGCTGTACAAGCTTACTAAAGCTTGCCATCTGGTAAGAGCATAATACACACAGTGGTGGATGCCCTCACATGCTGGTGTTTTGTGATTGAATTATTTTTATCCGTACATCTTTGGTTGGACTCCTTTCCCCCTTCTATCTGGACTGAATATCCATTTACTCACATTTTTTCACTATTTGGATATATTTTTACCCCCCTTTTTTTTTTTTCTGTGACCTTAATTGTGTTTTATATATGCTATTTCCGAGTCCTTCAGGGCTTTTTTGTTTACATATATATCACTCTATATGCTTGTTCATATTTATTGTTTTGTGTATATCCCACTTATTTTGAGCTGCTGCTTTATATTTCACCAGGTAGCGCGGTATAATATTTTTTATTTACAATGTAAAGTAGTGACTGTACAGCTTGTATAACAGTGTAAATTTGCTGTCCCCTCAAAATGACTCAACACACAGCCATTAGTGTCTAAACTGCTGGCAACAAAAGTGAGTACGCCCCTAAGTGAAAATCTCCAAATTGGGCCCAAAGTGTCAATATTTTGTGTGGCCACCATTATTTCCCAGCACTGCCTTAACCATCTTGGGCATGGAGTTCACCAGAGCTTCACAGGTTGCCACTGGAGTGCTCTTCCACTCCTCCATGACAACATCACGGAGCTGGTGGATGTTAGAGACCTTGCACTCCTCCACCTTCCATTTGATGATACCCCACATATGCTCAATAGTGTTTAGGTCTGGAGACATGCTTGGCCAGTCCATTACATTTACCCTTAGCTTCTTTAGCAAGGCAGTGGTCGTCTTGGAGGTGTGTTTGGGGTTGCTATCATGTTGGAATACTGCCCTGTGGCCCAGTCTCCGAAGGGGGGGTCATGCTCTGCTTCAGTATGTCACAGTACATGTTGGCATTCATGGTTCCCTCAATGAACTGTAGCTTCCCAGTGCCAGCAGCACTCATGCAGCCCCAGACCATGACAATCCCACCACCATGCTTGACTGTAGGCAAGACACACTTGTCTTTGTACTCCTCACCTGGTTGCCTCCACACACGCTTGACACCATTTGAACCAAATAAGATTATCTAGGTCTCATCAGACCACAGGGCATGGTTCCAGTAATTCATGTCCTTAGTCTGCTTGTCTTCAGCAAACTGTTTGCGGGCTTTCTTGTGCATCTGCTTAAGAAGAGGCTTCCCTCTGAGACGACAGTCATGCAGACCAATTTCATGCAGTGTGTGGAGTATGGTCTGAGCAATGACAGGCTGACCCCCCACCCCTTCAACCTCTGCAGCAACGCTGGCAGCACTTATACATCTATTTCCCAAAGACAACCTCTGCATATGACACTGAGCACGTGCACGCAACTTCTTTGGTCGACCATAGTGAGACCTGTTCTGAGTGGAGCCTGTCCTGTTAAACCGCTGTATGGTTTTGGCTGCCGTGCTGAAGCTCAGTTTCAGGGTCTTGGCAATCTTCTTATAGCCTAAGGCCATCTTTATGTAGAGCAACAATTATATATATATATATATATATATATATATACACACACACACACATATATATATACACACATATATATATATATATATATATATATATATATATATATATATATACATATACACACACACACACACACACATATATATATATATATATATATATATATATATATATATATATATATATATATATATATATATATATATATATATATATATATATATATATATACATATATATATATATATACATATATATATATATATACGTACACACACACATACATATATATATATATACATACATACACACTCACATACATATATACACATATATATATACACCGTGGACACAGGCATCATTTTTGTTTTTTTCAGGTATTTACCAAAATATATTCAAGCTGTAGTTATATAATGCACATGTGCTGAAAGTGCACACTCTCAGGTTTATTTTGAGTGTATGTACATCCAACTCGGAGGAAGGGTTTGGAATTACAGCTCTCAAGAATAGCCACCCCCTTTTCAGGGGACAAAAAGTAATTGGACAATTGAATCAAAAAACGGTATATTGGCCAGGTGTGGGCTACTCCTTTATTATTTCTTCATCAATTAGGCAAGTAAAAGGTCTGGAGTTCATTTTAAGTGTGGTATTTGCATTTGGAATCTATTGCTGTGAACCTACATCATGAGTTCAAGGGAGCTGTCCATGCAAGAGAAAAAGGCCATTGTAAGGCTTCAAAAACGAAACAAATCCATGGGAGAGATAGCAGCAACATTAGGAGTGGCCAAAGCAACAGTTTGGTACATTCTGAGGAAAGAAGAACACACTGGTGAGCTCAGCAACATAAAAAGGCCTGGAAGTCCACAGAATACAATAGTGGTGGATGATCGTAGGATCCTCTCTATGGTAAAGAAAAACCCATTTACAGCATCCAGGCAAGTGAAGGACACTTTCTAGGAGGGGGGCGTATCATTGCCAAAGTCTACAATCAAGAGAAGACTTCCTGAGAGCAAATACAGAGGGTTCAACCACAAGGTGCAAACCATTCATAAGCCTGAAGAATAGAAAAGCCAGATTAGACTTTGCCAAAAAACATCTAAAAAAAGCCAGACCAGTTCTGGAAAAGCATTCTTTGGATGGATGAAACTAAGATTAATCTGTACAAGAATGACAGAAAGAAAAAAAAGTGTGGAGAAGGCTTGGAACAGCTCATGATCCAAAGCACATATTGTCATCTGTAAAACATGGTGGAGCTTGCAGTGTGATGACATGGGTATACATGGCTTCCATTGGCACTGGGTCATTGGTGTTTATTGATGATGTGACATGAGACAGAAGCAGCTGGATAAATTCTGCTGTGTTTAGAGATATACTGTCAGCCCAGTTTCAGCCAAATACAGCAGAGTTGATTGGATGGCGCGTCACAGTACAGATGGACAATGATCCAAAACACACTGCAAAAGCAACCCAGGAGTTTTTGAAGGAAAAGAGTGGAATATTCTGCAATGGCCAACTCAATCACCTGATCTTAACCCAATTGTGCATGCATTTCACTTGCTGAAGGCAAATTAAAGGCAGAAAGACCCACAAACAGAAAACAACTGAAGACAGTTGCAGTTAGAGCCTGGGAAAGCATCAGAAAGGAGGAAACCCAGTCTTCAGTAATGTCCATGGGTTCCAGACTTCAGGCAATCATTCTCAACAAAATAATAAAAATTAACATTTTTATTATGATTATATTCATTTGTCCAATTACGTTTGAGCTCCTGAAAATGGGGAGACTGTGTATAAAAATGGTTGCAGTGCCTGAAATTTGCACTTGATATTTATGTTCAAACCCTTGAATTAAAGCTGAAAGTCTGCACTTTAAATTCATTTGGATTGTTTTGCTTTAATTTTATTCTGGTGGCATACAGAGCCAAAAGTATTTGCATTTTACAGCTTTTTTCACAAGTAATGAAGTTTCTAATATATTCTTTGCAATAGTTGAACTATCATCTACATGTTTTTGTCAGTCACTTATAGTCTAAAGGGTGCACAAAGCAACAGTCAAAAGTCACAATTGAATGCATATTTACATAATGGGCTGATTATCAAAGGATTTACAGAGACCTTTCCAGAAGCAGAAGGTTAATTGGACCCCACAGTTGGAAAACAATGTGGATTGGAATGCCATTAAACCTGAACATTTCCTGGATAAATGCAAGCAGGAAAACTGCTACCAAGGGCAGCAATAGAGGGGTAAAAAATGTGCCATTTTTTTAAATGCAGGCTATCAGTAACCAAATAACCATACAGCCCTTACAATGAGGGAGATTGGTAATTAAGTCAAGGTGACACCAAGGTTCTCTAGTAATGGTTAATAGAAGAAGAGGACCAACTGATAAGTGGGTAGGTAATGGTAATAAAGTCATTAGAAAGGTGACATCAAGGTTCTCTTGTAAGGGTTAATGGAAGAAGAGGACCAACTGATAAGTGGGTAGGACACTTATACATTTACAGAGTCTTCTACATTACATCAGAGGCACTGCCACCAGTATAGACAGGAAAAGAAACTCCAGTGTTCTGTGGATACTAGGATATCCTGAAAGCCTGGAGTCATGGGTCCAGCACAGAAGTTTTGTTCTTAGATTTGGAGGTGCTAGTCTTGCCTAGAGAATTAGCGGTTTCCTGGATAAAAGTCAGAGGCAGGATGCAAAGGACAAATTAATTCTGGCTCAGCTGGAGCTTTAGAATCTTGAGAACTTAAGCAGCATGAGCGTGCATCAGCTCTTAAGTTGGCAGTCCTGGGCTTGAATGTGATCACAAAACAATTCAAAAGAAGAACAAGGACCAATGGACTTGTGTGGGATTTAGGCGACAAGCAGTTTTTAAGTGCACACCCCTTTGAAAGTCTCACCCACCGTCACTGTCCTTGAATGCTCCCCATGTGGAGAACGCCGATTTCCCACATGGAGTGGACTATCGCTGCCATTGAACGTGCTATATGTGGGGATGCACAGTATGGAAATCAGCTTATCAGAAAGTTGACCCTGCTGAACTGACAAGTAGTAATTGGCACAATGTTACTGACCACTGCACTCTGTACACAGAGCTGTATCGTAAAAAGTCCTAACCACTGCACTGTACGAATTAGAGTTGATTTACCAAAGGATGCCCAATCACATACAAGGAAATACATGCAAAACAAAAAACAGCATTTTTGCAACTGCACTTGCAAAGTGCACAATCTATTCACCTTTAGTAAATCAGCCCTAATAGTGTACATAATACTCCTGACTCCTGCACTTTATACACCATGTTCTACATTATAGTCCAAACCTGTCACATTGGCGCATGCGCGTTAGCACATTAGCGCTTTGGCACTCGCATAGAGGTGCCATTGTGCATGCCCACCCTGGATCTCATTTGTCTCTGGCTACGGTTCCGTGCATGCACATTGGCATTAGCGGAATGAGGATTGGCAGCTGCTGCATGGAGACGGGTACTTGCTGTGTGAGTTCTCTGACAAAACCCCTGCACTATATTCACTATGTTCTACATGGTAGTCCTGACCCCTGCACTGTATATGCTTTCAATTTATACTCCTGACCCTTTACTGCATTTACTATGTTGTACATTATATTCCTAATCCCTGCACTATATCCTAATATTATCCTTTAAACTCCTTCACTGTATATTGAGTTCTACATTATAGTCATGACCCCTGAACTATACATGCTATGTTTCTCATTATACTCCTGACCCCTGCATTGTATATGCTATGTTCTACATTATACTCCTAACTGCACTGCATTCACTATGTTGTATATTATACTCCTAACCACTGCACGGGATGTTTTACATTAAAGTCCAGACATCTGCAGTATATAAGCTGTGTTGTACATTATACCCCTGATCCCTGTACTGCATATGCTATGTTTTGTATCATATTCCTGATCCCTGCACTGTGTATGCTATTCTCCTGACCCCTGCACTGTTTATGCTTTGTTTTACATTATACTCTTGACCCTTGAACTACATTTGCTGTGCTGTACATTATACTCCTGACCTCTGTGCTCCCTTTAAAATGCAATTAAGCTGAACTCCAGGATAGGCAAACATTGTCTAAACACAAGAGTCATGTGTATTAGTCCTTGAATCTTGGTGTGCTTTGTGTATTCCTTCTAGATCTGTGCAGTAATCCAGTGTGACATTGCCTCTGTGCAAGGCAAAGCCTGTAATAAAGACCATTTACTGTTGCTTTCTCTCCCTGTGCAGGGGTACTGGTCTTGTCTTTGCCCTCTCATGTAGTTTTCTGCATGCGGTCTGTAGTTGGTGGCCCCTCCCACAGCTCTCCTCCCTGCACAGACTATGTACAGCAGGCTGATGATGTCATTACAAGGTAATATCTGGGTTTTCAAAGGCATTAGGTACATACAAAAAGGATGTAAAACCTTTGCGGCTATTGAGGAATACATTTCAATGAAAGGTTTTGTACCCGGGATGCAGCTTTAATAAATTCAGCCAAGATTTATTTACTACCAGTCTTAAAGCTTGCATTCTGAACATACAGTAAAATCATCTAGAACAAATGGTTAAAAGGAACTATATTCTGTAAGAACAAATTACCCAAAGCCAGATATTGATTGTGCATTACTTAACCATGTTATGAAACACACCACTTTGCCATCTTCTGGGAAAACAACTCCAGCACAATGCCAAGGAGAGTCAGCTACATTCTTTCAACATAGCAAAACTAGCTTGACCTACTTACACCTGAGATTGAAAAGCCATTCAAATAAAAACAAACACTAAAAAGGTACAATGGTTAATCAGTACAATAGGTTTATAGGTGTCTGTATAGGTGTCCTTCCTTTAAAATGCTCCTCTTGTAATGAACGTATGTTGTTGCAATAACCTGTAGAATTGAATTGAAGTGTACATAGAAAAAATTTAAATAAAGATGGGGAAGACCCGGCTGTCATGGTGCAGAGGGAGTGTCCTAAAGAACTATTTTAGGGACTTAGGAGCTAAATTGAGGAAAAGGACCTCCAAGGTAGTATTCTCAGGAATACTACTGGTACATCGAGCCACACCAGAAAGGCAGAGGGAGATTAGGGAAGTAAACAAGTGGCTGAAGAGCCGGTGTAGTAAGGAGGGGTTTGGGTTCCTGGAGGACTGGGCCGACTTCTCAGTCGATAACTGGTACTACAGAAGGGATGGACTGCACCTAAATGAGGAGGGTGCAGATCTGCTGTGAATGAAGATGGCCAAAAAGTTAGAGGGGTTTTTAAACTAGGCGATGGGGGGGGGGGGTCCAGAGGCAGAGATAGCCAGCGCGAAAGATATTCCAGAGGGTAGTATTGGGGGCATTAGTGGTAGGTTAACCAAAGCACAAAAACACAAGGTGAGTATAGTAGCAAGTCCTAGTTGCAATCTCGAAACACCCAATGCGAGGACAATATGCGACCGGTCTAAACTATGTGGCATGTTCACCAATGCCAGGAGCATGGTGGACAAGAGGGGTGAACTAGAGATACTGTTGTACGAGGAGGATTTGGATTTTTTTGTGGGGGAACCAGAGACCTGGTTCAACAGCTCTCATGATTGGCTGGCAAACATTCAAGGGTATACCCTATACCGCAAGGATAGAGAGGGTAAAAAAGGGGGAGGGGTATGCCTATACATCAAGAATAATGTACAAGTGAATGTGAGAGATGACATCACTGAGGGAGCTAGAGAGGAGGTGGAATCCTTATGGGTAAAGCTCCAAAGTGATGAAGCTAAGGGGAAAATAATACTGGGAGTATGCTATAGGCCCCCTAACCTGAGGGAGGAAGTGGAGACAGACCTCCTATCACAATTTGGATTAGCAGCAAGGATGGGAAGTGTTATCATAATGGGGGATTTTAATTATCCAGACATAGACTGGGCGGAGGGAACTGCACATTCATTTAAGGCTCGCCAGTTCCTTAATGTCTTGCAGGACAATTTTATGGGTCAGATGGTAGGCACACCAACTAGAAATAAAACATTACTGGATCTACTGATTACAAACAGAACAGACATGATCACAGATGTGGAAATAGGGGGCAATTTAGGTAACAGCGATCACAAGTCAATTAGTTTCAGTATAAATCACACAAATAGGAAACATAAAGGGAATACAAAGACACTGAATTGAAAAAAAGAGCCAACTTCCCTAAACTACAAACCTTGCTAAAAGGCATAAATTGGGATAAAATATTAGGAACAAAGAATACGGAGGAGAGATGGGTTTGCTTTAAGAGCATATTAAATAAGGGCATTAGCCAATGTATCCCATTGGGTAATAAATTTAAAAGAGCGAACAAAAGTCCTGGATGGCTTAACTCCAAAGCAAAGGAGAAGGCCTTCAAAAAATACAAGGTTGAGGGATCATCCTCAGCATTCAGACTTTATAAAGAATGCAACAAGAAATGTAAGGGTGCAATTAGGACAGCTAAGATAGAACATGAAAGACACATAGCGGAGGAGAGCAAAAAAAATCCCAAGAAATTCTTTAAGTATGTAAACAGTTAAAAAGGGAGGACAGACCATATTGGCCCCATAAAGAATGAGGAAGGACATCTGGTTACAAAGGATGGGGAGATGGCAAAGGTATTGAATTTATTCTTCTCCTCAGTCTTCACGAGTGAATTGGGGGGCTTCGGTAACCAAAACTGCAGTGTTTATCCTCATGAGGAAGCACCTCCATGGTTGACAGAGGACAGAATTAAAATTAGACTTGAGAAACTTAACATTAATAAATCACCGGGACCAGATGGCTTGCATCCGAGGGTACTAAGGGAACTCAGTCAAGTGATTGCCAGACCGTTGTTCCTAATTTTTACAGATAGTCTACTGACTGGAATGGTACCAGCTGATTGGAGAAAAGCCAATGTAGCACCAATATTTAAAAAGGGCCCAAAATACATCCCTGAGAATTACAGACCAGTTAGCCTAACATCAATAGTATGTAAACTCTTGGAGGGGATGATAAGGGACTATATACAAGATTTTAGTAATAAGAACGGTATCATTAGCAGTAATCAGCATGGATTCATGAAGAATCCTTCTTGCCAAACCAATCTATTAACCTTCTATGAGGAGGTGAGTTGCCATCTAGATAAAGGAAGGCCCGTAGACGTGGTGTATCTGGATTTTGCAAAAGCATTTGACACAGTTCCCCATAAACGTTTACTGTACAAAATAAGGTCCGTTGGCATGGACCATAGGGTGAGTACATGGATTGAAAACTGGCTACAAGGGCGAGTTCAGAGGGTGGTGATAAATGGGGAGTACTCAGAATGGTCAGGGGTGGGTAGTGGGGTTCCCCAGGGTTCTGTGCTGGGACCAATCCTATTTAATTTGTTCATAAACGATCTGGAGGATGGGATAAACAGTTCAATCTCTGTATTTGCAGACGATACTAAGCTAAGCAGGGCAATAACTTCTCCGCAGGATGTGGAAACCTTGCAAAAAGACCTGAACAAATTAATGGTGTGGGCGACTACATGGCAAATGAGGTTCAATATAGAAAAATGTAAAATAATGCATTTGGGTGGCAAAAATCTGAATGCAATCTATACACTGGGGGGAGAACCTCTGGGGGAATCTAGGATGGAAAAGGACCTGGGGGTCCTAGTAGATGATAGGCTCAGCAATGGCATGCAATGCCAAGCTGCTGCTAACAAAGCAAACAGAATATTGGCATGCATTAAAAAGGGGATCAACTCCAGAGATAAAACGATAATTCTCCCACTCTACAAGCCTCTGGTCTGGCCGCACCTGGAGTATGCTGTCCAGTTCTGGGCACCAGTCCTCAGGAAGGATGTACTGGAAATGGAGCGAGTACAAAGAAGGGCAACAAAGCTAATAAAGGGTCTGGAGGATCTTAGTTATGAGGAAAGGTTGCGAGCACTGAACTTATTCTCTCTGGAGAAGAGACGCTTGAGAGGGGATATGATTTCAATATACAAATACCGTACTGTTGACCCCACAATAGGGATAAAACTTTTTCGCAGAAGAGAGTTTAACAAGACTCGTGGCCACTCATTAAAATTAGAAGAAAAGAGGTTTAACCTTAAACTACGTAGAGGGTTCTTTACTGTAAGAGCGGCAAGGATGTGGAATTCCCTTCCACAGGTGGTGGTCTCAGCGGGGAGCATCGATAGCTTCAAGAATCTATTAGATAAGCACCTGAATGACCGCAACATATAGGGATATATAATGTAATACTGACACATAATCACACACATAGGTTGGACTTGATGGACTTGTGTCTTTTTTCAACCTCACCTACTATGTAACTATGTAACTATGTAACTATGATCTTGCATAACAGCATAAGCTGCAAACAGTAGAGTAAGAAATGATTAAAACCAGTGTTGTTATTTTTTTTTGTTTGTGTCTTAATTGAGTTGATTTACATTTACTTCCTGCCCCAGAGACATAGCAGGAAGTAAAGGGAAATTGTTTCTGAATACAAAATATCTTTTCTAAGGCTGTTTCACACTGAAAGAGCAGGTGGGCGTTGACGGTAAAACGCTGCTAGTTTTAGCGGAGCTTTACTGCCGTTTTAGCGACACTATTCAGCCGCTAGTGGGGTGCTTTTAACCCCCGCTAGCGGCCGAATAAAGGGTTAGATGTGTTAAACGTGTAGCGCCGCTGCCAAAGTGTTTTGCAGGCGCTTCGGCAGCGGTGCCCATTCATTTCAATGGGCAGGAGCAGTGGAGGAGCAGTGTATAAACCGCTCCTCCACCCCCCCGAAAGATGCTGCTTGCAGGACTTTTTCTAACGTCCTGCAAGTGCACCGCTCCAGTGTGAAAGCACTTAGGCTTTCACACTGGGTATGCAGGGGAGGAATTTTTCAGGCGCTTTACATGTATTTGCAAATGTGTGCAAACTAAACCCCTGTTTTTAAAGCATACTGTTAGACAGGTTAATTTGATTGTCCACGGCTGGTCAGTAAGTGAGCTTGGAGTTTTCCTTGGATTTATCCTTACATATGTTGCCTTCCATCGCTGCTTGCTGCAATGGCCAGTTATAGGTGGGGGCAGTGGCTTCCCTTTTTGTACAATAGTAAACAATGGCATCACAAATGCCACAGATGCCAAACACAGGTAAAGACAGACTGCTTATACAGTGATCTACAAAAAAAAAATCCTAATCAACAACCCTCCCCCCCGTTTACGTTGACATACGGTCACCAAAGCGCAAAGTGCAGTGTTCTACCTATAAATAAAAAAAGCAAGTGCAGTGTCACTATGCTGCATTGTGTTATATACACTGCACTACACTGTTATATATAAACTGCACTACACTGTGTTATACATACACTACGCTACATTGTATTACACACACTGCACTACACTGTGTTATATATACACTACGCTACATTGTATTACACACACTGCACTACACTGTGTTATATATACACTACGCTACATTGTATTACACACACTGCACTACACTGTGTTATATATACACTACGCTACATTGTATTACACACACTGCACTACACTGTGTTATATATACACTACGCTACATTGTATTACACACACTGCACTACACTGTATTATATACACTACACTGTGTTATATACACTAAACTGACTGACCACACAATACCCAAACTAACCTGCCTAATCTCCATGAATACACACTATACATAGCTGCCGTGTTAGCAGTCTTATATAGTGTGGGGCGTGGACCCTGCCTTTGGCCAATCATGGATCTCACAGTACATCGCCCTGTGATTGGCCAAAGCATACAGGTCAGGTGCATGCTTTGGCCATTCAGCAGCAATCAATAATATAATATACACTGATTTGAGTTATATTTGCCAAAGAAATGTGGCAGAATACATTTTGGCCTAAATGTATGAAGATATTTATTTGCAACATTTTATAACAGAAACCTAGAAAAATATTTTTTAAGTTTTTGGTATTTTTTAATGTATTTTAGCAAAAATAAAAAAACTGTGATGATTACATACTACCAAAAGAAAGCTCTATCTGTTTCAAAAATGATACAATTTCATTTGGCTATAGTTTTGTATGCCTGAGTAATTGTTATTTAACCACTTGCTTACTGGGCACTTAAAACCCCCTCCTATCCAGACCAATTTTCAGCTTTTAGCGCTGACGCATTTTGAATGACAATTGTGCAGTCATACAACACTGTACCCAAATGAAATTTTTATCATTTTTTTCCCCACAAATAGAGCTTTCTTTTGGTGGTATTTGATCACCTTCGCGGTTTTTATTTTTTGTTAAAAAAATGTAAAAAGACTGAATTTAAAAAAAAAAAAAAAAAAAATTATATTTTGATATAAAATTTTAAAAAAGGTAATTTTTGTCCTTCATTGATGTACGCTGATGAGGCGGCACTGATGGGCACTGATAGGTGGCAGTGATGGGCACTGATGGGTGGCAGTGATGGGCACTTATGGGTGGCAAAAAAGGGCACTGATCTGTTACGCTGATAGGCAGCACTGCTGGGTGGCACTGATTGGCACCACTGGTGGGCATTGATAGGTGGCACTTGTGGGCATTGATAGGTGACACTTGTAGGCATTCATAGGTGGCACTCGTGGGCATTCATAGGTGGCACTCGTGGGCATTGATAGGTGGCACTGTCAGGTGGCAATGGCAGGTGGCACTGGCAGGGGGTACTGGTGGCACATATGAGGCATTATTGCCTCTTCCTCTTCGGGACCGATGTCCCTTGCTGATGAGCCGGTGATCGGCTTTTTTTTCTCCTCGCGCTGTCAGCACGAGGAGAAAAAAAACGATCACAGAGCTTTTGTTTTGATCATGTGATCAGCTGTCATTGGCTGACAGCTGATCACATGGTAAGGGGCCGGGACCGGCCCCTTACTCGGATCGGTGATCACCCGAGTCTCAGTGACTCGGTGATCATAGTGCGCTCCACGCGCGCCTGCACACGGGAGGCCGTCATGTGACGGCCTCCCAGGAATTAAGGTCCGCGCTGTAGCCGTCATTTGGCTATAGCGCGGATGTCAACTGGTTAAAGTGTGACAATGGTGAAAGCTGAAAAATGGCCTGGGCAGGAAGGGGGTGAAAGTGTCCAGGGTTGAGGTGGTTAAAGAAGAATTTCAGTTGCTCTTGATGCGAGAAAATCAGCGGGGGGTCCCAGTGATTAGCTTCGGGAGACAGCCCCCTTGAAAGCAATGCAGCTAATTACAGCCACTTGCATGTAATCACTATGCAGTGCTTACCTGCGAGTGATCTTTTGGCATCTACACGCTGTCAGACAAAAATGCAGGTGTGAATGTAGCCTAATGAATCAGTTAGTGCAGACAGTAAACTACTATATGGAATTGATACAATGTTGCAGAGACAAAACTCCTTTTTGACAAATATACTGGATTGAAACTCTTTACATATCTCATAAGGTAAACAAGAGAGTTATTTTTGCAACATTGAATCAGCTCCCTATGACAGTTCCCCATCTGCAGCTGATTAATTACACTATCAATAGTCAGCATATACTGTACACTTAAAGGAGAAGTCCAGCCAAAGCTTGTTTGGCTGGGCTTCTCCTATGAATCACAGGAGTGCAATACGCTTTGCACTCCTGTGACCCGTTTTCAGCAGAGAGTGAACTAAAGTCCGCTCTCTGCTGACGTCATGGATATTGGTCCAGGCACTGTGTTATCCGGACAATGGAAGTCTGGATCCGACAGGTGCCTGGACTGATACCCATCGCAGGCTCTCATCAAGCCACTGAGAGCCTGAGACATCCGTTCCGCACCCTCCACAGCTCAGCACTCCAATGAGCGCGGAGGGAGATGAGCAGTGAGATGTGACTGACAGTCTACAGCTCTCTGCTCATGGAGCTGTGAGAACTGAGCGATCGGCTGTGTTCGATCGCTTGGTTTTCAGTGCAGAGGCACCGGGGGACAGATGCAGCATCGGATAGATGCTGCATGCACCGAGGGCAGTATAAATCTTTTTTTTGCTAGAAAATTACTTAGAACCCCCAACATTATATACATCTTTTTAGCAGAGACCCTAGAGAATAACAATCGGTGCAATATTTTATGTCACACTGTATTTGCGCAGCGGTCTCTCAAATGCAATTTTATTCGAAGAAATACCCTTTTTTTAAAAAAAAAATCAAAACAGTAAAGTTAGCCCACTATTTTTGTATAATGTGAAAGATGATGTTACACCGAGTAAATAGATACTTAACATTTCACGCTTTATAATTGCGAACACTCGTGGTATTTTGACAAACTACAGTACTTAAAAATCTCCATAGGCGATGCTTTAAATTTTTTTAATGGTTACCAGTTTAGAGTTACAGAGGCGGTCCAGTGCTAGAATTATTGCTCTCACTCTAACGATCCTGGCGATACCTCACATGTGTGGTGTGAACACTGTTTACATTTTTGTTCGTGACTTACGTAATGATTCGCTTCTGCGCACGAGCACTGAGGGATGAGACGCTGTAAAAAAAAAAATTCTTATTAATTTTATTTATTTATTTATTTATTTTACACTTTCCCTTTCATTTTTTTTTAAATCACTTTTATTGCTGTCACAAGGAATGTAAACATCCCTTGTGACAGGAATAGGCAGTGACAAGTACTTTTTATTGAGGGATCCCCAAATCTCTCCTTTGCACTTAAACGCATTCAAAATGTCAAGGTTGGCTGTTTTGAATACTGTCATTTTTTATTTTTAAATGGCACCTTAAAGGCTTCAGTAAACCAGAAGCGATGTCATAACATCGCTTCTGGGTTACTAGATCCGAGACCCGTTCAAAGCCGATTGCGCTTTTGTTCGGGTCTCCGACCAGCCGGCGGACGTGCTTGCTGGTTGCTCGGGCCAACCAGTGGGACGGGAGAGCCCGGGTGGAGTGGCGGAAGGCGGCAGGTGAGGGGGGCCGCCCGCTGCTTGTAATAACAACGTCTGATTAGCTGCATCAGTTGTTATTACCAGAAAGCTGACCATCGGCTCTAGAAAAACAGTACTGGGGTTAGGACTAAGGCCTTATAGGCTGAAATGCGTCAACTGATTTAATCTGCATTTGTTCACTGTGGCTATTAAAATAAAATGAAAAAATTTTAAGAGCAACATTCGGAGTGGGGATCATTTTTTCTACAGTACGGGGATGATGCCTGCAGCTGCAGGCATCCCCCCGGTACAACCCCTTGAAGCCGAAGGACACATATTTACATTATGTCAGCATGTGGGGGGAGTTAATGTTATTAAAAATTACCTTCAGTTTTCAAACTGCAGCATTGCCATTATTTCAATGCAATATGGCAGCTTGAAGACACTCTGTACACAGTTGGTGTACAGAAGCACGCTGCACTAAAGGTAGAAGTCTGGCTTTAGGAGAGATTTTCCCTCAGGGTCCTTTCACATGAGTGGTTTGCTTTCCGATCAGCAAGAAAATCACTCACAGATCCCCTGCTGATATCAGAGCGGGGGAGTGACAGGTCCATGTCCGCTCAGTTTATGCATAGCATACATGGACAGATCTGCTCTATGGGCGGCCGAGAGTAAATTTACACTCGGCTGCCTCCAATCCGATCCGCCCAAATGGAAGAGGATACAGTCCTCCTTCATTTTTTTTATGAGGTCTGATCAGACCCAGGTAAAGGTGGGTGTAAACAGACACAGGTTTGTCCATAGGCATGCATGGATCATTCAATCAAGTCTGCCTGAAAAACTGACAGGCGGACCTGATCGGATTGCTCATATAGAAGCACCCCAATGGTTAATCACTTCTAAAGCCTCGTGCACACGATCGGATTGTTGGCCAACAAAGCGTCAGACTTTTTTCTGAAGGGCGTGTGCCAGGAACTTGTCTTGCATACAAACGGTACACAATTGTCGGCCAACAAACACGAACGTAGTGACGTACTACGAGGAATTTCAGCTCTTGAGGGCAACCCTTTGGGCACCTTCTGCTAATGTCGTGTTTGGTGAGCATTGATTCTGAGCATGCGTGTTTGTACTTTTAACTTTTGTGTGATGAACTTGTGTACTGACGATAGGAAAATCTGACAGCAGACCGTTGTCCGCTGAAAATTTACTAGCCTGCCATCCAACATTTGTTGGCAGAAAGTTTAATAACAATTGTCTGATGGAGCGTACTTACGGTCGGATTTTAGGCCAACAGTCTGACATCACACAATTCCCTGCCGAAAATCCGATCGTGTGTACGAGGCTTTAGGGAATGCTGGCACTGCAGCTTTTCTCATCAGAATATAGAAAGTGCACCAACGGATTAAAATGAATTATTCACTCCTATTCAAAATCAGTATTTAAATACACGGAGTGGAACAAACCACCAACAGAGCAGAAACAGGTAGGAATCTGCAACACAGTTTGTTAAAATACTTGCAATGTACATTGATCACCCAGAGTGGATTGAATTTTTTTTTTAACAAAAGTGGAGTTATTCTTTATCCATATTGCTTCCTTGTCTGGTGGAATGTTCTTAGCCTATAGTGTTAGGTTACTTTCTATATTGGTGAAATGTTCTTTACGTCTTCTGATCGATGAAATGTTCTTATTTGTGACTTTCACGCAAATGCTAGAACATTTACATAGCAATTTTTTTAAAAATAGAACCCTTAATGTTTTTAGCCATTTGTCATCATATATTTAAAATAATTGATTTTTATTAAAACAACGTACCAAATAAAAGCCTAATATGCCCTTATAAAAATGCTAATTAGTCACAGAATTATTGCCATGTTAATTGGTGCTCACTGAAGTTGTTAAAGTTTAACTAGGTGCCTAGGTGTCAATGACCTCTGGGCAAAAGAGCTAACTGACAGGCATTCTCTGACTGTTGAACTGAGCTTGCAGAGCAACATTTTTACTCAATAAATTAGAACAGGTATTTTTTTTTAACATTTTACTTGCTATGCAAAATTGATTTGGCAATGAAGTTTATATTTTTTTTTAATGCAAAATCAAGGTTATATTTTCAAGAATGGTAATGCAAAGATAAATTCGACCATATAAAACTTTATTGCTAAAGTGTATCTATGGCCAAAATGTACAATCATTTATTAATTTCCACATTGCATTTCAATTATTTCTAGCCTACTCCTATCAATCTGAATGCTCTTGAAGTTTGTAAACTTAGTTTGTCAAGATCCCCACACAGTTGCTTATTTGAATTCTGTGACACGTAATCACTATACCCTATGTGTAGGCACTGCTGTGTCACATATTTCACAGAGCCTGCCTTCTAATCCATAGAGGGGCTGAGAGGAGAAGTTACAGGAATCACTGCTTGCAGACAGCAAGGTACCATGGGACGTGTAGTCCTTGGAAATTGAACATAAACAGAAGAGGAGAAGCTGCAAAGCACTCAGGGACTCCAGGAAGTTGTGGAAAGATGGCCAGCAGACAGGCAGCGCTCAGAACATGAAAGGAGATTTTTCAAGTACGTCCTGAGGAAGCAGGGGATCCCGCAAAATGTATCGACCCTGACATTGACTGGCTTCTATGCTTTGTACACAATAATTGTCTGATGCAGTGAACCCTACAATCAAAAGTTTTGTAAATTGTTTTTAAGTGGTGGTATTTTAACATGTTGGAATAAAGTTTTGATAATTTTTAAATTGTGTGGTTTATCATTTTGAGGCACAAATCAGAGTCCCATCATCGTATGGTTTGGTTTTAATATATTTTCAAGTACGCTTATACTGGATTTTTAAATATAACTATCGTTTGTATTTTTATTAGAATGCTGATGTTATAAAATTAGGTCTATTCTGTAACTTCTATTAGGTAATAATATGGGTTGGCTCAATCACACTAGTGGTTGTGGGAGGTTGAGTCACACTTTTACCATCCCCCAAACACTATCTTCTTTAGCTGCAGAGGCAGCAGCTAATGGTGTACACATGCCATGGCCGCAGCAGGAATTATATCTCCTGTCACTTTCAGTGGATGTGTGCCTGCCAAACAAGACCCATTCAAGTTGTAGTGCACTAGTGGGGTAAAAGCAGGCAGTGAAGAGGTGATGCCATTCCTCCTTACCACCTGTCAAATGCTGTGAAGAGTGATCTAAACGTGGATCACTCTTCATCGGCCACAGCTCATGTGAACGAGCCCTAAGAGTCTGTGTCGATGCACTTTGGACCTGTGATGATGGCATCAGTTTATGAGGCTTTCAAGATCAGTTAGAATTCATTGACATGTGCATTTGTCCTGCAGTTAAGCTTCAAGCACATTTTACTTTCCTGTAAACTTGTATGGGTATGCAAAACCCATAGACACAGACAGTGAGGTTTGGCCCTGCTCCCTTGTCACAGGATTTGACTGACAGCAGAGGAGCCAATGACTCCTGCTACTCTCAGCAAAGCCTGTGAGAGCGGGAAGAAGAGGAGAGAGCCGCTGCAGATGGGCACAGCACTGGATCAAGATCAGGTTCAAGTATAACAGGGATGAGGGGGTGATACACATAACAAAATATTATTTCCCTTAATGCAGGGAATGCATTAAAGTAGAAAATGTTTAGGCTTTACAGACACTTTAATAAAAGTTAAGAAACAATACCTAGTTATACATAACATAATATCAAAAATATCAAACACCTGATCTAAGTCAAAGCAGCAGGGAAAGCTGACAGTTATAAAGGTACACAATAAACGTTTGCAAATCAGGGTTTAAAAGCTCTAATATTGGAGGACCAGTATTAAGAGACTGATTGCTCTTCTGTTTAGGAGACCTCCTTGAGGAACCAACTCTACTTTCTGTGTCTATTAAGAAATGTGTTAAAAAGTAAAAAAAAAAGTGGTAGTAATGTATGCAACACCCATTTTTATTTCACACATGATTTAAAATATACTGTAAGTATCAACAGACATATACAGTGCCTTGAAAAAGTATTCATACCCCTTGAAATTTTCCACATTTTGTCATGTCATAACCAAAAACGTAAATGTATTTTATTGGGATTTTATGTGATAGACCAACACAAAGTGGTACATAATTGTGAAGTGAAAGGAAAATGATAATGTTTTACAAATAAATATCTGAAAACTTTGGTGTGCATTTGTATTCAGCCCCCTTTAGACCCCTTTCACACTTGTGCAACTTGTCCATCAACTTGGGACTGCAAAGTCGCATGACAAGTCGTACCCCATGATTTTCAATGAGCACCATTCATATCTGTGCGACTTCAAAGTAGTCCCTGTACTAATTTGGTCTGACTTTGATGCGAGTTGAGGTCCGTGGAGCTCAACTTTACACAGGCATTCCCTGAAATTGCGGCAAAAATCGTGTCAAAATCATGGCTAGAATCAAATCTAAATCGCCGTAAAATCGTGGCAAAATCGCGCAACTTTGAAGTACAGCTGTTCTGTGAAGCCCTCAGAGGTTTATTTGAGAGCCTTAGTGAACAAACAGCATTATGAAAGCCAGGGAACACACAAGACAGGTCAATGATAAAGTTGTGGAGAAGTTTAAAGCAGGGTTAGGTTCTACAAAAATATCCCAAGCTTTAAACATCTCACAGAGCACTGTTCAATCCATCCCCCAAAAATGGAAACAGTATGGCACAACTAACCTACCAAGACATGACCATCCACCTAAACTGACAGGCCAGGCAAGGAGAACATTAATCAGAGAAGCAGCCAAGAGGCCCATGGTAACTCTGGAGGAGATGCAAAGATCCACAGATCAGGTGAGAGAATCTGCCCACAGGACAACTATTATGCCGCGTACACACGGTCGGAATTTCCGACAGAAAAAGTCAGATGGGAGCTTTTGGTCGGATATTCTGACCGTGTGTATGCCCCATCAGACTTTTTCTGTCGACATTTCCAACAGACTTAGATAGAGAACATGTTCTAAATCTTGGAGAAAAAGCAAGGTGCGCCAATCTAAGTGCAGTATCCAGTACAACTTTATTTAATAAATGTAAAAAAGAATGGCCAAATGGCTACTCACAAAGGTGCAGTGGGATAAGGCATGCAATAACATGTGGATAGCCCATAGGCAAAACCGCGGCGGCTCATAGTGAAAGGTCCCAAAGTAGTGCAACCATACCATGGAGGGAGCAGGAGAGCCCTGGTGTCAGCAAGGTAGTGCAGGGATCCTCTCAGACATCGGAAGCCGGAAAGGGATGAAAACCAGCGTGAAGCGCACACTACACTGGAGTGAAGGCACGTCCAGACGTCATTTCCGCTGCCTTCAGTCCAGTGTATTGTGCGCTTCACGCTGGTTTCCAACCCGTTCCGGTTTCCGGCTTCCGATGTCTGAGAGGATCTTTGACTGGCAGCCACTGTGCCATCAAACGCAGCCACTGTGCCCATCAAACACAGCCACTGTGCCCATCAAACACAGCCACAGTGCCATCAAACACAGCCACAGTGCCATCAAACACAGCCACTGTGCCATCAAACGCAGCCATTGTGCCATCAAACGCAGCTACTGTACCCATCAATTGCCGCTACTGTGCCCCATCAAATGCTGCCAGTGTGCCCATCAATTGCTGCTATTGTGCCCCATCAAATGCTGCCAGTATGCATCACCCCGGCACTTACCTGTCTCGCAGCCACTCAGCGGCGGTGTCCTGCACACTCCTCTATGTCTTCTTCCGTCCTCTCTATCAAGCGTCCAATCACAGCACCTGATGTTTCAGCCAATCAGGTGACAGGTAACAGACCTGTGCACCTGATTGGCTGAGAGGAGGTTCAGTGTTAGCAAAACGAAGGAACAGCTGAGTGAACAGCGAACGCATAGCATTGCGCTCGCTGTTCACCTTTTTGGGCGCCTAGTAGAGCCCACGGCTCTAATCAGGTGCTTCCCAAAAACACCCCCGCCGCTGTAATTCAGGTGCCCGGTGCCCGAAAAGGGGCCAGACACCTGAATAGGAGGTGTCAGCGGCAACCATAGATAGATTCATGCAATGTATGAATCTATTTATGGTGATAGAACGGTGTCAGGAGAGAGGGGGTGGATCCCCAGATCCGTTGCCACTTATGATACCAGCTGATCATATGGGATAAAAACTAGTCCCTATCTTAACTTCCATTCTGATAAACCAGCACTAATCTCATATGTGAACAGTAATCCCCCACTGCTCATCTTGTCATTTACATTTGCAAGCTTGGCTTCTACAGATAGCTTATTATTATAGCAACTGAATCATGCATACACAATTAATATTTTGGCCAGTGTGTAAATACTTTATCAAAACCTGGGTCACATAAAGCACTGCAGCAGCCCCAAAAGTAAAAAAAAAAAGATGATGTGATGGAGTATATTACAATCAGTAACAGCTCCTGTTTGCATATCACTGTAGTGTTTGTGGATTTCTCTTCCTAGCCGTGCCTATATCTAACTAAGCGTGTATAGGTGTACCTTGTGGGTATAGTTGTTAGGCAATCCATGAACAAACACAGTACTGTTCATGCTAAATTATTATTATTATTATACAGGTAGCCGATGTTCTACCACTTGATTGTTCTTACAGGTGGTGGGAGGGGATGTCCCCCCATTCCAGCCGCCCTCCTTCTACGGGCTTGCCTGTGAGATGGGCCAAATGCCAATCAAGCTGATGTGTGTGTGTGTGTGTGTGTGTACTGAGGGCCCTCCCCCTGGTGAGGCTGCATTTGATGGGGGCTGGTGAGGCTGCATTCATTGGCTCTGGTAAGACTGCATTCATTGACTCTGCTGAGGCTGTATTTGATGGGCATTGGTGAGGCTGTATTTGTGGGCACTGATCAGGCTGCATTAGCAGGTCTAGCAAAGCATACCTCCCAACTTTTTGAGATGGGAATGAGGGTCACCTATCAGCAAAAGTATGCAGGCATAGGACACACCTCTTGCCACGCCCCCTTAAAGGAGAATTGTACAAAAAAAAAACAAGATTGGTCAAACCCACAAGTGCTTTTTTTACCATTACTATTCCTTCATATTGGCTTTTGGAATTTACAAATGCTGCGATTTAGAAATCATATGAAAGGTTTAGCACTGGGAAAACACCTTTTGATAGATAAATAGTGTATTTTAAATACAACTCTATAGATCAGACCAAAATGAGGGACAAATGAGGAGGAACGAGGGACAGAGGGACATTGCTCCAAATCAGGGACAGTTGGGAGCTATGGCAAAGTGTTGCATGCAAAACAGTAGCAGTCATTAAAAAGGTGGGGTATACACGGGCAGGGCAAAAGGGGTGGAGTGGCAAAATGAGGTTTCACCTAGGGTGTCAAAAATCCTTGCACCAGCCCTGCCTACCACACAAGTGCTGTGCCACAAATGTACGCTGCGCTGTTCTTGAGCATGGTTGTAGCACAGTGCCACACCTCACATCTTTCTGAGATGGGAATGAGGGACACCTATCAGCAAAAGTATACAGGCACAGGACACGCCCCTTGTCACGCCCCCTTAAAGGAGAATTGTACAAAAAAACAAGATTGGTTAAACCCAAGTGCTTTTTTTACTACTATTCCTTTATATTGGCTTATGGATTTTACAAAATGCAGCAATTTAGAAATTGGATAAAAGCTTTAGCACTTGGAAACTCTTTTTGAAAAATAGTGCATTTTATATACTATAGAGATCAGAACAAAATGAGGGCAGAGGGACATTGCTCCAAATCAGGGACAGTTGGGAGCTATGCAGTGGTTTGCTTTTTTTAGGGTTAAAACCAGTCAACTGCCTTCTCAAAAGTGATCCACTCTAGAGAATTGCTTCTCAGAGGGGCAGCTCATGTGATAATGAACTCTATACAATAGCACAAAGGTCATTGCTGACACATATGTAACACTAAACAAGACAGAAGGAAACAATGTACCACAACCCACATTGTAACATAACCCGTGGGAAGCAGAACAAGATTCATGTTCGTCTTCCCTTCTATCTGCAGTGAGAAGTGCAACACGTGCACCACGTGCTCCTCTCCCCTCCCCCCGCCCCGCCAGGCTGAACTGCTGCACAGTGGTACGGTCCTCCTCCCCCCACTGTCCCGTGTGATATAGTACGTTCCTGGAGAAGCAGGAAGTGGCTGGTGCTAGGGAGAACTGAGACAGTGTCATGTGGTCTCACTGTTGTGTTTGTAGGATGCTGAGTGCAGGATAAGGGCTGCCTGTATACGGCGGAGTGTCTGCTACTTCTCAGGTATGTGCTCTGTACACTGTAATCTCATTGGTTTACAGATTACTCCATTATGAGTATTATTAGAACACATGTTCTGCTAAACGACTGCTAGAACTTTACAGTGCATGCACTCCAGCCATACCATTAGTCACAGAGGGCTTATTTACTAAAACTGGAGAGTGCAAAATCTGGTGCAGCTCTGCATAGAAACCAACCAGCTTTCAGATTTAGCCCTCATTCACACTGAAGGTGGGTTTGAAATTGTGCAAGTTGAAGGGAGTTTGGGGGCGGTTTGACAGATATGTGTGGGTTCATGCACAGATGTCACAGATGAAATCACCCCCGAAAGTCTCCAAAAATAGTGCAGGAACTACTTTTTGAGAATTGGGGCGGCACCGCAAAGTTGGCGTCGCATCCATTGGGACAGTGCTGTTGCTGGAAATAGGCTGCGATTTGGCATGCGATTTGATATGTCAAATCGCTCCGATGTGAACAGGGGCTAACTGCCAAAGCTTAAAGCGTATGTTAACCCAAAAACATACATCCTGCTCCTTTAACCACTTCCCGGCCTATAGCAGAATGACGGCCGGGCGGTGGTTCAGTTATCCTGACTGGGCGTCATATGACATCCAGCAGGACAACATGCCAGCCCGCGGGGGGCATGCAGCGATCAGTGGTGCTGTGTGTCACACTGACACTCACCGCATCTCCGATCCTGGTAACGCGCCTCTGACGGAGGCGCCTTACCACACGATCAGCTGTGACCAATCACAGTGTGAACCAGTATATATGGTTAAACCGCTTTCCTCGGTTCACGCTGACAGGGAGAGCCGATCAGCACATTGATTATCAGCGCAGCCCCCATGAGAGGTGCCACAACCATGCCCATCAGTAACACCTATTAGTACCTCATCATCAATGCCATCTATTAGTGTCCATTAGTGCCGCCTCATCAGTGCCCATTAGTGAAGGAGAAAACAACATTTTATAACATAAACTAAGAAAAATATTTTTTTTTTCAAAAATGTCAGTCTTTAGTTTGTTTAGCAAAAAATAAAAACCCATGGTGATCAAATACCACCAAAAAAAGCTCTATTTGTGGGAAGAAAATGAAAACAATTTAGTTTGGGTACAATTGTCATTCAAAGTGCAACAGCGCTGAAAATTGTCTTGGGCAGGAAGGGGGGATTGAAGTGGTTAAAGCATGTTATACAGCACAGTGCTGGCACTGTGTAATTTGGCCCCCTGTAACACCTAAAATACCTGACTGATCCTGACAGTTTCTGCCCTCCCCCCTGTAAATTGACCAAGGTAATCATGGCTGCTGAGCCCTGACACTGGTCAGAGTACGTGCCTCCATCATCTGCTGCCCTGCTGTCTCTCCCCTCTGCTCCTGTGTCCCCCTCCCCTCCCTGTCTGTTGGCTCCTGTGCTGCTGCTGTAATAACATGTCTTCCTTTATATAATCTGCTCTGTCTTCTAAGGATATGTTCCCGTGTGTGTGTTGTATAAAAAAAAAAGCTGTCTATACCTTATTTGTGAGCGCTGATCAGCGGTCATGTGACATGCCAGCTCTTTCCTCCTCCCCTCCAGACTGACGTCAGCAGGGGAATCTCGGCCCCTCCCACTGACGTCAGCAGGGGAATCTCGGCCCCTCCCACTGCATCTGTCAGACAGGGAGAGGAGAGGAACAGTGCGTCACGTGACTGCTGATAAACACTCACAAATAAGGTGTATATACGGCTTTTTTTTTTTTTTTTTTTTTTTTTTATACAACACACACAGGGGGAATATATCCTTAGAAGACAGTGCAAATTATATAAAGTAAGACATGGATGGGATAACAAATCCCTTAATTGCACAAGCTGAAGTTAGAAGCCGATTGGCTAACATGCCAGATTCTGCACACTTCCCTTCTTAGTAAATCAACTCCAGAGGCAGAGGCATCACCAGGGGGTGGCTATTGGGGCTACAGCCCCAAGCCTGGGGCCAATAGCCCCGAGTCTCTTGTCCTGGTCCAGAATGCAGGGGACGGGGCGGACTGAGCCGTGGTAGCGCTGGCTCCGGCTCCAGCTCCGCCCCCGCCTGACTCTACTTTTGGTCACTGGTTGCTATAGCCACCTAGCGGCTAGCAACCAGTGACGTCACTGCCCAGCAGTCAAAGCGGAGGAGGATTGCACTTCCTCCTCCTCCGCGATAGTGCTCATGGGGCCTGCGACTTGAGCGTCCCTTCGGTGGCGGCGTCAGTGCAGAGCAGCAGGGATGGGGATACCTCGGCAGCCGGGAAGAGCCCAGGAGGGAGAGAGAGAAGACACCGCCACCCTGAGCAGCATCCCCAGCGTCTCCCAGAGCCTGCACTCCACCTATCAGCGTGCTGTGACAGGAATCAGGAAGAAGGCGGGATCGATCGGCGCTCGGGCGGGCGGCTCTCCTCCTCTACTCTGGCTGCCTCACACACCAGCACCACGGCTGAGCTGCTGCTGTAGGACCTGGACACATGAAGTCTGAAGTCTGTTTCCTTCTGGTCAGGTAGGTCAGTCAGTGTGTGTATGTCAGGTACCTGGTCAGTGTAGGTAGGTCAGTGTATGTAGGTCGGGTTGGTCAGTGTATGTTGGGTAGGTCAGTGTATGACGGTCAGGTAGGTCAGTGTGTGTCGGGTAGGTCAGTGTATGACGGTCAGGTGGGTCAGTCAGGTAGGTCAGTGTATGTAGGTCGGGTAGGTCAGTGTATGATGGTCAGGTAGGTCAGTGTGTGCCGGGTAGGTCAGTGTATGTAGGTCAGTGTATGTAGGTCAGGTAGGTCAGTGTATGACGGTTAGGTAGGTCAGTGTGTGTCAGTCAGGTAGGTCAGTGTATGTAGGTCATTGTGTGTCGGGTAGGTCAGTGTGTGATGGTCAGGTAGGTCAGTGTGTGTAGGGTAGATCAGTGTATGTAGGTCAGTGTATGTCAGGTAGGTCAGTGTGTGTAGGTCAGTGTATGTAGGTCAGGTAGGTCAGTGTGTGTCGGGTAGGTCAGTGTATGACGGTCGGGTAGGTCAGTGTATGTCGGGTAGGTCAGTGTATATGACGGTCGGGTAGGTCAGTGTATGTAGGTCGGTGTGTGTCAGGTAGGTCAGTGTATGACCGTCAGGTATGTAAGTGTGTGTCGGGTAGGTCAGTGTGTGTATGTCAGGTAGGTCAGTGTGTGTATGTCAGGTAGGTAGGTCAGTTTAGTGGTCAGCATGTGGTCACCACACAACCCCTCTGCCCAACCAAAAAAACCCAGTGCCACTAGAGGCCCCCCCCCCCCCCCCCCGTGCCGGCCTTGGACTTTGGGCTGAAGCCCCTGGTCTTTTTGCCACCTAGCAACGCCCCTGTCCAGAGGGTTTTCTGATAGTGACAACTGTGGATGGGTCTTTAAAATGTAGACTCCTTTGGGAACCTGTGTGACATCACAGGATACAGTTAGAAGACTTCAGCAGAGTGTTGTCACCCTAACAAGGACTTGGATGTTAGCGTGCATGCAAGAATCCAAGTCCACTTACATCCACCTACTCATAGGCATACCTTGTGATTCAGTCTGGACCCATTGAAAAAACTGTCGCATGCATCCAGGCTGAACATTAATGTGAAAGGGCCCTTAAAGTGTTTCTAAAAGTTCTCTTTTAAAAAAAATAACAAATATGTTATATTTACCTGCTCTGTGTAATGGTTTTGCACAGAACAGCCCCAATCATCTTTTTGGGTCCCCACCAGTGCTCCTGGCCCCTTCAACCTGCTGAGTGCCCCCAATAGCATGTCTCTTGCTATGGGGGCACTCGAGCAGGCTCCCACCCGAGCTGCGCACCTACCTGTGAATGGACATAGTCCATTCACACACACATCGCGGCTTGCCCCCACTCTATCCTCACTGGCTGTGATTTACAGCAACATGAGCCAATGGTTCCCACTGCTGTGTGAGAGAGACCCGGGAAAGCCACTGCTCTCATGCACATTGCTGGATCAAGATAGAGCTCAGGTAGGTATAAGGGGGGGGGGGGGGCAGCTGCATCCAGAAAGTTTTTTTACCTTAATGCATAGAATGAATTTAAGCAGAGCTCCACCCAAAAGGAGAAGCTCCGCTTGTCAGCCTCCTCCACAGCCACATTTGGCACCTTTTTGGGGGGGAAGGGGGAGCGGGTACCTGGGTCTGGTACCCACTCCCACTTTCAGCTCTGCCCCCCTCAGCCTTCTAGGACACTTCACAGGTCCCAGAAGACTGCGGCCCATTCACAAAGCATGGCGCAGTAGGAAGCTGGATACAAGGCTTCCTTTCGTCAAGATGGCGGCACCAGCACCTGATAGCTGGTTAAAAAGTCGGCTGGATGCCTGGACAGGTAAGTGCCCTAATATTAATAGTCAACGGCTACAGTATACAGTACAGGGGGAGTCTGGAGCTCCTGTTTAAGGTAAGAAACCCTCTCCTTTAGAGCCACTGTAAAGTGTATTTCCACTCTTGCAACCAAATTGGAATAATGTCTACTTTATATCTGTTACACACAACGGTTCAGAGCTGTTGATTTAGGATTGCGGGCAGAATCGCCAGGATTCTGCCCATCATTCCAAATCGCACTGCAATAGTGGTAAAGCGCACCATGCATGTTTGGGTGCCATTAATTTTTAAAGGCCACATTAAACGTGGCTTTATATAGTGCCCAATTCCTTTTTTAAAAATACAAACCAATGTCCCCCAGTGTAGATCCATCGTCAATCATGATGCCCGCCACCACCACCGACCCAGGGGGAAAAAAAAAGCCCTGCTCGCAACAAAGGCTCCTGCTGTTGGACATTTCTTAAATAGCTAAGGGGCGTGCCACCAGGTGTCAGGTGGCCCCACCCCTTAACTATTTAAGAACTGTCAGACGGCAAAAACTGAACTTTTGTTTTCTTTGTTTCTTCCTTTTTTTTTCGGGTCGGTGGTAGCAGGCGTCGTGCTTGACAATGGATCTACTCCAGGGACATTGTTTGTTTTTTTTTTTGTTTGTTTTTTGTTTTTTCATTCCTAATAAAGGAATTGTCAAACTCTGTGTATTTATTTCTTTTTGACACATTTACCCCATACTCATTCACATGGGGGGGGGGGGGGCAGGATCTGGGGGCCTTGTTAAAGGGGGCGTCTAAATTCCGATAAGCCCCCCCCGCTCGCATCAACATGGGGACAAAGTGCTTTAGGCTGGCTCACCGTTTTTTTTTTTTTTTTTTTTTGTTTGTTTTTTTTTCTAATTTTGGTGTGGGTGTACCTAAGGATTTGGGGGGGGGGGGGGGGGGTTGTAATATAGCGTGGGATTTCCCTTAAAATCTGTACAACACCCAAAAGGGCCTGGTATGGATTGGGGGGGAAGACTCCTACGCTTTTTTCCATAATTTTTTTGCTTGCATCTAAACCGCTGAACAGCTGCTTTGAAAATTTGCAGTGGAAACGGAAGGGAAATTTGCACATGTGTGAACCTAGCGTTAAAGGGGGTTGTAAACCCTTGTTTTTTTTTGTTAAAATAACAAACGTCATACTTCCCTCCACTGTGCAGTTTGTTTTGCACAGAGTGGCCCCAGTCCTCCTCTTCTGGGGTCCCTCAGCGGTGCCGGTGGCTCCTCCCCGCATCGAGTGTCTAGGTTGGAAAAGCGCTCTCCTTGATGGACACCTATGTGGGCGCACTCCCGAGTCCCGCATCTGTGTCCATTCGCATCATTGGATTTGATTAACAGCAGCGGGAACCAATGGCTGCGCTGCCATCAATCTATCCAATCAGAAAAGGAGACATCAGCTAGATCTGATGTACTCGTTCCCGGACGGAGGATGACAGCGTTCAGGTAGGTAAAACGGGGGGCTGCAGCACTACAAGGTTTTTCACCTTTAATGCATAGAATGCATTAAGGTGAAAAACCATGAGGGTTTACAACCCCTTTAAGGACTCATGCACCCTGCAGCTCAAAAAAAGCTGCTTTTACAGGCGTTTTGAGATTTTATTTCTCTGCCTCGTACCACTTTAACACATGGAAGTCACAGTGTTCTGTTAAATGACTTGTAGTGCTGTACCTGGGGTTTTTATAGGAATATAAACAAAGTTGTTATCTGGTCTTCCAGTTAATAGTCGCCTGTAGTGTAGTAAACTTTAAATATGATACATTTGTTACACATTGAAGTGCAGTTATCCTATGAAATATTTGCATGTTGTCTTTCAGGTTTTTTTTTTCCTGTGTGACATTTTTAAATGAATACCCCTAAAGTTTACTAGAGACACCCTAATAGACCTGAAGCGACTGTTCCTGATGCAAAGTGCAATGCATCTTCGTTTTTTTAGTTTCCTTGCATGTCCCCCTCAGATCTACAGTGACTGCACTTGCAGTGATCAAAGGGTTAAATGTTCCCCTAGGGAGTGTTTGCTAACTGTGTGGGGGATTCTTTGACTGGAGGAAGAGAGAAATCCGTGTTCCTGCTTTCCAGAAACACAAGATCTCCATCCTCCCCTCTGGCAGAACGGAAATCTGCCTTTTTTTAGATAGGCAGACAGCCATTCTGCCTATCTTGGCAGAGATCGCCAGGTGCTGGCGAACATCGCGTTCACCAGACCCACTGATTGGACACAGCAGAAGCCAATCAGAGCTGGTCATCGGCGGCGTGCATGCACGCCCCAGACCCGGAAGAAGCCGCGACACACAGGTACGTGACTTCACGCTGACAGACTGCCCTGCCGCAATAAAAGTACATGTGGTGGTTCGAAAATGATTGAAGTGACCATGTCAGTCAGTAAAAAAAAACAAAAAAAAACACCCTAATGGAACTTTCTTTCAATACATAGTTTAATCTCATCTTTTAAGCATCCTATGTCTCCTGTTTTCACTACATTGAAGTGCTGCAGCTCCTTCAGAATCATCTTTATTTGACACTTCAGGAATGTTAGATGCTTGGGATCTTGACCACGTGATGCGGTTCCATCCAGCAACCCCTCAATCACTGATGTGTACTATAATGACATGGGGCCAGAGGAAGAAACCATAGCATGGTAGAGGGAGTCATGTACCTGAGAGCATCAAGTGCTGAAGAGTCTGAGACAGGCTGTATTAAAGTGTCAATAAACCCACATCATAACAAAACTATCAATAAATGGTGTATTATATGCTGTACATAGTCCCTCAGTCACCATGAGATTTGTCTTCTGTATTCTGCAAAAACCTGGTTGATCCTGCTGTTCTTTATCTCCCCCTTCTATCCATGTCCCCAATGCAGCTAAGGATTTTGCAGAGCAGTGGTGGCAACTCTGCACATGCTCAGTTTTCAGAGTATTCCTACCCTGAGCATTTCCTTTCTATCACATCTCAGCAGCCCATGTGACTATAGAGTTGCATATGAGGGTGTATACACAGTGGTAAATGACAGCCCACTCCCTCCCTCCTCCATGCCCACTAACCATCTAAACACAATGGGGGTGGGATATTACATGTAGATTGCTGAAGGCTTCACCTCCCTCTTATTCTAAGGCACAGGCTGGAGGGGTGTGACACATCCTGTGGCTGGCAGAAATCCCTTCATGTTATTGTGAAAAAATAATAGATTTGATTTCAAATATATATTTGACAATTTTAAAGCAATTTATTGATATTATTTTTACACTGTATTCCAAAGGCTGTTGTGTGTTTTTAGTATCACTTTGTCAATCGTCTGTGGTAGTGAGCCCCAGCCTGCTTCTTCACCAGAGCCCCTGATGGTGGGGATGGACTTGCAGCAAGCTGGGACCAGGTCGCGGCCCCCAGGTACGCCCAGCTGAGGATGCGGAGACCACTCACGTGTGCAGAGTACAAGCAGCAGACAAAAGGAGATCCAGGAGACAAGCCGAGGTCAGGGAGGGTAGCGAACAAGCACAGATGTTAAATGAAGCCAGGGTCAGTACATGGGTAGTCAGACACACTGGCTGCAGTTGTTTGTTCAGAAGTGACAGCTTCTTTCTGGTTTTGGTTCAAAAACGAGTTCA
Source organism: Aquarana catesbeiana (assembly GCF_042186555.1). Lineage (NCBI taxonomy): Eukaryota > Metazoa > Chordata > Amphibia > Anura > Ranidae > Aquarana > Aquarana catesbeiana. Next base: position 279,276,305 of record NC_133327.1, read on the forward strand.
AATCAAACCCAAGCTCATCCCTAGTAGGAGACGCAGGCTGCTGCAGAGGTGAGTATAAGGACTTATAAACGCCTGAAGCCAAAAACAGCAGCTGTAAAAACGTCCAGTGTGCATGAGGCCTTAAGGGTAGTGATCGCAGCTGGGGAGTGGTGCCTTGCGTTTTTACAGTGCAGGGCACGGTTTCCCATTTGTTCATTTGAAAACTTCAGTGGGGTATCAGCTGCCATGCACAACTGTTCTATGTAGCAGGACTGTGTAAGTGGCTGGTCAAAAGTACAAACTCCTTACTGTGTACTTAGCCGTTTGGAGTTTATCACTTAAACCTGTGTAAACCAACGTCAAATATCTTAAATGCTTTTATTGTTTTAAATGAACATGTATTTCTGCCAGCTGGCTGGCAAAACTAATTACTGGTGAAATGGTTTAATGCAAATGGTGAACAGCTCCTCCCACTGCTGGATATAAACTGTTACCTTGCTTGGTTTGTTCTTCTTTTTTTGCATGCTTTGCTTTAGAACATTCACAGGTATATACCAAGGTATAGATGGTCTGAAAATAACATGAAAATCTAGAGCAGAAGCAAAATAGGTGTGTAGATTTGCTTAATTTTTTGTTTCTTATTCTTGTAGGTGAAGATGCTTATTGTATAACAAACAAATACTTAAAAAATTATCCTAAACTTTCTGCACGAGAAGTGGACTGTGCTGGCTGGAGAAGTGGACTGTGCTCCTCTTTGGCTACTATGAATAGTTTTGATTTTGATTTAGAATATTCATCATGGAACATTTGCTTAAAGCTAATATTTGGCGGTTTTCTAGTTTACTTAAGTTGTTTTCTTTTTTGCCACCTTGTGTCAGTACTTCTCTTCGCCACCTACAGAGCACTCTCTACCCAGGAGAAAGTCTTTTGGGATCTTGCGGCTACCCGGGCAGTTTTTGGAGTACAGTGTATCATTGCCGGCCTCACTGCGTTACTCATTGATCCTGTTCTTGCATCTGACCAGATCACAGCACAGAGGGGATGGGCTTGGTTCACCATTTTAACAGCAATTGGATTCTTCCTGTTTGAGAACATAGCCCTGCATGTCTCTAATCTTGTGTTTTGGACGTTTGATGCTTTTTTGGCTACCCACCACTTGTTTGCTTTTCTGGGCTATTTTGGTGTGATCTTTTGCACAACAGCTGGACATTATTTGGCCATGGTTACTTTATTGTTGGAAATGAGCACTCCTTTTACCTGCGTTTCATGGATGCTGCTAAAGGTAAACATTCAGAGCTAAGACTAATTAGAATGAGTAAAGCCCTTTAATCATGTGGGCTACTATGTTAACTTTCAAAAGTTCACATTTTATTAATCTAAAATTACTCCTGCGGTGCCACCCTTTAATTACCTATAATATGAATATATATGCGTGTGGAACTGCTGCTATCACTTGAAAGTGTACTACCACACTTGCTGAGCAAAAAGTGTTTAGTAAATTTAGCAGTACACTGCTACTTTAAAAAAAAAACCCACCTGCAAATTTTATTTATTTTTTTTAAAGGAGCAGTGCACCACTAAATTATTAAACCCCTTTTATTATTGTTTTGTTTTAGTGTTTGTGACCCCTCTGATTTAATCTGTATTTCTTGAGAGCCTTTAAACTAGGGTTGCACAGATACTAGATTTTTACTTTTGGTCAAGTACTCACCGATACCGAGTACTGATACTTTGCAGTGCGATTTGCGTCAATACAAAATAAATGGGCGCAAATCGCACTGCAAAGAATTGCGTGTGATTTCCTCCTCTGCTCTCGTGTGTGTGTATAGAAAGGGAAGCACCATCTAGTGGGCAGTTTAATAAGAAATGTTAGAGCTCAAATTAAGTACATATCTGGTCAAATGCAAAATCTGCCTAGTGTCCCGGTCCCCCGGATGATAGAAAATCATGGCCGCTGGAGGCAAAGTTCTGGGATCCCTGTGGTTATAGGGTGGAAGTGATGTCAGCTTGGGGGGCAGACCTGCCTATACATCACCTCCAGCGGTCGTGATTTGTTATCATCGGCAGGACCAGGACACTACAGATTAATTAGCTGCATTGTGTTGCATATTGATGATGTTGTATTAAATTAGAATCTTGGGGCCAACCATAGATAAAGCAAATTTCTTTCCTGCAGCTACAATTCCCCCATCAACACAGACTGTTAACAGGAATCCCTTCCTGTGGAGCTATTGTGTTCACAGAGAACACTATAATAATTGCTACCAGCCCCTAGCAATAATCACATGTAAAATCCGGCAGGCTGGGTGTATCCAAGTTGATCGATAAACTTGGATACATTCAGCCTGCCCATACATGGTTCGAATCTCTGTCGGTTCAGCAGGATTCGAAACGTCTATGGCCTGTGTGTACAGCCCTTTGCATTACAGAAGCAGGTTGTAAAAGAGCATGCTGGAAAACCAGCATCCAATCAGTGTGTTCTGGCGGGGGGCAGTCCCCCGTCAGACTACAATAGCTCAGAGTGGAAGATCGCCACAATAACAACGCTTGTGTTAGTATGATCTCTAGGTTTGTTTTTCGTTTAGCCTGTTGCTCGCCTTCCATATGATATGTGCCTTCTTGATTTAGCAAAAATCTGCCACCTCTGATGCCCCTTTACCCCTGCCACCATAATCTTCCAGTGCCGTGTGGGTTAATAAAACTGAGGGAGCTGTGAAAGGCACTAATCAAGAGTGCCTGCCCTTTACACCCAAGCTCCTCCATTTATAGAGTCCGGTATTACATAAAGGCCAAGCATATAAGACTTTGGTTCGGCCACATCTGGATGGAATATTCTGTTCAGTTCTGGTCACCAATTCTCAGAAGGGATGTGCTGGAGCTAGAGAGAGTCCAGAGAAGGGCAACAAAATTAATATGGGGACTGGAGGACCTTATTAAGTTCTGAGCTCTCCCTCCTGTAAAAGTTATCTCATGTGTCAGGAAAGCTTCTCAGAAGTGGCTCATGCTGATAACAGAGCAACCAAGCACCAGAGAGAAACAATATAACAAGAAGTCAGTCATCATACACATTCTGATACAAATATGCTAAAAAAAAAAGGAAATAATGATAAAAATAGAGTCTGGTCAGTCCATAAAAATAATGGCTAAAAGAGTCTATTTAGGAATGGTGAAAATGGGGGGAAAAAAAGCATCCAAAAAATGCAAACAGGGCTGCCATCATGATAGGGTAGAAACCAATTCCTCAGCTGCAACAAAACACAAGTAGAGAGGCGCCTCTGAGTGCATTTTTTTTTTTTTTTTTTAGAAATAACGCTTTTAATAATAGATGTAGATCAACTCACGTTTTGTAGGAATAAACAGGCATGGTATTAATACAGTGATGCATCCCCTAAGCAGTGTGGATTTCTTGCTGACAACTGTGAGATCTTCCGGCAGATGGAGGACGCCGGCTCCGGAGAGCGTCCTCAGAGCGAGGCGTGGCACACACAGGATAGCTTGCTGCGGACGGATGACGCCATCAAAGCTGGACGCGTTTCGAGAGCGTGCGCACTTGGCGATGTAAGCAAGTAGCACTCCTTTGTCAACAGATTCAAATAAAAATACCATGACTAGACTTTATAGAGGGCTGACATGGAAACGTGGGCGGGGTCATGTAACAAGCAAGATATAAAGGGGGGGAACAAACAACACAATGCTTCATTGTGTTGTTTGTTTTATATACACGCCCCTTTTATCTTGCTTGTTACATGACCCCGCCCACATTCCCACGTCGGCCCTCTATAAAGTCTAGTCATGATATTTCTATTTGAATCTGTTGACAAAGGAGCGCAACTTGCTTACATCGCCAAGTGCGCACGCTCTCGAAACGCGTCCAGCTTTGATGGCGTCATCCGTCCGCAGCAAACTGTCCTGTGTGTTCCATGCCTCGCTCTGAGGACTCTCTCCGGAGCCGGCGTCCTCCATCTGCTGGAAGATCTCACAGTTGTCAGCAAGAAATCCGCACTGCTTAGGACCTGGGGATGCGTCACTGTATTCATACCATGCCTGTTTATTCCTACAATATGTGAGTTGATCTACATCTATTATTAAATGCGTTATTTCTAAAATACTGCACTCAGAGGCGCCTCTCTACTTGTGTTTTGTTCCAGAGAGAAACAACACTTGGAGCTTTGGAGAGGGATAAGTAACCACTACAGATATATGTGCTTTGCTCAGATTTCATGGATGGGGTTTACATCCACTTTAACATGTAAATAGCTGACAACTTCACCTTCAGGTTTGATGAAGCAGCATTTTTTTCATTTATATTTCATATTCAAACCATTAAAAGATATTCATTACAAAAAAATAGTTTTAAATGTTTATGGATTTCATGTCAACTTTTCAAAGTGATAATATTTATTTTCGTTTAATCAGGTGAAATTCTTGGTGCTAATTTAATTCTCTTCTCTTTATGCAACTTTGCGGTTCTAGGCGGGCTGGTCATATACCTTATTTTGGAAGGCAAATCAGTGGCTTATGATTCACATGTTCCACTGCCGTATGGTCCTTACTTATCACCTCTGGTGGGTATTGCTTTATAACTGGGATCGCTTGGTGACTTCAGTACCATTGGCATATATTGTTTTTTTCTTTACTGGCTTAGCTTTAGTGACTCTTGTTCTGAATCCATATTGGACCTACAAAAAGACCCACCAACTGTTGACTCCTGTTGACTGGAACTTTGTACCAGTGTCGTCAAAGGCAAAGGTGATCGCTAATAGTGGAGTTACTTTAAAGAAGAATAAGTAATAAACCACAAAGCAAATTTGTATGATATTACAAAGACCACAGTTTTAATGTAGTACTATGATGGAACATATTGTTAGTATTGGTATTCAAAATGTATGTGTGTGACCATATGGTATTTATTCCATGCTTATCAGTTACTACAGAAACTGCACTGTGGTTTAACACATTCAGTGTTTTTAAACCTTTTATTCGTATTCATTTGCATAAACACAGCCTAGGTATTTATAACTGCATTGACAGAGAATTTTCATTTTAAAAAGATATACTAACTAAAAAATCAAGCCATGGTGATTTTTTTTTTTTTTTTTCTCCAATGAGTGTTTTCTGAGTTTTCTCAGATTATGTGCTCAGCATAGATGGAGATGTAGGAATAGACTTCCGTTTTTTCTGAATTTGTCTAGGCCAAGAGTACAGGGAGGGGTCAGGGTAATATGTATTTTCATGTACTCTCGATAAACTCTATTGGCCCCTTGATGTACATTGAGTGATGAAAAACAACATACTTGAACTATTCTTTATGGCCTATTGCAAAACATATATGTGAACTAGATCCATTAAAAACAATGAGATGTCATATAATATGCGCTTTGATTTGTTGTAACGCATGCGTTATGACACATAGTTGCTTGAATGCTTTTAGGAAATTATTCCTAATATTGTCTTCTACAGTAGATGTTTGTAGCTGTCTTCCTCTGTTATTTTTCTCACTGCAACAAATCGGATCCTTTCAGAGAACGTAAGAGGCATATGATTGCTTGGTGCAGCTCAGACATCTGTCATTAATAATAAAAAAAAAATTAAAAAAAGAGCATTCAGGATCTTATGGGAAATATAATAGTGCATCATTTCCCAAATTACTAACTTTATGAGACTACAGCTACAATGTTGTGATCTCAAATGCTTTGTAGCTCATGCCTAATCTATGCAAGTTCCCATACTTTACATATATATCACAGGGACGTTGGCACACAATTTTTAATAGTACCTACAGTGTCACCCTGTTTTCAGGTACATACCCATTTGGGTTTTTTTTAATAAAGTTTACAGTGCCTGAAAAGGTTTTTGTATGGTACAAACGCAGTGAAAGTATAACTAAAGGCAAAGCCTTCATCCTTCTTTCTTTTTCCTTTTTTTTTTTTTTTTTTTTGACGTTTAGCCCCCCTGTCAGTTTTTATTGCTGTCTGTGTCCTGGTTAGGGAGATTCACCCTCTCTATTTGACCTGTTTATTATTATTATCATGATAAAGGAAAATCCCATATTTTGGGTTGTCCCCAGAACAGTAGAATTTTTTAAAGGGGACATTAGTTAGTTCTGGTGACAACCAGGGATTCCATCACTTTGGAGGGATTTCCTCTTGCTTCCTGTTTTGGCTATAAAACAGGAAGTGAAGCGTGATCTCCTCAAGATGGCAAGAAAAAAAAATCTGACTGTTTATAATTCTTCCTTATTCTATCTAAAATATAGAAGGGGGGGGGGGGGGGAAACTTTTAACAATTATTTTAATTTTAAAACTGAACTCCAGGGAAACGGCTAAGCACAAAGATAAAATGAATATATGTGAACTGTTGCACGTACTACACTTAATTCTTATTCAGTTCATCTAATTTTGAAATCCAAACAGCATTATGAGGTTGGTGACTAAAGCCTTTTACACCATATACTAGTCTTTCATTCAGCCCAAGTCACAGCTCAGGTCAGAGCTGCTGTAATAACGATCCGATGTTAGTACAGCAATCTCCCCTGCTGTGCTTTTGTGTTCTGACAGGGAGACTGTCGCCCCCCACACCAGAACACTCCAGTCAGTGCTCTTAGCCATTGGCTGAGAGCGCTGAGCGGGAACCAGTCGGCAGACCTTTTTCAGTCATGACCCTTCGACAGAAGCTGGATTCTATCGAACCGCCTCCAGTACACACAGGCAGAATGTCAGGTGGTTCCTATGGCATCATCACGTTAATGAAGTCTGGATTAGATAGCGGTCTTTCAACTAGGGGTAGAGGTTTAATTGATAAGAAACACTTTTGTCCCCAGCAGGTAAAAACAAATATGAGGGTTTTTATATCTAACAACTTGACTGATGGGGTGGTTAATTCAGTTAAAGATTCTAGTGCTATAAATCCCAAAGCCAAAAGCATTGTTTGTCACGTCATGTGCACGAATGTTCATTTTTTTCTGTAACAAGCTTTGTGAGCTGACAGCTCTTATAGCCTAAGGAAAGCTTGGACTTTGTTGTGATTATATTACTAATTTATATATAGTTATATAAAAATGTTCTCAAAGCAGCTTGCACAAAGCAGCTTGGCACCTGCTCTTCTGGGGACCCCCACCAGCACTATAGTCTCTTCTTCCTCTGTGGTGTGGGCTTGGTTTTCGAGCCAGTCTGTGTGTGCCTATTGACATGCAAAGCAGCTCGGCCCTGTCACGCACTCTCTGCTTATTGGATTTGTGATGACGGGCAGAAGCCAATGGCTCCTGCTACTCTCAGCCAAGTATTTGGGGGGGGGGGGGGGACAGAGACTTAAAGTGGTTCTAAAGGCAGAAGGTGTTTTTTTTTTTTTTTTTTTTATCTGCATGCGTTCTATGCATGGAGTTAAAAAAAAAAAAAAAAAACTGTGTGCAGCAGCCTTAATGCTTACCTGATCCAGCAATGTTGCATGAGTGTCTCGGCTGTCTGGGACGCTCCCTCATTGGCTGAGACAGCAGCGGGCGCCATTGACTCCCGCTGCTGTCAATCAGTGAGCCCATGAGGGGAGAGAGGGGGCGGGGCCGAGCCACGGCTCCATGTCTAAATGGACACAGAGCAGCGGCTTGGCTCAGGTACCCCCATAGCAAGCTGCTTGCTGTGGGTGACACTCGGCAGGAGGGAGGGACCTGAGAAGAGGAGGATCTGGGCTGCTCTGTGCAAAACCACTGCACAGAGCAGGTGAATATAACATGTTTGTTATTTTTAAACGAAAATAAACAAGACTTTAGTATCACTTTAACTGCTTCCTGACCGCCTCACGCAGAGGGGCACGTACAGGCAGAATCACGTACCTGTACGTTGTCCTTTAACCACTTCAGCCCCGGAAGGTTTTACCCCCTTCCTGACCAGAGCACTTTTTACAATTCGGCACTGCGTCGCTTTAACTGCTAATTGCGCGGTCATGCAATGCTGTACCCAAACGAAATTTGCGTCCTTTTCTTCCCACAAATAGAGCTTTCTTTTGATAGTATTTGATCACCTCTGCCGTTTTTATTTTTTGCGCTATACACGGAAAAAGACCGAAAATTTTGAAAAAAAATGATATTTTCTACTTTTTGTTCTAAAAAAAATCCAATAAACTCAATTTTAGTCATACATTTAGGCCAAAATGTATTCGGCCACATGTCTTTGGTAAAAAAAATGTCAATAAGTGTATATTTATTGGTTTGCGCAAAAGTTATAGCGTCTACAAACTAGGGTACATTTTCTGGAATTTACACAGCCTTTAATTTATGACTGCCTATGTCGTTTCTTGAGGTGCTAAAATGGGAGGGCAGTACAAAACCCCCACAAATGACCCCATTTTGGAAAGTAGACACCCCAAGGAATTTGCTGAGAGGCATGTTGAGCCCATTGAATATTCATTTTTTTTGTCCCAAGTGATTGAACAATGACAAAAAAAAAAAAAAATTACAAAAAGTTGTCACTAAATGATATATTGCTCACACAGGCCATGGGCATATGTGGAATTGCACCCCAAAATACATTCAGCTGCTTCTCCTGAGTACGGGGATACCACATGTGTGGGACTTTTTGGGAGCCTAGCCGCGTACGGGGCCCCGAAAACCAATCACTGCCTTCAGGATTTCTAAGGGCGTACATTTTTGATTTTACTCCTCACTACCTATCACAGTTTTGAAGGCCATAAAATGCCCAGATGACATAAAACCCCCCCAAATGACCCCATTTTGGAAAGTAGACACCCCAAGCTATTTGCTTTGAGGCATGTTGAGTCCATGGAATGTTTTATATTTTGACACAAGTTGCGGGAAAGTGACAAATTTTTTTTTTTTTTTTGCACAAAGTTGTCACTAAATGATATATTGCTCACACAGGCCATGGGCATATGTGGAATTGCACCCCAAAATACATTTAGCTGCTTCTCCTGAGTATGGGGATACCACATGTGTGGGACTTTTTGGGAGCCTAGCCGCGTACGGGGCCCCGAAAACCAATCACTGCCTTCAGGATTTCTAAGGGCGTACATTTTTGATTTTACTCCTCACTGCCTATCACAGTTTCGGAGGCCATGGAATGCCCAGGTGGCACAAACCCCCCCCAAATGACCCCATTTTGGAAAGTAGACACCCCAAGCTATTTGCTGAGAGGCATGGTGAGTATTTTGCAGCTCTCATTTGTTTTTGAAAATAAAGAAAGACGAGAAAAAAATTTTTTTTTTTTCTTTTTTCAATTTTCAAAACTTTGTGACAAAAAGTGAGGTCTGCAAAATACTCACTATACCTCTCATCAAATAGCTTGGGGTGTCTACTTTCCAAAATGGGGTCATTTGGGGGGTTTTTTTGCCACCTGGGCATTCCATGGCCTCCGAAACTGTGATAGGCAGTGAAGAGTGAAATCAAAAATTTACGGCCTTAGAAAGCCTGAAGGCGGTGCTTGGTTTTCGGGGTCCCGTACGCGGCTAGGCTCCCAAAAAGTCTCACACATGTGGTATCCCCATACTCAGGAGAAGCAGCTGAATGTATTTTGTGGTGTAATTTCACATATTCCCATGGCATGTTTGAGCAATATATCATTTAGTGACAACTTTGCGCAAAAAAAAATAAAAAAAATAAAAAATTGTCTCTTTCCCGCAACTTGTGTCACAATATAAATTATTCCATGGACTCAACATGACTCTCAGCAAATAGCTTGGGGTGTCTACTTTCCAAAATGGGGTCATTTGGGGGGGTTTTGAACTGTCCTGGCATTTTATGCACAACATCTAGAAGCTTATGTCACACATCACCCACACTTCTAACCACTTGAAGACAAAGCCCTTTCTGACACTTATTGTTTACATAAAAAAATAATTTTTTTTTGCAAGAAAATTACTTTGAACCCCCAAACATTATATATTTTTTTTAAAGCAAATGCCCTACAGATTAAAATGGTGGGTGTTTCATTTTTTTTTTTCACACAGTATTTGCGCAGCGATTTTTCAAACGCATTTTTTGGGGAAAAAACACACTTTTTTACATTTTAATGCACTAAAACACACTATATTGCCCAAATGTTTGATGAAATAAAAAAGATGATCTTAGGCCGAGTACATGGATACCAAACATGACATGCTTTAAAATTGCGCACAAACGTGCAGTGGCGACAAACTAAATACATTTTTAAAAGCCTTTAAAAGCCTTTACAGGTTACCACTTTAGATTTACAGAGGAGGTCTACTGCTAAACTTACTGCCCTCGATCTGACCTTCGCGGCGATACCTCACATGCATGGTGCAATTGCTGTTTACATTTGACGCCAGACCGACGCTTGCGTTCGCCTTAGCGCGAGAGCAGGGGGGACAGGGGTGCTTTTTTTTTTTTTTTTTTTTTTTTTTTTTTTTTTTTTTTTCTTTATTATTATTATTTTTTTATCTTATTTTTAAACTGTTCCTTTCATTTTTTTTTTTTTTTAATCATTTTTATTGTTATCTCAGGGAATGTAAATATCCCCTATCATAGCAATAGGTAGTGACAGGTACTCTTTTTTGCAAAAATTGGGGTCTATTAGACCCTAGATTTCTCCTCTGCCCTCAAAGCATCTGACCACACCAAGATCGGTGTGATAAAATGCTTTCCCAATTTCCCAATGGCGCTGTTTACATCCGGCGAAATCTAAGTCATAAAATGCTCGTAGCTTCCGGTTTCTTAGGCCATAGAGATGTTTGGAGCCACTCTGGTCTCTGATCAGCTCTATGGTCAGCTGGCTGAATCACCGGCTGCATTTTCAGGTTCCCTGTTGAGACAGGAGAGCCAGAGAAAAACACGGAAGACGTTGGGGGGGGAGGGGCATTCCCTCCCACTGCTTGTAAAAGCAGTCTAGAGGCTAATTAGCCGCTAGGATTGCTTTTACATGAAAGCCGACCGCTGGCTGAAAAGAATGATACCAAGATGATACCTAAACCTGCAGGCATCATTCTGGTATAACCACTCAAAGTCGTGAATGGCGTACCTGAAGACAAAAAAATGGTTAACAATAAAGCACAGTAAACGGTAAGGTATAAAAAATTGCATACCTGAAAAGCAAACATGATAAAACATAATAACAATAAAACATTGCAGAATAGAATACAGTAAAAAAGAGCAGAACAATAGAGAGAGAATAGAGAGAGAGAGAACAGTAAAACGACAACTATTTTTTTTTATTTTATATTTTTGTATGTGTTTTTTTTTTTTTTTTTTTTTTACACTTTTTTTTGTAACTAACTTTTATAACTGTAACCGGTTCCAGGTTCGGGTCTCTCAAAATGCGATGGCATCTTGGGAGACCCTGTGAAAGTGTGCCTAGTCTGTGCAATGCTGTACCCTACGCTAATACTCAACTAGTGAATGGTAGCGTTCAAAACATTCACCAATGCAAAGACCAGGATTGTCAGGACAGGAGGGACAATAATAGCGGGTGTCACGCCTATATCCGCGCTTGCTGCAGACACGACATCTTTTTTGGGGGGGTTCGTTGGGTAGGGGTACTCGGGAGGACATAAAGAAAATGCCTCTCATGCAGCCGACTGCATTTGGTTGGGGATGTGAATGGGGGAAGTACGGGTGCTGCAGAAGTGGTGGGTTCCCAATTAGGATTGGCGAATGCAGCAGGAAGGGCACTATGGGCACGACGGGCCTGTGTTTGTCTTCTTGGTGGCAGCGGGACACTACTTGTGCTTGCCACCTCACCAGCTTGAACTGCACTTATGGGACTCGCCACGTCACCAAGTGTTACTGCAGTGCTGGTTTGACTACGACCGGGGTGTACTAGGCCGCTGGTGCTTGCCAGTTCACCAAAACGCTACCAAAAAAACTGTTAGCGATCGCAGGGATCAGGCCTGACTCTGCGAACGCTGCAGTTATGCGTTTAGTGTTTTGTAAGTGTCAGTGATCGATCGATACTGCACTTGGGTGGGCTGGGCTGGGCCGGGCGGAGGGGCAAAACGCAGGTGCTAGCAGGTATCTGGGCTGATCCCGCTAACACTGCGTTTGTGGGAACCCTAAACTGCTGGGGACGCTAGTATAGATCTGATCGGATCAGATATTGATCCGATCAGATACTATACCACTAAGGGAGGCGTATGCTGCGTGCGTGGGTGTTAGCGGTACTGGCGCTAACCCGACACTGCTTGGGGCTGGTGCTTGCCAGTTCACCAAAACGCTACCAAAAAAACTGTTAGCGATCGCAGGGATCAGGCCTGACTATGCGAACGCTGCAGTTATGCGTTTAGTGTTTTGTAAGTGACAGTGATCGATCGATACTGCACTTGGGTGGGCCGGGCAGAGGGGCAAAACGCAGGTGCTAGCGGGTATCTGGGCTGATCCCGCTAACACTGCGTTTTTGGGAACCCTAAACTGCTGGGGACGCTAGTATAGATCTGATCGGATCAGATATTGATCCGTACAGATACTACACCACTAAGGGAGGCGTATGCTGCGTGCGTGGGTGTTAGCGGTACTGGCGCTAATCTGACGCTGCCTGGGGCGACGCATATCACCGCCGGGCGATCAGGGGGCTAAACTTTTATTCGGTAATAAACGGCGGGTGCCCTGACACTATAAAAAATAAACGAACTAACCAGCGTCACTCGTAACAGTTATACGGTGATCAGTGGTGAAAGGGTTAACTAGGGGGCAATCAAGGGGTTAAAACATTTATTAGGTAGTATATGGGGGTCCCTGTCGCTATAAAACGCTGACGGCGAACCTAAATATTTACCTCACTAACTAGCGTCACCAGCGACACTAATACAGCGATCAGAAAAATGATCGCTTAGTGACACTGGTGACAGGGGGTGATCAAGGGGTTAAAACTTTATTAGGGGGGGTTAGGGGGGTATCCTAGACCTAAAGGGGGCCTAACACTCACTGCCCTAACACTGTAACTGTCACAAACTGACACTATGCAGTAATCAGAAAAAAAAAAAAAAAAAAATACTGCTAATGTCAGTTTGTGACGGGGGGGGGGTGATTGGGGGGGGATCGGGGGGCGATCGGGGGTGTAAGGTATGCCTGGCATGTTCTACTGTGTGTGTTTGTGTTGTGTGCACTTACATGTCTTCTCTCCTCGGCGCTGGACGGAAACTGCCAGACCGAGGAGAGATGACATCACATCCTCTGCCTGTGTGAAACTACACACAGGCAGAGGAGGATTCCCATTGGCTGGGAGCGATCGCGAGGGGGGGGCCACGATCGGATGGTCTCCCCCTCGCCTCCCGACGCTCCCAGTCAAATGCCGACCGCCGCTGGCACCGGGGGGGGGTCCGATCGGACCCCCCGCCCGCGGGAGGCAGATCACGTATATATACGTGATTCTGCCTGCCTGTGCCATTCTGCCGACGTATATCTACGTTAGGCGGTCGGCAAGTGGTTAAGAGGCGGCTCGCACGCCCGCTCGGAGCTCCGTGACCGCGATCGTCTCACGGTGAGGAAGAACGGGGACATGCTAATGTAAACAAGCATCTCCCCGTTCTGCCCAGTGACGGGAGCTGTGATCGGGAGCGGTGATCAGTGACGTGTTACTCGTAGCCACGCCCCCTAACAGTTAGAATCCCTCCCTAGAACACACTTAACCCCTACAGCGCCATCTAGTGCTTAACCCTTTCACTGCCAGTGTCATTTTTACAGTAATCAGTGCAATTTTATAGCACTGATTGCTGTATAAATGACAATGGTCCCAAAAATGTGTCAAAATTGTCCGATGTGTCCGCCATAATGTCGCAGTCACGGTAAAAATCGCAGATCGTCGCCATTACTAGTAAAAAAAAAAAAAAAAAAATTATTAAAAATGCCATAAAACTATCCCCTATTTTGTAGACGCTATAACTTTTGTGCAAACCAATCAATAAACGCTTATTGCGGTTTTACCAAAAATATGTAGAATACGTATCGGCCTAAACTGAGGGGAAAAAAAAAGGTTTTTTTATTGTTTGGGGATATTTATTATACCACATGTAAAAAAATAATACTATTTTTTTTTTTTTTTTTTTTGTTGTTTAAAAAAAAATAAAAACCTCAGAGGTGATCAAAGAAAGCTCTATTTGTGGGAAAAAAAGGAAGTCAATTTTGTTTGGGTGCAACGTCGCACGACCGTGCAGTTGTCGGTTAAAGCGACGCAGTGCTGAATTACAAAAAGTGCTCTGGTCAGGAAGGGGGTAAATCCTTCCAGGGCTGAAGTGGTTAAAGTTGTTTACCTTATTGCATAGAGTGCATTAAGGTAAAAAAAAAAAAAAAAAACTTTGACTTTAGAACCACTTTAATTACTGGTAACCAGAGTAAATGAGAGCGATTTTTGTCCTCGCAGTAGTCTGGCATTTCAGATCTATTTATTAAGAGAAGTATCCAAGGACATCCGCTTTCAGAGCAAGAGTCTGTGTTCCAGCTGTACACTGCAAAGTAGATTTGCTCCACAGTCTGGGTTTTGCAAGCCAAGGCACCCTTCCACTAATTATTCTCCTTTAATTTGCTTGGTAATGCTGTTGTAGATGTCTAATGGAAACACAGGGTAATTTACTAAAACGGAGAGTGCAAAATCTGGTGCAGCTCTGCATAGAAATCAATCCGCTTTTTTTGTCAAAAATTAATTGAAGAAGCTGACTGGCTACCACGCACAGCGGCACCAGATTTTGCACTATCCAGTTTTAGTTTAACTCCATAATTATTCATACTATTATTTTGTTTTAATATGTTTCCACTGAACCTCTGCAACTACAGTTTTCTGATTTCCCTTGAAAGTCAATGTATGTTAGCATTTGTTCTTTGTGTCCTCTTGGTTTTCTAATACACATAGACTTTGCTTTGCAGAAGGTTATTTTCGCTACCTTTGTTTCCGATGTCTGCAGATGGGCCAGACATCTTGGTTTTGTGGACATACAGGTTATATAGAAACCTGGTTTCCATTAGGCATGTTCTCTATGGACCCTAATTTATCCAGCTTTTATGGCATTTAGTAGTACAGGCAGTCCCAGAGTTACATACATTCGACTTGCATACAATTTATATTTACAAACGGAGGGAGACAACAGGAAGTGAGAGGAAATCTACCCCTAGGAAGGGAAATTCACACATGTAAAAGTGTCTCCACTGAAGCTTTATCACCAAGGCTTGTTTCCACAGCAACCCAAAATTTTCAAAATCCACTTGTCGTTGAGACAGAAAGTGAGGTGAAATCTTCTGAATAGGGGCGCAGACGGCAAAACAAATGTTACATGTTACAGGGGTGATAACCCTTCCCTATGCTATCCAAAAAAAGTAAACATTTTTTTTTGGCTGGAGTTGCACTTAAAAAAAAATGTACCTGTTCCAACATGCATACAAGTTCAACTTAAGAACAAACCTACAGAACCTATCTTGTTTGTAACCCGGGACTGTCTGTACATTGTTGCGCCATGTGAACAACCCCCTTCCGTTTATAGGTAAAAGGGTTGTAAACCCTCAGAAGTTTTTTCAGCTTAATGCATAAGATGCATTAAGCTGAAAAAACATGTCACTGACCAGCCCCCCATTTTACTCACCTGAGTCCTGTATTCCCCTTCTGGAGACGCACTCTTCCTTTCTGCCCGGGGTTCTCGGCTCTTGATTGGATAGATTGATAGCAGCGCAGCCATTGGCTTCCGCTGCTGTCAATCAAATCCAATGACTCGGGTGCCGGGGGTTGGGGCCGAGTCCTACATTCGGCGTCTATGGATGCTGAATGCTGGACTCGGGAGTTCACCCGCAAGGTAACGCCCGGGAGAGCGCTTCTCCTAAGGGGTTATACTATGTGGGGAGGAGCTACCAGTGCTGCTGGGGGACCCCAGAAGTCGAGGATCGGGGCCACTCTGTGCAAAATGAACTACACAGTGGAGGTAAGTATGACATGTTTGTTATTATAAAAAAACAAAGCCTTACAATCCCTTTAAGGGGGAGTAGGGTGTGATCAAGGGACAATAAAACACTGACTCTCTCAACCACCTATTTTGCTGATCGTGTGGACAAGACCTTAATGTATTAATAGATACAGAACTGCATTCGTTTGTTTTTGCTTCTTGGAGTTCATTTTTCTGTTCAATGTATGACCGCAGCACATAACTTGCAGCAATAACACAATTTTTAGCAACACAAGTCTTTTTCTTGTAAGGCTTGCCTGAAGGTTAAAAATTATGAATCAAATGATAGAAAATCGCCGTTTTTAAGTATTTTAGCTCAATTATGTTTAAGGGCCCTTTCACATTGGGGCAGTTTGCAGGCGCTATTGCGCTAATAATAGAGCCTGCAAACCGACCCGAAAGTGCCGCTGCTTTGTCTCCAGTGTGAAAGCCCCAAGGGCTTTCACACTGGAGCAGTGCGCTGGCAGGGCGGGAAAAAAAGTCCTGCCAGCAGCATCTTTGGAGCGGTGTATACACCGCTCCTGCCCATTGAAATCTATGGGACAGCATGGCTATACCACCCTTTGCGTTGGTATTTAACCCTTTTCTTGGCCGCTAGCGGGGGGGTAAAACCGCCTCGCTAGCGGCCGAATACGACCAGTAAAGCGCTGCTTACAATAGTGGTGCTTTACCGCCTCCCCTGCCCCAGTGTGAAAGGGGCCTAATGGAACAAAATGCTTTTGTTTTGCTTGCTTATAACAATTTGTTAAAATGCTACTGTTTTTCTAAAGCATGAGGATCAATTTTAAAAGAAAAAAGGTAATGACTCACAATACAATCCACTAGTGACATTTTAATACGAAATGTATTAAAATATTCTTATTAATCCCAGGAAAGCCCTGTGATTTTTTTTTATTTTTTTTTTCTTAGAGTATTGCTATTGAGTTGGAGGTTTACTTAAAAACTGTTAGGACTGGTTCACACCAGAACGTGGTGCTGGTAAGACGTGTTCCATCCGTTTTGTTTTTTTACGGTGCCCATGTGATCTGCATGTGGTTGCCAGTGTATTGTTAATGGCACCCCAATGCAAATCGCGAATGCAGTGCGTTTGCGGGCCCCAAATCGCATGGTACTGCATATTTGGTCCAGTGTGTTTTTAAAAGTATTGCAATCACTACATTTGCCACAGTCCAGTGTAATTTTTCCATTCAAATGAATGTGCTGCCAAAAAACACCACACAGATTTGTACGGGAATCACACGGTGTGAACCAGCCCTTGACAAATATTTACAGTATATAATACATAGAGAGACTCATTTGCTAAAGATGCTGACAATGTTTATGCAAAAAAGATTGAAGATTCACATTAGTTATCCTAAGTGAATTCCTGTTTATCTTTTCTGTGTGCACATGATTGGATAACTGAAGCAACTTTTTGGTCATTCTTGAATCAAATAAGCCTCTCTATCATATTGAAGTGAAACAGACAAAGACACTATTGGTTTTCTACATCTATTTATTTGGTGTATATAAATTGGAAAACATGAGTTTTGTTATATAGCTTGTGCATTTTATGGTACTCCAGTTTGTGTATATACAGTAGTTTGTATTGCAAGCATTGATCAAATGCTGGCCTTCCATTTGACAGAAGCCAATCGTTAGAACGCCTTCTGTTGAACAAACCGCGGTACACGTGCCGAGAGTTATCCGCTTCCTGCTTAAGGTTTTGTTTACACCATGTGCAGAGTTTTCTAATGTACTGTAGGTCTCTGCAAGGGCACAGAGAAAACAATTGTTCACTACGTGCTCTGTTCACGCTACAACTTTTAGTGGTGTGTGTTTTTGTTTTTCTGTGGAAATGTTCAGCATATTTACATTTTTCTGCACAGGATTGCACACAGGTGGACATCATTTCACTAATTATGTGACTTCTGAAGGTAATCGGTTGCACCAGAGCTTTTTATGGGCTTCATAACAAAGGGGGTGAATACATATGCACATGCCAATTATCAGTTTTTTAATTCTGAAAAATAGTTTTATGTATATATTTTTCTAATTTTACTTCACCAACTTAGACTATTGTGTTCTGATCCATCACATATAATTCAGATTAAAAAAAAACATTGAACTAAAGGCTGTAATGTAACAAAATAGGTAAAAAGCCAGGGGTGGATACTTTTCCATGGCACTGTAGGTCTCTGCAAGCACACAGAGAAAACAATTGTTCACTATGTGCCCTGTTCACTCCACAACTTTGTGTGTGTGTGGTTTTTTTTTTTCTTTTTTTTTTTTTTTTTTTTTTCTGTGTGGAAATGTGCAGCATTTACATTTTCCTGCACAGGAAAAAAAAACTCACATGATGCCGACATTATGGTGGGAACAGCGAACATAGGAAACAATTGTTTTCTTTATGTTCCTTCAGAGACCTATATTAGAAGAATGCACACGGTGTGAACAAGTCCAAAATATTCTATGCAAGTCAAATCTGCGTGTTTTCTCCATCACTTTTTATGCACATATGATGTGAACGAAGCCTAACTGTTTTGATATATCTCTCATCCTGCATAAATGCAGCAATGCGACTTGTATTGTGAGCTTGCACTCTCATGGTTATTTATCATAGCTGTCTGTCATAGGGTGAGAGCACATAGTACAGTGCCCTGATGGCACTTTTCTGTTGGCGGTAGGGGACACACTGAAGCAGTTTCCCAATGTGGTGGTGGGAAGGGTTAAGTATTACATTAGAGCAGGAGAAAGTCTGTGTGTCTGTTGAAGCCCAGTGTGTGAGAATTTTGGTAATCTAGTGTAACAAAATCTTGATGGAAGCATTATGATTTTAAAACACACTTCTGTGAATGACAAATACTTATCCTCTTATTTAATGTACTTTATCAAGTTTATTAACCTTTGAAAAGCAAACAAATGTGTGAGCTGTATGTACTAGCCACTTTAAATGTTGCAGAAAGTCCTGACTTTTCACAATATGGATCGGTTTACTAAAAACAGATGAAGCAAATGGGAAAGCCTTATGTTGAAGTCGGCATGAGCTGGAATCTGCAATATTATCTCACACCCTGTTTGAGACTCATGTATGAAATTATGGGTTTATAAGTCCACAAATTCACTAGAAAGCCTCTTTTAACATCCACTTATGAAGTGTTTCTCAACTTAATTAATGTCAAACATCTTGTGTAACAATTTGAAAATAGTGTCAATATTAATAAGTGCGTGTGTATATATACTGTATAATAATTTTATATTAATCTAGATATGTAAGGCTGGGTTCACACTAGTGCAGATTTCTCCACATCCAATTCGCACAGCTGGAGATTGTGACCAGCTCTCTATGGAGCCGGTTCACATATCTCTGCAGCGACTCCTGGGCGATTTGCACAGGAGTCCTGTGTGTCTTTTAGTCTGTTTCAGGTACGAATTCGGGCTTAAATCAGACCTAAATCGGTGAACAAGGACGCACCGGACTACGGACTCCTGCTGTTAGCTGCTGCGTGTTCTATGTGAACCCAGTCTAAAAAAAAAAAGTTAGCCTTTTAACTAGTTACATTCTCTTTCATTTCTGAACTATCCTAGAAACATGAAATAAAGAATTTTGTTATTGTAAGCAATACTTTAATACTTGAAGGTGTTCTTGTCAGGGGACAGGTTAGATAAAGATATTTAAAAATATATATATTTTTAAAATATGCTCTATATTATGGAAAACCAATGGTCTTTAAATAGTGCACCTACTTCTAACAGGTTTATTGTTAATTACAAATGTCTTCCATTCCAGTGTTAAAACCGTTTTATTATATTAATATAATGATGTTATTTATTTACCTTTTTTTGAAATAAATGAATCCTGACATCTGTAACTATCATATACAGTGTAATGGTTTTCCGACCACAAATATTCTAAAATAAAACCTGGTTTACCATGCTGTTAATAAAGCCTTTCACTTGTCTTAACTATATGTATTCAGTAGTCAAATGTGTTCAAAATGGTGTAGTGTGATTTGTGAATTTACAATGTTATATACAGTGCCTGGAAAAAATATTCATACCCTTTGAAATTTTCCACATTTTGTTATGTTAAAACCAAAAATAGAATATATGTTTTATTGGGATTTTATGTGATAGACCAACACAAAAGTAGCACATAATTGTGAAGTGGAAGGAAATGGTAAATGGTTTCAAAATTTTTTGCAAATAAATATTTGAAAAGTGTGGCGTGCATTTGTATTCAGCCTCCCTTAGTCAATACTTTGTAGAACCACCTTTCGCTGCAATTACAGCTGCAAGTCTTTTTGGGTATGTCTCTTCCAGCTTTGCACATCTAAAGAGTGACATTTTTGCCCATTCTTCTTTGCAAAATAGCTCAAGCTCTGTCAAATTGAATGGAGAGCATCTGTGAACAGCAATTTTCAAGTCTTGCCACAGATTCTCAATTGGATTTAGGTCTGGCCTTTGACTGGGCCATCCTAACACATGAATATGCTTTTGATGTAAACCATTTCATTGTAGCTCTGGCTGTATGTTTAGGTCGTTGTCCTGCTGGAAGTTGAACCTCCCTGCCTCAGTCTCAAGTATTTTGCAGACTCTAATGCCCCATACACACGATCAGAAATTCTGCCAGCAAAAGTCAGATGAGAGCTTTTGGTCAAATTCTGACTGTGTGTATGCTCCATCAGACTTCTGCTGGCAGAATTCCAGTTAGCAAAAGATTGAGAGCATGTTCTCTCTTTTTCGGTCGGAAAAAAGTTCCCTCTCATCAGAAATTCCGATCGCCTGTACAAATTCTGACGTGCAAAATTCCTACGCATGCTTGGAAGCATTGAACTTTATTTTCTCGGCTTGTCGTAGTGTTGTACGTCACCGCGTTCTTGACAGTCGAAAGTTCAGAGAACTTTTGTGTGACCGTGTGTATGCAAGACAAGCTTGAGCGGAATTTCGTCGGGAAAACCATCCAAGTTTTTTCTGACAGAAATTCCGCTCGTGTGTACGCGGCATAACAGGTTTTCTTCTAATGCCGCGTACACACGAGCAGACTTTTCGACCGGACTGGTCCGACAGTCTATCCGATGGTCTTTCCGAACAAACGGACTTGCCTACACATGATCACACCAAAGTCCGACGGATTCGTACGTAATGACGTACGACCGGACTAAAATAAGGAAGTTGATAGCCCATAGCTGCCCTAGCATCGGTTTTCGTCCGTCGCATACAGACGAGCAAACTTTTCGATAGGAACTGGGTCCGGCGGAGTTCA
The DNA here is from genome assembly GCF_042186555.1 of Aquarana catesbeiana. Lineage (NCBI taxonomy): Eukaryota > Metazoa > Chordata > Amphibia > Anura > Ranidae > Aquarana > Aquarana catesbeiana. The sequence goes on from NC_133327.1 coordinate 279,297,408, forward strand.
GATGTAAAGATTTGAAACATGTTCCAAATCTAAAGTCCGTCAGATTTTCCTCCGAAAAAGTCCGCTGCAGGTCCGATGAAGCCCACACATGGTCGAATTGTCCGCCGGACCAGTCCGGTTGAAAAGTCTGTGTGTACGTGGCATAAGATTGTTCTGTATTTGGCTCCATCCATCTTCCCATTTACTCTGACCAGCTTCCCTGTCCCTGCTGAAGAAAAGCATCCCCACAAAATGATGCTGCTACCACCATGTTTTACGATGGGGATGGTGTGTTCAGGGTGATTTGCAGTGTTAGTTTTCTGCCACACATAGCATTTTGCTTTTAGGCCAAAAAGTTAAATCTTCATTTCATCGGACTAGAGCACCTTCTTCCATGTTTGCTGTGTCCCCCACATGGCTTCTCACAAACTGCAAACGGAACTTCTTATGGCTTTCTTTCAACAATAGCTTTCTTCTTGCCATTCTTCCATAAAAGCCAGATTTATAGAGTGCACAACTAACCGTTGTCCTGTGGACAGATTCTCCAACCTGAGCTGTGGATCTCTGCAACTCCTCCAGTGTTACCATGGGCCTCTTTGCTGCTTCTCTGATTTAATACTCTCCTTGCCTGGCCTGTCAGCTTAGGTGGATGGCCATGTCTTGGTAGGTTTGCAGTTGTGCCATACTCTTTCCATTTTTTGGATGATGGATTGAACAGTGTGCCATGAGATGCTGTTTGTTTACTAATGTTCTCTAACAAACCTCTGAGGGCTTCACAGAACAGCTGTATTGATACCGAGATTAAATTACACAAAGGTGGACTCTATTTACTAATTTGGTGACTTGTGAAGGCAATTAGTTCCACTAGATTTTAGTTAGGAGTATCCGAGTAAAGGGGACTGAATACAAATTCTTGCCACACTTTTCAGATATTCATTTGTAAAAAATGTTGAAAACCATGTATCAGTTTCCTTCTACTTCACAATTATGTGCCACTTTGTGTTGGTCTATCACAAAAAATCCAGATTAAAATACATTTATGCTTTTGGTTGTAACATGACAGAATGTGGAAAATTTCAAGGGGTATGAATACTTTTTCAAGGCACTGTAATTTCATCTATGAAAATACAATAGTGATATTCAGTGTGCTTAGGGGAGGAAAGGGCCAGAATCCATAAATGTTTGACTGGTGGCCCTAAGTAGAGGTACTTTACCATTCAGACACTGGTAAGTGTAGAACCTGTATTCTGTGATACTTGCTGAGCATTAAGAAGCTACCTGCTCCCTGTTCAGGCCTGCCATTACAGCAGAAAATCTTCCAGCGCCAACTTCCTTTGTGGCTCTGAGATTTATTATGACCGAATGCCAGCAGACACAAAGATAGCTGATGTCAAAAGATTTAAAAAGGTGTTGCAATAAATCCCTTCCTTTAGGAACACTCACCTTTCATGTCCACCAATCACTGTGCCATCATGGCACACTTTGTGTGGTATGCTTTTTATGAGCCCACAGATGTCTCCCTCTACCATGAAGGAGCTAGTTGGTTGTGCTTGCCCCCCCCCCCATGTCAAATTTTCCTAATCCTCCCCTGGGAGTGCTTCTACCAGGAGATGAAATGGGCACTTTATCTTAGGTGAATCTGCAGTGGTAACAGAAGAGGGCAGTAATTTTTGCTATATTTCCTCAGCAGGAAGCAGCAGAGCTACTTGGTAGATGCGCTGTTAATAAGAGTCCATATGGGTAATATATGCACCTGTACATATCAGATATTAGAGCTCCGCAGAAACCTTCTAGCCATTCACTCTCAGACTAATGCCCCGTACACACGGTCGGATTTTCCGATGGAAAATGTCCGATCGGAGCGTGTTGTCGGAAATTCCGACCGTGTGTGGGCTCCATCGGACATTTTCCATCGGATTTTCCGACACACAAAGTTGGAGAGCAGGAGATAAAATTTTCCGACAACAAAATCCGTTGTCAGAAATTCCGATCGTGTGTACACAAATCCGACGGTCAAAGTGCCACGCATGCTCAGAATAAATAAAGAGATGAAAGCTATTGGCCACTGCCCCGTTTATAGTCCCGACATACGTGTTTTACGTCACCGCGTTTAGAACGATCGGATTTTCCGACAACTTTGTGTGACCGTGTGTATGCAAGACAAGTTTGAGCCAACATCCGTAGGAAAAAATCCTAGGATTTTGTTGTCGGAATGTCCGAACAAAGTCCGACCGCGTGTACAGGGCATAAGAGTTGATCTCCTGAGGTTGATCTTCTGCAATAAGGTTGGCACCAGGGCTTTTTGCTCAGTGCATAAACATATGCTAGGCTGATATAAGCATACATATTTATTCCATGAACCCTTAGGCCTCACTTACACTGGTACTCCTACTTTTAGCTTTTCAGGCAAAGTTGACTGGAAAGTATACACAACATTTATGCCTGCCGCACGACTTTTTTTCTGCACTTAGACCCCTTTCACACTGAGACAGTTTTCAGGTGTTTTAGCGCTAGAAATGGCCTCTAAAATGCTCCAGAAAACTGCGTCCCATTCATTGCAATGAGTGCTTTCACACTGGGGTGGTGCGCTTGCGGGACATTACAAAAAGTTCTGCAAGCAGCATCTTTGGGGTGACTTGGGAACGCTATAAATGGCGCTCCCAAAACGCCCCTGCCCATTGAAATGAATGGGCAGCGCTTCCAAAGTGCCTTAAAAGCACTTTGAAAGCGTCACAAAACGTGACATTTCTCCTTCTTCCTTTTTTTTTTTTTTTTTTCTCTTCTGAACAGTCATCCCTGGGCACACACTGCCCTAAAGACCCAGTGTGTATGGGGCCTTAGATGGTCTGTTTTAAAGCAAGTTTATTCATGTTCATGTTTAGAATATTTAAAGGGATATTAAAGGCAGTTTTTTTTTGTTTGTTTTTTTAAATAACAAACATGCCATACTTACCTGCTCTTTGCACAGAGCAGCCCCGATCCTCCTCTTCCCGGGTCCCCTACTGGTGCTCCTGGACCCTCACTCCTGCCTTGTGCCCCAGTAACAAGCAGCTTGCTTGCTATGGGAGCACCCAAGCAGGCTCACTCTTGAGATGCTGCTCTGAGTGTCCATTCACACACGGAGCGTGGGTCAAGTCCGCCCCTGCTCTGCCCTCATTTGCTCGCTGACTGCGATGGACAGTATCAGGAGCCAATGGCTACAGCTGCTGTCTCAGCCAATGAGGAGGAAGCGACCTGTGAGAGTTGAGGCTCACAGGCACATCACTGGATTGGGCTTGGGTAAGTTTTAGGGGGGGGGTGCTGCACCCAGAAGGGTTGTTTTTTTTTTTTTTTTTCTTACCTTCATGCAGAGAATGCATGTAGGTAAAAGAAAAAAAGCTTGAGCCTTTACAACCACTTTAATCTTATCCTCGACGTACAGAATTATTTTTTCTATAAAAGCAGCAAAACTGACCATACCAAACACAGGTAATATGGCCTCTAGTGGCTCTGATTTTTGGCACAGTGCCAAAATATAGAGAGCAACTGAGTATGTGCAGAGCAGGGTGAGATGGTGTATTCCTGGTTTTTAAACAGGATAGACACTAATTTTTTTTTTTTTGATTAGTACTGCATCCACTGATACCAATGTTGGGGATTATTGCAATAATTGACAGTAATGTTGGAGTATTTTATTGTGTCCCCTGACATACCATTGTTGAGGGTTATTATTGCACCTACTGGTGCCAATGCTAGGGGTTAATATTGTGTCCAGTGACACCAATGTTGGGGGGTTAATATTGCGTCCTGACCCCAATGCTGGGAGTTATTGCACCCACTGAAACCAATGCTGGGGGTTATTGATGCATCCACTGACACCAATGTTGAGGGGTAGGAGGAATACATTTCACAAGCTTTAGCCACCAATGTGTGTGTATGGGGGGGGGGGTGTTAATAGTACTGACACCAATATTGGGGGTGGCGTGGGGTTGTTTGTGTCTGCTGACACAATTGTTAGGGGTTATTATTGCATCCATGACACAAATGCTGAGGGTTATTATTGCAATCACTGACACCAATGTTGGGGGAATTATTATTGCATCCTCCTGACACGTGTTAGGGATTATTACTGCCTCCACTGACCTCAATGTTGGAGGTTATTATTGCATCCTCTGACACCAATGTTAGGGATTGTTACGGCATTCACTGTGGTAGTGAAAAAGGATTAAACAATGGTAGATTTTTAATCTAGCAATACACTGTTTGTAACTCAGGACTCCCCAATACAGTAAACCAATATTTTGTTCGCTTTGAGGATCAGAATCTAAGATTTGAAACCCATAGTAAAGAACCTGTAAAGGAGGAGCATTTATAGGTATTTAAAACACATTAGGTCAGAATAAGTTTGAGCAAGACTGACATCAGAAAGGCAGCAGGACCAGAAAGGGTGTCAGGCTATACAGTATATTGAGGCCATGTGCAGATCAGTTAGCAAGGGTTTTCCCTGCTGTATTTAATTTGTTGTGACAAACTGTAGTACCTTCTTGTTTTATAACCTACTACCATTGTCCCAATACCTAAAAAATAATCACCAGTAACATGATTATCGTCCAGTTGCTCTCCTATAATTATGAAGTGCTTTGAGAGGCTTGTATTATCATGGCAAGTATCGATGTTGATCTAGATACTGTAAGTATCAGTTCACATATCAAGCAAACAGATTGACAGATGATATGATTTCTATTGCTTTGCATACTGCACTGACACATCTTGAGCATTCCAACACATACAGTATGTTACAACAGTGGTGGTCAACTTGAAAATTATGGAGGGCCTCAAGTGTGGCCCTCGACACATGCAGAGGGCCACCCAATAGCAGTACATTTTCATGCATTAAGGTGTATTGTGTTAGGTTAGGCAACCTATTCAAAATGTATGGACTATATTACACCTTGATGCAAAATTTTGGTCCAGTTGTATTTTGTGCAGTGTATCGCAACACGCACTGAAGAAGTTGGAGAACAATAACCCCAGCACTGGTGTCAGTGGATGCAATAATAACTCCCAACAGTGGTGTCAGTAAATGCAATAATAATCCCTAACATTGATGTGAGAGGAGGCAATGGTAACCCCCTAACATTAGTGTCAGTGATTGCAATAAAAACCCTTAGCTTCGGTATCAGTGGATGCCATAATAACCTCCAACATTGATATCGGTGGATGCAGTAATAGTCCCTAACATTGGTGTCAGATGAGGCAATGATAACTCCCCAACATTGGTCTCAGTGATTACAGTAATAAACCTTAGCATTTGTGTCAGTCGATGCAAAAATAACCCATAACATTGGTGTCAACGGACAGAATAAAAACCTCCAACATTGTGTCAGCGGATACAAAGCACCCCCTCCCCCCCCCCAATATTGGTGTCAGTACTATTAACCACCCCCACCCCCACATTGGTGGTTAAAGCTTGTGAAATGTATTCCTCCTACCCCTCAACATTGGTTTCAGTGGATGCAATAACCCCCAGCATTGGTGTCAGGATGCAATAATCTCCCAACTGTAGTGTCAGTTGATACAATATTAACCCCAGAGTTTGTTATTGTTAAAAAAAAGTGTCTGCCTTTAATATCCCTTTAAATATTCTAAACACCTGTGATTAAACTTGCTTCAAAACAGACCATCTAAGGCCCCATACACACTGGGTCTTTAGGGCAGTGTGTGCCCAGGGATGACTGTTCAGAATGCATAAGTCTGCACTCCAGACATTGGTTCCTGGCCAAAAACTGCCCTAATTGTTCATACAGCTAGGTCCACTATTCATCTGTGCCCCCTGCCTGTAGTTAACATCAGAGCCCAATGCACCGGGGCTAAATTCTCAGTGTGCTTGGGACCTAAGTGCAGAAAAAAAGTGGTCCGGGACGCATAAAAGTTGTGTATACTTTCCAGTCAACTTTGCCTGCATTTAGAGAAGCTAGAAGTATGAGTACCAGTGTGAGTAAGGTCTAAGGTTTCATAGAATAAATAAAGTGCCTTGCAAAAGTATTCACCCCCTTGGCATTTTTCATGTTTTATTGCCTCACAACCTGGAATTAACATAGATTTTTTGAGGATTTGCATCATTTAATTTACAGAACATGCCCACAACTTGGAAGATGTCTTTTTTTTTTTATTTATTTATTGTGACGCAAACAACAAATAGGACAAAATAACAGAAAAAGTCAATGTGCATAACTATTCACCCCCCTAAAGTCAATACTTTGTAGAGCCACCTTTTGTGGCTATTACAGCTCCAAGTCGCTTTGGATAAGTCTCTATGAGCTTTGCACATCTTACCACTGGGTTTTTTGCCCATTCCTGGTTGCAAAACTGCTCCCACTCCTTCAAGTTGGATGGTTTGCGCTTGTGAACAGCAATCTTTAAGTCTGACCACAGATTTTCCTGTTCAATATCTTTATTGAAAAGTTTTGTCAATAATACAAAGTAGTGTTATAACAGTTATTCCCATCCGAAAGCCAACATAGCCCTTCGGTAGGGTTTGAGCAATACAAAATGTAACAATGAATGTATAACATACATCGGTGAGACCTGGCCCCTTGAAGGCTTAATATAAACTGCTAGTCTGAGCTTTAGAGCAACAGTAGACTCTCTGCATACCGAAGTGCTATAGGGTTGAGCATTGGCAAGCGGAGGATCACTTTTGGCTTTTCTTCTGGTTGGCTCAAGGGGACTCATACCATCCACCCCAAAGGGATCATGCTGTGGCCTGCATGTGCCCCCCTCCCCCGCCTATCCTGGATTTCCGGTCCCGCACTCCACCCCCTCCCCTCCCAACCATTTCCATTTGTCAGGTAAATGTGGGAACTGCCTTGTGACTGTGCTCCAAATGTAGTCAGTAATAGAGGACTTTGATCATATTAAACGCAAAGGCAACAAACAAAAAAAAAAATATATAAAGGGATGAAAACCGTAAGTGATCTTCACTTAATGAAACTCAGCCATTCAGGGGGTAGGTAAGCTGTGCTCCACAGGATAGGCCCTGCGGGGCCACCTTAAAGCCATAATAGGTGGTAAGGAAAGAGAAGAATAGAAAAGGAAATAATAGGAAGAGGGAAAGCATCTGTGGTATGACTAGAGAAGAAGAGTACCCGGGTAGGAGTCAAATGACCAGGATACAGGGGAACCTTGATGTAACGTGCCCAGGGCTCCCAAGTCGCTTCACACCTGGGCACCCTGTCTAACCGTTTTGCAGTGATATGTTCATGGGTCAAAATCCAAGAAATGTTGTGCTTTGCGGCCATTAAAGAGACCTTGTTCGTTTTCCACGCCCTTGCTACGGTAAGTTTTGGTCCTAGGAGCATGAAGAAAATTAGATTATTGGTGTGTTTGGGGGACTCTGTCTATTCTGTGGTTCAGTAGAGCAATAGTGGGGTTTTGTGGGATTCGAATTCCTGTGACTTTCCGTACCAGATGGAAGAACCCATTCCAGAAGCCTCTGATACGTGGGCAAGTCCACCATATATGGTGCATAGTACCCACCTGCTTACAGTCCCGAAAACAGAGGGGGGAGGCGTCTGGATAAATTCTAGCAAGTCTGGAGGGAACAAAATACCATCTAGTGCAGTGGTTCTCAACCTGGGGGTCGAATGATCATTTGCCGGGGGTCCCCGAATCCTGGGCTGTTCCTGAAGCCCGCACTGTTCTCCCAGCCTTTTTGTGGTAGCCCAGTAGGGCTGTCCCTGGAGGCTGTGGCCGCCCAGCTGGGCTGTTCCTGGAGCCCGCAGCCACCCACTCAGCCTCTTCGCAGGCGCCCATTCAGTTCATGGCAGGGCTGGGGGGCAGAGACTAGAGGTCAGCTGACTGGTGAGGAATGTGAAGTGGGAGGAGCTGGAGGAGACCCTATCTCCTAATTTCGGCATAGGTGTCACTGCTACAAGAAACCACAAAGTCGGAGACACAGTGAAGCTGGAGACACAGTGAGTAACACTACCTGTGATTATAGTTGCCATTAAAAGGACTGAGGGAGCGCTAACTGTCTCAGTGGGTTAGGGGCGCAAATTACTTGTCTTGCCTTGGGTGCTGACAACCCATGCTACGAAAATAATTTTACTGTTAGGGGTCCCCACAACTTGGGAAATTTTATCAAGGGGTCACAGCATTAGAAGGTTGAGAACCACTGATCTAGTGAAAATTTTTACGAAGTAGCAGTGCCAGTTATCCGGATCCCATGACAGGTCCAGGTCCAATTCCCAAGCTTGGGCATAGGGAGGCAAGTTATGTTTATCCGCCAATAAGGCGTATATAAGCAAAATTCCACCCCTCTGATCCATGAGGGCACAACACCACTGTTCGTAAGCTGTTGGCTTTGGGGGGATGGGTTTGTCTGCCCATAGGGTGTTTAAGAAGGTCCTAATTTGACTAAATCAAAATTTCTCAGCATTCGGCTTTTCAAGTTTGTTGGAACAGTCAGTCAGTGTGAGTGGGCCCGACGCTGTGAAGAAGTGTCCTATTCTGAACATGCCTTTATTCAACCACCACTTGAAGGCTGTAATGTTCAAATCTGGTATAAGTTCCTGATTGTGGAAAATATGGGCTAATGGTCTAATGGAGGAAACCAGCAATTTCTGCTTGTGGAGTGTGTCACAAAGCGCCAGCGAATGTGAGAGAGTCGGGGCCAGTATGGGGGGGTCTCTGTTTCCAGAGGCACAACATCAAGTAATCAATTGTGTGGAGTGGGACTGCCTGCCTCTCCATGTACAGCCAGTCTGGCCTGGGCCCCTTAGAGTATACTGAAGAAATTTGGGTTAGTTGAGCTGCCTGGTAGTACCACCATAAATTTGGGAGTCCCAGTCCCCCCTGCATTTTGAGCCTAAAAAGGACCTCCTTCGAGAATTGGTGTCCTTGCTTCCCCAAGATAAAGCGCATGATGTGTGATTGAAATTTGTTCTGTTGAGTTTTTGGCATGGGCATGGGAAGAGATATAATATACATGGCATCAGGGTCATCTTGACTGCATTGACCCTACCCAGCCAGGAAAGACCACACTTAGACCAGGCCCTGAGGTCCCTCTCTAATTTTTCGAACATCTGGGGGTAGTTTTCAGCAAAGAGTCTGCCCACCCTACTGGAGAGTGTGATACCCAGGTATAATATAGTGTCCTTAGCCCAAGGAAAGGGGAAATGTCTTTTAAGTTGATCCACTTGTTGGTCCTGGGGGCCGCAGAGAACTCCTTTAATGTCCAGGTTGGATCTAATGGCTACAGCTAGCGATTCGATGATGATTGCGAATATGAGTGGTGACAGAGGACAACCCTGTCTAGTGCCTTTATGTATATTGGACCCGTCTGAGTAGTGTCCCATGAGGCGTATTTGTGCACTTAGGGAGGAATATAGAGAGTGAATGTTGGGACTAAAACCCCACCTTCTCACTACGTCAAAGAGATAAGGCCAGGACACTGTGTTGATGGCCTTCTGTAGATCAATAGATGCCAAAAAGCCTTCTTGTGGGATCCCTCCAGCCCAATTGGAGTTCAGTAGTGAAATAACATTTATGGCCTTTCTGACCTGTTCCGGGCCCTGTCTCCCTGGTATAAAGCCTGCCTTATCTTTGGATGTATTTCGCTATAAAGTCAGACATTCTGTTCACCAGGATTTTGGTCATATTCTTAATGTCATTGTTGATGAGAGAGGGGGGCGATAATTTCCCACATTACTCCCATATTTCCCTGGTTTAGGGGTAACCGAAATAAAAGCTTTGTTCAAGTCGCTATCAATCGGGGTACCCCCCTTCAGTGAGTTAAAAAAACGTGTGAGGTACGGAGCCAGAGTGGTCCCAAATTTTTTATAATAGCCGCTGGAGAATCCATCTGGGCCTGGTGCTGAGCCAAGTTTCAGGGATTTTATTACCCCCAGAACTTCTTCCGTGGAGAACGGGCTGTCCATAAGGTCCCTATGCTCGTCCGATAATTTAGGGAGTGTTATGTTGTGAAGAAAGGAGTCCTGTTCATTAGTGGCTGGGGGTTTATTGTCCAAGTATAGTTTGGAGTAGTATGCCTGGAAAGATTCCATGATGCGATTCAGGTTTTGGGTCAGATCTCCCGTGGCAGTCTTAATTTTAGGGAGGACTAGGGTTCGCATCTTGGGGCTTAATTTTGCTGCCAGTTTGGATCCTATTTTATTGGATTGGTAGTAGAATTTTGCCACCGAACAGCGGAGAAATTTCTCGGCGTCTGGGGCGAGGGACAAATTGAGTTGAATTTTAGCTGCCTTCAGGGTGTGTAAAGAGGTAGGCGCGGGATTGCATTTATGTGCTTTACTCAACTCTATTCAATCTTACGATTTCAGCTTTGCGTTCCCTCTTTAATCGAGAGGACACCTGAAGTAGTAGTATGTCCCTCATTACTGATTTATGTGCTGCCCAGTGTGTGTGTGAGTGTGGACGGGGAGATATTGTCAGCATCGTTCTCTAGAAAATAATCCTGTAGCGATTTCTCAAGGATGGTGCAGTGAACAGGGTTGTTCAGGATGGATTCATTGAGACGCCATTTAAAGGCTCTTGGAATCTCCTTCATATTGCATGGATAGAGACATCATGGAGTGGTCTGAAAGTGGGGTATCTGATCTTTGAGGTGACGGTTAGGGGGATTGTAAAGGCCCATACAAAAAAGTGGTCTATCCTGGCATAGGTCTGATGTGGGGCCGAGAAATGGGTGAAATCTTTGGCGTGGGGGTTCAGTTCCCTCCCATATGTCAACTAGATGAAGTTTGTTTAATAATTGTGCAACTTTCAAGCTCTGTTTTGGTGGGTGTTTGGCAGTAGTTGATCTCCCACTGTATTTGTCTAGGGCTAGATAAAAAGGCAAGTTAGTGTCTCCCCCCAAGATGAAGGCTCCCCTCAAGTGTGGTGCTAGTTTGGACATCATAGTGTTGAAAAAGGTTCCCTGGCCTTTATTGGGGGCATAATATGTCACAGAAGTGTACGTCCCTCCGTTTATGTTCCCTTCAAGCAGGAGGAACCTCCCCTCCGGGTCTACTTTGTCACTGTAAAGTTAAGGTTGCGCAAGAAGCAGATGGCTACCCCTCTTGTTTTATTCTCAGCATTAGCCAGGTAGAATTGGTGGTGTAGGAAGGTAGGAGCGTATGAAGCTGGGAAGTGCATCTCCTAGAGGAGGACAATGTCTGCCTTCATGGAGTGGTAAAGTTGAAATATCTTTCTCTGTTTAACCACGGAGTTCAGCCCTTGGACGTTATGAGAAATAATGGACAGGGTCGGGTTGTGTAGTGGTGGATGAGTGAGGTTTGAGAGCGCTAAAATGGTAGGTATCTTACCCCAGCCAGTTTTCCAGAAGGTATGACAGATGCCAGTGTTCCCCTGCAGTCCGGGCCCCCCGTCTCTGTAATGGTCAGACTCCCTTGCCTGCTTGCAATGGTCTGTAATCAGATGCTTAGGAGAAAGAATAGAGTAAGAAGAAAAAGAGAAGGAAAGAGACATAAAGAAAATAGTCATTACATAACTGAACAGTGTTGATGAACCAAAGAGTTGAGTGGGGTTTAAGCCTGTCCTCACTCCCCTCTCATCCAGGGGAGTAAATATTTCCCTCTTCCTGGATGTGACCAGTAGTCCCTGTAAGGAGAAACTCATCCCTGCAGTGACTATGGGAGGTGCATTGTGACCGTTCCGGCCAACCAGCCTTAGCATGCAACTTAAGTCTAGTGTAAGACAGAGCCCTGTCAATAAACATAACATGGGAGATATAGGGCTAGCCTATTCCCTGGGAATCCATGATCACAGTCTTGGGAGCCACCCCTGTGGGCATTCACCTCCCCGTAGTCCAATGAGGTAGTTCCTTCAAGTGTCTGTTATTGCTTTCCTGCGGATCCCTATTTCACTAAAAGGTGTTGTACCCTTCCCCCATGAAATGGAGTTACGAGACCTGTTGCCCCCTCCCTCCAAATGCCCCCGGTCTCTGGCTGGACCCAAGTCTCCAGTGGTCAGGGTATCCAGGAGCAATGGAGGAATATCCAATAAACCTTTCAAAGAATATAGGGAATTCGGAGGGCATAATTACATTTAACCAGTCCATAAGGGGATGAGAGGTGTGGTGAGGAGGTAGGCAACATAGACCTGTCTATCTCGTCTGCAGGGATGATAGAACTCTGGAAGGGGAAACCACAAAGTTTAAGTGAAAGTTCCCATAGAGAGGGGTTGTGGACCTGGGGTGTCCCGGTAGTGAATGCCTGGATCCGATCCGGGGGTGTCAGCAGGCTATAAAAGATATTATCAGGATGAGGACTCTTATCTTGGTGGGCTAGATTCTTTCATCCTTTTTGGCTTGTTTTTCCAGGCTGGGAGCAGTGGGCTGGGTGGTGAGGGACGTTTTGTGTATGGGGGCCTCTGGTGGCCGCCGGTTGTGAGACCTCCTGTGTAATGATCCCCAAGCAAGTCAGCAGGTGTTCCCCTTCCCCAAACGTAGAGAAGCCATAGGGTTTATTCTGATAAGAGAAATTCAGGCGCAGGGGGAAGGCCCATCTGTACGTGATATCTCTTTGCACAAGAGCCTGGAGCAGAGGTTTCAGGGTGCGCCATTTCTGGACTGTATACGGTGAAATATCAGCAAAGATCTGGACTGGTTGACCCTGCAGTAAGATCCTTTCTGCGGCTTTCATAACTCCCTCTTTTACTGCATAAAAATGGGGCTTTACAATTATGTCTCTGGGCAGACCGTGTTTGCGTGGTGGTTGTAGGGCCCTGTGTGCTCTGTCCAGTTCCATCTTGTGCTCTGTTAAGCAGGGTCCTGACTGCTGTGGGAACATCTTTAACTGTTTCTGGGAGCCCCCGAATTCTAAAATTATACCTTCTTGACCTATTCTCGAGGTCATCTATTTTGTATAGGGCCTTCTCCAACTGATCCTGGAGGTCCTGGATCCTGGTGGTGTTCTGGTTAATCCTGCCTGCTGCCTGGTCTGATTTCTTTTCAATCACCTCTATCCTTGCTCCCAGCGTTTGCAAGTCAGCATGTATGGATGAGGTAATCTGGGCTGCTGTTTGAGCTAAGCTTTTTGAGAGCATAGTAGAGAAGGCAGACATCAGGGCTGACAAGTCCACTGGGGAGTGAGGTGACAGTTGTGGCCCAGTTGTATAATTGTCTGGGGAAGTGAGATAGTCTCTCATGGGGGTCCTATGCAGATCTCCCAGGGTTCTGTCTATAAGTGACTCTGTAGAAGTCGGGGAAAGCGAGGCCAGAAGCATGTTACTCACTGTTCCCGGTCCTGGCCCATGCTCCGCAGCTGGTGCTGGGCCTGTGTCCTGGTCAGCTATTGAATCCTCTTCCTCCTCCTGTGCAGGGCCTTGTAGAGGCATGGCCGCCATTTTGGGTGAGCCAGGCGGCTTCCAGCTGGCGGGAGAGACTCCTCCTCGCCGAACCCGCTGACATCTGGTGGGTCCCCGTTATGTCCTGGGCCGGATGGTGGTAAAACCGGCCCGTTTGGAGCGCCCTGTCAGCTGTGGCTGGGGTTGTGATGCCGAAACGGCGTGGAGTTCTCAGGCTATGCGGCCATCTAAAATGAGCCTCGCGCATGCACCTCCCTGACCACAGATTTTCTATTGGATTGAGGTCTGGGCTTTGACTAGGCCATTCCAACACTTTTACACGTTTCCCCTTAAACCACTCAAATGTTGCTTTAGCAGTGTGTTTAGGGTCATTGTCGTGCTGGAAGGTGAACCTCCGTCCTAGCCTCAAATCACACACAGAGTGGTACAGGTTTTGCTCAAGAATATCCCTGTATTTAGCACCATCCGTCTTTCCTTCAACTCTGACCAGTTTCCCAGTCCCGACTGCTGAAAAACATCCCCACAGCATGATGCTGCCACCACCATGTTTCACTGTGGGGATGGTGTTCTTTGGGTGATGTGATGTGTTGGGTTTGTGCCAGACATAGCATTTTCTTTGATGGCCAAAAAGTTCAATTTTAGTCTCATCAGACCAGAGCACCTTCCTCCATACATTTTGGGAGTCTCCTACATGCCTTTTTGCAAACTCAAAATGTGGCATTTTGTTTTTTGCTGAAAGTAATGACTTTCTTCTGGCCACTCTGCCATAAAGCCCAACTCTATGGAGCAGACGGCTTATTGTCGTCCTAGGTACAGATATTCCAGTCTCTGCTGTGGAACTCTGCAGCTCCTCCAGGGTTAACTTAGGTCTCTGCGCTGCCTCTGATTAATGCCCTCCTTGCCCGCTCCGTGAGTTTTGGTGTGCGGCCGTCTCTTGGCAGGTTTGCTGTTGTGCCATGTTCTTTCCATTTGGTGATGATTGATTTGATGGTGCTCCTAGGGTTCAAAGATTTGGATATTTTTTTATAAGTTCTGTATATAATTGTATTGCACACTGCCCTCACTGTGCACACGGCACTAATAATGTTTTCATTACATGTTTGCATTCTTTCGAGTCCTGATTAGAATTAGTCTGCCTATGTTATGCCCCTTGTTACCATAAACGTACAATTGTAATATTAATGTGATGCCTACGTAATCATGTGTATAAAAACCTTCAATTGCGTCATAATAAAGCAGAACAGTTATTTGGAAAGATGCAGAGTGTATCTTTTGTGTCTGTTCCCTACTGCAGTAGTAATTATTATTTGGAACCACTAATCAATATGAGGATAGGAGTTCCCTATCTATAAAATGTCCAGGTCACTAACCCTGACTTATACTTCTCAACAACATTGTCCCTTTCTTGTTTGGAGAGTTCCTTGGTCTTCATGGCAGTGTTTGGTTAGTGGTGCCTCTTGCTTAGGTGTTGCAGCCTCTGGGGCCTTTCAAAAAGGTGTGTATATGTAATGACAGATCATGTGACACTTAGATTGCACACAGGTGACATCATTTCACTAATTATGTGACTTCTGAAGGTAATTGGTTGCACCAGAGCTTTTTATGGGCTTCATAACAAAGGGGGTGAATACATACGCACATGCCAGTATCAGTTTTTTATGGGCTTCATAACAAAGGGGGTGAATACATACGCACATGCCAGTTATCAGTTTTTTATTTCTGAAAAATAGTTTTATGTATATATGTATATATTTTTCTAATTTTACTTCACCAACTTAGACTATTGTGTTCTGATCCATCACATATAATTCAGATTAAAAAACATTGAACTAAAGGCTGTAATGTAACAAAATAGGTAAAAAGCGGGGGGGGGGGGGGATGAATCCTTTTGCAGGGCACTGTAGGTCTCTGCAATTGCACAGAGAAAACAATTGTTCACTATGTGCCCTGTTCACTCCACAACTTTTGGTTGTGTGTGTGTGTGTGTGTATGTGTGTGTGTGTGTATATGTTTTTGTTTTTTTTTCTGTGTGGAAATGTGCAGCATTTACGTTTTCCTGCACAGGAAAAAAAAAAACTCACATGATGCCGACATTATGGTGGGAACAGCGAACATAGGAAACAATTGTTTTCTTTATGTTCCTTCAGAGACCTATATTAGAAGAATGCACACGGTGTGAACAAGTCCAAAATATTCTATGCAAGTCAAATCTGCGCGTTTTCTCCATCATTTTTTATGCACATATGATGTGAACGAAGCCTAACTGTTTTGATATATCTCTCATCCTGCATAAATGCAGCAATGCGACTTGTATTGTGAGCTTGCACTCTCATGGTTATTTATCATAGCTGTCTGTCATAGGGTGAGAGCACATAGTACAGTGCCCTGATGGCACTTTTCTGTTGGCGGAAGGGGACACACTGAAGCAGTTTCCCAATGTGGTGGTGGGAAGGGTTAAGTATTACATTAGAGCAGGAGAAAGTCTGTGTGTCTGTTGAAGCCCAGTGTGTGAGAATTTTGGTAATCTAGTGTAACAAAATCTTGATGGAAGCATTATGATTTTAAAACACACTTCTGTGAATGACAAATACTTATCCTCTTATTTAATGTACTTTATCAAGTTTATTAACCTTTGAAAAGCAAACAAATGTGTGAGCTGTATGTACTAGCCACTTTAAATGTTGCAGAAAGTCCTGACTTTTCACAATATGGATCGGTTTACTAAAAACAGATGAAGCAAATGGGAAAGCCTTATGTTGAAGTCGGCATGAGCTGGAATCTGCAATATTATCTCACACCCTGTTTGAGACTCATGTATGAAATTATGGGTTTATAAGTCCACAAATTCACTAGAAAGCCTCTTTTAACATCCACTTATGAAGTGTTTCTCAACTTAATTAATGTCAAACATCTTGTGTAACAATTTGAAAATAGTGTCAATATTAATAAGTGCGTGTATATATATACTGTATAATAATTTTATATTAATCTAGATATGTAAGGCTGGGTTCACACTAGTGCAGATTTCTCCACATCCAATTCGCACAGCAGGAGATTGTGACCAGCTTTCTATGGAGCCGGTTCACATATCTCTGCAGCGACTCCTGGGCGATTTGCACAGGAGTCCTGTGTGTCTTTTGGTCCGTTTCAGGTACGAATTCGGGCTGAAATCAGACCTGAAACGGTGAACAAGGACGCACCGGACTACGGACTCCTGCTGTGAGCTGCTGCGTGCTCTTATGTGAATCCAGCCTAAAAAAAAAAAGTTAGCCTTTTAACTAGTTACATTCTCTTTCATTTCTGAACTATCCTAGAAACATGAAATAAAGAATTTTGTTATTGTAAGCAATACTTTAATACTTGAAGGTGTTCTTGTCAGGGGACAGGTTAGATAAAGATGTTTAAAAAAAAATATATATATATATATATATATATATATATATATATATACAGTGTATGTATACACTGTATGTATATATATATATATATATATATATATATATATATATATATATATATATATATATATATTTAAATATGCTCTATATATTATGGAAAACCAATGGTCTTTAAATAGTGCACCTACTTCTAACAGGTTTATTGTTAATTACAAATGTCTTCCATTCCAGTGTTAAAACGTTTATTATATTAATATAATGATGTTATTTATTTACCTTTTTTTTAAATAAATGAATCCTGACATCTGTAACTATCATATACAGTGTAATGGTTTTCCGACCACAAATATTCTAAAATAAAACCTGGTTTACCATGCTGTTAATAAAGCCTTTCACTTGTCTTAACTATATGTATTCAGTAGTCAAATGTGTTCAAAATATCATATGTACAGTGCCTGGAAAAAATATTCATACCCCTTGAAATGTTCCACATTTTGTCATGTTACAACCAAAAATGGAATATATGTTTTATTGGGATTTTATGTGATAGACCAACACAAAGTGGCACATAATTGTGAAGTGGAAGGAAATGGTAAACGGTTTTCAACATTTTTTGCAAATAAATATTTGAAAAGTGTGGCGTGCATTTGTATTCAGCCTACCTGAGTCAATACTTTGTAGAACCAACTTTTGCTGCAATTACAGCTGCAAGTCTTTTTGGGTATGTCTCTACCAGCTTTGCACATCTAGAGAGTGACATTTTTGCTTATTCTTCTTTGCAAAATAGCTCAAGCTCTGTCAGATTAAATAGAGAGCATCTGAACAGCAATTTTCAAGTCTTGCCACAGTTTCTCAATTTTTAGGTCTGGTCTTTGACTGGGCCATCCTAACACATGAATATACTTTGATGTAAATCATTCCATTGTAGCTCTGGCTGTATTTTTAGGGTCGTTGTCCTGCTGGAAGTTGAACCTCCCGCCTCAGTCTCAAGTCTTTTGCAGACTCTAACAAGTTTTCTTCTAAGATTTCCTGTATTTGGCTCCATCCATCTTCCCATCAACTCTGACCAGCTTCGCTGTCATGCTGAAGAAAAGCATCCCCACAAAATGATGCTGTCACCACCATATTTCACGGTGGAGATGATGTGTTCAGGGTGATGTGCAGTGGTAGTTTTCTGCCACACATAGCATTTTGCTTTTAGGCCAAAAAGTTCAATCTTCATCTCATCTGACTAGAGCACCTTCTTCCATATTTGCTGTGTCCCCCACATGGCTTTTCACAAACTGCAAATGGGACTTCTTATGGCTTTCTTTCAACAATGGCTTTCTTCTGGCTTTCTTTCAACAATGGCTTTCTTCTTGCTACTCTTCCATAAAGGCCAGATTTGTAGAGTGCACCACTAATAGTTGTCCTGTGGACAGATTCTCCAACCTGGAGAGCTACCATGGTCCTCTTGACTGCTTTTCTGAATAATGCTCTCATTGCCCAGCCTTTCAGTTTAGGTGGACGGCCATGTCTTGATAGGTTTGCAGTTGTGCCATACTCTTTCCATTATTGGATGATGAATTGAACAGTGCTCCACGAGATGCTGTTTATTTACTAAGGTTCTCTAACAAACCTCCTGAGGGCTTCACAGAAAAGCTATATGAATATCGAGATTACATTACACAAAGGTGGACTCTATTTACTAATTAGGTGACTTGTGAAGGCAATTGGTTCCACTAGATTTTATTTAGGAGTATCCGAGTAAAGGGGACTGAATACAAATGCTCGCCACACTTTTCAGATATTTGTTTGTAAAAAATGTTGAAACCATTTATCATTTTCCTTCTACTTCACAATTATGTGCCACTTTGTGTTGGTCTATCACAAAAAAATCCCTATTAAAATACATTTATGCAGAGTGCGCATGCGTGAGAGATCCAAGATAGCCCGGACCTCCGCGCCTCACCAGACCAACAGCGCTCTCAGCTCCACACAGTCCACCCCAGGAAGGATATCCAAAAGGGGTCCTGCCACCCGAACCACCAGCGAGCATCCTTGGATGAGCAACTCGACCGCACGCTGAGATTAAGCCCGCAATTCGAGGCATTCACCCGAGCCGGGTATACCAAGATGGCCGCCGCGGCCGCTCAGTCTCATGCTCCAGCATGGACGGATCCACAGAACAAAGGCAAGTCCTCACCCCAGCCACACTAACATACACCCCCTTATACTTGGGAACTGCCAGCAGGCCATAACTCCTTCACCCACAGAATCGCTCATTGGCCACACCATTGCAGAACAGGCTTTCTCTCCTGCAGGGCCTGGCAGGCCTATCTACCCTGACTTCCCCACACCAAGCCTACACCCCCAAGATCACAGCTTCAGTGCAGCAGATCTTTATGACAAACTCTCAGCCCTACTAGAAAGAGGATTAGCCACAAAGGCAGCCAAAATAACGGGGGACATAAAAACAGACCTGCAAAATATAGGCTCCAGGATGGAAGCAATAGAAAATAAATTGGAGCTTACTGCTGCAGTGTCTAACCAAAACACTGACCTAATCCAAACCCTGCAGGATCAACTAGATACCACTTTATCATGCATAGATGACCTCAAGAACAGATCCAGACGGTATAATTTTAGGATCAGGGGTTTACCAGAAACCATGATGGATGTATCTGCAGCAACCCAAGACCTGATTAAAACCCTGATGCAAAGAACCGAACGGTTAACGCTGCGTTCAAAAACAGTATGTGAATAAAAAATTGAAGTAAATTAAAAAAATAAAGCTGCCAGCACCAAAGAGTTCTAAATACAGACTCAAATCAATGGAAAACATTGGGTGGGTGCAGCCCTAGTATCAGTGTGGAAAAAAAAAAACAGAAAAATTGAAACTCATATCAGATATTGTGGTGAAAACCTAAGATAGTGAATTGGAAAACTAAAGCAGAGTCCCAATATCTGTAATATAAGAGACTAAAAATCAAAATGACCTTAATAATAAAGTGAATCTATTGAGATATTGTGAAACTCTATAAATGACAAATAACATATACAATGGCAAAGGATATTAAATAATAAGTTCCAAAAAAAATAGTAAATTAAGTGAAATCCACAATATTGTTCAGGTGGATGGAATCAAAAATCTATGAGAATTCACATAAACCAACAGTGAAAAAAACACAATCAAAAAATGTGAAGAAGAAAAATAATAGTTAAAACAAAAGTCCCAAATAAAATAGACAGTGATCAGAAGATATCCATGCAAGTATGAAGACACGATATAGGCACAAAGCCGTGAAGAAAAAGGCCCTTCCTCCTAACAGCCTTTACACCCGGAGTGAGTATGTAGTCTCCTTACCCGCAAAAATGACCACAACAGCCGTCTCACCAAGCACAGGGAATTCCGTCTCCCAAAAACCTGGATGTCCCAAACTGCTGGATCCTTGTCACTCAAAAACATAAACAAAAATTACGCCCATAGTGCAGTACTTAAAAGAATAATTTATTGTATTCAAATAGATTGCACTTACGACATAAAGCTGATATACACGCGGTGTGTCAATACATGAATAAGCGGCATCTCCTCGGGCTTCCTCTGCCTGCTGCTTGCTGTACCAGCAATCTCTGAAGAGACAAAACGTGATGACATCAGTAACACAGGCCCACCCTATGCGTTTCATCACGATAGGACTTCGTTGGGGGATTGGCTGCTGTGATTTGGTCATCACGCACGTCACTTAAATAGTACCGCGGCACCATCTTGACTAAGGGCCGCCACGGTCATGATGATAGAGCATATAAGCTAGCGCCATATTACCTAATGGCAAGCTAACTTAGACTGAGCACAATGAGGAAGCAATACCTACTTTCGCCATCTAATGGTGATATAGCAGAACATATAATTGAACACGGTAACAGAGAGAAACAAGGGGTGGAAGCCGGAACAGACGTAAATAAAACCCTATTACCGAACATCCACCAACAGCGTCTAGAACTGGACAGAGCTCACAGAGCCCTGGGTCCCCCCCAGGAAGGATGGCTTTCCAAGAGACACAATAGTCAAACCACACCACTATGCAGTAAAAAAAGCTATCATGAAACAAGCACGTTCTTTACCCCAGGTGACCTGTCAGGGCCACGCAATCCAGATTTTTGCTGATATTGCACCCTCAACCATCCAACATAGGTGCACCCTGAAGCCCTTACTGTCTGCTCTGGCCCAGGAGGACATCAAATACAAGTGGGCATTCCCGTTTGCAGTAAAATTCTCATATAAAAGCCAAAAGCATGCCTTCTTCAATTTTGCAACAGGAGAAAAACTTCTACTAAGTCTGAAAATAATTTCCCAGGAAGCAGAAATGGATAAGTCTTCCTCCTCTTCAGGATCCACTAAGAGACCTCCACCCATCAGCCCCTCAACCCCCCCTTTGGTTGAAGATGAAAGCAAGAAGATCGGGGGACAGCGGTCCTATGAGTGTTCACCACATATAGTCCTGGATTTACTCAGCTGTCTAACATATTGTTGGATCTTCTGACATTTGACTCAGGTCAGCTGACCGTTGCGGGGTCCTGACCCCTTTCTCCACTTTCGTGGTTCGCAGACACTTTTACGATGCGGTTCAGTTTTACCCCCTTCTCCTCCCCCCCTTTTTTTGTTTATCCAGGTTTATCTATGGATGCACTCATTACACAAGACTGTGAGGTTTAAATCTGGGTCCTAAAATATCCAGCCTCCCCCCCTTCTTTCCTTTCCCCACTTTACCCCCATCCACTCACTTCCCCTTCCTTCTCTCCACTACTTTCCCCTTCCTCCGTGGAATATTCACCTTTTCAGCTCATCACTGCACCTACCCTCTTTATCTAAAAATCGATACTCTG
Organism: Aquarana catesbeiana; assembly: GCF_042186555.1. Lineage (NCBI taxonomy): Eukaryota > Metazoa > Chordata > Amphibia > Anura > Ranidae > Aquarana > Aquarana catesbeiana. The sequence goes on from NC_133327.1 coordinate 279,318,959, forward strand.
AGAAGCGAGAAATCCCTCCTGTGTGGAATCTGAAGGGTCAAGTTATTTGCCGCTAAAGTGATTTTTTATCTCTTTACCTTCAAATTTGCGCATGTTCCCAGTTTATTGTTTTATTTCAGTGTACCTTCCTATTAACTCTACTTTTATTAAAGCTATATAGTAGGGGTTTTTTTAATATTTTTATTGGGCACACTGGTCTGGGGTGGTACCCATGTGCCTCCGCCTATTCCTTGAAACCCGTTATACCTTCAAGGCATAGGACATCCGAGATGTTTAGCTCGGACATATTAAATAATTTTTTGGATAGGATGACTCCCGGGGATCCCTTCTCCCCCCGGGACCTGTCAATTTCTTAGGGAGAAGACCTCCTCTTTCCTCCTTCTTCCTCTGTCTTTCTCTTCATGATATGCCTACCATGGAACAGCTAACAAGTTTATCTCTGGCAGATAGTTTCGGCTCCTGGCTTCCGAAAAATAAGTACTCTCTACTGCTCAAGGGGGAAACTCCAGGTTCATTTGAACACAAAAGAAGACTTCCTATGGTAAGTGACGGGGAATACATCTACATCCCTCTCTTCTGCTCCTATGGCTAACCCCACACTAAACACCATTAAGACAGAAAAAATTATAAAAAATAATTGAGCTTCAAAGTGTCTAAATTATGATAAAAAAAGCAGCGATGTCTAAATGTGACACAAACACATAACATGAACAAGGAAAAAATTAAGATGACTCGCGCTGTGTGAATTGGTGAGTGTGTGACCAAATCCACCGTACAAAAACACTAAATACAACCAGTATCAGTGGATGCATAAACCGTCTGTGTGGCAATGTATCACGATCAGTGCAAACAAATAACAAAAATATATAAATCGTCTGTGCAATAATATATCGCAATCAGTGCACACAAATCACAAAAATAAAGTCCAAACAAAATAAATATATTGAAGAAACTATTATAAAGGGAAAAAAATGTCCAAAAAAGAAGAAACCCGAGAAAAAGTGAATTAGCAATCACGGGTCCTTCAACCGCATGGAACCTCAAATGTGCAGGACCACCACCAACAATAAGAGCCTGGCCGCTTACCAGAACCCCATGACCCCCCCTTACAGAGGGTCTAAAAGGGCTTTATAAGATCCTAGTAGTCCGGACTTCCCAGGAGCAGAGATGGAGCAGAGATGGGAAATGGAAACTGGAAAAGGGCGTCAGGTGCTGGGATGGAGATGGATGGATCCACAGGAGGGGGGCTCAGCCCTCAGCATAATGGTGTCATCATAGGAGAAAAGAAAGGGAGGGCTCCCATAGTATAAAATCAGATGGCAATTTATTATAGAAAAAAGCGTAAACACTCACATATAAGTAAGACAATCAGCATCATCAAATAGAAGAACAGACTGTGGCACCGGCCGGATGACCACAGATAGCTCGTCCTGTTAGATATACAGCAAGAGTGGGAGGTGGCGCGATGATACCGCTCAGCCGTATCAGCCGGTATCATTGAGCCACCTCCCACTCTTGCTGTATATCTAACAGGACGAGCTATCTGTGGTCATCCGGCCGGTGCCACAGTCTGTTCTTCTATTTGATGATGCTGATTGTCTTACTTATATGTGAGTGTTTACGCTTTTTTCTATAATAAATTGCCATCTGATTTTATACTATGGGAGCCCTCCCTTTCTTTTCTCCTATGATGACACCATTATGCTGAGGGCTGAGCCCCCCTCCTGTGGATCCATCCATCTCCATCCCAGCACCTGACGCCCTTTTCCAGTTTCCATTTCCCATCTCTGCTCCATCTCTGCTCCTGGGAAGTCCGGACTACTAGGATCTTATAAAGCCCTTTTAGACCCTCTGTAACGGGGGGTCATGGGGTTCTGGTAAGCGGCCAGGCTCTTATTGTTGGTGGTGGTCCTGCACATTTGAGGTTCCATGCGGTTGAAGGACCCGTGATTGCTAATTCACTTTTTCTCGGGTTTCTTCTTTTTTGGACATTTTTTTCCCTTTATAATAGTTTCTTCAATATATTTATTTTGTTTGGACTTTATTTTTGTGATTTGTGTGCACTGATTGCGATATATTATTGCACAGATGATTTATATATTTTTGTTATTTGTTTGCACTGATCGTGATACATTGCCACACAGACGGTTTATGCATCCACTGATACTGGTTGTATTTAGTGTTTTTGTACGGTGGATTTGGTCACACACTCACCAATTCACACAGCGCGAGTCATCTTAATTTTTTCCTTAAACACCATTAAGGTCACCTCTCACAATGTGCAAGGCTTAAACTCTCCTCTTAAACACAAGAAATTTTTTAACTCATATAAATCCCTCAATCTAGTCGTAATGATGCAGGAGACACTTCCCGGTTCGGTACAGTCCTAAGTTCCTACATGGGCACTTCCCTAAATTTTATCTCGCAAATGCAGAAAATAAAACCAAAGGAGTGGCCATCATTTTCTTGAAACCGTGCAAATTTAACTGGACCTCAGAGTTTAAAGACATGGAGGGCAGGTTCATATTAGTCAAGGGCACGTTGGAAGGACAAATGTATTCCCTAGTGTCGTAATACGCTCCTAACAAAGGTCAAGCAGAGTTTTTTGCTCACCTATTTAATACCCTTAACCCCATGTTAGAGGGAACAGTCATCTTTGGGGCTGACTCCAATGTCGCCTTTGATCAAGGAATAGATAAATCCAAGCCTCCCAGGCAACAGCTAACACGGCCCGCTCAAAGCTAAATTGATACATGCACAGGAACTAACTGATGTCTGGAGAGAACTGAATCCCTCCACAAGAGACTTCACGCACTACTCCACCCCTCACCACACATATGCCAGAATCGATCACATCCTAATACGCACGCGATCCCTTCAGTCGCTCAATCCCAAATCAGAGACACGATCCTGTCAGATCACGTGATAATAAGCATAACCTTACGTCTAACAGCCCCAAAATCAGGAGAGAGACCTTGGAGACTAAATTAATCCCTTCTATCGGACCCAGTCAGAGTCACCATGCTTGAGAAGTCATTGCTGGAGTATTTTAAATTTAACACTACGGAAGATACATTGATGGAAACCATGTGGGCAGCCCACAAGGCTTTCATTAGGGGGGAAATCATCCGAATGTCTGCCCAAATAAAACGGGAAAGAACGGTCGATATAGAGAAACTGAAAAGAGAGTATGCGTCATTACGAGCCCAACATAAAAAAAAACCCTTCAAATAATAAAATGGCCCAACTAGACAAAATCAAGCTGGAACTTAACCTAGCTCTTACAGAACAAGCCGAAAGAAACATACGGTGGAGTAAAAACAAATTCTATACACAGAAAGACAAGATTGGCTCTATGCTAGCAGCCAAATTATCCCCCAGAATACAACTGAATATAATGCCCCAGATCAGAATGCCCGGACACGGCCTCACAGCTAACCCTGTGAAAATCCTGGAGGCCTTTCAGGTCTTCTACAGAAAACTATACAAGGCTCCTCCCTCAAAAAACACAGAGGCTATTATGACATTTCTTGACAACTTACCCATTCCAGTCTTATCTCCTGATCACAAAAATTCACTGGAAGCTCCTTTCATGGAAGAGGAGGTTCTAGGGGTTATCAGGGAACTTAAAAGTGGACCCGAGGTGATCCACTAGACATACAACTTAATACCGCATTCCAAGCCGGATAAAAAATGACGTTAAAGGAAGTTAGCAACTACCACCCGATATCTCTCATTGGTTTGATCTTAAAATACTGACCAAAATCCTAGCCAACCACTTCTCATCCTTCATCAACGATCACATCCACAAAGACCACGTAGGGTTCATTCCTAGTAGACAAGGACCAGACCAAATTAGGAGGGCAATTGACATAACCTCTATTCTCCAATCTAACTGGGAAAGGGGCCCCAAACAAGCAGGCATGTTACTCTCTTTAGACCTAAAAAAAGCCTTTGACTCTGCATCCTGGCCATACATTTTTACTCTACTGGAGCGATGGGGCTTTGGTGACAGATTCACGGGGCTAATTAGAGCTCTCTGCTCTCGACCTCAGGCAAGAATATGCATACATCCAAGGTTTCGTATTTTACTGTGTCTGACAGGAAGTTCTAGGAAGCCAGAACACAGAGCAATGAGATGAGACAGGTTTTACTGTTGGAAAACCCAAATGGGAGATACCCCTGGCATGAGTTTGAATAATCTTGTATTCCTTCTTGTCATGACGATAGGAGATTACCTATTGCTGTCTGTTTGGCGCATAACTGAGGCCTCCTGGGCTTTGTTTCCCAAACAACTTCCCCGTTTGGGAATCACTGTACCCCTGATGTTAGACACTTTGTCCTCCACTGGCCTATGTCAATGACCTTGAGCTAGGTGGTCACTGAGGTGAAGTGAATAGACTTTGATGATTTGTATGCCTGGAAGCTGATAAAAGCTGACAAGATTAACTATCCTTAGCCACCCTCAACGGGACTTGTCTCCTATGTGGGGTAATCTTCCCTGGAATAGGAAGCAAATCTTCCATTACCTTAGAAAGCCAGATTATGATGTTCTCAATCTTCCAGTGCGTCCAACCGACTGCATGGATTACTGCAGACTACTTCCTGACCATTTGAGACCATGGGATACAAACAGATGGGATAGAGCTAGGACTTGCCTCCACATAAGAACCTAATACTGTCACCCTCCGTGAGGGCAACTCTACAGTATTCTCCTGAATGTAATTTATAATGAGATTAGTTGGCCTTCCCCAGTTGATGATCTGTCCAAATTTGATCTGAGTCTGAATCAGGGTTTGCCAGGACCTGGAGGATGTTGAGCCACCTATGGCTGTTGCCCACATAAAGACCACTACAGGAAGCAATGTTCTGGAAAATGTCTTGAGTATGTGGAAAGGTCAAAGGTTGTTGAATGAACCCAAAGTGTAACTCTCAGAAGCCTGGGTGTACCAAAGTGAGTATGTACACATCAGCTAGATCTAGGGAAACTGTAGCTGCTTTATCTGATAGTTTGAGTGATTATTCTCAATGACTCCATATGAGGTTTTGGAACTTGATCTTTTGTTCCATATCTTTCCTAAATCTGCTTTCCGACCAAGAACAATGGACGATGGTTCCTGTTGGACAAGATTTGTTAACATTTGCTTAAAGCCTTGATTGCTCTAAAGAACCATAGTGGGATTTAGAGGAGTTGGAAGAGTGGAAATTCTATTGACTTCCTTACTTCACAAAGTACAACTGGTCAGCACACCAGGAATCTTCCGTTGTATTCCCAAGGTTTTGTTGCAGACAGATCAAATCACAAAGACAAGTGCTGCACAGGCCTCACTGATCCTGAGCCTCCTGCCCAAATTTGCATTAATTTCTGCAATATAACACCTACTGGGCACATTTGAGTGAAAAGGAACTTTGCTGCTCCTCAAGAGGAGCAGACTTGGGCTTAGGCAATCAAAGACGATTATGGATCTTCCAATCTCTTTAGGCCTTGTCACCAACTCGTTGTTCTGGGCCTAGGTGACTAGCCTAAGGGATTAGTCCCTGATCTGAACATCACTAATTCCATCTTAAATCACATTCCTTTCGACTTAGAAGAGGTATACGCAGTCAGTGAGTTAAGCCATAGGGCTTGACTAACCCCACAGAATAGTAGGAAGAACAGCCTGCTGCATCCATAGTGGTTGTACTGCCTCACTGGTCACTCTAATTTTAATCATGGATCAAACACCACAGAGGCGTATTACTGGCCAAGTTTGCCTTCAACTCGTCTGCTGAGAAACAAATAGCCTTGGCTACTGAAGTGAACTCAACGCAGGCCACACCATACTCCCTAATGGTAGTATAAACCTTTGTTTCCAAATCCATATTGCTGTTCCCATGCCTCTGCGAAGGCTATTGCATCATCCGCTGCCAGACTGGCACTTCTGGCTAGTCTGATGAAGATTACTTGGCTTGGCTAACTGCCTCTGCAGTAAAAGTTGGACTTTACAGAGGGGATCTTGCATCCTCTGCTAGCATGAAGACACATCTGGTCAATCTGATGAACGCTCCTTGGCCTGCTGCTTTTGAGGCAGAGGTACCCTTTAAACAAAACTCAACTGTTTGATTAGCTTAGTACCTGAGCGTTAGCGACTAGAGATCCACCCAGTCAGTTTGCACTTGAGTCAACACATCTGCCTTTGTGTGTATTGCCGCCTGATATGCAACTTGGCATAGCATCTTGGTGGGCACGTTAGCTGATCACACTCCCCATACTGCCCAGGATGGTCCTTATTGTGATTTCCTTTAGTCTGCCCTTTCTGGCAGCACTTTGAATGTATAGCAGTTTTCTTTTAGAGCTAAACAGGATCTATCACTGTTGGAAGAACAAGTTGCCAGTTTGGGGAGTGGTGCTGGTATTTAAGGGCTGGAGAGTTTTACTATCTATACTGCCCACACACTCTTTTATTTTTTTATTCGGATAGCATACCTACCTGACCCTCACCTTATTAGTCGTGACTGGTCTCTGGGTAAGCTCATAGCTGAAGAATTTGAGCTGCAGGTTTGTGGTCATAATATATACCTGGAAGTACTGGCTAGGACATAGCCTTAATACAATATCAGTGGCCATCCACATATCCATTTGCAGACATTTAAGCAGCAAATGGACCTATCTGCTGTGAGCAAGGGTTAAACCCTTAAACAGAAGCAATTACAGATAGTAGTGTAATAAACCAATTACTTAAGGCACTGTTACTTAACCACTTGACCACTGGGCACTTAAACCCCCTTCCTAACCAGACCAATATTCAGCTTTTGGTGCTCTCACACTTTGAATGACAATTACTCAGTCATACAACACTTTACCCATATGAAATTTTTGTCCTTTTTTTCACACAAATAGAGCCTTCTTTTGGTGGTATTTAATCACCGCTGGGTTTTTTATTTTTTGCGCTATAAAAGAAAAAATACTGAAAATTTGGTAAAAAAATGATTTTTTCTTTGTTTCTGTTATAAAATTTAGCAAATTAGTAATTTTTCTTCGTAAATTTTGGCCAAAATTTATACTGCTACATATCTTTGGTAAAAATAAGTACAACTTGGTGTATATTATTTGGTCTTTGTGAATGTTAGAGAGTCCAAAAGCTATGGTGCCAATATCTGAAAATTGATCACACCTGAAGTACTGACGGCCTATCTCATTTCTTGAGACCCTAACATGCCAGAAAAGTACAAATACCTCCCAAATGACCCCTACTTGGAAAGAAGACATTCCAAGGTATTTAGAAAGATGCATGATGAGTTTTTTTGAAATTGTCATCTTTTCCCACAATTCTTTGCAAAATCAAGATTTTTTTTTTTCTTTTTTTTTTTCACAAAATTGTCATATTAGAAGGTTATTTCTCACACACCGCATATGCATACCACAAATTACACCCCAAAACACATTCTGCTATTACTCCCGAGTACGGCGATACCACATGTGTGAGACTTTTACACAGCGTGGCCACATACAGAGGCCCAACATGCAGGGAGCACCTCCAGGCGTTCTGGAGCACCCAGGCCAATTCTTATATTTCTCTCCTATATGTAAAAATAATAATTTATTTGCTAGAAAATTACATAGAACCCCAAAACATTATATATATATTTTTTTAAGCAAAGACCCTAGAGAATACAATGGCGGTTGTTGCAACTTTTTATCTCGCACGGTATTTGCGCAGCAATTTTTAGAACACTTTTTTTTGGAAAAAAAACAGTTTTGTGCTTTAAAAAAAAAAAACAAAACAGTAAAGTTAGCCCAATGTTTTTGCATAATGTGAAAGATGAAGTTACGCCGAGTAAATAAATACCTAACATGTCACCCTTCAAAATTGCACACTCTCGTGGAATGGTGCCAAACGTCACTACTTAAAAGTCTCCATAGGTGACGCTTTAAAAATTTTTACTGGTTACATGTTTTGAGTTACAGAGGAGGTCTAGGGCCAAAATTATTGCTCTCGCTCCAACGTTCGCAGTGATACCTCACATGTGTGGTTTGAACACCGTTTTCATATGTGGGCGGGACTTACGTATGTGTTCGCTTCTGCATGCGAGCACACGGACATGGGCGCTTTAAAAAATTTTTGATCACTTTTATTTCTATTACAAGGAATGTAAACATCCCATGTAATAGGAATATGGCATGACAGGTCCTCTTTACAGTGAGATATGGGGTCAATAAGACCTCACATCTCACCTCTAGGCTGTGCCTGAAATAAAAAAAAAAAAAAAAACGATCTTGGCTTCGATCATAGCGGTGAGTCGGTAGAAGCACTGGAGGGTGGCGGGAAGGGGGGGGCATCCCCTCTCGCCTCCCATAAGAACGATCAAGCAGTGGAACAGCCGCTATGATCATTCTTATGGTGTAGGAAATCGCCGGCTAAAAAAGCTGATATCTGAATGATGCCTGTAGCTGCAGGCATCATTCAGATATCCCCGCTCAAAGTCAAGGACGTCATATGACTGTGGGTGGGAACTGGTTAAAAATTGCGGAGTATTGCGGGGTATTGCAGAGTATTGCGGAGTAGTGCAGGGTATATTGCAGAGTATTGCTGGGTATATTGCAGAGTATTGCGGAGTAGTGCAGGGTATATTGCAGGGTATATTGCAGAGTATTGCGGGGTATATTGCAGAGTAGTGCCGGGTATATTGCAGAGTATTGCGGAGTAGTGCAGGGTATATTGCAGGGTATATTGCAGAGTATTGCGGGGTAAATTGCAGAGTAGTGCCGGGTATATTGCAGAGTAGTGCAGGGTATATTGCAGAGTAGTGCAGGGTATATTGCAGAGTAGTGCCGGGTATATTGCAGAGTAGTGCCGGGTATATTGCAGAGTAGTGCCGGGTATATTGCAGAGTAGTGCCGGGTATATTGCAGAGTAGTGCCGGGTATATTGCAGAGTATTGCCGGGTATATTGCAGAGTATTGCCGGGTATATTGCAGAGTATTGCGGGGTATTATGCAGAGTATTGCGGGGTATTATGCAGAGTATTGCAGGGTATTATGCAGAGTATTGCAGGGTATTATGCAGGGATGGCTGAGCATGGAGGGATGGATGGATGTGACTACAATTGTCACTGAGCACCGCTGTGGTCACTTCACATGCAGCCCACAGCGGTGCTGCCATCCGATCCCTCCCCCTCTCCCCTCACACTGTACCGATCGGTACAGACAGGGGAGGGAGGAACCGGCGTCATGACATGACGCCGGTCTGTTGACATGTGATCGCTCCGTCATTTGACGGAGCGATCACATGGTAGACGGTCGCGATCAGCGGCCGTTTACCGTGATCCGTGATGCGCCGGGTCCTCTGGACCCGGCGGTCATGGAAGTTCTCGGGTGCGCGCCCCAGGGGGCGTGCGAGAGCAGTATTCTGGGAGGACGTCCATGGACGTCCACCCAGAACTAGCTGACCGCGCTGTAGCCGTCTTTCGGCTATGGCCCGGTCGGCAAGTGGTTAAGCAGAACACTGAACTTTTTCACACTGGCATTTAGACATAATAGGTTAATGTATAGCAATCATTAAACACATTGCACCCAAAAATCAGACCTTCAACTCAGCAGCAACACATACGCATCCATACTGAAGCATCACTCTGTCATAAGCAGCACAATGAAGAGTTAATATACCTGGCAGGATCACCTACACTAGGCGACTGCCCTGTAAAGGTTAAAAAAACAACAAATTCAAGCATTATAGCATTGACACAGTGATCCCAAAGCTAGGCATTGCTGAGTTAACAGGAAAGACTCAACTTTGCGGCAAACACCTGTATATCAGTTCATGCATTAGTAGTCCTACAGACAAACAAAACCTGTGAGGCAAATAAAACAGACAGAACTATACACAGCAGTTTAACTTACTTTGGCAACTTGTATATTAACAGCATGATTATTCAGACACACCATGATAGCCCATGGAAAGCTTACCTGCTCTGTGCAGCACCCCTCCCCTCCCCTCCCTGACTGGCTCTAAGGGGGAATGAGAGAGGCTCCATTCCTGTACAGGTGGCCATCAATCCATTCCCAGGCAGCCGCCTGGGGCTCCTGGCCGCTATTACGGCCAGCAGTTTCCCCAACCTCATCTTGCTGCTCCCTGCTGACTGAAAGCCTCCACAGGAAGCCAAGAATGAGCCATCTTGGAAGGGGGCAGCCCTGACAAAAAGTTCCAGCATCTTTGCAAAGGAAATCAAATACCCAAAGCCAGACTAACAAAATGTGTGTGTGTGTGTGTAGGGCCACAACTCATCAGAGAGGAGAGACTGGATCAATCCCAACCAACCACATGGCAGAACTGTTTTACCTGCATCCAGAGACCAGTATCCCAGCCCCCCAGTATCCGGACCTGGGGGGGTCTCCCTTGTATGGAAGTTTTACAACCGAAAGGAGGGCTTCATCACAGGAAAGAGGCTGAACCTTGACAGCTGGCCAGATGAATTCAGCAAGGTGAGGGCAAAAAATAAAAATCTTCTTTGATTCACAGCCATAACCAGTTGAGCATTTGAGGAACAAAAAGATAAGCTACCTAGGGGGAGGTGACTTATTTAAATATAGTTCAACCAGTCCAACCCATACGTGTATGCTGTCATGCTTGTGTCAGGAAACAATTATATGGTGAGCACTATGTTATTCCATTTGTGTTTTCCTTAAATTTGCCTTAGTGGTTTTATTCTGGAAGCTTTGACATCTTTACAACCATTGGAGGAGTGATAGCCTTTATCCCGGCTCTAAAAGGGATTTGCCTGCAGGACCTTGTTGCTAAAAAATTCCATTAAGGTGAGAGTATGACCATATGAGTGCTGATGGGACTCACAGGAACACAAATATTTAAGTTTGTTTCTGGACCTGTGGAAGATGCCAAAGGATTTATGATTAGTCTTTTTTTTTTTTTTGGACACTATTGATTTTTTTTATAAGCTATAGCTTTCTGAATATGGGTGGACAGTGTTTTGGGAGTTTTTATGATTTTTTTTGGACATAGGATTGTTGTATACAAACACCTTTGAACTGCAATTAATATTTAGTAACCAATTCCCGGCTCACGCAGATATACTGCGGCAGAATGGCTCCCCTGGGTGAAATCCTGTACTGGTACGTCCTTATCTTCTTCGGCCACCAGGAACCCTATGCACGTGCACGAGCGCCAGCACGGGGATTTGTGTGTGTAAACACACAAATCCCTGTACTGTCAGGGAAGAGGAAACATATCGTTTGTTCCTACTAAGTAGGAAAAACAATATGTCTCCTCTCCTAGTCACTCCCATCCCCACACAGTTAGAACACACTGAGGGAACACAGTTAACCCCTTGATGGCACCCTAGTGTTAACCCCTTCCCTGCCAGTGACATTTACACAGTAATCTGTACATTTTTATAGCACTGATCACTGTATAATTGTCAATGGTCCCAAAAAAGTGTATGATCTGTCCGCCGCAATGTCGCAGTACCGCTAAAAATCGCAGATCACCGCCATTACTAGTGAAAAAAAAAATCATAAAAATGCCATAAATATTTCCCATAGTTTGTAGATGCTATAACTTTTGTGCAAACCAATCAATATTGCGATTTTTTTTTTTTTTTACCAAAAATATGTAGAAGAATGTACATTGGCCTAAACTGATGAAGAAATGTGTTTTTTAGAAAAAGATTTGGGGATATTTATTATAGCAAAAAGTAAAAAATATGATTTTTTTTCAAAATTGTTGCTCTTTTTTTGTTTATAGCGCAAAAAATAAAAACCGCAGAGGTGATCAAATACCACCAGAAGAAAGCTCTATTTGTGGGAAAAAAAGGATGCAAATTTTGTTTGGGTACAACATCGCACGACCACACAATTGTCAGTTAAAACGACGTAGTGGCAACTTGTAAAAAGTGCTCTGCTCAGGAAGGGGGTAAAATCTTCCGGGACTGAAGTGGTTAACCATTTGCCGACCGGGCCAAAGCCGAAAGACGGCTACAGCGCGGTCGGCTTATTCTGGGTGGACGTTCGTGGGACGTCATTCCAGAATGTTGCTCCCGCGCGCCCCGCTGAGGTGCGCACCCTCGAACATCCGTGACCGCCGGGTCCGAAGGACCCAGCGCATCACAGATCACGGTAAATAGCCGCTGATCGCGTCCGTTTACCACGTGATCGTTCCGTCAAATGACGGAGCGATCACTTGTAAACAATCCTCCCTCCCCTCTGTGTACTGATCGATACAGTGCAAGGGGAGAGGGGGAGAGATGGCAGCAGCGCTGTGGGATGGATGTTTAGTGCCCACATCGCTGCTCAATGTCAAAACTCTGCAACACTCTGCAAAACTGTGCAATACTCTGCAACACTGTGCAATACTCTGCCAATACTCTTCAACACTGCAAAACTCTGCCAATACTCACCAATACTTGCCAGTACTCGCCAATACTCTGCCAATACTTGCCAATACTCTGCAATAAATTTTAACAGAAAGAAAGAATTTTTTTTTTTTTTTATTGAATTTTCAGTTTTTTGATTTATAGCGCAAAATATAAAAAGCCCAGCGGTGATTAAATACCACCAAAAGAAAGCTCTATTTGTGTGAATAAAAGGACAAAAATTTCATATGGGTACAGTGTTGCACGACTGAGTAATTGTCATTCAAAGTGTGAGAGCACCGAAAGCTGAAAATTGGTCTGGTTAGGAAGGGGGTTTAAGTGCCCAGTGGTCAAGTGGTTAAAGTAATGTTACAGTACATGTTGTGAAGATCCAGAGTTGGGCCATAATACTATGATGTCACCCAGAGAGCACTTTACTAAAGATTGAAAACATCAGTCTTTGAAAACAACTGGGTGTTAAAGCTAATCCATAAGGTTTGAAAGAAAACAGCCCTCATGGGCAATAAAGTCATTGAGGTCTCTACTTTCCTTATCAAGCAAAACCTAGTATTCTCTTTGAAGATCAGGGGCAGAAAAAGAACTTCACTCCTTTAAATACTTTCCCAATATGTGGCAAGTGGTATCAATAGCAAAAGCTTTATTTGCTTCACAAAGGTAAACACAATATAATACTTCCTGTTTTTTTTCTTTATACCCATAACGAGCGATAACCATTCTGATGCATTTATTTCAATCACATCTTGTTCTAGTAATTTCTTAAATTCTTGGGAAACTGCTTCTCCTAAGGGTAAACATCTCAATTCTGACATGCTTGTTTTACACCTGATCACACTTTTTAATTTTGTGTTCTTTACACAGCTCAGTGAGGTGTTATTGAGTGGTGAAACCTTGGACACAAATAGCAAGGGGCAACTGGAGCTTTTGTGATAAGACCATCCACTAATTGTAGATTTAGTGCAGCAAAAAGATCCCTTGCACACTAGTTAATTGAAATTGTACCGTGACTGACTGGCAGGTAACCAACTACAGGAATAGGGTTTATTGCAGTTTCACAGCGGGTGCAGTAAGTGGTTCATTTGCAAAGTACTTCAGGTAGATTTCCTCAGGTATTCTGGAGACTTGCAATCCTCTATCATGCATCAACATAACAGTGTATTCCTTGTTAGCAGAAGCAGTAGTAATAGGTACGGTGCACAAAAGTTTATCTGAAATTAGAGCGCCTTTTTTACCTACACTTAGGACAGTGATCTCTGGGGCAGTAGCTTCATGAACCTGTCTAGCAGTAGAAGCACAGATTTTTTTTTTTGCAGTGACCCATTTTCTTACATTTAAGGCACTATGCATCTTTTGCAGGACACACAGCATTAGTTTGCAATGTACTGTGTTGACCCACCCCTGAATAAGTACTTGATTGTGTATGTGCAACTGCATCGCAGTTCATGTGAGTCTCTTGCTGTACCTTAGCTGATTGAGGGTTTTTGCCCCAACCACAGCAGGTTCACTTTGGATTCAACTTGTATTACTTTTTGGTCATACTTCTCTTGTGAGTTAGAGGAGTACACTTATATTTGTTCTCCTGTGACCCAGACTCAGGTGTAAGGTTGCCACTTCATCCCTCTAAAACCGAACACATATTAATTACACAGGTTCTGTGGTTGATAAAGGTGGTGTCTTATCTGCATTAAATTAGCCTCAGATGTTGTGTAATTAATATGTGTTCGGGTTTAAAGGGATGAGGTGGCAACCCTACTCAGGTGATAGCTGAGTCTGGGTCACTGATCTGCCCGCTATCATTTGATGAAGCAGAGCCATTACAGGCTCTGGAAGGATCCTAACAATATTGTGTGGATCCACCTGGCTGCCTCATTGACAGCTGGCTCCGCCTCTTAGCATGCAGCTGAGAACCGGAGCCCACAGAGCCCGTCCCCTCTCCAGCCCAGTGCTTGAGGAGCAGAGCAGAGAGTAGTGACTGATGGTCATTGGTCTCCGCTCTGAGCAGACCAAGATCTGAATGATCAACTGTCATATGATCACTTAGCTCTCAGTTTGGAGCCAACACAGGACAGCTGCAGCATAGAGGTGTGACCATGGATCTTTGTTTTTCCATAACTTCATACTTCTCCTTTAAATCATGTTCCAACAGCAAGCTTTGTCCAATGTACTAGAGAAAGAAATGTTCCGCTATAAGCACACATATCCCTTTCCCTGTTCCTTCATCTCTGGGTGCCGGCTCCCAGCAGTTGCTGCCCGCTTCACAAGTTCCACTCTCAAACCAATAAAAGGAAAAGTAGCCACTCTCTATTGAAAAGCCTTGTTCCAATTTATTGAAGTATCCAATGCACAGACTGTTACACCTGGTTCGAGGATACTTCAATAAATTGGAACAAGGCTTTCAAATGGAAAGTAGCTCGCTTTTCCTTTTATTGGTTTGAGCATGAATCTTTGGCTTTTGGTCATTTCATCTGAGCACCAAACTCTGAGAGCTGTATCATAAGTGTCATCTGCTACTTGTAGAAAATAGAAAGAACACTGCCCTTCTGCTCCTAGGCAGTGAATAAGTAAAGCGTGCTTTCTATCAGTAGGTAAGTTCTCCTGATTAGCAGAAAGTAGGAATGCACAAGCATTCGTACTTATGAAAATGCTCCCCATACCGAAGCCGATACTTTGCGGTGCGATTTGCATCAGTACAAAATGAATTGGCGCAAATCGCACTGCAAAGAATCGCATGTGATTTGAACAGGAATGTGGTGTGATTCCTGTCCAAATCACATGCAATTTCACATTGAGTACATATCTGGTCAAATGCAAAATCTGCATAGGTGTCTTGGTCCCGCCGATGATAGAACATCATGGCCGCTGGAGGTGTTCACAGGGCTGGAGGAGATGTATAGGCGGTCCACCTCCAAGCTGACATCACTTCCGCCCTATATCCATGGGGTCCCCGAACTTCTCCTCCAGCCCTGTGAGCACCTCCAGCAACCGTGATTTTCTATCATTATGATTTTCTATCATGTACTTCTAACATTTTTTAAAAAACTACCCACTAGATGGTGCTTTTCTCTTTCTATACACGCACACAGGAGCAGTGGAGGAAATTGCATGCAATTTGGACAGGAATTGCACCACATTCCTGTTCAAATCACGTGCAATTCTTTGCAGTGCAATTTGCACCCATTTATTTTGTATCGCAAATCGTACTACAAAGCATCTGTACTCGATACTGACCAAAAGTATCGATACGCATACTGGCTGATAAAAAAATGGTATTGGTGCAACCCTAGCAGAAAGTATGTAATTCTCAGACATACAGTGCCTTGAAAAAGTATTCATACCCCTTGACATTTTCCACATTTTGTCATGTTACAACCAAAACCGTAAATGTATTTTATTGGGGTTTTATGTGATAGACCACCACAAAGTGCCATATAATTGTGAAGTGGAAGGAAAATGATAAATTATTTTCAAATTTTTTTACAAATAAATAAGTGAACGTGTGGCAAACATTTGTATTCACACACCCCCCCCACCCCCCCGAGTCAAAACTTTGTAGAACCACCCTTCACTGCAATTACAGCTGCAAGTCTTTTGGGGTATGTCTCTACCAGCTTTGCACATCTAGAGAGTGAAATTTTTGCCCATTCTTCTTTGCAAAATAGTTCCATCAGATTGGATGGAGAGCGTCTGTGAACAGCAATTTTCAAGACTTGCCACAGATTCTCAATTGTATTTAGGTCTGAACTTTGACTGGGCCATTCTAACACATCAATATGTTTTGATCTAAACCATTCCATTGTAGCTCTGGCTGTATGTTTAGGGTCGTTGTCCTGCTGGAAGGTAAACCTCCGTCCCAGTCTCAAATCTTTTGCAGACTCTAACAGGTTTTCTTCTTATGCCCCGTACACACGGTCGGATTTTCCGATGGACAATGTCCGATCGGAGCGTGTTGTCGGAAATTCCGACCGTGTGTGGGCGCCATCGGACATTTTCCATCGGATTTTCCGACACACAAAGTTGGACAGCAGGAGATAAAATTTTCTGACAACAAAATCCGATCGCGTCAATTCCGACCGTGTGTGGCCTGTTCCGACGCACAAAGTGCCACGCATGCTCAGAAGAAATTCCGAAACGGGACAGCTCGTTCTGGTAAACTTAGCGTTCGCAATGGATACAGCACTTTCGTCACGCTGCAATGTAAAAAATGGTTTAATACAGCGCACTCTCTTCTTCTTTATAATGTGACAAGAATTAAGTAGTTTTGCTGCTCATATTCACACACACTTCTCACAAAGTTTTATTTGTGTTTTTTTAGTGGGATTCCCTCAATATATTGTTATTAGTTGTCACATCTGACAGTTTTATATTTTTTATGTTTTTTTTTTTTTGTTTTTAAGCCTTTTTTTTTCTTTAATGTTTGGATTTTTTCCAAGGCTGATCTTTGTTCAATGTTATTTTTATTTTTACTCCAGAATATTTTTGTGTGTGTTTTGTGTGGCAAGTTACCCCATCACCATTGATATCTTTTATTATTTAATCTCCATGAGATTTTTTGTTGTTGGTGTCCCTTGTTCATTTCACATTGTATATTAGAAATGTACCTGAATCCTCACAAACAAACCATCATTTTTGAAGTAAAACACATAGGAGAGTATGATTCAAAACAAAAATCCTTTATTAAGGGATCAGAACCAAACAAAGAGGAAGGCAACACTGGATCAACAGGAGAAATTAGTGAAGCCTGGGACCCCCACGGCAGACATCAATTCTTAAACCTCAAAATTGGTGGCCTGAGGAGTCCATATGTAAGGGAGGGCAGTCTGGTCCAGAATTCACAGAGATCTGGAAAGCAGCAGATGACATCTGTGTCCCCAGGCTGTGGTACCACAAGAGGCTGCATCTTTTGGCCGACCAGACTGGATCCAGGGTCCTCACTGTCTGGTCTTCCTTTCACACTTCCTTCCGGGCTGTGGCTGTGCAGTTGGAGATGTGGCAGGAGGAGGAGTAGGACCTGGAGGAGGAGTAGGACCTGCAGGAGGAGGAGTAGGACCATCCCAAAGCTGTGTGTGAGGTGTAATTTGGCCCCTCACACCTTTCGCCAGAGCCTCTGATATGAGGGCCTCACACATGGCTTTTTGGCCCTCCTCCATCCTCTGCATTTTATATGCTATGAATGCAGCAATGTTCTCCTGCCTGGTGTGGGGTGCTCCCAGGTCCCTGTGTCGCCCTACAAAAAAATCTGATAGCAGCCTCCTCTAGGCCACTCCTCCTACTGCCACTTTCTGTTTCCATGGGGGGTGGAGGGACCTGCAGATCAGCCAGCCAGCTCGGCCCGGCCACCTCCTGGCTGAGACTTCCCTGTGTATGAAAAAGGGACATGGTTTTAGTTTTTGCATCATCAATCACAATCATAAATTAGTACTCCAAACTAACATATAGTTAACATCATTGATTGGACAAGCAGAAATATTTAGAGGAATACTATACCTGGCTCAATCTGGGCTCCTCCACATGTGGCCTGGAAGGCCCAGGTTGGGCGTCAGAAGCCTCAGCCGGGGGGGGAAGGAAGCGTGGAAGGAAGAATGGAAAGGGATGGCCTGGGTTCAGTCTGGCCTGCCAGAAAGTGCAGCCTGTCGTAGTACAACATCCTGGGGACATAGATGTCATCTGCTGCTCCGGATCTCTGTGAATCCAGTACTTTATTGCGCTCCCTCAGATATGTGCTCCTCAGGCCACCAATGAAAATCTTTAAAAAAGTGATGTCTGCCGTGGGGATTACCTGCTTCACAATTTCACACAATTGCTCCAGTGCTGCCTTCCTCTTTGCTTGGTTCTTGTAATGGGGGTGTTTAATATCCCACAGACAGGGCAGCTCCCTTAGCATCTCTATGAAGACTGAAATGAAGTCCTTATCTTTCAGGACCATATCCATGTTCACTGCAAGACACAACACAAGACAAAGCCTAATGTCACACCAAACTCTCCTAATCTTGTTACAATATAGGCCTCAATCTATAGAAGCAGTATAGGCCCAAGTTTGTCTCTTACCTTCGTTCTTACGATCGCCGCGTTCAATGCTCCTTCCTCCGCTCACAGATCAAACGTAATACGCACGCGTGTTACGCTTTATATACACTGCGCATGCGTGTAACTCCGCCCGCCCCTGACGTTCTTTCTAGTGTATTCCCCGCCCCTTTTCATTCGGCGCAGTGGGGGAAGAGCATGATGGCGGACATACAGCAGGTGCGGGCTAATTGTAGCAACGAGAAGGAGGAGGAAAGGGCGGATCCAGGCACGTCCCGATCCAGAAGGAGACGTTTTAAGGCCACAAATATGTCGTTTGGGGAGATGTTGGAGATGGTCGACATCATGAGGAAGTCCGACTATGACGGAAAATATGGGCCTTACCCCAACCCCAACATCCGAAAGGCCAAAATCATTGGTAAAGTGGTCAGGAGTCTAGAGCGGAATTTCGGGGTACGAAGGTCTAAAGATCAGCTCAGGAAGCGGTGGTCGGACCTGAAGTTGAGAGAGCCAGAGCAGTACCGAAAGATCCGGAGAGTGCTGCAAAAAAGTAAGTAGTTGTGCTGTGTTCCTATTCTTTCTGTCTTTATTACGTTCGTTCTGCTCCATATGCTTTCATTAGTTGTAACGTTTCCAAAGGTCAACTTTAATGTTCATGGGCACAGTATTAGTTCGTATCAAACATTTTTCTTTCGGCCTCTAGAACACCATTGTTTAGGCCATATGCATTTTCACACATTTTTGGGGGCCTACTTGGATGCCAAATATTTGTTTGTGTAGATGGGTTTGTTACTAGAATGAAATGCAAACTAGATTGTGTGTAAGGAGAGGACACTGAGCAGCTGTTTTCACATCTGGACACTGGAGCACTAGTGTGGGACACAAGAACACCATTTTTATTAGGGGGGGCCACACAGGTGCTCCAGTGTATACTATAGGGGGGTCTCCATCTGTGAAGCTTGTACCAAACAGGTAAAGTATTGCAGCTTGACAAAGGGCAATAAAAAAATATACATCTTGGAACTCGGCTAAAATAGACAATTGTACCCTACTTCCAAGCAATGTTTCCTATTTCTATAGTTCTGCCATCAAATATCTGTGTGCTAAGTATACCATTTTTGTTTTACATAGGGGAGAAAAGACTCGGACACCCCTCATCCCAGGAGACCAGAGACCCCCCCTCTCTGGAAGAAGGGGAAATACCAACCCAAGAAGCTGAGCAGGAGGAAGAAGAAGACGTGGTGGAGATTGGCACCACAACAGGTGAGTGTCTGCGACCACAGGCTCAGGTAAAAGAGATGGATGGTGGCAGATTTTTGAGACCTTTTTTTTTGTTCTTTATCTCTTTTTAGGTGATTGTGATGTGAGGGATCCAGAACGCTTTACATCTGAAAGTGCCCAGATACTCATCGGGGAGATCATGGGGTGTAATCTCCAATTGCAAAACATACATCAACAAATCACTGATGTTATTAAAAAAAATAATAACATCATTGATGTTTTGGGGCGAATTTAAACCCCACAAAATCACCTGTTTTATCGTACCAAAATTTTTTCAATGTTTAGAAAAGCCAAATTTGGAGGATGCACACAGTGTGCCAACATGTGCTATCTGCCATCACGGGAGATCAATGGACGCGTTTTGGGGGGGCAACCCCTTCCTCAATTATAAAGTAGCGTTGAGGAAGGGCTTGCTCCCCCCAAACACGTCCCTTGATCCCCCATGATGGCAGATAGCACATGTGGACATTTGTAAATTGGTGTGCATCTTCCAAATTTGGCTTTTCCAGGGGTGATTTCCCCCCATCTGAACGCTATATCAAACCCAGTTCCTAAATACTGATGTCTGATATAGCCTTCAGGTTTTACCTAATGTGAACTTTGTAAGTTCAAGTTTTTTGGCTTTCTTGTTGGTTTTACACAGGCCTGTTTTATCTGAAATGGATATTTTGATTTTTCATAATGCTACTGCAAACATTGTTATACAACAAACATGTTGGTTTGTTTTAAAAACCTTTGGTAAATGCGCATGTGATTGTGCAGGTATAAAAAAGTGCCTTACTCAAGAATGTGTGGATTATTGTCTCAACACTACAACACTTTTGGGGTGATGTAATTGTTGTTTTATGCACAAATGGGGGTTATTTCCTAAGGGCAAATCCTCTTTGCGCTACAAGTGCAGGTTCAGTGCAGTTGCAAGTGCACTTGTAGTGAAATGTGTTTTTGCATTTAGGAAGTACCAGCCAACACTGTTTTTTATAAGGTTACCCAATCACGACATTTTCTGCACTCAACACATTTCTGTCAGGGTCAGCTAAAACAAACACAAGCAGTAAATGTCCACCAAGAATTTCTTTTGGTTGTTTTTTATTTGAAAAAGGTGTCACATATTGTCTGGCATATTGATAGCCCCCCTACCCGCAAAGAACTCCAGGTATCGTAACCGGACATCACGGGCATTCAGGGAGGGCAAGCCAGGACGACCGCTTTCAAGTGCCGTCATTGTTGATGTATTTGGGATTCCGGCCTCAGGCCCAACTGAGCCAGCATAGTTGGCTGAATGTTTTCGTAGAAAATTATGGAGAACACAGCAGGCAAGTATTATATGGTTCAGTTTATACTCCGCCATATGGATGGGTGTCATAAATAATCGGAACCGGCTGGCCAGGATTCCAAATGTGTTCTCCACCACTCTTCGGGCTCTGGCCAGCCGGTAATTAAAAACCCTCTGTTCCGGGGTGAGGGTCCTCATCGGGAATGGCCGCATCAGGTGGTCCCCCAGCGCAAATGCTTCATCAGCAACGAACACAAATGGGAGACCTTCAACATTGTCCTCTGGAGGTGGCAAGTCCAAGCTGCCATTCTGGAGACGCCTGTAGAACCCCGTCTGGGCGATCACTCCACCATCGGACATCCGGCCATTCTTCCCCACGTCCACATACAAGAAGTCGTAATTAGCCGACACCACCGCCAACATCACTATACTATTAAACCCCTTGTAATTATAATAGTACGACCCCGAGTTGGGTGGTGGGACGATGTGGACGTGTTTCCCATCAATTGCCCCTCCGCAGTTAGGAAAGTCCCACCGCTGGGCAAAGTTAGAGGCCACAGTCTGCCATTCCTGTGGCGTGGAAGGAAACTGTTGAGGAAAAAACAATAAACATTACTATTTTTTCACAGAAACCTGGCAAGCAGATTAGACACAAACATTATGGGTCAACCTCCAGATAGCATTTATTAAGGGGAATTTAACAACAACAAAGTATAAGGTACACCTATCATATTCCCCCCCCCCCCCCTCATGGGCCATTTCTAACATTATAGGGGGGGAACTCTTGGACAGGTAACCCTCTTCACTTCATTGAGAGATGAATGCCTAAATACAGGGTATTACATGGAACAGCCCCTCCTTAGTTACACTATTGGCAGCCCACTGGACAGGTAAGAAGTGTCATAATACAAAGATATAAATACACACTGTACACATTTGAGGACATTTGAACATTCTGCTATTACCTATCAAGATCATAATAGGATACAAGAACTTTAAACAGTACCATTGGAAAGTATACAGGCAGGCCCTTGCACTACATGCTTTGGGGAATTCATCCATAAATCTGAGCACTAAAGAGATGGGTATAGTGTGTATGGGTTTGGCAAAGTCAGCAGATAGATGATTAAGGATAGAGAATTGGGATCAGCTGACTTAGCAGTTGGGGGAGGGAGGGTTACAAAAAATTTGGGGACACCACAAAAAAAAGCCTCTGGCCCTCTGCCTGAATTTAAATCAAAAATAACATTTCAAAACATTTTAGGGGGTGTTTGGGGTAAAGCACTACTATGGAGCTGATAAAATACATTGTTAAGTAACTACATGAGGTGAATATAGGGCAGGAGACACCATGCTGGGGAGGTTATTGAAGGGCAAATATGTATGAAGGACCTAAAATAATAATTACATAAAAATCCAGCATGCATGAGGACAAAGGGGACATTCACAGCATATTACAATCATGGTAATTAGGGAATGAGGAAAGAAATACAATATATTATCAAACATTCAATACAATAAAATGTGATATAAAAGGATAAAAATCTTACCTTCATATAGTCCTTCTGCAGGACCTGGATGATGGCAGAACAGGTCTCTGGGATGATGATACCCAGAGCCTGGGGGGAGATGCCTGTCGAGAACTTCAAGTCCTGCAGACTTCTCCCTGTGGCCAAATACCGCAAGGTAGCGACCAACCTCTGCTCCGGAGTGATGGCTTGCCTCATGCAGGTATCCTGCCTGCTGATATAGGGGGTCAGCGAAGCCAACAAATGGTGAAATACGGGGTCCGTCATCCTGAGAAAGTTCCTGAAATCATCAGGATTATTCTCACGGATCTCACGGAGCAAAGGCATATGACAGAACTGGTCACGCTGAAGCAACCAATTCTTGGTCCATGAACTCCTCCCCACCCTGTTCATGGACTGGACTTGTGTCAAGGTCAGGACCCCAACACCAAGCCCCCGCACAGCACGAACTCTACGAGGAGTACGCATGCGCAACATGGCTAGAAAACGGTTGGCTGCTCAGAACGAAGTAACAGAACGCACTGAAGAACAGCAAGGCCTGTGAAGAGCGACCTGAAAAACAGCAACGAGCGGACAAGATCGCACAGAAAACTCCAATACGAACTGACTGCACGCACTGAAGAGCAGATACAAACCCACAAGCACAAACTGAACGGCAGAAAACGATCTGAAAGCCACGAGTCTGAAAAAGCGCGAATCGTCTCTCACCAAACTTTTACTAACACGAGATTAGCAAAAGGAGCCCAAAGGGTGCCGCGCTTGGTTCTGAATTGGCCTTTTCTAGTCTCGTCATACGTGCTTGACGTCACCGCGTTCTTGGCGATCGGAAATTCCGACAACTTTGTGCGACCGTGTGTAGGCAAAACAAGTTTGAGCCAACATCCGTCGGAAAAAATCCGAGGATTTTGTTGTCGGAATGTCCGAACAAAGTCCGACCGTGTGTACGGGGCATAAGACTGCCCTGCATTTGGCTCCATCCATCTTCCCATGAACTCTAACCAGCTCCCCTGTCCCTGCTGAAGAAAAGCATCCCTCCAACATGATGCTGCCACCACCAAGTTTCACGGTGGGGATGGTGTGTTCAGGATGATGTATAGTGTTAGTTTTCTGCCACACATAGCATTTTGGCTTTAGGCCAAAAAGTTCAATTTTGATCTCATCTGACCAGAGCACCTTCTTTCACATTTGCTGTGTCCCCCACATGGCTTCTCGCAAACTGCAAATAGCACATCTTTTGGCTTTCTTTCAACAATGGTTTTCTTCTTGCCACTTCTTCCATAAAGGCAGATTTGTGGAGTGCATGACTAATGCCGCGTACACACGAGTGGAATGTCCGACAGAAAAAGTCAGACGGAAGTTTTTCATTGTCTATTCCGATCGTGTGTATGCCTCATCTGACTTTTTTTTTCAAAAATTCCGACGGACCTAGAAATGGAACATTTTCTAAATATTATATTGGATTCCTCAGAATCCACAAACCCTAGTGCTAAGTTTTAAAACTGGAACCTGTAAATTGACATTCCTTTGCTCTCCTTTCACAGATGAGAACTATTCTGCATGTCCCTCTTATATCATCATTGCTGTTGTTTAAATGTCACAAGTGTAAAGTTAAAAGAGAAGTTTAGGAATATGAAAAAAAAAATCCCTCCTAACCCTCTTGTATTCAATTTTATTGCTGCTGTATTGTCTCCCTTTATATTGTAAAGCACTGCGCAAACTGTTGCCGCTTTATAAATCCTGTACAATAATAATAATAACAAAAAATCATGCTCAACTAGATGACTGCAGCACCAATCCCTGCTGCATCTGTCCCCTGCTGCCTCCACACTGCTTATCGCTCAGCTCTCAGTCCTCAGCCTGCAGAGAGCCGTGACTGTCGGTCTCCAATTCTCTGCTCGGCTGTGGAGGGGGCAGAAGCAGCTGGCTTAGCCTCTCAGTGGATCGCTGAGTGGCTGAGCCAGCTGTCAGTCCAGGCTTCTGGGCAGATCCCAACCAGGTTGGGATATTTTTGGAGCCTGGACTGGCTCTGATGTCAGCCAAAAGCAGGTTTCATCCCGCTGTCGGCTTGAAAAGGAGTCACAAGAGTGCAGAACGAACTGCACTCCTGTGACACACAGGAGAAGTATGGCCAAAAAAGCTTTACCCATACTTCTCCTTTAATGACCTTTGATTATTATAAATAGAAGGCATGTCTATCATTTTCCATAATACTTGAAATGTTAAAGCAAATAACTGCTACATATAGAATGGAATATACCTTGCTCTGTTTTGTCATCTGGTCACTGAAATGCTGAGACCACAGGAATTATGCATTTCAAAACATTAATATTGCTACTCCTTGATTAAAAGTTGATGTATTTATTGATATTTAAAGCTGTATTAAACCCAAAACCAAAAATGTATTATATTGCAGCTTACCAATCATTAGTTGATGTGGTTGCATTAGTTTTCTTTTTTTAAACTTTTTTCCCTCTGTTTTTACATGGTGATCTGGGCAGTAATACATCTCCTGTGATAGAGTTCCTCCACTCTGGGTGAAGGAGCACAGGGGGCACAGCAGACAGCAGCATTGTAGGTCTGTGGGGAGAGGAGTGTTAGATGTACTAGCAAATTTAAATACACTAACAAATTGAAGACAAACTTTATAATCGGTTACAGCAAACAGCACCCTTGACAGTGTTAAAGTGCTTGTCTCATCCCTGTAAATTGATAAATCTGGAAGAGAGCTTGTTCTTTTGAAAAACACAGACTTACTGGCTGGATAACCAGATGAAAATAGAAGAAAGAAAGCCTAAAAAAGAAAATTAATGCAGACATCACATCTAAGAATTGGTATATATTTTATGATGGAGCCTACACACGGTCGGAATTTCCGACAACAAGCTCACATCGAACATTTGTTGTCGGAAATTCCGACCGTGTGTACGCGGCATAATAGTACTAAAGTTATCACTGCTAGCTTCAGGGTCCCATGCCAAGCAGCTGCCCTGCTGCATAGTGAACACAGGAGGTTGCTTGCTCATGCAGCGCACCCTCTTAGGAGTGAGTAGAATCATAGGGGTCTGATAATGTTGATATAGATATATATATAGATCTATCTATCTATCTATCTATCTATCTATCTATCTATCTATCTATCTATCTATCTATCTATCTATCGAGAGATATCTATCTATCTATATTTATAGATAGATATATATCTATATAAAGAGACTGTCACTTTAAGAATTTATAATATGCTTGGTTTGTTTTTTCCTTCTTAGATGGCTTGTATCCCGAGAAACGAAACAAAGGAACGCCTGTGACGGCACGCACTACTAATAAGGACTCAAAGGCCGCTCAAAATAGGCTTTCGTACCAAAACCAGTCTGAACTAACCAGATACTGCTGAAATCTCTTTCTTTGCCAATCACATGATGTAACCACCTACTTAACTGTTCCCTTGCTGTTAAGAAGATAGGAATGCTGATTGGACTAAACTATACAGTCACACCTCTAACAAGCCTAGACCTTATGCATATTCATAAGTATATATTGTTAAACTTGATGTTTGTAAGCCAGAGACACTTCCTTCTTCTTTCGACCCAGTAGAGCTGGATATCTGTGTGTTGTGTCTCTCTACTGCAGTGTATGAATAAAGCACCTAAATTTGTTTTACAAAGATTTGGATCTACTATCTCATCTAAATGTCTTGTTTGGAAACTCCCTAACCTGATTTAACAGAATGGTTCCTGCGACTCGGATCCAGTGGGCTCCCAGCCAGAGAGACATGAAACTCACGTTGAGCAGACAAGCGGCCACAGTAAGAACTGTTATTCTTACTTATTCTGCTCTCCGTGGTGAGTAATTAGTCGGTGTCTGGGGTCCATTGGCTGAAGGAGTCTTTGGCTGTTGATGAGATGGCGAGATTAAGGTAAAATTGAGTTTAAACTAGAGTAATGTTGAAGTTACACATTTTGACCCAAACAACTTCACCTGTTACAGAAATATTAGAGCTGATAATAATTATCAATGATGATGTTTTCTTTCTGTTCTTAGGGTGTCAATAGATTTATGAGACTTGTGAGAAGGTCTGACCAGAGGACTGTAGTAGTGAGCCTGTGTGGCAAGTAATGCCTATGTGGCAAGTGTACAGGCCTGTGTGGCCAAGTGTAATAAAGTGCCATTTGACGGCTACTGTGTGTAGCTCGGGAGAATAATTTTGGGTGACGACCCACAAATTTTATAAGTAGAGACTCAGAGTGAGGACTCTAGAATGAGAGCAAGGCACTCTCATGAACCTTTCAAGCTGGGAGAGGTAGAAATGGCACAAGTAAATTAAGTCCTATGACAGACAGATATGGACAGTGGTTAAGAAATGACACCAAGACTATTATAGGCTGAACTAAAACAGGGCTGATCTAATAGCAGAAGGAGTTATGATCAACTTGGGTTTCTGTGTATGTTAATTTTTATGGCAGATTGACAGAGTTGGATAATGCCTGTCAAAGTTTTTCTAACTAACGCATATCACTGATGGGTCTAGCAAAAAGGAACTAGACCAGATAATGCAAGTGTTATCTAAATGTTTAAGAGATGTTTGAGAAGCAAAAGGATAAACATATGGATGATTGTAAAACATGGAGATGAGAAGCCTGCTCATTTTTTTTGCCGTTTCCTCACCCCACCTTTGCGTTTGTGTGTGTCTCTGTGTAAGAAAGGAGTGAGGTGCCCATCCCCTTCACATTCCTGTGTAGCATTGTGTGTTTGTAGAAGAGAGAAATCAGAAGGTTATTGATAATTTAAAGAAGTAGATAGGAAACATGAAAGTGAATTGCACTAGAAAGAAAGCAGAAAGAATGTTGTAGAATTATTAATGAGTGGCCCTCGCAGAACAAATCAGGTGGCTTGATAGATGTGGGACAAGAAAAGGCTAAGGATGTTTTTTATTAATTTAAATGTGTCCAGTCCGTGGATGTGACTGATCATGTTAACTTTACCGCCATAATAAGGAAACAAGAATTTGAATGGGCTTTGCTAAGAGAAGTGTGCAGTAGAATTGAAGCCCAGAGAGAGGAGAGAAAAGAGAAGACAACAGACTTAATGCTTTTTTATAGCCTAAGATGAGGTTCAAGAAGATAATGTGTTTTTCAAAGAGAAACCAGAAACCAGGAAATGTTTAAATTATAATAAAATTGGGCATCTTGCCAAGAGGCGCAGATACCAAAGAACATTGTGAACAAGATGATGGAATAACAGAATTGCAGTTGAGGAATCAAAGCTACAATAGCCTTTGCTTGGCTGGTGATTTTATGGTTGCATCGATTTCTGACCCTGCTGAGATAAATCATTAATAGGTTTAGTGAGAAAGATGAGGAGCAAACGTTTATGCTTATCTGATGCCAGAGACCAGCAACATGAAGAAGAAAGAAAAGATAAAAGTCTGAATGCTTTTGTAGCCCAAGACGGATGGTAAAGACGCTTTTGTAACATTACGCTTTCCACAATTAACAGACCCGGAAATTGTTTAGTTGATTCTGGCTCCACCCTATGATTCGAAATTTCCGCCTAACAGAAGACATCCCCCTTACATCTGGGCCACTAACAGTTGGAGTGGGAGGGAAGTCTACCCCTCTCAAGGTAACACCCCCCCCCCCCCCCCATACAAATTGGGATTGGAAGCCACATTATGTTTTATAAACTGCTTGTCTCTGATACTGTACCATGCTACCTATTGGGGAGAGACTTACTGAGTTGCTTACAAGCCTGTATGTAGTATACACCCAACAGAGTAGAAGTACACGTTAGAGAATTAAATGAAGAAATTATATGTGGATTAACAGCAATGGATTTAGAGGAAGAGATAGAAGATAATATTCCACCTGAAATTGTTTTTCAAATACCTGATATTCTCTGGGCCAAAGGAAAATATGATGTAGGACTTCTACAAGTCCCTCCAGTTACAGTCAAAATAAAAGCAGCAGCTCAAATTCCATGCATACCACAATATCCATTGTCACCAGATCAACTTGCCGGTGTACGAGTACAAATAAAAGAATTATTTGAAGCTGGTGTCATAAAGAAAACAGAAAGTAGCGCACAGACGCCATTGTTTCTTCTAAGAAAAAAGGTTGCCATTGTAAGGATGAATCAGCCTCTAACAGTCTATACAAGACATGCAGCAAATGAAATCTTGCAAAGAGCAAGGACAAAATATTTGTCATCAGCAAGGCTGAGCAAGTATGAAGCAATCCTGCTTGAATTAGGAGAAATAGAAGTGAAAAGATGTACTACAATCAATCCTGCCAGTGTTTTCCTAGAGAGAGAAGAAGACCTCAAAGAGGAGGGTGACCACATCTGCTTAAAACTTATGGAAGAAGAAATGCAGCAAATCTCCCCAGTAAAGGACACTCCTCTTGAAAATTCTGATCTGATCCTGTTTGCAGAGGGTTCATACCTGTACAAAGATGGAGTCCCAAGAACGGCATATGCGGTGACAACATTGGAGGAAGTGATTGAGACCCAACGACTCCCTTCATCACTTTCAGCGCAGGTTGCCAAAGTGGTAGCACTCACCAGAGTCTGTGAGGCCATAAAGGATCAAATAGCCAACAACTACACTGATGGCAAGTATACTCTCTGAGTAGTCCATGGTTATGGACCCATAAGGAAGAACAGAGGATTCACAACTCCTGCAGGAAATCCAATTCAAAACTGGAAATATGTTCAAGAACTTTTTGAAGCAGTCACCCTCCCAAAGGAAGTAGCCATCTTGACGGTCAAGGCATATACTGCCAGAAAGACCGTTGAAACACCAATGGAAGCAATCATGACCTTAGCTACTGATTTTGCAAAGGAAGAAGAAGCCACCCATAAAAGACTGAAGGAAAAGAAGAGAACAAATACTAAAAGTAAAAGAACTGATTAAGAAATTGCAAGAATCTGCACCTGATGATTGGAATGAAATCATGCAAAGGGACAGAGCAAAGAAGAACCAAGATGGACTCTTGTGCAAGGAGAATTAAACGTGTGTCCCACCTCAAACAGAGAAGATGATCCTGCAACTAGCCCATGGCCCAGGTCATGTAGGCCCTAAGGCTATGGAGAGAAATTTTAATAAGGCTGGATAGAAGCCTGCCCGGTGGCTAAAGCAAATGCCAAGACAACAGCAAAGAAGCTCCTTTCCGAAATAATATGCCGCTTTGGAGTCCCTAAAACCATAGAGAATGACAGAGTGACACATTTTACAGATAGCGCAAATTATATGCAAGGACTTGGCAATTGAGCAGGCCTTCCATGCCCCTATCATCCTCAGAGTTCAGGAAATGTAGAAAAACATAGTGAAATCATTAAAGACAGGCTATCTAAATTAATGCAGGAAAAGGGAAGACGGGTCAGTAAAGAAACAATGGCCAGACCATTGCCTCTGGTTCTTTACAGCATCAGGACTACCCCTACTTATAGGTCAGAGAACTCGAGCCCTTATGAGCTTTTGTTTGGGGGCCCACTTAAGACAGGGTTGTATTTTCCACATCAAACTGCTGTAATGTATAATGATTTTGTTTTTATGTAATTGTCTAATACAAGCAACTAACTGCGATGCACAAGCTTGTTTTTGATTCAATTCCAGATCCAGATCAAGTAACTGGAACACATGATTTACAACTACGTGATTGGGTCCTAGCAAAAGAACATGTGAAAGTACATTTGGGACCAAAGTTTGAAGTTCCAAGTGCTCCTGACAACTGATACAGCTGTAAAGTGACTTGGATACATGCCAGACATTGCAAGAAAGTACAGTTAATTTCAAAAGATGAGTAAACTATCGTTATGCCTTTGCTTGATCTTAGCAGTCAAGGCTATAGAGGAAAATCACCTGTACAAATTACACATGTTAACAGGCATAAGGAGTAATTTGAGTAATTGCTAGATATTTTCACATAGGCCAGATAGTTCAAAAAAAGGCACGCATCAGATATTGTTTCCCATTAATTTAACACCTGGAAAACTGTATCCTTATTAGGGATGAGCCGAACACCCCCCCTGGTTCGGTTCGCAACAGAACATGCGAACAGGCAAAAAATTTGTTCGAACATGTGAACACCGTTAGTCTATGGGACACGAACATGAATATCAAAAGTATTCGCGGCTATAAATGAATTGTCGGTCCCGGCAATACAGATAAAAGAAGTAATTGAAAAAAATGGCATGTGATCCCCCCAGTCAATTACCAGACGAGAGAGCGCCCCCCTCCTGAATCGCCCCCCTCTGACGCCCTGGGAAAGCCATAGGGAAGTCCCCGTGCGAGGGGGGCAGGGTCACCCGGGAACGTCACCATGTGGCCCTGCCCTCGGTTATAAAAGAACTGTCAAAGCAAAGACGCGTCATACGGCGGGTGCCTCCCATGGAGGCAGGTCGGTCACAGCTTTGTTTTTTTTTTTTCTTTTTCGGTTGGTGGGCGGAGCGGGAGAAGATGAATGGGCTTTGTGGGACATTTTTATTTTTTTATTTTTTAATAAAGGACTTGTCCCAAGCCTTGTCTTGTCATTTGTGCCATTTTGACACTTTTTTTGTGAAATAGACTTTCATAGACATAGACTTTTAAAGGGTGTTCCGCGGCTTTCGAATTTGCCGCGAACACCCCAAATTGTTCACTATTTGGCGAACTGGCGAGCACCCAATGTTTGAGTCGAACTTACGTTCGACTCGAACATTGGAGTCATCCCTAGTCCTTATGAGCCAAGCCAGAAATTGGCCTTAACAAGGCCCCAGACGTTAAACCCATTCACCTTCATTCTTCGTTTAAACAATACAAAGCTGCCAAAAAACTAGTATGTCAAGAAATACCACAAATGTTCTATTATTGTGAAAATAATTTTATGCTAAATATAACTTGAGGCCCTTGGGAATATCCCCTTGTTTAGTAAGGGAAAGAGGCATACAATGTGATATTATGATAGGAAATATGACAAACCCAAATTACACTTTGTTTAGAAAATTTCATGGATTCAACAGATACTTTTGTCCTCATAGGAATCATCGTTATAGGATTGCTTGCTTATTTGTTTTTTTTTTAGGTGTGCTAAATGTGGAATACAAAGGATTTCTACAATGGCAGTGAGAACTGAGGAAGATGACCCCAAGGAAGAGATCAAATGTTATCAGATTAGCAGATTCCTTTGATGCCGAGATAGGTGATGCGAATGAGTAAAGATATGTATCCAAAGAAGAGCTTTACTCCACTTAGATGTGAAGTAGTACTGTGGACCCTCTGGTATCATATTAGGTAGGGAAGATATGGTAGTGACCCCTCCATAGGGGTCAAGAGGAGGAAAATGAGTAGAATCATAGGGGTCTGATAATGTTGATATATATATATATATATATAGATATATATGTATATAGAGACTGTCACTTTAAGAATTTATAATATGCTTGGTTTATTTTTTTCCTTCTTAGATTTCCACAGGCACTCTAAAGTCAGAGAACAGTCCGTGACTTTGTTTTTTGTTTTATTGAGGATAAATAGCTTGGATAGGGATGGAAGATTATGGGATGCCCACTTGACTTCAAAACAAACTTCAGGGACAGATCTTCCTATATACAGTCTATACAGTGCCTTGAAAAAGTATTCATACCCCTTGACATTTTTCACATTTTATCATGTTACAACTAAAAACGTAAATGTATTTTCTCTGTCGTTCATTGACAGACACAGGGCTCCATTATTCAGAACCATAGGGTTATATAGCCCCCTACAGGAGTAGGACACTAGGCAGAAAAAAAGACTTGGCTATGCCTATAGGCAGTCTTAGGTGGTATACACCTCCCTCTCTGCTATAGGCCTTTTTTTTTCTTCTGCATAGTCAGAAGTAAGGACCTAGTTTCCAGCCAGGATCTCTGGTCCTGGCAATTTTTTGATTTTGCTTTTTAAACTACTTTTTTTCTCTCAAATTTCCTGTGAGATCTACTATCAACAGCCGGATTGGGCGACGGGCTGGATAATCTAGATCCAGTGTTACCCCCAGTCTGGCCAGAAAACGCGTGCAGACTGCAGCTACACGCTAGGTCAGAATGGATTAGAAATATACCGAAACGCCAAATGGTAAGCGTTAGACGTAACTGCACTAAACAGGATGATTATTATTATTACAGGCGAATGTCCTAAAAGACAAATTCGTACAAAAAAAGATTTACAGCAATGAAGTTTTGGACAAAACTATTAACGAAGTAGCCAATATATCTTGAACCCAATGCCTTATGAAGAGGGACCAACAATCACCCTCGGATCAACATCAGTGGAGTTTTATCTCTAATTTCCACTACCACTAGAGCAATTGAAGAGATTCTCAAGGTCCAGTTCTTTCTAACTGTCCTAAATTTATATACAGAAAAGCCCCGAATTTTGGGGACCAGGTGGTAAAGAAGATTTTGGATCCACCTCGTCAACAAAAAATTAATTTTGAAAAAAAAAAAAGGGTTCTATTCATGCAGAAAATGTATATCGTGCAGAACAGCAAAAATTTGTAATAGGGGTATTACCACCATTACAAATATGGAGAACAAAATATTTACCATAGATGAATTCATCACATGTAACACTTCACATGTGGTTTATTTATTGTGGTGTCCATGCGGTCTATATTACGTGGGGAGGACTAAAAGACTACTTAAGATTCGCATTGCTGAACATATAGCTATTATAAAGAAATACTTTAGAAAACAAAGTGTGTCTCTTCAATTTAGAGAAAAACATAATCAAGATCCCACATTGCTACAATTTTGGCTCCCAAACAAAATTGACGTCCTTTTTTCCCCACAAACAGAGCTTTCTTTTGGTGGTATTTGATCACCTCTGTGGTTTTTATTTTTTGCGCTATAAACAAAAAAATAGGGACAATTTTGAAAAAAACGCATTATTTTATACTTTTTGCTATAATAAATATCCCCAAAAAAATATAAAAAAACATTTTTTTCCTCAGTTTAGGCCGATACGTATTCTTCTACATATTTTTGTTAAAAAAAAAAATCGTAACAAGCATTTATTGATTGGTTTGCGCAAAAGTTATAGCGTCTACAAAATAGGGGATAGTTTTATGGCATTTTTATTTTTTACTAGTAATGGCGGCGATCTGCGATTTTTATTGGGACTGCGACATTATGGCGGACACATCAGACATTTTTGACACATTTTTGGAACCATTGTCATTTATACAGCAATTAGTGCTATACAAATGCATTGATTCCTGTGTAAATGACAATGGGAGTGAAGGGGTTAACCACTAGGGGGCAGTGAAGGGGTTAAGTGTGTCCTAGGGAGTGATTCAAACTGTGGGGGGGCGTGGCTATGTGTGACACAACACTGATCACCGCTCCCAAGTACAGGAAGCGGTGATCAGTGTGCTGTCACTAGGCAGAACGGGGAAATGCTTGTTTACATCAGCATTTCCCTGTTTTTCCTCTCCATGAGACGATCTCGGGTACCCCCGCGGACATCGAGCACAGCTCTCTCTCTCACTCTCCTGAGAGTTTGCCGGGAAGGGAGGGGGGATAAGTCATAAGAGGGCCAATGAGAGCTGCAGGGCTGCAGAGATGGAGGTGTGCCCCTGTGTGTCTGTGTAAATCCAGGAAATGTACAGGCAGCAGCTTCAGCTGCTCACAGTTAAAATTGATGCAGCCAGACTTAATGGAGGGAGATTTCGGCAGCATATTTGGCAAGTACAGAATCACAGTATATATAAAATAATATGCAAACTGGTTGGAGGGAAGCTTCAGAATGGCAAAGATGTTTTTATTACAAATTATGTGAGCAAACTGCAGTTCCTCTTTAATAACCTAAGAGACCATGATGTGTCATATCATTATTTCTTTAGTGCCTTGCATGATCTAGGATTTAGGATATGAGTTAGGATTGATGTACACTTATATTTCTGCTGGGTGTTGCTTTTTATATTTACTTTGTATTAATGTTTTATATTAGTCTGTATGTGTTGGAATTAGGATGTCTAATCTGCACCATGCATATGTGCGGAGTAAAGACTGTGCATATCGGGGGTTGCGGGGACACGGAGTTAGCACATGTGCTGATGGTCACTCATTAGCATATGGGAGTGTATATAGGGGAGGTTGCCATGCCAAACAGCCAATCCCAGGATGAAGTCGTAATGACGAAATGCATCGGGGCATGGCTGTACGGCAACCAAGAGTGACACAAGGCGAAATACCGGTAGTGACGTTCCGACAGAGATGATTTCGGTGGGGGTGAGATTCTGTCCATTACACGATGGGGCCACTGTGACCGCGACATGCCAGTAAAGTGTTGGTGCATTAGATCTACAATACATGCATGTTTTACTGTGCATAAGTTAAGTGCAATGTTTGAAGGTTTTTAGCTAATTTTTTATAAATTTTGGTTAAATTATACTGCACTATTGGAGCATTTTTTCACACATGTGGATTGCCTGTGGGATTACCATTAAGGATTTGAGATTGATATGAACACCCTTTAGCCCTTTATGGGTTGTCGCTTATTTGCCAATGAGAGTGTGAGGCAACTTTATCCGGTGAGTTGACATATATAGGGGAGTGGTGTCACAAACTGCACATGGTGTGGCGGATGAGTTTGTCAAGCAGGACCCCTGTTCACAACGATTTTCATTGAATTTTTGTTTTTCTTCTTATTGAGGACTTTATGAACTATTTGGACTCTTATTAATATTTTTGTATTCACTTCACTTAATCACTGGGTGATGTTTGTATGATTCATGCTAATTATCTTTAGCGCCACTATTTACTGTATTGGTTAAACAAAAAAAGACCTACAATTTTGAAAAAAAAAAACAATATTTTTAGTTTCTGCTATAAAACATACCCAATAAAAAATGTAAAATATCTAATTTATTTATCAATTTAGGCCAAATTGTATTCTGCTACATATTTTTGGTAAAAAAAATCCCAATAAGCGTTTATTGTGGTTTGCACAAAAGTTATAGCGCCTACAAACTATGGCATATTTTAATTTTTTTACTAGTAACGGTGGCGAAAGGCAACTGATAGCGGGACTGCAATATTGCGGCAGACAAATCAGACACCTAACTGACACTTTTGACACTTTTTGGGAACCAGTGACACTAATACAGTGATCAGTGCTAAAAAATATGTACTGTCGCCGTACTAATGACACTGGCAGGGAAGGGGTTAACATCAGGGGCGATCAAAGGGTTAAATGTGTTCCTAGGGAAAGCTTACTAACTGTGGGGGAGGTGCTTTGACTGGGGGAAGATAAAGATCTGTGTTCCTGCTTAGCAGAAACATAGGATCAGTACATTCACCTCTTACAGAATGGCGGTCTGCCTTGTTTACATAGGCAGACTGCCGTTCTGCCTGTGTCCTAAACAATCGGTGGGTCCTGGCGGACATGGAGTCCACCGGACCTGCTGACTGGCTCCCACTGTGTCCAATCACGGTCGCCCTGCTACCGACTAACATCACAGAGCCGGTCCAGGCTCTGAAAAGATTGCAACGATATGGTTGGGATCCACCCAGAAGCCTGGGATGGCACCTGGCTCATCCTCCCAGCGAGCCGCTGGGAGACTGAGCCAGCCACTGCTGCCCCAGTGCTCCAGTGGGTGCTAGAGGGGCAGAGCAGAGAGCCAGTGACTGAGACCCTTTTCACACAGAGGCAGTTTTCAGGCATTTTAGCGTTAAAAATAGCACCTGTAAAGCACCTGAAAACTGCCTCTCATGCCTCCCCAGTGTGAAAGCTTTCACACTGGGGCGGTGCGCTTGTGGGACGGGAAAAAAAGTTCTGCAAGCAGCATCTTTGGGGCAGTGTATACACCGCTCCTATACCACCCCTGCTTATTGGAATGAATGGGCAACACTTCCGAAAAGCCTGAAAAGTGCTTCGGAAGCACCGCAACACGGGCGGTTTTAACCCATTCTTTGGCTGCTAGCGGGGTTAACAGCGCCCCGCTAGCGGCCGGAAATGGCAGCTAAAATGAGTAGGGCTTTACCGGCAATGCAGCTGCAGTGTGAAAGCAGCCTTACAGTCCTGGCTCTCTGCTCAGAGCAGCGGGGAGAACTGAGCGATCAGTGGTGTTTGATTGCTCAATGCAGAGGCAGCAGGGGACAGATGCTGCGTCTGCCTAGGTGAGTATAATGTCTTTTGTTTTTTGTTTTTGTATAGCTCATACTTCTGTTTTAACTTCTTTCCAGGACTGAAACAAAGCTGCAATCTTACATTGATATCTAACTACACACAGAACAGGGTCTTCATCCCTAAACAAGTTGTAATCCTGTAAAACATCTCAATCAGTAACACCTAATAAAAATTCATAAACTGGCACCATTTGGCCTCAGTGTTGTATAGTTACCTAGTTAATTCAGGTTGAGAAAAAAGACACATCCGTTGCATTCAACCAATAGTGAAAAATAAATTAAATACCTGCATCTGTTGAACCACAAAGCCACAGCTGGCATACATATTCATTGTATGCCATTTTACATATGATGCCTCTAGATCAGTATTGTTTGTATTGTGTATATACTTCTACTTTTGTTATTCCTGTTGTGTCTATTACCTTGGTTTGAATGTACAGTAGTAAGTTATCTCTCATGACTCAACTAGAATGCTTTTTTTCAGATGTCTGTGTTTTTGTTTAGTAGCAAACGTGTTGTTGCCCTATAGTTATATCCATGCCAATTTACTGTATTTGATTTTTCTGATAATATGTAGGTCTATAACGCAGACTAGATAAACGTTACCTTTTCTCAATGTTACTGCTTTCTTCTATATTCTGCTGCATGGCTTACTGGTGCTTGTTTATAAACCATGGCAGAAGAATTTTTCTAGCTGGTCTCCAGCAATGACATGGCATAGTGAGTTTGCGTTGATCATGTTATAGTCACTTCATCACTACTTTGAGGTTTTCAAATTCTGACACTATGGGTTCTTATTTATTACAAGTGAAATGAACGGAGACATTTTAAAACGAATGTTGCTGATTGGTTTAATCCTGAAATATGTTTTACATGATGGCCTTCTGAGCTGTCAGTGGTGAGTGTTACTGGAACTAGAGACTGGCGATCACACCTTCTCAATCATTGTTAATATCTTATACAGTATTTTGTGATTGCAGTTTTATGCATAGCTATTGGGAATTGGATGATGCAGCATACTTTCTGGGAAAATGTTAAACCATGTTAGAAAAAGCAGACAAAAAAAATGTAAATACGTACATAATATTGAATGCAATTACACAAACAGGATGTGTGATCTTTCTGCTTTGTAGAAGCACAGTATACAGCAAGCAATTTATGTTGTGGTAATCCTAAAGTAGGATTTTATATGCCATATATGTGTTTATACATTTACAGGTGTGTGTGTGTGTGTGTGTATATATATATATGTGTACACACACTATATTGTCAAATGTATTGGGACGCCTGTCTTTACACACACATGAACTTTAGTGGCATCCCAGTCTTAGTCTAGAGTCCTGACCTCATCCCAACAGAACACCTTTGGGATAAATTAGAGTGGAGACTGTGAGCCAGGCCTTCTTGTCCAACATCAGTGCCTGACCTCATAAATGCACTTCTGGAAGAATGGCCAAACATTCCCATAGACACACTCCTAAACCTTGTGGACAGCCTTCCCAGAAGAACTGAAGCTGTTATAGCTGCAAACGGTGGGCAAACTCAATATTGAACCCTACGGACTAAGATTGGGATCCCATTAAAGTTCATGTGCGTGTAAAGGCAGGTGTCCCAATACTTTTGACAATATAGTGTCATGCTGTGTTTTTTTCTGCACTGGACTGTACTGGAACGCTGTAAAACGCATCAAAAATGCACTGGAATGCACCGGAACGCACCTAAATCCACCAAAAACGCACTGCAACATACTTGTCCTTGTTTAAAAAAGAGGGGGGAAAAAAGCACTGGACTGCATCAAAAACACACTGGAACACATCAAAAACGCGCATGCAGAAAAGCACCTGGAACGCATCCGGACTGCATTTCTATGGTGTGAACTGGCCCTAAGAAATATCTAAAAAGTGTGACGTGTATTTGTATTCAGCCCCTTTTACTCTGATACACCTAAGGCCCCTTTCACACGGGACGGATCCGTGTTGATCCGCCCCGTGTTTATCCGCTGCTCAGCGGGGATCGCTCCGTTTTCCCCAGCTGAGCAGGCAGATGACAGGGCGGGACCCGCACACTGTGCAGGGACCGCCCTGTCAGATCTCCGCTCTCCCCTATGGGGGATCGGAGGAACACGGACCGTCTGTCCGTGTTCCTCCGATCCGCTCTGCAGACGGATAGAAAAATAGGATTTTCTTCCGTCCGCAGAATCGGACGAGAGCGGAGCCGGACAACATCGGGTGTTAGCGGATGTACATCCGCTGACACCCGCTATCCCATAGGGATGCATGTATGTCCGTATTTCATCCGAAAACGGATGGATGAAATACGGACATACTGTCCGCATGTGTGAAAGGGGCCTAACTAAAATCTAGTGGAACCAATTGCATTCAGAAGTCCACCTGTGTGTAATTTAATCTCAGTATAAATACAGCTCTTCTGTGAAGCCCTCAGAGGTTTTTTTTTTTTTTTGTTTTTTTTTAGAGGACCTTAGTGAACAAAAAGCATCATTAAGGCCGAGGAACACACTAGACAGGTCAGGGATAAAGCTGTAAAGAAGTTTAAAGCAGGGTTAGGTTATAAAAAAAAAATCCCAAGCTTTGAACATCTCACAGAGCACTGTTCAATCCATCATCCGAAAATGGAAAGAGTATAGCACAACTGCACATGGCTTTCCACCTAAACTGAGAGCATTAATCAGAGAAGCAGCCAAGAGGCCCATGGTAACTCTGGAGGAGCTGCAAAGGTCCACAGCTTAGGTGGGAGAATCTGTCCACAGAACAACTGTCAAACATGGTGATGTCAGCATCATGTTGTGGGGATGCTTTTCTTCAGCAGGGACAGGAAAGTTGGTCAGAGTTGATGGGAAGATGGATGGAGCCAAATACAGGGCAATCTTATGCCGCGTACACACGACCTGAGTCCGTCGGACAATTCGATCGTGTGTGGGCTCCAGCTGACTTTTTTTTCTCAAAAGTTTGACGGACCTAGAAATGAAACATGTTTCAAGTCTGTCCGACGGACTTGAGTCCGGTCGAAAAATCCACTCGTCTGTATGCTAGTCCGACAGACAAAAACCGACGTTAGGGCAGCTATTGGCTACTGGCTATGAACTTCCTTGTTTTAGTCCGGTCGTACATCATCACGTACAAATCCGTCGGACTTTGGTTGATCGTGTGTAGGCAAGTCCATTGATTTGGAAAGTCCGTCGTAAAGTCAGTCGAAAAGTCCGCAGGACAAAGTCTGCCGTAAAGTCCACTCGTGTGTACGCGGCATTAGAAGAAAACTTGTTAGTCTGCAAAAGACTTGAGACTGGGGCGGAGGTTCACCTTCCAGCAGGACAACAACCCTAAACATACAGCCAGAGCTACAATGGAATGGTTTAGATCAAAGCATATTCATGTGTTAGAATGGCCAGAAAGTCCAGACCTAAATCCATTTGAGAATCTGTGGCAAGACTTGAAAATTGCTGTTCAGACGCTCTCCATCCAATCTGACAGAGCTTGAGCTATTTTGTAAAGAAGAATGGGGAGATATTTCACTCTCTAGATGTGCAAAGCTGGTAGAGACATACCCAAAAAGACTTGCGGCTGTAATTGCTGTGAAAGGTGGTTCTACAAAGTATTGACTCAGGGGGGCTGAATACAAATGTCCCCCACACTTTTCACATATTCATTTGTTAAAAAATGTAAAACCATTTATCATTTTTCTTCCACTTCACAATTATGTGCCACTTTGTGTTGGTCTATCACATAAAATCACATTAAAATAGATGTAGATTTTTAGTTGTAACATGACAAAATGTGGAAAATTTCAAGGGGTATGAATACTTTTCCCAGACACTGTACATAACATATTGTAAATTCACAGGCACTGTGTATATATAAGAAGGCCAGTATGGTGGCCTGAATTTATGGGAGGAGCCCGGAGAGTTTTTAAGCAGCCCACTCGCCCATGCTCGTTGTCGGTTCAGTGCACGATACTACACGTCACTGGGCTGACTCTTCCCAGCACACCTCATGTTCGTCAGTCTGTGCATTCAACCGCAAGTGCATTGCAGCTTCTCCGTTCGTGGTCTTCGTCGGCGGTTCCCGCTCACTGTCACAGGTGTTATGACTAATTTCTGATTGGGACTCTAAAACAAAGTTAATACTGCAGCTGCAGGAACAGATTCACAGGACTCAATCACTGTGTTTAAAATGTCCTTTCAGTGTCAAAATGTATCCCTTTCATGACTAAGCCTATTTTTGACATTTGGTGTTTACAAGGTAAAATCCGTATTTTTTGCTAGAAATATACCCCCAAACTTTATATATATATTTATTTTTTAGCAGAGAATCTAGAGAATAAAATTGTGATTGTTGCAATATTTTATGTCACACAGTATTTGTGGAGCTGTGTTTTAAACACAACTTTTTGGGAAAAGGGACACTTTCATGAATTAAAAAAAAAAACAAACAGTAAAGTTAGCCAAATTTTTTTGTATAATGTGAAAGATGATGTTACGCCGAGTAAATAGATACCAGACATGTCACGCTTTATAATTGCATGCACTCGTGGAATGGCGACAAACTACGGTACCTAAAAATCTCCATAGGTGACGGTTACATTTTTTTTTTTTACGGTTACCAGGTTAGAGTTACAGAGGAGGTCTAGTGCTAGAATTATTGCTCTCACTCTGACGATCGCGGTGATACCTCACATGTGTGATTTGAATACCGTTTACATATGCGGGTGCGACTTCCGTATGCGTTATCTTTGCTGCGCGAGTTCGTGGCAACAGGGGCGCTTTAAAACTTTTTTTTCTTATTTATTTTATTTATTTTGATATTAATAAATTGTTTAAAAAAAAAATTTTTGATTACTTTTATTGCTGTCACAAGGAATGTAAACATCCCTTGTGACAGTAATAGGTGGTGACAGGTACTTTTTATGGAGGGATCGGGGGTCTAAAAGACCCCCGAACCCTCCTTTGCACTTCAAAGTATTCAGATCGCCCTTTTCGGCGATTCCGAATACTGTATATTTTTTTAAAACCGGCACCATTGGCAGCCGAGTAAACGGGAAGTGACGTCATGACGTTGCTTCCGTGTTTACAATTAGGAGACTGGAACGAAGCCGCTTACGGCTTTGTTCCAGTCTGTCCCTAGCCGCCGAAGGCGGCGGATTGTTGATCGGGCCTCCCGGTAGGCCCGGTAAGAGCGGCGGGAGGCGGCGGGAGGGGGGACGTTCCCTCCCACTCCTCCGGTATAACA
Organism: Aquarana catesbeiana; assembly: GCF_042186555.1. Classification (NCBI taxonomy): domain Eukaryota; kingdom Metazoa; phylum Chordata; class Amphibia; order Anura; family Ranidae; genus Aquarana; species Aquarana catesbeiana. The sequence goes on from NC_133327.1 coordinate 279,360,808, forward strand.
GCCGAGTGGCTTTTAGCCGCCACATCGGATGTTATCCCTGGAAAGCCGATCGCTCTAAAAAACAGTACTGGGATGATGCCTGCAGCTGCGGGCATCATCCCTGTATAACCCCCGAAAGCCGAGGCCGCACATCTGCGTACGCTCGGTAGGAAGGGGTTAATATTACGTGTTTTATACATAATTAAGAAAGGGAAAGTGAGATGTTATTAAAAACTAATAAATAGAAATAGATTATTAAAAGCTAGTGAATAGAACAATTGCAAAAGTAAAACATTGAGAAGGGAGGGGGGAGTAGAGAGCGTTTAGTAGATGTGTCTGTGTGTTAGGTGAAGGTTACAGAACACATTTCAACAGTGAGAACAAAATGGAGTCTCTTGCGCTTAAATGAACAGTACAGTGAATGTCCATGTAATTTCCCTCCTTTTGTTAGCAAGATGACTGACGCCATGTGCCAGTTGTGCTAAAACTGAGTACAAACTCCTGGGTAGATACCATCTGTTGTTAGCGCTCCACAGCCCTGCTGATTTTGGGTAGCATTACATTTGATCCACTTATCCTTCTCTTCCTCAGGGGCCTGGTTCTGCAACTGAATTTGAGTTTCTACATCTCACTGCTCTTGATGAGGGGAATCTGTCCCCGCTACCTGGGCAACCCCTACAGTGGGTGTGACTCCAAATGCCATATGGGCAGCATCCTTTGCCGCTTGGCCCGGTAAAGCATTTCCTCTGGCTGTCATGTCATTTCCCCTTGCATGTCCTTTTACCTTCAAGATGGCAACTTCTGCTGGTTTCTGAAAGGCCTCAAATAGCCGCTCTGAGTTTTACATGTCTCACTGGCTTTCCTGCACTAGTCAGGAAGTTCCATGCTTTCCAAATAGGCCCAAAATAGTGGGCTATTCCAAACGCATATCTGCTGTCAGTGTAAATGTTTCCCCTTTGATTCTCTAGGAGATGACATGCTTTGACTACAGCACACAACTCCACTTCCTGTGCTGACATCTGGGGTGTCAATGCTTCCTGATATAAAATGGTGTCTGTAGCGGTTACAGCAAACCCTGTGTGTGTCTGACCATCATCAGTGTAAAATCTGGAACCATCTACGAATAAGTGTGTGTCACAATCTGATAAGGGCTCATCTTTTGCTGGTGAGACAGAGGCCCTTTCTACCTCCATCAGAGCCATACGATCATGAGAAAAACTCTCAGGTTCTACATCAGTACCATTTGTTGCATCTTCCTCATCAATTATAGGAAGAAGAGTAGCCGGATTTAAAGTAACACATCGTTTGATTGTTAAATTCGATGGAGCAAAAAGAGCAGACTGGTACTTGTCAAATCTACTGGCAGACACATGTCTGGTATTTAATTGATTCATGATTCATGAGGCTGATACATACATCACAGGCCTCTGTTTGTCTCCATGTAGCTGGGTGAGTACACCTGCAGCAAATCCATTGACTTCATGACAGAACAATGAGAAAGTCTTAGTATAGTCAGGAAGTCCAATGGTTGGAGCTTCAGACAAAATTTTAATAAGCTCCTTCATCTGCAATTCATTGTCCCATGTGAGTTTGAAATGGTTTCTAGTGGTAGCCTCATATAGAGGAGCCATAAGTTCTGATGCATTTGGAATCCAGTCCCTACAATATCCCACTAACCCCAGGAAGGCACATAGTTGCCGTACATTTTTTGGCTTTTCAAAATTTTGTAGAGTTTTAACTCGATCAGGGGTTAGGTGACAGATTCCATGTGAAATGCAGTGACCCAGGAAGATCACTTTCTCTTGGCAGTAAACGTTGTTGTTACTGTTATAGAGAAACATGAGAAAGCTTACTGTTTCTCTGCTACAAATGTCCTTTGTATCAGAACAAATAAGCAAATCGTCTATGTACTGAAGCAAAACTGTGTTTGGGTGTGAGGTGACCATTGGTCCAATACTTGCTTTAACGCAGTATTATATTCAGGGGGGCTTCTCACACAGCCTTGGGGCAATCTTGTCCCTGCTAACTTTTGGGCATCATGGATAAATGAAAAAAGGTGCCAGCAATCTGGGTGCTGGGGCACCGAAAAGAAAGCGTTTGCAAGATCAATCACTGTAAAGCAGGTGCTGGTGGCAGGTATTCCACTTAGTAAAGTGCGGGGGTTGGGCACGATCGGGGTATCTGCCTCAATTATATTGTTAATGGCTCTCAAATCATGCGCCATGCAGTGTGTCACCTGCCCACCTTTCTTGTCTGGCTTCTTTGCAATTGGGAACTAGGGTGTATTGACTTAATTGGTACAACAACCCGTGCTGCTTTCAGTTGAGTGATTTGATCCTTTAGCCCCTCAGTCTGGGCAATACTCAGTGGGTACTGTTTAATCTGTGGGAGATGGGCTCCTGGTTTAATTTTTATCATGACTGGGGTGCAATCCAGCAGACCTACATCATATTTGCTGGTGGCCCATAATTCAGCGGGAATCCCTTTCAATTCTGGTGGAAATGGTGGAGTGGAGTCTTGGATTAAAAATACTCCACAGGCAGAATTTAAAACTTCTCCTGACAGACTACTGACCACTTGGACTCCTGTATGAGCGTAGTCTATGTTTGCTAAAATTTAGTTCAAAATGTCAGCTCCCAAAAGATTGGTAGGAACTGTGTCTGAAACTAACACTTTAGTCACAATTTCTGTTTGTTGTCCTAGCCTGAGTTTAGGTGGCTTGGACTCAACCAAATCAGTAGAGGTCCTGGTTAGGCATAATATTTGTAGATAATAATCCTGGAGGTAAGTCCTCTATATTAAAAACACTTCGGCTTGCACCAGTACCTATTAAACAGGTTAATTCTGTTTCTCCTCCAGTAGGGATGAGCCGAACACCCCCCTGTTCGGTTCGCACCGGAACATGTGAACAGGCAAAAAATTTGTTCGAACATGCGAACACCGTTAAAGTCTATGGGACAGGAACATGAATAATCAAAAGTGCTAATTTTAAAGGGTTATATGCAAGTTATTGTCATAAAAAGTGTTTGGGGACCTGGGTCCTGCCCCAGGGGACATGGATCAATGCAAAAAAAAGTTTTAAAAACGGACGTTTTTTCGGGAGCAGTTATTTTAATAATTATTAAAGTGAAACAATAAAAGTGTAATATTCCTTTAAATTTCATACCTGGGGGGTGTCTATAGTATGCCTGTAAAGGGGCGCATGTTTCCCATGTTTAGAACAGTCTGACAGCAAAATGACATTTCAAAGGAAAAAAAGTAATTTAAAACTACTCGCGGCTATTAATGAATTGCCGGTCCGGGGGTTGGGCACGATCGGGGTATCTGCCTCAATTATAGTGTTAATGGCTCTCAAATCATGCGCCATGCAGTGTGTCACCTGCCCACCTTTCTTGTCTGGCTTCTTTGCAATTGGGAACTAGGGTGTATTGACTTAATTGGTACAACAACCCGTACTGCTTTCAGTTGAGTAATTTGATCCTTTAGCCACTCAGTCTGGGCAATACTCAGTGGGTACTGTTTAATCTGTGGGAGATGGGCTCCTGGTTTAATTTTTATCATGACTGGGGTGCAATCCAGCAGACCTACATCATATTTGCTGGTGGCCCATAATTCAGCGGGAATCCCTTTCAATTCTGGTGGAAATGGTGGAGTGGAGTCTTGGATTAAAAATACTCCACAGGCAGAATTTAAAACTTCTCCTAACAGACTACTGACCACTTGGACTCCTGTATCAGTGTAGTCTATGTTTGCTAAAATTTAGTTCAAAATGTCAGCTCCCAAAAGATTGGTAGGAACTGTGTCTGAAACTAACACTTTAGTGACAATTTCTGTTTGTTGTCCTAGCCTGAGTTTAGGTGGCTTGGACTCAACCAAATCAGTAGAGGTCCTGGTTAGGCATAATATTTGTAGATAATAATCCTGGAGGTAAGTCCTCTATATTAAAAACACTTTGGCTTGCACCAGTACCTATTAAACAGGTTAATTCTGTTTCTCTTCCAGTAGGGATGAGCCGAACACCCCCCTGTTCGGTTCGCACCGGAACATGTGAACAGGCAAAAAATTTGTTCGAACACGCGAACACTGTTAAAGTCTATGGGGACACGAACATGAATAATCAAAAGTGCTAATTTTAAAGGGTTATATGCAAGTTATTGTCATAAAAAGTGTTTGGGGACCTGGGTCCTGCCCCAGGGGTCATGGATCAATGCAAAAAAAAGTTTTAAAAACGTACGTTTTTTCGGGAGCAGTGATTTTAATAATGCTTAAAGTGAGACAATAAAAGTGTAATATTCCTTTAAATTTCATACCTGGGGGGTGTCTATAGTATGCCTGTAAAGGGGCGCATGATTCCCATGTTTAGAACAGTCTGACAGCAAAATGACATTTCAAAGGAAAAAAAAGTAATTTAAAACTACTCGCGGCTATTAATGAATTGCCGGTCCGACAATACACATAAAAGTTCATTGATAAAAACGGCATGGGAATTCCCCACAGGGGAACCCCGAACCAAAATTAAAAAAAAAATGGTGTGGGGGTCCCCCTAAATTCAATACCAGGCCCTTCAGGTCTGGTATGGATATTAAGGGGAACCCCGGCCAAAATTTAAAAAAAAATGGCATGGGGTCCCCCTCAAAATCTATACCAGACCTGAATCAGGTCTGGTATGGATTTTAAGGGGAACCCCGCGCCAAAATTTTTAAAAAAATGGCGTGGGGTCCCCCCAAAAATCCATACCAGACCCTTATCCAAGCACGCAACCAGGCAGGCCGCAGGAAAAGAGGGGGGACAAGAGAGCGCCCCCCCTCCTGAACCGTACCAGGCCACATGCCCTCAACATTGCGAGGGTGCTTTGGGGTAGCCCCCAAAGCACCTTGTCCCCATGTTGATGGGGACAAGGGCCTCATCCCCACAACCCTTGCCGGTGGTTGTGGGGGTCTGCGGGCGGGGGGCTTATCGGAATCTGGAAGCCCCCTTTAACAAGGGGACCCCCAGATCCCGGCCCTCCCCCCTGTGTGAAATGGTAAGGGGGTACAAAAAACCCCTACCATTTCACAAAAAAGTGTCAAAAATTTTAAAATGACAAGAGATAGTTTTTGACAATTCCTTTATTTAAATGCTTCTTCTTTCTTCTATCTTCTATCTTTTATCTTCCTTCTTCTATCTTCTATCTTCCTTCGGTTTCTTCCTCCATCTTCTTCTTCTTCTGGTTCTTCTGGTTCTTCCTCCGGTGTTCTCGTCCGGCATCTTCCTCCGCAGCGTCTTCTTCCCTTCTTCTTCTCGGGCCGCTCCGCATCCACCATGATGGGAGGCTCCTGCTGTGTGATGCTTCTCGTCTGCTGACGGTTTTTAAATAACGGAGGCCCCGCCCCCTCTGACGCACGGGGACTTGATGGGGACTTCCCTGTGGCATTCCCCATGATGTCAGAGGGGGACAGGGTTACCCGTTACGTAAGCATTGAGCTACTCCAAAACACCCTCTCAATGTTGAAATGTTTTTGTGAAATGGTAGGGGTACTTTTGTACCCCCTTACCAATTCACACAGGGGGGAGGGCCGGGATCTGGGGGTCCCATTGTTAAAGGGGGCTTCCAGATTCCGATAAGCCCCCCCGCCCGCAGACCCCCACAACCACCGGGCAAGGGTTGAGGGGATGAGGCCCTTGTCCCCATCAACATGGGGACAAGGTTCTTTGGGGGGCTACCCCAAAGCACCCTCCCAATGTTGAGGGAATGTGGCCTGGTACGGTTCAGGAGGGGGGGCACTCTCTCGTCCCCCCTCTTTTTCTGCGGCCTGCCAGGTTGCGTGCTCGGATAAGGGTCTGGTATGGATTTTTGGGGGGACCCCACGCCATTTTTTTCTATTTTGGCGCGGGGTTCCCCTTTGGTATGGATTTTGAGGGGGACTCCACGCCATTTTTTTTTTTAATTTTGGCCCTGGACCTGAAGGGCCTGGTATGGAATTTAGGGGGACCCCCACGTCATTTTATTTTTTGATTTTGGTTCGGGGTTCCCCTGTGGGGAATTCCCATGCCGTTTTTATCAATTAACTTTTATGTGTATTGTTGGACCGGCAATTCATTAATAGCCGCGAGTAGTTTTAAATTACTTTTTTCCTTTGCTGATGTCAGACTGTTCTAAACACGGGAAACATGCGCCCCTTTACAGGCATACTATAGACACCCCCCAGGTACAAAATTTAAATGAATATTACACTTTTATTGTTTCACTTTAAGCATTATTAAAATCACTGCTCCCGAAAAAATGTCCGTTTTTAAAACTTTTTTGCATTGTTCCATGTCCCCTGGGGCAGGACCCAGGTCCCCAAACACTTTTTATGACAATACCATGCATAAAAGCCTTTAAAATGAGCACTTTTCATTTCTCCCATAGACTTTTAAAGGGTGTTCTGCGGCTTGCGAATTTGCCGCGAACACCCCAAATTGTTCGCTGTTCGAGTCGAACATGAGTTCGACTCAAACTCGAAGCTCATTCCTATCCTCCAGGATAGGGGAGTTCTTGTAAAAATACTTTCTCTGGCCTCGGGACCTTTGTCTTCCCTATTAACATGATACTGGCATGCCATTTTCCTATGCCTGGTCCACTGCTTTTGGCAGAGAACTGGGATCGGCATGAGGTGCCTCTAAGCTCCTTTCCAGTCTACAGTCAGGAAGATGGCAGAGTTTGGCTATGTATCCTTCCCCATTACAATTGTAGCATATAATTGGTCCCTGATTGCCATGATTTCTGAAATTGCCTTTGCCTCTTCCTCTTCCTCTCTGCTTCCCCATGTACATAACCTTGGGTTTGCTGTCTTTTTGGCTATTCCTGTTTTCTATGGATAAAAGGATAGACAGGACGTCTCCAATAGACATATTGCCTGCCTCAGGCCTTGCTGTGAACAACTTTTCTTTCAAATGGGGTATTAAACCATCAAGAAACCTTTGTTTCACCAGTTGTGTAGATGGACTTGCAGTTTCTCCCGCCTTCCCTTCCTCTATTTTAATGCCTGCTTCCATAGCCATATCACTTAACTGCCTCCAATAAGCCCCTGCTGCTTCCTCTTTCCCTTGCATAGCATTCATAAATTCAGCATGTCTGGTTTGTCCATATATTTGGGGCAATTTTTCCTTCAATTTCTCACAAACCTCCTGTCCACTAACCATCTTACCTAGATTTTTGACATCTACACCACATTCTTTAAGTATATAGCCAGACATGTTGCTTCCCACTGCTTTAATAAGAAGCTGATGAATGTCAGAAGCAGAAGCCTCATATGCTTCCTGTGCAGCGCTAAATTTGTTTGCAAACCCAATTGGATTCTTTCCAGGATCTCCCAATCCCTCTAATATGGCTCTCATATCTTGGGGACTAAAAGGTACATGCCATTTAATTTGAGACTGTCAACAGCATTACCTTCAAAAACGAATTGCGTTCTGACAGGATAAATTGCTACAGATTGCTCTGTGCCAGGGGCAGAAGGGGTGGCATCTCCCTTCCTTCTATCTTCATCTTGCTGCCACAATTTGGAAATTATGGTTTGCTCCGGAAGTTCAGACTCTATCTCTCTTTCTTTGGCCAAAGCCTTAAGTTCAAAGAGATCTAGCTTTGCATATGTGCCTTTTGATTTATGCCAATCATCTGTTTCTAGGATACAAGCCAAAACCCTCTTTGTAGGTTGATATGGGGCTGTTAAACCTCTACTCTCTACTATATTGCCCAGCTGATCTTTTGTGTGTTCCTTGTAATCTAATTCTTTTGCTTTTATGTGTGGACCCCTTAAAGCCAAACTGGCAGCCACATAAGGTGGGGGGTCCTCCTCTACAGAGTCTTCTGGTCAAACGTAGTAAATTTGGACAGTACTTTCATTAAACATCTCCGTCAAGCCAGTTTGATTTGCTACTTTAGCTTCTGTCTCCCATGTGCAAGCTATTCTCCACATTCTTTCACTGCACAGTAGTGGGCCATAATCGTGCAGAAAAGTTTGCCATACTTCTAAATCAAAATTCCCTTCAGATTTTAAAGGTTTAGCTGTTCCCTTTGTCCATTCTACCCATTAATCTAGGGGCTCAGTATAGGCGGAACTGTACCTTCAGTTCATATATTCTCTAGCGCTCATTTTGCGCTGGGCATTTTCTGAAGGCCTCTCGCCCTTCTTTCCCTTAATTAATTTAATGCCCATAATGACTGGCCAGTCTTCTCTACTTGTGCCTATACCCTCTTGCCTCTAAAACAAACAGTACTGCAAATCTGCAGATTTACAAGAATAGTCTCCACTTATCTACGTAGATAGAAGGGGTTTATGACAATAGACAAAACACTAATTAAGAGACCCTCCTCATCTCTTCTCTTCTCTGTGAGTTTTATCTGACCCTACCATGCGCCTCTGACCCAGGTCACCCACAAGGAGTCAACGCAGGGAACTGCAGAGGATTCTCCCTATCCTCACCCAGTCCAACCCGTGAAGGGGGACACAAACACATTCACACACACACGTTACCCAACCATAAAGGTCACAGAGTGGTCTGGTTTCCTTGAGAACTGACAGATAGGATACATAGGAAAGGCAGAAATATAGCAAGCTTAAGGGCAGCTTACCTAGCCGGCATTTGAGGTCTGCGTTTCCCAATGATCCCGATCAAAGCGTGGTTCCTTCTGGAGACTCTGCCAAACTCCTGATATCTGACTCGCCAAATTGTTATGACTAATTTCTGATTGGGACTCTAAAACAAAGTTAATACTGCAGCTGCAGGAACAGATTCACAGGACTCAATCACTGTGTACATTCAGTGTCAAAATTTATTATTACATGGTATTTTATACATAGATAAGTAAGGGGTGGTGTGAGATGTTATTAAAAACTAACAAATAGAAATATGTTATTAAAAGCTAACAAATAGAAATATATTATTAAAAGCTAGCGAATAGAACAATTGCAAAAGTAAAACATTGAGAAGGAAGGGGGGAGTAGAGAGCATTTAGTAGGAGATGTATCTGTGTGTTAGGTGAAGGTTACTGAACACATTTCAACAGTGAGAACAAAATGGAGTCTCTTGTGCTTAAATGAACAGTACAGTGAATGTCCATGTCACAGGTATTTTCATATCATGTGCAATCTTGCAATTCATTATGCTTCCTATCCTGCATCCCTTTTGTAAAAAAAACTGCCTCCGAGTTGTTGTCAGTCATGTCCTAACATCATTCGACACAGGCATCCTTCTGCCAAACACGATTGTGGCTTAGATCCAAGCCTCTGAGCCGCTGTTGGTCATTGTTCAATATTACTAGCCATAGGCTTCACTGGTTATAAGATTTACTGTCCATGGGGTTGCCGTCTCATCCATTTGGAAATGAGCATGTATTGTTTGTACGGATTCTGTGGCCCACCTGGTGCCTTGTCTGCACTTGATTAGCCTGGTGGGCTGGGTGGTTGGTAGGTGTTCGGTTTCAGAGTAAGGGGTGGCATACACTCTACAACCAATCTGTATCAGATTCATTTGATACATTTTACAACTGATTCGTATCAGAGTCATTTCTCTTTACAACCGATTCATATCAGATACATTGCATACTTTCTACCGTTGCCATTCCTTGAATCCCCCGTGCCGTGTGTTTCAGTTCCCGCAGCGAAACTTACAAATCGTTTGTACACGGTTCTTCTCTCATTTATTTACCAAACCAAATTTTCTGTGCGTCATGCATGGCGCCACACCACACTCTTCGGATGTGTTGCACACCCGCTCCAGTCCAATGCGAAATCGGTCCCACGGTCACTGATAGGAATCGTTACCATATTTTGTCATGTCAAAATTTGTGGCCACTCGCGGTGTCGCCCGTACCATGTGTTTGGCTCCCGCAGTGGAACTTATGAATCATTCGTACGCACTTCTTGCGTTCTATTTTCTACACTAAACCTTGTTGTTTTGCCTTGTGCACGACATCACGCCACACCTTCCCAATATGTTGCACTCCCGCCACAGTCAGCTGCAAACTCACTCGCATGGCCTACTGTCGCAAGTAAGATTCTTTACCATATTCTTTATGTCCTATCAATTCGATACCATTCATTGTCTCCCATATCATTCGTTAGTTCCCCCTATGGAAACTACGAATCAAACGAACGTTGTCCTTATCCCTTATACTGCTCACTTAAGGGTACGGTGACCCGCCAAACAAACCAGGTGTTTCTGTCCTTTTCTCAGTAACCCAACTTTCGTTCGTTGAGACCCTTGCAGCCATGCAAAACTGTATCAGCAGCCTGTTACTCTTGTTGAGACCCTTGCAAAACGCAATATCTCAGCAACCTCTCACTCATAAAAAAAAAAAACCTTTACCACGACGCAATTTCAGCCCAGCAACCTGACACCTGTTGAGACCCTTACAACCATGTAAATCATCTCAGCAGCCTGACACCCTTGTTAAGACCCTTGCAAAATGCAACATCGTCTCAGCAACCTCTTACTTGTCAAAAAAACAAAAAATTAAATGTAAAAATAAATAAATAAATAAATAAATAAATATTTGTCACCACGCAATCTCGGCCCAGCAACCTGACACCTGTTGCAACCCTTGCAACCACGCAAAATCGTCTGAGCAGCCTGACACCTTTGTTGAGACCCTTGCAAACGCAATACTGTCTCAGCAGCCTAACAGTCATTGAGACCCTTGCAACCACGCAATACCGTCTCGAGCAACCTCCCACTCATCAAGACCTTTGTGACCACGCAGTTTTGCCCCAGCAACCTGACATTCATTGAGACCCTTGCAGCCAGACAAATCGTCTTAGCAGCCTGACACTCTTGTTGAGACCCTTGTAAACGCAATATGGTCTCAGCAGCCTCACCCTCATCGAGACTCTTGCAAACGCAATATCGTCTCTGCAAACCCGACACCCATTGAGACCCTCGCAGTTATGCAATATTGTCTCAGCAACCTGACACTCATTTGAGACCCTTGCAAAATGCAATATTGTCTCAACAACCTCACACTCAACTAGACCTTTGCGACCAGGAAATCTTGTCTCAGCAACCTGACACCAGTTCAGACTCTTGCAGCCATACAAAATCGTCTCAGCAGCCTGACACTTATTTGAGGCCCTTGCAACCACGCAATATCATAAAAAAAAAAACCTAATACTCATCGAGACCCTTGCAATCACGCAATATCATCTCAGCAATCTGACTGGGACCCTTTGCGACCACACAATATCGTCTCAGCAAACCAGGTTGGGACCCTTGCAACCACGCAATATCGTCTCACACAACCTCATACTCATCGAGACCCTTGCAACCACGCAATACCATCTCAGCAACCTGACTGGGACCCTTTGCAACCACACAATATCGTCTCAGCAAACCAGGTTGGGACCCTTGCAACCACGCAATGTCGTCTCAAAAAACAAACCTTCATACTAATCGAGACCCCTGCAACCACGTAATATCGTCCCAGCAACCTGACACTCACTGACACCCTTGCAACCACGCAATATCATCTCCAGTAGTAAAAAAACACTTTGCAGTATGCACCTACGTGCAAACCTGCATACAAACTGACTTGCAAACACACCTCAGTGGCAAACAATCAGCCACACAAACACGCAGCGACACCAAGTTGGCCACTCATCTCCAGTGGCACGCGGGCCACTAATCTTTTCTCTGTCTTTCTCCCTGAGGTTAGTTCAGGTTTCCATCCGGCACCAGGTTGGACTTTATCTCCACAGGTAAAAAAAAAAAATATATATATATATATATATATATATATATATATATATATATATATATATATATATATATATGAGGGGAGGAACATACAGTTCACATTGTCACCAGGGTCAGTCGCATGACAGAGGTGAGCCAGTTCATTTCAGGTAAAGTCACACCAGGCCCACCACCAGACAGTTATCCACCACCTTGATGACGAACAACCAAGCACACCACCGGCAGATCTAGATAGGTTGAGAATAGTGTTCAGCAATCTCAAAGTGCCCATAGCCGAGCATAAAGTGGAAAGCCTGCCACACTCTCCTAGGTGTCACTCCGGACACGCATGCCATACAGGCTAGCATACCTCCTGACAAACTAGCCCGTACCAGGACAGTTATCCACAACTTCACCGGGTCACAAGGGTGTACCATGAGGCAATCCTAATCCTTACTAGGGATGCTGAACTTTGTGATGAGGATTATTCCTCAAGGATATCACAGCTTTTAGTTTTTCTCACACCAGTGCAAGATCCAGACCAAGTTCTCAAACTAGACCAAGCAGCAGTTGCAGACTTAGCTATGTGGAACAGGTTCCTCACCAGCTGGAACGGCATTTCAATGTTCATCCCGGCAGTGTCAACCGAGCCACCACGGTTGGTCACCAATGCCGGAGCCTCCACGGGCTTCGCCGCCATTTTCGGCCGCCTCTGGTTCGCCGAACCTTGGCCCCCAGAGATTCTCTTAAATTTCAGCTTTCATCCAGTCTTCATCACTCTTCAAAATGTATCCCATCTTGGCAGCTGCCCAGGTCTGGGGCCACACTTGGACAGGACAGACGGTGCTCTTCACCACGAACAATCAGGCCACGGCCGACATCATCAATAAAGGTAGATCCAAGTGACTCCCCATCATGTCCTTCCTGCGCAGGCTTGCGCAGCTGTCACTCCGTCACCAGTTTAATATCTTCTGTAGACATATTCCAGGCAAATGCAAACACGCAGCTGATGCACTGTCCCGTTTAAACCTTACTTTGTTTTTCCAGCAGGAGCCTGGAGCTGACCCAACAACTACTCCTGTCCCACCTTGGTCGTTGCTGACGATGGACTGAAGTCGCATCTCGCCAATGCAACCCAGCTCATTAACCACTCCTTGGCATGCAACACACTGAAGGCTTATCGCACTGCTTGGAACACTTACCACAAGTTTTTGGCCTCTCGCCCCGGAGCAGCGATAGGCGATGTTAGACACGTCCTAGCCTTTACATCGTATTGCCACAACGCAGCTGGCCCTTTCTCACAATACTGTCAGATTATACCTAGCTGGCATCCAGCATTTCCTGTCCTTACAGGACCCCAGTAAACTGTCAGTATTCTGTCAGTAATCTGGCAGGTTGCCAGCTTTATTTACAGGTGGTTTGCAAAGTCATAAAAATAAACAAAAACAGTAAAGCAAATCCTTGCTGTCTGGCGCTAAACTAAACAGTAAACTGCTCTCTATACAGTGCGGGGCTGGTCCCCATCACCCACAAAACATGAGGTAAAGCAAACCTTCTTTTTCAATCTAAACAAACAGCTCCTCTCTCTCGGATTCCCTTCTTAGTGTCAGGCCAGAGCCCCGCTGTGCTCTCTTCCTGGTCATTTAAAGCAGTGGTCCCCAACCTTTTTGGCACCAGGGACCGGCATTGTGGATGAAAATTGTGGCAAGGCCTGAGGGGGGGTGGGGGTTTATGGGTGATGATGCATTTTTTTGCGGCCAATTCGTCAGAAAAGGGCTGGTGTTAGCACTTCAATTTTTACAACACCATGGTTAATATGGTGTCAGGATGATTGAAGCGCATTATTTTTATTATTATATTGTTATTCAAATTAAAATTAAATAGTTCAACTCACCATAATGCAGAATCTGCCAACAGATGCAGCTTGTCACTTGCCACCAGATGCAGCTTGCCATGTTGCCTATCACCAGATTGCCACTTGCCACATCGCCTGCCACCAGATGCAGATTGCCACATGCCACTAGATGCAGATTGCCACAGTCACATGCCACCGGATGCAGATTGCCACTTGCCACATCGCCTGCCACCAGATGCAGATTGCCACATGCTACCAGATGCAGATTGCCACAGTCACATGCCACCGGATGCAGATTGCCACATGCCACCAGATGCAGATTGCCACAGTCACATGCCACCAGATGCAGATTATCACATGCCACCAGATGCAGATTGCCACCAGATGCAGATTGCCACATGCCACCAGATGAAGATTGCCACATGCCACCAGATGCAGATTGCCACAGTCACATGCCACCAGATGCAGATTGCCACAGTCACTTGCCACATGCCACCAGATGCAGATTGCCACAGTCACTTGCCACATGCCACCAGATGCAGATTGCACATGTCTCCTGCCTCCTAAACGCAATTTGTCACTAAGCACAGAGGCAGTGCAGTGGAGTGGTGGGTTCCGCATGAGAGAGAACAGCGGTGATGCAGGGCGGGTGGTGAGAGATGATGTCATCTCTCTGCTCCCCCGCTTCAACTCCAACAGTGCTGTGTGGGCGGAACAGTGGTGATGTGGGCGGGCCGGCGGTGGGAGATGATGTCATCTCTCTGCTCACCTGCTTCACCCCCAACAGTGTAGCAGCGGGGCTGTGTGGGCGGAAGTGCGGTGTTGGCGGTGATCTCTCTGCTCGCCCGCCGCCGTCGCACCTCAGATTATGGAGACTTCATGGCCCACCTGTAAACAGGCTGCGGACCGGTAGTGGGCCGCAGCCTGGGGGTTGGAGATTTAAAGCCCCTGATTTAAAGTCCACCTGAGCATGGACTCAAGTGGACCACAACACCCAGACTGGAACCAAGCCTGCCACAGAGCGTGGAAAAAATCTGGACCGGATTCTGGTTCAGTCTGCGAAGACTTCGCGAAGTGAAATATACCGATTATCGATGACCTCACCTCACATACCGTCACAATATATATACTGTATATATATATATATATATATATATATATATATATATATATATATATATATATATATATATATATATATATATATATATATATTACTCTGCACTCAGTGTATCCTATATCTACAGTGCATTCCGTGGTGTACTGTTTCTAATACACTTCAAGCAGTGTACACAGTATCTAATACAGTGTGCACAGTTTCTACTACACTTCTGGTGTGGTACACAGTATACAATACAGTGCAGCCATTGTACAGTTTCTAATACACTTCAGGCGGTGTACACAGTATCTAATGCAGTGTAGTGTGGTGTTGCAAAACAAAAAATACATCATGTCCAGAAGGCCACCAAGGAGAGGTAGACGCTCACAGGCCACTAAAAGAGGACAAGCAGCCTCTGTGTCTACAGTCAACAGTGGTGGTCATGGACATGGTGCATCCTCTGCAGGTGGCTGTGGGGCACGCTTGCCCTTTTTTGCTGCTGCTGGCCGTGTTATTGAGCCACAACATGCAGGAGAGTTGGTGGAGTGAATAACCAAGTCGTCCTCATCCTCTTCATCCTCTGTCACCCAGGCTCAGAGAAGTTTGCCTTCCAATGCAGCTGCCAAAGCAACCTACTCCACCAGCTCCTTGTTCACAGTCACTCCTTCTGTAGCCCCACCATCATGCACAGAGGAGTCCCCAGAATTATTCGACCACAATGTTGGTTATATGCTGTTTGAGGATGCGCAGCGATTTGAAGGCTCTGATGTTGGTTCCCGGGTTGAGGAAGCGAGTAACGTGAGCCTAGAGAGAGGGGGTAAAACACAGAAAAACAAAAAAATACTGCGCTACCTATAGAAACTATCCCCCCAAAAAGCAGCAGTTAAACAGTGAGATGTGCACTAAAATAACTAATAAAAAAGAAATAACCGCGCTAAATATAAGTGAAACACGTGAAGCAATCTCAAAGACTTCCGTGAGGAAGTACATATATAAATACAAAAATGTTGAAAAATATTAAAAATTAAATTATGAAAAGTACATGGGTCAACACATGTATGTATGAATCAAACATGAGTGTCCATATGTAATATTTGCGAAAAAAAATAAGTGTCCATATATAGTAACAGAAAATAAAAATGTGAAGTAATGATCTGAAATCAGTCCAAGAAAGACCCCTTGGGTGAATCCAACCAGAGTCAATGGTGTAAAAAATATGAGTGACAACCCATACAGTATCCGCAAATACCCAATAATTGCGCTTACCGCAAGGCAAGCGAACACCAGCCTGTATCACGTCTTGGTGTGGAGAATCCAGATGGTGCTCTTAGACTGTATACATCGTAGCTGAAAGGATGTAATGAGGACACCAAACTTCCATCTCATAGACATGTAAATAAAAAGAAACTGGCCATAGTGTAATACTGCCAAACTAATCAAAGTTTAGAAAAGGTAGAAAACTTACACTAGTGCATAAAGATACAGCAGGAAAAAAAAGGGAACTTAGAGTGAACACTAGCAAAACGTAGTGAAGATGAGACCCCACACTCCGTGCAAATATTGCGCTTACCACAAGGCAAGCCAACAACAGCTTTTGTTCAGTATCGGTTAACCACACCACACTACGTGATCCAACACCAAAATGACATCTCACGAGCATGTAAATAAAAAGGAACTGGCCATAGTGTAATACTGATAAAAACGATTTAATAGATAAAGGTAGAAAACTCACATGAGTATGTAAAAATACAGCAAACAGCCGGCCGGCATATCGAGCACCCGTCCATACTGAAAATGGCGATGACGTCAGAGCGTCAACCTCCCTCAGTGTGGACGGGTGCTCGCTCTGCCGGCCGGCTGTTTGCTGTATTTTTACATACTCATGTGAGTTTTCTACCTTTATCTATTAAATCGTTTTTATCAGTATTATACTATGGCCAGTTCCTTTTTATTTACATACTTGTGAGATGTCATTTTGGAGTCTCTGCTGTATCTCCCGGTTCCTGCCGCAAGCAGTCTAGAACGCCAATGGATCTCTCATACTGCTATTGAACATAAGCTGTGGTTGGCTTGCCTTGCGGTAAGCGCATTATTTGCCTGGTGGTGGATCACGTAGTGTGGTGTGGTTAACCGATACTGAGCACAAGCTGTTGTTGGCTTGCCTTGTGGTAAGTGCAATATTTGCACGGAGTGTGGGGTCTCATCTTCACTACGGAGTTTGCTAGTGTTCACTCTAAGTTCCCTTTTTTTTTCCTGCTGTATCTTTATGCACTAGTGTAAGTTTTCTACCTTTTCTAAACTTTGATTAGTTTGGCAGTATTACACTATGGCCAGTTTCTTTTTATTTACATGTCTATGAGATGGAAGTTTGGTGTCCTCATTACATCCTTTCAGCTACAATGTATACAGTCTAAGAGCACCATCTGGATTCTCCACACCAAGAAGTGATACAGGCTGGTGTTCGCTTGCCTTGCGGTAAGCGCAATTATTGGGTATTTGCGGATACTGTATGGGTTGTCACTCATATTTTTTACACCATTGACTCTGGTTGGATTCACCCAAGGGGTCTTTCTTGGACTGATTTCAGATCATTACTTCACATTTTTATTTTCTGTTACTATATATGGACACTTATTTTTTTTCGCAAATATTACATATGGACACTCATGTTTGATTCATACATACATGTGTTGACCCATGTACTTTTCATAATTTAATTTTTAATATTTTTCAACATTTTTGTATTTATATATGTACTTCCTCACGGAAGTCTTTGAGATTGCTTCACGTGTTTCACTTATATTTAGCGCGGTTATTTCTTTTTTGTTAGAGAGAGGGGGTGCCACAGAAGGACAAGAAACTGGCAGTCATGTTTCACAGCCCGTTCCTGCGCCCAACAAGAGTATCTGTGAGGGGTTACAGTGTTGTGGCACCACCACCACCACCCCCCAAGGCCCAATTGTTCTGCCCTTGTTTAACAGTGGCATGTAATTACAACTTTTAATATAATATTTCACAGCAGGGCCCGTTCCTGCGCCCAGCACGAGTATCTGTGAGTTAAAGTGTTGCGGCAGCACCACCACCCAAGGCCCACTTTTTCTGCCCCTGCTTAACAGGGGCATGTACTATTCTTGATATAATATTTCACAGCAGGGCCTGTTCCTGCGCCCAACAAACATGACTGTGAGGGCTTACGGTGTTCTTTTTTTTTTTTATTATTCTTTATTTTATTTTATAAAAATGTCTTAGTACAATAATACAAAACACATATTTACTAATATCTTAGATTGTACATAACCTTTTTCATAATTCCATCCCCCCCACACCCCACCTCGTACTTAAGGAACAGTCAAGTTAACTTTTATTTTCACCCATTTCGACCATTAACCCCATCTATTATTGACTTATTACCTTGACATATCTCCGCGTCTTTTTAAACGCTTTCCAACTTTCCCATTTGTCCTTTCGGTCTACCCTGTCTTCTTCTCCACTATGATTTAAACTCTCCAGGTTATAAGTTTAATTTATACCAAATATCCAGTCCCGAACTTTGGGGCTGTTGGCTTCCTGCCATTTTTTGGGTATGAGGCTTTTCGCAATGTTAATCAAGTGGGCCATTGTTCGTACTGCCTTACATCCTCTCCCCAGTTAGAATTTACTTGTTTTGTCTGGGGGTCGCGTACCACCTTGCCAGACACTTGTAATTGATCTCAGCCATCTTTGTATCTACAGCAGAACTATGTGTTAATTTCTTTTTGATAGTGTATTTATTTCTGCGTGACCCCAGTTAATTTTCCCATTTTTTGATATATGGCGGGACCTCCAGGTCCTCCCCAGCTGATAGTATTTTTATATATCCGCTCCAGCGGCCTAAGATCTTCCCCAGATCTTATTGGGTAAGGCAATTTCTGGAGGTAACACCATCTATCAATCTCCATTAATTCCGTGTCAAGTCTTAAATCTTGGTAAGTGCTTATTTTACCCATCTTAAGTATGTCTTTCAACTGTGCATTGTCTTTTTTTATCCAGTTCCCCCCAATTGACCTTTTCCCAGGTGCAAAATAATCATTTTCCTTTAAAAAAAAATCAAAGGTGAATTGTATGCCCATTTGTTTTGTTTGTGAATAATGTCCCAAATTTTTAGTGCATTTCGTGTCATTTCCTGCGTGTTCGCTCCCAGTGCCCTATATTGTGGAGGGTTCCATATTATGCTTCTTTATTGTGTGCTACTCATTTCATTTTCTAAATTTACCCACCTCTTTTCATTGTCCTCCTTCGCCCATTCACCACACGTGTAAGTGCCACAGCATTATAATACTTTTTGAGATCTGGGACGGCTAAGCCCCTCTATTTTTTCTCCTTTCCAAGTACTGCAGACGCAATTCTCGTTTTTTTATTTTGCCATATGAACTTCGATATTATAGTTTTTAAAGTTTTAAAATATAATTGCGGCAGGGATAAAGGCAACATTTGGAACTTATAAAGAATTTTCGGGACCAGTACCAACTTTACAGTGTTAATACGCCCTATCCAAGAAAGGAGTCGAGATGATATTTTTTTTACTTCCTTCTTAATTTCATCTAACAAGGGGATGTAATTGATTAAAAATATTTTCCGTAAAGAGGAAGTTAATTTAATTCACAAGTATTTTAAATCCTTCCTCCATGGGAAATGGAATTCTTTTTGCAAACTCACTTCTTCCTGTCTACTTATATTTATATTTAAGATCTCAGATTTACTAAGGTTAATTTTGAAGTTTGAAATTTCTCCATACTGTATTAATGTCTTCAGTAAATTAGGCATTGTGATCCTTGGGTTTGAGATGTAGAATAGCACAGCTTGTGCTCTTCCTTCCCCATCTTAATCCCTTTAATGTCTGGGTTATTATGAATTGAAGTAAGCAGGGGTTCCAAAGTCAGCACGAACAAAAGTGGTGACAGCGGACACCCCTGCCTGGTTCCGTTTTCCATAACAAAGGGGAGGGATGACACACCGTTCACCTTTACAGAGGCAGAAGGATGGTTGTACAGTACTTCAATCCATTGGATCATTCTTGGGCCCAAGACTTCCAACGTTTTTATCGTAAGCCCCCAGTCTACCCTGTCGAATGCTTTTTCAGCATCTATCGACAGGCATAGACCTGGGGACCTAATAGTTTTAAAAGTCTGAAGGAGGAGCAACGTTCTCACACCACTGTCCCTCCCTTCTCTCCCTGGGATAAATCCGACCTGGTCCAGGTAGGTCATCCACTCCTTCAGCCTGATCGCTAGTACTTTAGCATAAAGTTTGGTATCTGCGTTCAATAAGGCTATTGGCCTATAATTTGAACAAAGTGTACTATCCTTCCCCTCCTTTAGAACAACCGTTATTGATGCAGACAGGGCCTCCCCTCCCATTTCATATTTTACACCCAACCCATTCATATGCTGACATAGCTTCAGGACTAGAATCTCTTTATATTTTTTGAGACAATAGGTCGTAAACCCATCTGGTTCTGGGCTTTTACCCGGGGCTGAATCTTTCAATGCTTTATGGATTTCCTCCTCTGTTATGGGTCTATCTAATATGAACTCGTCTCTTACTGATAGGTGAGGCAGTCTGGCATTTTTTAGGAATTCTTTGATCTTCTCAGTTTTCTCTATTTCCTGTTGTCCCTTCTGGTTTACAGAATATAGAGCCCCATAGTAACTCCTGAACACTTTCGCTATCTCATTAGTTGTATATACCATTTCCCCGTTCTTGTTTTGAATTTTTTCTATATAATTGATTTCTCTTTTCTTTTTCAACATTCTCGCTAAGTGTTTGCTTGCTTTATTTCCCCATTTATGTCTTTCTTTTGCTATTCTGAATGTCCTTTTTGACTCCTGTTCCATAATGTCCTTAAGTTTGTCTCTCTTTGACTAATTGATGGAATATCTCCTGATGTTGTCCTTTATTTTGCTTGTGTCCTTGTTCTAATCTGTATATCTCTTCTATTAGAGTATTAATTTTTTTCATTCTCTCTTTTTTTTTTCCCCGCGCCAATGGAGATGAGGACATCCCTAATATAGGCTTTATGTGCCTCCCACAGGGTAGCACCTGAAACTTCCCCTGTATCATTGACTAGGAAATTGTGTTCTATTTCTACAGTACAGCTTCAGCTACTTTCTCATCCTGTAGAAGGGCTTCGTTCAGGTGCCATGAGTACGGCTGTCTTTGAATTCCTGGTATCCTCGTCCTCATTGACACAAGGGAATGATCAGAAAGCATAGATATTTCTATGTTTGTTTCCATTACCTGCTCCAAAAGCCTGTGATCCACCATTATATAATCCAGCCTTGAGTACGTCCCGTGCACAGGGGAGAAAAATGTATAATCCTGTGTCTTCGAGTGCTGTGCCCTCCACACATCCATCAATTGGCATTGACGCATTTTCTGTTTGATCATTTTTAACAGGGCCTTATTTGTCCCCTATACAGGGGATGTTCTATCCAAGATCGGGTCCATACAGAAATTCAAGTCTTCAGTCAATATCACATCCCCCATCTTAAAATCCATTAACCTGCCCATGGCCTGTTTCAAGTACTTTATGGGGTTCTTATTAGGGCAATATATATTTGCCAATGTAAATGTCCTTTCCCCCAATCTGCCCTTTAAAAAGAGCTATCAGCCTTCGGGATCTGTCATCCTATCTTCCAGTATGAATCTCGTCATTTTCGCAAACCCAATTGCCACCCCCTTGGCCCTCTTAGTTAATGAGTCCCCATAGTAGCAAGTCGGAAAATCTTTAGAATATAATTTAATGTTTGTGTCCTGGGAAAGGTGGGGCTCCTGTAAAAACACCACTTCAGCTCTATACTGCTTAAGTTCTTTTAAAAATGTCTCTTGGCTGGGGAATTTAGACCTCTAACATTATATGTAAGGAAATTTGTTTCTGTCATCTATTTTCTTTCTTTTCTTTCCTTCCTCCCCCCCCCCCTTATGTCTTCCTCTGTCCTTCTTCTAAATTTGGGCTGCTTGGGGGGGTCTACAGGCCTCCGATGCGGTCAAGGTCTTTCCTGGGTGTTTCCTTGCCTCTTAATGATTGGTGGCTGGAAGACCTTAATATGGGGTTTCTGTCCTACACCAATCATTCCGGATTTCCCCCACCCAATGCATCTCTCACTTACATTAGGGGTCCCAGGGCTCTTACATATCTGAGGATATTGAACCCTTTGATGGAGGTTCTGTCTACTGTGGGTGGTTACTGTTCGTAACAGTACTTCTCTTTTTGCCTGTTCGCAAGTTCTGCTGCGAACCGAACCGGGGGGTGTTCGGCTCATCCCTACTACATCACAGTGTGGTAATATCTTCTCATAAGAATTGTGCTATTCTGTGTTTTCTGAGATCTTGCTGTAAGGATGGTGACCTCACCCTTGCCTAGGTACCACAGGGGTATATTGACTAACTTTTTTTTTCCCTCAAGTTTTTTTTGTCATTTTGGTTAAGTGTTTAAAGATTACAAAGGCAGCCCTCAATGTAGAGCGCATTTTTTTATTTTAGCGCAAGGTCTACTGTATAGAGAAGGGATAACTTAGTTTAGACCCCTTTCACACTGGAGGCATTTTTCAGGCGCTAAAGGGCTAAAAATAACGCCTGAAAAATGCCTCCCCTGCAGCTCCAGTGTGAGAGCCCAAGTGCTTTCACACTGGGGCGGTGCACTTGCAGGATGTTAGAAAAAGTCCTGCAAGCATCATCTTTGGAGTGGTTTAGAGCGGTGTATACACTGCTCCTCCACCGCCCCTGCCATTGAAATGGATGGGCACCGCTGCCAAAGCACCTGCAAAGCGCTTCGGCAGCGGCACATTGCGGGCGCATTTAACCCTTTCTTCGGCCGCTAGCGGGGGTTAAAAGTGCCCTGCTAGCAACCGAAAAGCACCACTAAAACGAAGGTAACAAGTCACTAAAACTAGCAGCACTTTACCACTAACTCAAAGTGGTTCCAATGTGAAAGGGGTCTTAAAGATAATGAGGTGCATAATATGGACAGAGAGGACAATTGGTTTGCAAGGAGTGTGAGAGAGTATTAACATTTGTCGCTATAGACCATTCTCAAATACTTAGAATTGCTACTAGAAAATGAATGTAACTTCAGCCGTAAAGTATAACTGTAGGCAAAATGTTTTTTGTTTTGAATAGAGTGGAGAGGGATTAGAACACCTGTCGGGTTTATATTGCTGTTTGTGCCCATTAGGGAGATTCACCATCTCTATTTGTCCCATTTGCTGTTATCACCAAAAGTGAAAGTAAATAGAATCCAATCTCTTTCCAAGATGGGGAAAAAAAGTTTTGCCTTCAACTTTAGGGAAAAAATAGGAACATTCATTCTACCATTTACCCACAAGGTGGCAGCATTCTAACTATAATGGGAGACAGGAGGCTTAAAAATTCTTATGTTTGTAACTTTATTTTCTTGGAATAAAGAAGCATGAAATACAGCTGGCCACAGACAGATTTTCAGATTTGATCTGTCACATTCATAGCTCCCAACTGTCCCTTATTTCGAGGGACTGTCCCTGATTTAAAGCAATGTCCCTCTGTCCGTCTTTACTCCTCATTTGTCCTTCATTTTGGTCTGATCCTCATAGTTGTATATAAAATGTACTTTTTATCTTTCAAAAAGTGTTTCCCAGTACTAAACCTTTCATCCAATTTCTAAACTGCTTCATTTGTACATTTTGAAGAGCCAATATAAAGGAATAGTAGTGGTAAAAAAAGTCCTTGTGGATTTAATTAACCTTTTTTTTGGTTAATTTTCCTTTAAGAGGCTGTGGCAGGGGGCGTGCCCTATGCCTACATACGTTTGTTAGTAGGTGTCCCTCATTCTCATCTCAAAATATTGGGAGGTATGCACATCAGTAGAATTTAGCAGCAACTATGTAGTGTAAGGGTGTACTGAAAAAATCCCCTCAAACTATATTCAAGCAGAATCTTATGCTACACAGTTGTTGGCAGATTTTGTAGATACGACAACTCAAGTAAACAAAATGTGACTGTGTGTCACCAGCAGGTGTGGCTACTGGCCAATGCAGAGATAACATCCAAAGACATAGCTGGTCGGTTTCTTGGTGTTGCTGCATGAAAAAATATATAGCTTAATCTTCCTCAGGTCTACAATGCTAAATTTGGCTAAAGGGGTAATGAGTTCACCACGCTATGACTGCAGATTCACATTTCACATCAGAAACAGAATAGATCTGCCAAGTATGAGATCTGACACAGATCTGGCTGATTCACACAAGATTGCAGTAGCTTGTACCAGAGGGTCTCTGGTAGTTTATATTTGGGGTAATATCGGCCATTGCTTCCCATAATGCCCTTCATTTTAGGCCTTGACCCACAGCTAAAACAGGAAGGTTTGAGTTATCACATACAACGTCCATGTGAAAGTGTTCCAGTGTCTGCCTGCTGTTACGCCAACACTTCATATTCCTGATATGTGGCTGCTGTACCATGTACTTGTATAATAAAATATCCTGTTTTCTTTGTATTGCTTCCCTTATGTGAAATTCCTAGTGTTCGTGCTAGTCTCCTTGCTTTCCTATTAAAAACTGACCACACTAAGCAGGAGAGCACATCGTTGTCAGTTCTCTAGCTATGTTGGGAACTCAGTGTGCTCTCCTTCAATGATGAGACCTGTCCCCACTGCACAGCCATTCACTGGCATGCTCAGTGCATACCTCTTAACATTTTGAGATGGGAATGAGGGACACCTACTAACAAATGTATGTAGGCATAGGACACGTCCCCTGCCACACCCCCTTATAGGAAAATTAACCAAAAAAAAAGGTTAATCAAATCCACAAGGACTTTTTTTACCACTACTATTCCTTTACATTGGCTTTTAGGTTGAAAGGTTTAGCACTGGGAAACTCTTTTTGCAAGATAAAAAGTGCATTTTATATACAACTATATAGATCAGACCAAAATGAGGGACAATGAGGGGGGAAAGAGAGACAGAGGGACATTGCTCCAAATCAGGGACAGCTGGCAGCTATGCTCAGTGTATTGCTGCTTCTCCTCCCCCCAGCTGAGAACAGAAGGAATTTGATCATTTATAAATAAGGGAAAAAAGGTATTTATAATATTTTTTTATATCTATAAAAAAATGTTTTGCCTTTCATTTTTATTTTAAACTGAATGGGTTGTTTTACAAAGTGATTGTTTACAACCACTTTATGGATGATATACACGGACCAAATTCTGCCAGTCTGGTCTGTGTGTACTGCTGTCTGTTCAACAGAAGCCGGTCATTAGAACGGTCATGCTGGGAAAACCCCAGCATTCGATCACCGCTTAGAGTACAACCATAGTTAAATTATTTCTTCCTTATAATGAATAGTCTTGATGGGACAGATATCTGTTCAAAAAGGATAGACAGGAAACAACAGCCTGTCATCCATAGTTCCAAGACACACCTCTGTTTTTTAAGAAGACTGTCAGAGAGCTCATCTCGGTAGGCAGGGTGCTCGCGGTGGTGTGCGTCGGCGCGCGCTGGCGTGCGCGTTCCTGTTGGTCCTGTTGCGCACGCTCCTTGTGGCACTGGTATGCATCTTCCGGTCAGGCCTGGTGTGTGTGCCGGCGTGCGTGTGCGCGCGCGGGCGTGTGCGCGTGCCTGTGCGTGCCGGTGCGCGCGCCGTTTGGCGCCAATCTGTCTATTTAAGCTGGCCTCACTCTCTGATCAGTGCTGCCTGATCAAAAGCTCTGTCGTTCCTTGTACCTGTTTCCTGTGCCTGTAAAACTAGATCTCCTGACTACCCGGCTTGTCTCCTGGACTCCTCTGAACTCTGCCTGCACCTGACCTCTGGCCTGTCTGACTATTCTTCTGCCTGCTCCATTGTACCTCGTTGCCTGCCTGTTGCCGAACCCAGCCTGTCTCCTGACCACCCTGTTCAGTCTTGTTGCCTGTGTTCCAGCCTGCACCTTGCTGCTTAAGGATTGCTCATCCACCTGCATCTGGACTCTGTTACCAGGCTCCCATACCACTCTGTACTCCTGTGCTTCCTGTATACTCTACCAGGGGCCCGCGAGTCGGATGCGTAAGAGAGCCTGCCCTCTGCCCAAGCGGACTCACCGGTCTGGTAAGTGAGAAGTCTGATAAAGACATAGGCCGGGTTCACATATCTCCGGCCGCGGTTCCCAGCATGGAGTCCGGTGCGTCCCTGTTCACCGGTTCAGGTGTGATTCAGGTCCGAATTTTTGCCTGAATTCGCACCTGAATCATACCCAAAGACGCACAGGACCCTTCTGCAATCTGGACCACGGCTGACCCGGACCTGTGTGAACCGGTTCCATTGAGAGCCGGTCACACTCGCCTGTCATGCAAATTGGATGCGGGGAAACAAACATACGTCCTCCACAGACCGTAATCCTCAAAGTATGCGGTGGGGTGTGCACCCTGCCACCCACTGCCAGCAGAGAAACGTGAAACAAAAAGACAATTGGCTGCACTCCCACACAATGCAATATCGGCTTCTGTGAGGCAGTAAGGTCATGGCGCCCGTGCAGTGTGGAGGATGAATGTTTGTTTCCTAATGCCTTTTGTAACTTTGCTGCTGTAAGTAGATATTTATTAAACCTTTTTTGCTTTTACTGGACCCTGCTGAATGAGTTCTTTCTCTTCTCATTGACATACTGCATGGCCAGTCTGAGGATTCTTAAGGATACATTTAACAGGTGATTTACATCGGTGGCATCCACAAGACGGCTGAAAAGTAATGCTGGCTTATACCTAGAGTTAGCCTCGGTTCACACTGAGATGACTTGTCAGGCGACCTAGGTCGCCTGACAAGTAGCGTCCCGTTCAGTACAATGGAACTGTTCTAATCGGAGTGACGCGAGTCGCTCCGACTTAGAAAAAGGTTCCTGTACGACTTTGGGGGCGACTTGGGGCGACTTGCATAGACTTCTATCCAGAAGTCGTTTTGCAAGTCGCCCCGGCAGTCGTGTGCAGGTCGCCTCGGTGAGGCGACCTGCAAGTCGTGCCGCCTCTGGTGTGAACCGAGGCTAAGGGGTCAAGCTCACAGATGCGAGTACAGACCTTGACTGGTCTGAGGATCTGGTAAGAAAATATATTTGCCCTGATTTCCTATGTGGAAAACTGGGTGTTACACCTAATAAGGCTCAGAGGATATTTGCACTTAGTTGTGAATCACCTTTAAGGTCTTTTGCTTTGGACACTTACCGTAATTAATTTTGTGTTTGACCTTTATGGATTTTTTAAAATTGGGCCTTGGGTGGTGGTGGTGGATCACCTCTGTGGTTTTTATTTTTTGCGCTATAAACAAAAAGAGCGACAATTTTGAAAAAAAAGCAATTTTTTTTGCTTTTCGCTATAATAAATATGCCAAAAACTAACTTTTTCCTCAGTTTAGGCCGATATGTATTCTTCTACATATTTTTGGTAAAAAAAAATCGCAATAAGCGTATATTGATTGGTTTGCGCAAAAGTTATTGCGTCTACAAAATAGGGGATAGATTTATGGCATTTTTATTATTAATTTCTTTTTATTAGTAATGGCGGCGATCTGCGATTTTTATCGTGACTGTGACATTGCGGTGGACACATCGGACACTTTTGACACTATTTTGGGACCATTGTCATTTATACAGCAATCAGTGCTATAAAAATGCACTGATTGCTGTGTAAATGACACTGGCAGGGAAGGGGTTAAACACTAGGGGGCAATCAAAGGGTTAAGTGTGTCCTAGGGAGTGATTTTAACTGTAGGGGGGATGGGCTCACTACAACATGACAGAGATCTACGGCTCCCTGTCATCGGGAGCAGTGATCGCAGTACGCGACGGCAGGCGCCCGCGTGCCCCGCCGGCGGCGCGCCCACTAGCCTGCAAATTAAAGGGGCTGTACAGGTATGCCCATTTGCCCACCGCTGCCATTGTGCCGCTGTATATCGGCGTGCGGTGGTTGGCAAGTGGTTAAACATGGGCAGAAAAATTGGGCCTTGGGTGGTGGTGGTGCAACAACACTGTAACACCTCACAGATACTCTTGTTGGGCGCAAGAATGGGCCCTGCTGTGAAACATGACTGCCAATTTCTTGTCCTTTTGTGGAACTCCCTCTCTCTAGGCTCACGTTTTACCAATCCTTAACACCTTCCCACCCATCCTATATTCAAATGATGGCCAGGCGAGATCGCTCCTGTTTTGAGTGGAAGTCATATGATGTCCTCCCCAGAACGTGCCTCCCATGGGCCCCACGGGCTGTGCTGTGGCGCGATCTGTCAGCCGCTGTGTCCTGACAGATCAGTGTAGCAGCCCACTGCTGGTACTATGTGACCACCGTGACCAATCACAGCAGATCACGACAATTGTACACAATGGATGGCCTCCATTTATGCCATTCATTGTGTACTATTGTGTTGATCTCTGTGATTGGTCAGAGTGATCACATTGTACAGACAGGACCGATCACAGCCCATCTGTAGAATGTGATTATTTGTAACCAGTCACAGCTTATTACAATAGTAAACACTGAATGCATAGTTTTCATTTAGAAAAAGAATGTTTATAGTAGTGAAATTCACTGCCATAAACAATCATAGTGTGTAAAAAAAAAAAAAAAATCCTAGTACAGTGTTATGCCACGTACACACGGTCGGATTTTCGGGAAATAGGGAAATGTTCGATGGGAGCCTGTTGTAGGAAATTCCGTCCGTGTGTAGGCTTCATTGGATATTTTCCGTTGGAATTTACGTCAAACAAAATTTGAGATCCGGATCTCAAATTTTCCGACAACATAATCCATTGACGTAGATTCCGATCATGTGTACACAATTTTTCGACGCACAAAGTTGCACGCATGCTCGGAATCAAGCAGAAGAGCCGCACTGGCTATTGAACTTCATTTTGCTCAGCTTGTCATAGGTGTTGTACGTCACCGCCTTCTTGTCGTTCGGAATTTACAACAACGTTTGTTTGACCGTGTGTATGCAAGACAAGTTTGAGCCAACAACCGTCTGAAAAAAAACATGGATTTTGTTGCCGGCAAATCCGATTGTGTGTACGCGGCATTAGTATGGTAACACTATATTGCTCTGGTCACAGTATGCAAAAATAAATAATTTAAAAAAAATGTAATTAACAAAAATTTTTAAAAATGTAATATATATATATATATATATATATATATATATATTTTTTTTTTTTTAAATTTTAAATATATATATATATTTTTTTTACATTATTGTCAGGTCACCTTGAAGCTAGGTGACAGATGCACACCATTGGGATCAGGAGTGCACCGCAAGGCAGTGGACCCTACGACTGACTGCTGCGGATGGGAGTCTGGGTGGTAAGGAAGGCAAGGCCACTGGAACACCAACACAGATGCCACCGGGGGTTAGAGCTTAGGATTCCCTGGGGCGCGGAGTCTAAGAGCCAGCAGGTGTTCACCAGAGCCTCTAGTGGTGAGGATGGACTGGGCTGCAACTGGCTCCAGGTTGTGACCCCCAGTGTCCCCCAGCTCACACCCACAGTGGGCAACAGGAGGATAGGGATAGTAAAGGAATAAGCCAAGGTCAGGGCCACAAGCAGACAAGGACAACAGAGTTCACGCCAAGGTTCAGGGTCACAGGCAAACAGGGATAGTAGGGGACACGCCAAAGGTCAGGGTCACGAGCAGACAAGAATAGTAGAGAACACGCCAAGGTCGGTAACAGAAACAAACGTAGAGCACACGGCAGGGAGGAACAGGAAGCCAAACACACAAAGGTTGATCAGCAGGGCTGGCCTGCAGTGCAGAGGTTAATATAGAGTTCTCTGATAGGAGCTGGGGTGGAGCTATGCTAGAGGAGAGTTAATAAAAGCATCAGGTGAGAGTCAGCTGGTCTTTAGAGATGAACACATGGAGACAGGTAAGCTGATAGACAAAACTCTATTGCATAACCATGACAATTATTTTTTCATACTGTAACCAATCAGTGTCCCTGATCACCGCCACACCAGTTATATGGTGACACTGTACTGCACTGGTAAAGGTATGGAAAAAAAATAAGTTACATTTCTTTTTCCCCAAAAAATGTTAGCAAACAAATTACAGCTTCTAAAAACACTGCATGCCTCTTACTAAATACATTGGACTATCTACTTTCCAAAAAGGGGTAATTTGGGGGATATCTGTACTGAACTGACATTTTTGAGACTCAAGAAGTTAGATAGGCCGCTAGTACATCAAAATTTACAGATTTTCAGATATCTATACCATGTACATTGTGGACTCTATAACTTTCACACAGACTAAATAATATACACTGATTTGGGCTATTTTCACCAAAGCAATGTAGCAGAATACAGTTTGGCCTAAATTTATGAAGAAAGATATTTTTCAAAAATGTCAGTCTTTTTTGGTTTATTTAGCAAAAAAAAAAAAAAAAAAAACAGCAGTTAATAATTACCACCAAAAGAAAGCTCTATTTGTGTGAAAACAAACATTTTTATAAGGGTATAGCACTGCATGAGCTGAGGTACCTAGGCATTGTAAATGCAGCCATATTTTATTCTGTATGGCCATATACATGTATATACATCCGTGTGCATGCACCCTCATGCCGCGTACACACGGTCAGAATTTCCAACAACAAATGTTCGATGTGAGCTTGTTGTTGGAAATTCTGACCGTGTGTAGGCTCCATCAGACATTTGTTGTCGGAATTTCCGACAACAAAAATTTGAGAGCCGGTTCTCAAATTTTCCAACAACAAAATCCGTTGTTGGAAATTCCGATCATATGTACACAATTCCAATGCACAAAATTCCAAGCATGCTTGGAATCAAGCAGAAGAGCCTCACTGGCTATTGAACTTCATTTTTCTCTGCTCGTCGTACGTGTTGTATGTCACCGCGTTCTTGACGTTTGGAATTTCTGAGAACATTTGTGTGACCGTGTGTATGCAAGACAAGTTTGAGCCAACATCCGTCGGAAATAAATCCAGGATTTTGCTGTCGGAATGTCCGATCGTGTGTACGCAGCATTAGGGTCTCTCCACTCTATGGAAAAACAACAGAGCTACCATTGGACAGCAGCATTGGACATAGCCACCAGCAATAATCAGTGTGGGTTCTCCCAGCCGGGGCATCGCGTGTAAACAAAGAAATGCCAGTTATCGGCTTTTCTCTTCTCACACTGACAGCTTATGAGGAGAGCCAATCAGTGGCATTTCCTCACAGGGGAGACCTGCACAGATAATCATGGCACTGATTACCAGTGCAGCCCCAACAGTGCCCATCAGTGATTCCAGTCAGTGCCCAGCAGTGTTGCCAATCAGTGACCATCAGTGATGCCAAACAGTGCTGCCTTTCAGTGCCCATCATTGCCACCCATCAGTGCTGCCTATCAGTGCCCATAAGTGCTGACTATCAGTGCCTCACAGTGCCACCTATCCGTACTCATCAGTGCTGCATATCAGTGCCCATCAGTGCTGCATATTAGTGCCTCCTTATTATTGCCATCTCATCGGTGCCCTTCAGTGCCGTCTCATCAGTGCACATCAGTGAAGGAGAAAAATTACTTATTTACAACATTTTCTACCAGAAACTAAGAAAGACTTTTTTTTTTACATTTTTGGTCTTTTTAAAAAAAACATTTTAGCAAAAAATTAAAAACCCAATGGCGATTGAATACCTGTCTTAAGGAAGTTGAAAAATAACAGACTTACCAGCTGTGTCAACAGATAATTGTAATTATGATTGTAAAGGCAGAAGGTTTTTTATCTCAATGCATTCTATGCATTAAGATAAAAAGCCTTCTGGGTGCAGCAGCCCTCCTAACACTTACCTGAGGTCCCTCTCTATCCAGCAATGTCCACGAGTCACTCGGCCATCGGGATTCTCCCTCCTGATTGGCTGAGACAGAGCAGCGGGGCCATTGGCCACTGCTGCTGTCAATCAAAATCAGTTAGCCAATCAGGAGAGAGAGAGGACGGGGCTGAACCCAAGCTCCATGTCTGAATGGACACAGAGCTGCAGTTCAGCTCAGATCCCCCCATAGCAAGCTGCTTGCTGTGGGGGCACTCCACAGAAGGAATGGGTCAGGAGCAGCGAAGAGGGATACGAGAAGAGGAGGAATTGGGCTGCTTTGTGCAAATCCACTGCACAGAGCAGGTAAGTATAACATGTTTGTTATTTATTTTTATTTTTTTAAACGAGACTTTACAATCACTTTAAGGAAAAAATCCAAAGAAAAGTACGATTGATGGCAGAGGAATTGGGCATTAGCAAAGACACAGTACACACCATGTCCGCAAAGATTTGGGTAAGTGGAAGATCTGTTCCTGGTTTATGCCGCACAAGCTGACAGACGAACAGAAAGCAAAACAAATGGAAACCTCCTGAGATTTAATTACTATGTTTGACCAGGATCCATCCTTTTCTCAAACCATTGTCACAGGGGATGAGGCTTGTAGCTACCAGTTCCACCCTGAATCCAATCAACAATGGATAGAATGGCGTTCATCGTCTCCCGGACTTCTTTCTGTTTCCTTGCCTGAAGAGCGTCATGAGAGGCGAATGTTTTGCCAATGTGGTGGCAATCCAAGAATATGTGACAGCAGTTCTGCAATTGATTCGTAAAGGGGCCTTTGCTAACAGTTTCCAGAAGCTTTATGAACACAAAAGTGTGTTGTGAAGGATGGACATTATTTTGAAGGCCATTAAAGGTAATTTGTTTGTATATTCTGTTTTGTTTGTTTTCTGATACCAATCACCAAACTTTTAAGACACACTTAATACACTGCTTGGTTACTCCACTTTGCAGCCATTCATAAAATGCAGGCCACAGTGTGGAGCCTTTGGTACTTCATGGAGTGCTCTTTATCTTCTAAATCTATTAGTACGTCTATGTGTACACCCAGACGTACCTATGGGTGTACACATAGACGTACTAATAGATTTATTTATTTTATTTCTTTTAGTACCCAACAGGAGTTTGAAATTAAACCTTTCATTACTTGTTCGACTGAGGGGGTCGTTTTCCTGCTCCAGTGCCCATGTGGGCTGCAATATGTGGGCAGGACTAAACGACCCCTCTCCATCAGACTGAACGAGCATATTACTAACATTAGAAAATGAGCTAGAAATGGCTTGGATTCGTAAAATAAAATGTTATGCTCCTTATGGTTTGAACACTGATACTAATGCCCTTATAGATAACTCCTGAGTTGTTATTTTTTGATTCTATTATTGTGAACTCGATGTGGGTTAGTGACTTGGAATATCAGCGAGACAACCTTATGGATATTCCTAAGTAATACGATTGAAATGAGTACCCTTTGACCCTATTTTGAGGTCTCTTTACAATTTATATAATTTTAAATTCATCTAGATATATTCCTTCTGAGGTATCTCGATGCAGGGTTTTATGCATTTGTCGTTCCTATCCTCCTATATGTGACAGATGCTATTTTAAATACATAATTTATAATTAGTTTCATCCTTCTTGATGTTTTTTGCCAGCAATTTATATGGTGGTTTTGGCTTTTTTGCCCGTCTTCCATTGATTGTGCCTGAATTTCCGGTCCGCGATTCACATCGAGGCTTGGTTAGTTCCAGCTCTATAAATACGCGACACGTCAGTGTGTCGCCCGTTCCCCAGACGATGTCATTTTGTTTACGAAACGTACGTCGGGAGGAATTGACGCGCTGACGTCACCGCGTACTAGTGTCTCTATTGGACAGGCGTCCTGCATAGCCGGCCGGCTTCTATTGCTGTTTGTTTTTAACTCATTGTAAGTGCAATATATTTTTTATCTTCTATTAAATCCCTTTGATGGTATAACACTATGACTATAGTTTTTTCTATCTGGGTTTTTTATGACTGCCTGTCGGAGGTCTTTGGCTCAGGAGAGTCTGGTGATTATCTACGTCATCTGGTGAATGTTAAACTCCCCTGGGACACCTGCTCTGTCCCTAATACCAGCATCGGATTCAGAGCCATTTGCCTGTTTTTGAGATAGAGGCCTGGACCAGGTTTGAGGTCACAAGCCTATCTTGCTTGCTGTTTGGTAAGCTTGCATTTCATATGGTGGTCACTTTCATATGGTGATCTGTCACGGAATCATTTCAATATACTTATGAAACACACTTTATCAATATTTTTTTTACCATTTATTGACTTATAATTTTTGAACCATAATATTAATTTTTATTGAACACTTTATTCAATATTTGGTAGATATTTATATATAATTTTTTTATCAGTATATATTTTCACAATCAAGGTTTTTTACTTAATTAATTTTTATGGAGTGATGTATTTATTAATGTTTAATGGTGATGGTAATCATATAATATCAATATTTGGGATTTTCATTTTTATATATCTTAGCGCTACTATTGTTTTCTTTTTTCTTTTTTCCGCCAACAAATGTTGGCTAGCATGTTCTCAAATTTTCCGCCAACAAATGTGTGTTGTTGGACTTTCTGATCATGTGTACACAAGTCCGTCGGACAAAAGTCCAAAGTACCAACACGCGTACTCGGAAGCAGAAGCGGTTGGTCTTGTAAACTAGCGTTTGTAATGGAGAATTAAAATTCGTGACGAATTATGATATCTCCAAATGCAGCACACAATTCTCTTCTTCTTCTAATGGGATAATAATGAAGCTGCTTTGCTGGTGATACTGATGGAGTTTTTGCAAACAAATTTTCTAAGGCTTTTTTTTCTAGTGATATCAACAATAATATTATTATTTTTTTTTTTTTTTATTTTGTTACCACCACACCATGTAGCACAAAGATACAACTATGTTGGTGTCTCTTGTCAATTTTACATTGTATTTTTTTAAATGTAACTGCCTACTCCCAAACTGTCATTTGAAGTAAAACACATAGCCAAGTATTATTCTACACAATTTTTTTATTGTGCATTAAAAAAAAAAAAAAATGAGAAAATACCCAAAAAGGGTATTCTATGCATCCAAAAATATAGAAACTTTACCAAATCAAATCATTATTCAACCAAAAAAATAATGTCAAAGCAATAAACTCCAAGACCAATAATAAATAACACGTTATCTTCTCCAATTCCTCAACATGTCTTGTTGACGAACGGCCATTCAGAAACAAACTGAAAAGCACGAAATGAAAAGCGATATATGAAAAACGCAAAAAGAAAAGCGTGAATCAACACTCACCAAACTTCTACTAACACAAAATTAGCAGAAGGAGCCCAAAGGGTGGCGCTAAAGAGCTGAAAAACCACGTAGTGTGTCTAGTACGTCACTACGTTTGTAATTGTTGACCAACATTTGTGTGACCGTGTGTATGCAAGACAAGTTTGGGCCAACACCCTTCGGACAAAATTCCACGTTTTTTTTTGTCGGAAAGTCTGATTGTGTGTACGAGGCTTAAGCTTTATAAATCTTCCTTTTTTTCTTTTTAAAGCAGTGGTATGGCTATACTGCTGCTTTTTTCAGACCGATGCTGCATCCACTTAGGTAAGTATGATTATGGGGGGAAAAAAATCCCATACTTCTCTTTTAAGTTAGCGACAACCTGGTGGTGCTATTAATACCAGATAGTAATTTAAAATGGTGTTCTGCATCACACTTTCTGTATGTGGATAATATAGAAAATAGTGAAGCTCAGAGTGTAAAAGTATGACATCTCAAATAAAAGAACGGTATCTGCTATGACCTCCAAAGACTAAAATTATCAAACAAAATTGCTTCAAAAGAATCAGTGTGAGAGGAAACTCCAGCACTTACCAGAGTGAATGGCAACAATGTATAAAATTAGTCATAAAGATTCCTGCTTTGTAAAAAAGTAACTAATGAAGTGGAGTGAAATAAAAACAATAGTAGGGGAAGGAAATACAGGAGAGATTACCTGCTGGTGGGGTCCTGTCATATGAACATTCCAATTAGATTGGAAGCGCAATGTTGGTCTATGGGCAATGCCATTACCAATGAATGGTAGTCCAGCGTACTAACACACATAATCAGAGCACAATGGTGTGAATGAGTCCCAGAGTACCGGTATAACAGTAGAATGTTAGGATCCCCTTCACCTCAGTGTGTTACGGTAATGCACGTAAGGCAGTGTGGAGTCATTCATTATGAATGGCACCCCAATACACTGTTACAATAGCCAGTGTTGGAAGGCAACATGGTTTAATATCATATTTCTGGTATTTCATTCCCAGCCAGAAACACATCTGCAATACAGCACACTACAGCATGCTTTTTTTTTCTGTGCATCAAGGTGCCGTACCAGACAATTTAAAATGAATGGGCTGCCATAACACAGATCACCTTACCGTTCAGTAATGCATTAACGCAATGTATAATGTGAAGGGGCCCTAAAGCCCAACTCCATATAGGTGTCAGATAAAATAGGAAGAAAGATAAATCTTTCCGGTATAAGGACTCAGGTGGCAATTAAAGACTTACAGAAAATGGGGAAGCAGAAATCATTTTAAAAACTGGAGTTGTAACCCTTCTTAAAAAATAAAATAGAAAAAAATGGTTTATCTGGAATTAGTGCTACATAACAGCAGAAATAATATTATTTAATGCCATTGCAACTATAGCTTCTCTATGACAATGTATTTATTTATTTTTTTTTATCAACATACCTATTCTTTTGAATTGAATTTGCTTTATTACATACTGTATATATTGATACATCTTTTGTATGCAAACATGTCTAGCTCATTTTAGCATATATGCAAACACTGGCACACACATACCTGAGCTGCAATGAAATGAAACCCTATGTAAACACTATCTTTTTCCATTAGGTACAGTCTACATAAGCAGAAAAACAGCTATGAGCGCCTCCTGTTCATGTGCAGAAGTTTCATGATTGTATCTTTGGCTTGTTCCCACACAGATCTAGAACTAAGCAAGTTGTAGCATGAGCAGCGTGGTCATAAATTCTGACTGGAGCCCGGAGCAGTATACCACTTATGTTACAGAACTGCTGAAAACCTATAGACAATAGACAATGACACAATGATGGAAAAAGTAACCTCAGTTTATACAGGCGTCTATCAGTTTAACTTCTGCTTACAACAATGAAGTAGTTACTGTATGTGCACTGATTAAAGGAACAATGCAATCAAAAATAAAGTTTAGGCCTTGAAATGCAAATGAGGACAGAGCCACACAGGCCCAGGGCGTTCAAGTATTTCTAAAGACATAATTTTTGTTCTGCAGTTTTGTATAGAGCAAGGCAGTGTTGGAACCCCTGACTGATTTTTTATTGCTGTCTGTGTCACTATTGGGGCAAGTAACCCTTTTTTGACCATTTGTTTCAGAATCAAAAAGCGATGGTAAATCCAAAATGTTATGACTGTCGCCAGTGAAGCATAGGAGGAGAAATCTTCTAATGCCGCATACACACGATCAGAAATTCGGCCAGCAAAAGACCGATGAGAGCTTTTGGTCGGAAAATGTGACCGTGTGTATGCTCCATCGGACTTTTGCTGGCCGAATTCCAGCCAGCAAAAGATTGAGAGCATGTTCTGAATTTTTCGGTCGGAAAAAGTTCCGATCGGAAATGCCGATCGTCTGTAGCAATTTCTACGCATGCTCGGAAACAATTCAATGCATGCTCAGAAGCATTGAACTTAATTTTCTCGGCTCATCGTAGTGTTGTACGTCACCGCGTTCTTGACAGTCGAAAGTTCAGCAAACTTTTGTGTGACCGTGTGTATTCATACCAAGCTTGAGCGGAATTCCGTCGGAAAAACCATCCAAGATTTTTCTGACAGAAAATTCGCTTGTGTGTACAGGGCATTAAGGATTAGAGGAGAAATCTTCTAAAGGGGACATCTGTTCCAGTGAAAATGGGGAGAGATTTATTTTGGTGAAGATTTTTTCTCACTTGCTGTTGTGTCTCCTGGGCAGTAACTGAAGGTAAATCTCCCCAACTTAACTTGCTGCATATTTTCACTGGCAAGTTGTACACTTTCAGAGCACTTGAAGCACAAGTTCTAGTTGACACTTTTCCAATTTGAAGCAAATTTGCGTGGCAAGTCTCTAGCAAGTCCGGCAAAGTGGCCAACGGATCACTTCCTGTTTGCAATTTCTCTAAGGAGACACTGTGATTTGAGCAGTTTTGAGGGGATATATAAACTAGTTTAACATCTGACACTAGAGGACCCCTTGATAACGTCCAATTGGATGAAACGCGTCGGGGAGGAGACACTAGGGCTGATGTCAGGCAACTTTCCAATATCGGGTCAGTACCCCACAACAGATTGCAGATCTACACTGAGTGCATGTTTGCTGCTGTAATGGCAGCCTGATTTTTCGGTGAGTGTCCATTTCATAGGGGTGCGGTGGATGATTCTGGATCACTGTACTGGATCACCTCTTCACTTTTCAAGTCACCAACAATTTTTTGTGCACATCTTTGCACTGAACTATTGTGCTTTCACTAATACGTTTATATTGCTGATCCTATCATAGGACTGTGCATTTAAATAAAAAATTTGATGTTTCATTGTTGATTTTCATTTAAGATTGGACATATATATATATATATATATATATATATATATATATATATATATATATATATATCTCGTATTTATCGGCGTATAACATGCACTTTTTTCCCCTTAAAATCAAGGGAAAATCAGGGGTGCGTGTTATACACCGATCCACCGCCGATTGTGAGCCTTTTGGCGGCTTTTGGCCACTCTCTGCGGCTTTTGCCTGCTTTCGGACATTCTCGGCAGCTTTCGGCGGCTCTTGCAGTCCCGCGTAAGCCGCCGAAAGCCACCGAGAGTGGCCGAGACACGCCGAGAATGGCCGAGAGAGGCCGAAAGCCGCCGAGAGCCACTGAGAGCGGCGGCGCCATTTTTAAACAGCAGCTCTGCAAATGACACAGGGGCCAGGCTGCAGATTGACACTCACAAGGCTGCAATGATGGACACTCACAAGGCTACACTGACACCGCTGCAATGATGGACAAGGCTACAGATGGACACTGACAATGCTACACTGATACTGACAAGGCTGCAGATGGACACTGACAAGGCTACACTGACACTGACAAGGCTGCAATGATGGACAAGGCTACAGATGAACACTGATAAGGCTGCATTGATGGGCATTTAAATGTAAGTCTTTTTCCTTAAACTTCCCTCCTAAAAGTTTTTTTCCTTAAAATTCCCTCCTAAACTTCGGGTGCGTGTTATACGCAGATAAATACGGTATATATATATATATATATATATATATATATATATATATATAATTTTTTTTTTTTTTTTTTCACAGTTTTTTGGACTTTATTTCAATGTGCTGTCCATTTATAACACAGTATTCACATTTCATCGCTGTTCATTTACTTTTGGCACTACACACTTTTTCTTAGGTCTCTAGCAAGAGCAGCTGCAGTGGTGAGTCTACTCTACAACAAGAGCTCTGCAAGTCTACAGTATGAAAATTCAGCCACAGTGACCCCTGTGGTGGGATGACTATTGCACAACATAACGGAACCAGA
The DNA here is from genome assembly GCF_042186555.1 of Aquarana catesbeiana. Classification (NCBI taxonomy): domain Eukaryota; kingdom Metazoa; phylum Chordata; class Amphibia; order Anura; family Ranidae; genus Aquarana; species Aquarana catesbeiana. The sequence continues at coordinate 279,399,924 of NC_133327.1, forward strand.
ACTTGCAGCAGACTTGCAGAATGTTTGCAAAGAAAGTTGATCTGGAGTCATGCAATGCAGACTTTGTGCATCAAAATTGTGAAGCCTGCCAATTTTAGCAATAGCTTAGCAAGTCATTTGCAAACTTGCAGCACAATTACTTGCTATCTGGGCACTTGGTACACAGAGGTAAGTTTTACACTGTCCCCTTAAGGTGTGGATGGATGCCGCACACTGCATTCCCTTTATTCTGCAAGGTCCATAAAATGATATCAGTGGAGTTGTATGGGCGTATGAAGTAAAAATAAAGATCCATTTGAGCTTTAACATCAATCCAGGCTACAATACCCCTTGCACTCAGGCTTTCACACTGGGATTGCAGCTGAGGCTTTTTTCAGGCGCTTTACATGCGCTACTTTTAGCGCTAAAGCGCCTGAAAAATGCCTCCAGTGTGAGGGTCTTAGGTCTATCATGACCTCGATTTTATAGGTCAAACCAGGTGAGCAGATTGAGGTGAAGGTGTGCAGAACAAGTGGTGATTGATAGTGGAAGATTGGTGTGGAGCACAGGATTGAAAATAATTGGGACTGTATTATATATCATGGGACATTTTTTCACTAAAGAAGATTTATCAATTAATGATAATGAGCATACAGTATTTAAACATTGCTGCATTGAATCGTGAAGTTTGCAGGTTTGATTGATAGTGTATGGAGCACTGGATAATCACAGCAGCAGCAAATGGGATTCATATATGGTAACACCAAAATAAGGGTGATATTGGTTGATTATATTTTGTGGTTTATGTAATTTGGTTTTGCAGAAGTTATATAATTTTTCATAAATGGCTTACAAGTATCCAATAAAATTACACTTTTTTGTAATACCTTCTGGTTCTGGGGCCTCCTGACTGCATGGGCTTTTTTCTGGATAAGGTGAACTTAGCTACTGCTTACATGTGTTTGACCAGTGGGAACAAGGTAATTGAACAAGCTGAAAGCTAATTGGTTACTATGCACAGCTGTCTGCTCCAGTTTTAGTACAATTCCTCCAGTATAAGTCCTACTATTAGCATGTAAAATCAGTTCTGCACTCAAGATACACTTAGCCTCAGCCTAAAAGTTGACTTTGTGCATATATTTCCTTTTTCCACCCCCTGGCAATGGCGTCCCCCCCCCCCCCAACATTATGCTGTGCCCCACCATGTGCCCCCCCCCCTATTAAAATTTTTTTTTTTTTGTTTTACAAAATGGCAATGTCTAAGAGGGAGAGCGTCCCCAGTCAGCTCCTGCGGGTGATTCCTCCCCCCTCCCTCTGCTCGCTGACACTGCATAATGTGAGCGCTCACACAACCATGGCCACCCGATCTGCTCCTTCCCCTGCATCCTCATTGGCAGGGAGAAGAGCGAGTTGCAGGAAGGACTCCACCAGGACTCTCAGTTACTGAAAAGACAGACTGATTTCTCCCGTTCTTAGGACAGGAGAACCAGCCTGTAAATTCCAAGAGATGCCAGACCAGCACTGTCAATTGCAGGGGCAGGACAGCAAGAGAAGGCTGGGGAACCCCACAGTGGCAGAACACCAGGGCCTGGTGGCAAGACAACCTTTGCAACCCTGACAGTTCTCCCACTGCTTTGGACCCTTATATTTTCTTGGTATGCTGGTGACATATATCTCTTGTTTTCTGCCACCTGGAGGGAAGGGAGCTTACTGCAGAACATGTGAAAGGGCCGTTATGGGATCGTAGTAAAGGGCCCCAGGATATATATATATATATATATATATATATATATATATATATATATATATATATATATATATTTGCATTTTAAAGTTGCCCCCCTACTTTTGTCCCTGTCCCCCATGTGCCCCCCCTAAATATGAAAGCTGGAGACGCCACTGCCCCCTGTCTCCATTAATGTCTAGCTGAGTATGACATTAGCCCAGCTCCTGGAACCTCCTGGGATATGTAATGTGGACGTCTTCACCTGAGGCATCACACAATTCTGGAGGGCAGCCTTTTGCTGTGTCATCAGGACCTGGAAGAGGCAGCAGGCTTCTGATGTTGTAAAAGACTGGGACTGTAGCATTAGCACTGCAAAACAATGCTGAATTTGTTGTGTGTGTGTATATGTGAATTGAGGATACCCCAGCCAACCAGGTAAGATGTGATTTAAAAAATGTCAGGGGGGAAGGGAATTTCTCTTTAAGGCCCCATGCACACTTTACATTTCCTGAATGTGCAGCAAGGCATACAGGAAGTGTGCGTTTTGCAAACGTGTGCCACACTTGTACCCCTAAATGTGGTTAGCAGATGTGTTTTTGCAGTGCGTCTTGTTGTGCAGCAATCACACTTTGAAAAAATATGTGACTCTTCATGCTTGAAAAGGTGCCAATAGGGAAGTCTATTCATGTGAATAGGTTGCCCTATGTGTGATTCGCTGAAATGTTCACAAAATGAATGCAAGTGGGGATGCGTGTTCCCTTTATGTGAAGTGCAAATGGGGCCTAAAAGCTAACTTCAGGATAAGTAAAAATGCTCCATTGCTCTTCACACGGCAGGGGTTAAATCATAGGTTTGCGCAGCCTATTGCATTATGGTGTGCACCTCAAAGCTCAAACACACATCCCTTTCTCTGCAGCCTCAGCTGCACAGGACAGGGATTGAATGGAAACTGCTCTGTGCTGAGCAGCTTCCTGTTCATTCACAAACTGAAGCATAGTGAACAGTTTACTATGCTTCAGTTATGAATGAACACAGTGAGTGTTCATTTAAAAAAGCAAAATAGCAGTTAATTACATATTTACTAGCCCCTTCTCCTGCTCTCCATCCTGAAACATTCCCCGCAGCAGTCGGGGAGGAGGGAAGCCAGCAGCACTGCGGGGGCAGGGGGGCCAACAGGGAGGGAATTGGCACCGCACAGTGATTAGGCTGTGCCCAGGTACACCCGCTGCGCACACCTATGGGTCAAATGCTTGCTTAGGTCTAGGTGACAGGAAAAGCAGTTTTACTTGCCCAATCTTCTGCTCCTATAGCAGGCAGCACTCTCCTATTCTCCAGTGGTGGACTATTCCTTGGTACCTTCCTGCCCAATGCAGGGCTATGGGCTCTGCTTTAGACTCTGATAGGGATCTTAAGTCGCCCATAGATGAGTCTTTTTTTTTCGTTCAACCAGTTGATCAAAGAAATTGACTTGAAATTGATCCTTCCATCCACCCATTTGATGCGGATGGGGGAGTCCTCCCCTCTCAGCCATTGTATTCTAATGGCAGGGAGACTTCCCTACCCTCTGATTACACTGATCAGCACTGCAGTCTATAGCCAGCAGTTCTGATTGAGTGGGGAATATCCAATATGGCCATACATGGATGAAAATTTGGTCGGTCCCTGCAGAACTGGTCGAATTCCAATCCATGTATGGCCGGCTTTAGAGCATCAGTGTGGGAGAGAAGAAGCTGTGATGATTGGTCCTAGAGTGCAGGGGGGGCCTAAGAGAGACGAGGATCAGGTAAGTAAAATTGCCCCCAGACATAAATGAGCATTTAAGGCTGGGATCACATCCAATTGGCATGACAGGAGAGTGTGACTGGCTCTCAATGTAGCCCGTTCACACATCACCGTGGCAGCCGCGGAGCACACTGCAGAGTGGTCCTGTGCATCTTTGGCTAAGTTTCAGGTCCGAATTCAGCCAAAAATTCAGGCCTGACTCGTCCCTGAAATGGAGAACAGGAACGCACCGGACCCCTGCTGTGAGCCGCATCCGTATTAGGTGTGAACCCAGCCTTAAGCTACACTAAACTCTGGTTTAAAAATATATTCTATTTAAGTTGTTATTCCTAGAAAAATTTCTTCTATTGCTCTTTCAAATGCCTTTTTTTTTTTTTTTTTTTGCTGCTGTGATCTGACTTCCTGTTAGAGGGTGGCTACACCTATTCTCCATGGTCCCTGTGTATGTAGGAATGTAGCCACACTCTCTTGCATGCTTTTTAGGTGGACCGTGGGATTTACTGTGTGTGTATCAGGGACATAAAAAAAAAAAAAAATCGAGGGTCATAGCTTGGCGACCTGGCGTCACAGAGACCCCAAATTTGGGGGGTATGTAGCCTACGTCCTACCCCATCACTGGTTTGGGGCTCCTATGACCTGTGGTTCAGGGGCGGATCCAGAGTCTAGTCTTGGGAGGGGCACTGCCAGAAATTATGTTTTTTTGCAGGCAATTTATCGAGGCAATGGCTGGTGTTAGTGCTTTCATCATCACGGCACCATGGTTGTTATGGTGTCAGGATGATTGAAGAGCATTATTTATATTATTACATTGTAATATAAAATGAAATGGTTCAACTCACCATAATGCAGAATCTGTGGGAGCCCCGAGTGTGTCACTTTCCACGTCGACCTGCCTTCAGATGCAGCTTGTCACTTGCCACGTCACCTGCCACATGCTGCTGATTGTCACTTGCCACGTCACCTGCCACATGCTGCTGATTGTCACTTGCCAGGTCCCCTGCCACATGCTGCTGATTGTCACTTGCCAGGTCCCCTGCCACATGCTGCTGATTGTCACTTGCCAGGTCCCCTGCCACATGCTGCTGATTGTCACTTGCCATGTCACCTGCCACACATTGCGGATTACACTTGCCACGTCACCTGCCACATGTTGCTGATTGTTACTTGCCACGTCACCTGCCACACATTGCGGATTGTTACTTGCCACGTCACCTGCCACACATTGCGGATTACATTTGCCACGTCACCTGCCACATGTTGCTGATTGTTACTTGCCACGTCACCTGCCACACATTGCAGATTACACTTGCCACGTCACCTGCCACTGTTGCTCATTGTTGTTGGCCTGCTAAGGTGCAGATTGTCAGAGTGAAGGCAGGCAGCAGAGAGATGATGTAATCTCTCTGCTGCCCACGGCTGTACAGTGAGGGCGGAACTGCAGTGATGCAGGGCGGGCGGTGAGAGATGATGTCATCTCTCTGCTCCCCGCCCGCCGGCTCACTGACTGGCCAGTCTCTCCGCTCACCTGTGGACCGGCCCGCCCCCTCACTCAATGTCTGCCCTGCACGCCCGCACACTCAGCTGGCGACACCTTCCCCACTCGTCCGCCGGCGCCGACCTGCCCGCTCGTTAACATGCACACACGGCTGGCAACCCCCCCCACTCGTCCGCCGGCGCCGACCTGCCCGCTCAGGCTCTCTCTCACCTGGCCCGCCTGCTCGTTAACCGGCACACTCGGCCTCCCGCCCGCTCACTCATCCATCCGCTGACTGGTCTGTCACAAATTTCTCGGAGGGGGCAATTGCCCCGTTGCCCCCCCCCCTGGATCCGCCCCTGCTGTGGTTCCAGAGATATGGGGCTCCTTGCACAGCCTGTCAGGAGCTACATACAGAGCGGCCACTTTAAATACAAGCTGGCACACACTAAGGGACAGGGACAGTGTAAAAATAAAAAATATAATTAATAATAATAAAAAAAGAATTAAAGTGCCCCATCCCTCAGTGCTCACGCACAGAACTGAACGCATACGTAAGTCATGAACGCATACGTAAGTCAGTGTACAAACCACACATGTGAGGTATCGCTGTGATCATCAGAGCGAGAGAAATAATCGTAGCATGAGACTTCGTCTGTAACTCTAAACTGGTAACCTGTAGAAATTTTTAAAGCATCGCCTATGGAGATTTTTAAGTACCGTAGTTTGTCGCCATTCTACGAGTGTGCTCAATTTTAAAGCGTGACATGTTGGGTATCAGTTTACTCAGCATAACATCATCTTTCACATTATACAAAATAATTGGGCTAACTTTACAGTTTTAAATATAAAAATAAGTGGTGTAGCGCTGATCCTCACTAAACAACCATGTGTAAAAGGTGAATAAAAAAATCCAAGTGTCAAATAAAACTTATCATAGACCAAAGTGGGGAAATACAAATAAAAATAAAACCAGATCACGTGACAGCAAGTAGCAAATATCAAATCTAAAAATTAGTAATGTTAAAAGATAGGTGAGGGTGAAATGAAACCTCTAAGCGATAAGTGCATCTAACCATAAAGTGATAATACCATAAGCAAGCATATATGGATAAGAGGAAATAATATACACTGTGTGCAAATGATGCTAGGAAAGTGACAGTGTGCAATGAACATTAGCAATCATAAATATCATAAACAAGCATATAGGGATTGGTATACACTGTGTGCAGATGACACTAGGAAAGTGACAGTGTAAAATGAACATTGGCAATCATGTGGGTCTGGGCCCCATATTAATAGGTGACATAGGTGCAAAAAACATCCATCCAAGTGGGTGAGAGATAATAATTAATAAATGTCCCATTTGATATTTGCTACTTGCTGTCACGTGATCTGGTTTTATTTTTATTTGTATTTCCCCACTTTGGTCTATGATAAGTTTTATTTGACACTTGGATTTTTTTATTCACCTTTTACACATGGTTGTTTAGTGAGGATCAGCGCTGCACCACTTATTTTTATATTTTTTACTCTGTAGGTCAGGTGTGTACCCTTATCGGTGCTAGCAGCTTTTCCTGGTTTAGCCTTTTTCCGTATTTGATAGTGCGGGAATAATTTTATTCTTTTAACTTTACAGTTTTGTTTTTTTTTTAATTCAAGAAAGTACATTTCTTCCAAATTGCATTTGAAAGAGCACTGTGCAAATACAGTGTGACATAAAGTATTGCAAAGATTGCCGTTTTGTTCTCTTGGGTCTCTGCTAAATATATATATATATATAGATATATATCTCATTTGGGGGTTCTTAGTAATTTTCTAGCAAAAAATATGGATTTTAACTTGTAAGCAACAAGTGTCAGAAAAAGGCTTAGGCATGATAGGGTTAAACAGAAAAATTCGGATTGATGATGACTTCATTGGTGACAATATAGTAAAGTGACAGAGTCTTGTGCTACTATGACTATGTGCACACCCTGAGCAGCGGTGGATGTGTAATGCCCCCCTCTCCCCTCATATACAGAGAACACACAGCCCCTCCAATGACAGCTGTGGAGGGAGAAGCCATTGGGCTGGTCAGGTGACCCCGGAGGAATGTGTGGATGTTGAATTACAAGTGTGTGTGTGTAGGGGGAGACTGGGCGATCTGCACAAATCCTCCAGTTCTCTCCTCACACTCTTCTACACCTTGACTGACAGCCTCCTCTGCCAATAGCAAGACAGCTCCCCCGCCACTCAGCCAATCAGCTGTTGCTCAGCACCCAGAGAGGCTCGGTTCATCCCAATCCCCGGGAGGAATGAGGAGGAAAGTTGGGAGCAGAGGAGCGAAGAGTCGGGTCACCATGCTGCAGGAATGAACGCTGACTGGGACCTGTGAATGGATGTGTCTGTCCGGGGCTCTACTCTACTCCCTGCTCGGGATGGTGAGTGTGTGTGTATGTGGAGTGGGCTTATACACCCAGGGTAGTGACGTGTCTGCTCAGAGGGATACTCTATGGACATAAAACTCTACACTCATTGTGTATGGTCCTATACTCACTGTATACGGTCCTACACTCATTTGTATATGGTCCTATACTTACTGTATACGGTCCTACACTCATTGTATATGGTCCTATACTTACTGTATACGGTCTTACACTCATTGTATATGGTCCTATACTTACTGTATACGGTCCTACACTCATTGTATATGGTCCTATACTTACTGTATACGGTCCTACACTCATTGTATATGGTCCTATACTTACTGTATACGGTCCTACACTCATTGTATATGGTCCTATATGTACTGTATACGGTCCTACACTCATTGTATATGGTCCTATACTTACTGTATACGGTCCTACACTCATTGTGTATGGTCCTATACTTACTATATACAGTCCTACACTCATTGTATATGGTTTTATACGTACTGTATATGGTCCTACACTCATTGTATATGGATTTATACTTACTATATACGGTCCTACACTTGTATATAGTTTTATACTTACTGTATATGGTCCTACACTCATTGTATATGGTCCTATACTTACTGTATACGGTCCTACACTCATTGTATATGGTCCTATACTTACTGTATACGGTCCTACACTCATTGTGTATGGTCCTATACTTACTATATACAGTCCTACACTCATTGTATATGGTTTTATACGTACTGTATATGGTCCTACACTCATTGTATATGGATTTATACTTACTATATACGGTCTACACTTGTATATGGTTTTATACTTACTGTATATGGTCCTACACTCATTGTATATGGTCCTATACTTACTGTATACGGTCCTACACTCATTGTATATGGTCCTATACTTACTGTATACGGTCCTACACTCATTGTATATGGTCCTATACTTACTGTATACGGTCCTACACTCATTGTGTATGGTCCTATACTTACTATATACAGTCCTACACTCATTGTATATGGTTTTATACGTACTGTATACGGTCCTACACTCATTGTAAATGGATTTATACTTACTATATACGGTCCTACACTCGTATATGATTTTATACTTACTGTATATGGTCCTATACTTACTGTATACGGTCCAACACTCATTGTATATGGTCCTATACTTACTGTATACGGTCCTACACTCATTGTATATGGTCCTATACTTACTGTATACGGTCTTACACTCATTGTATATGGTCCTATACTTACTGTATATGGTCCTACACTCATTGTATATGGTCCTATACTTACTATATATGGTCCTACACTCATTGTATATGGTTTTATACGCACTGTATACGGTCCTACACTCATTGTATATGGATTTATACTTACTATATACGGTCCTACACTCATTGTATATGGTTTGTATATGGTTTTATACTTACTGTATACGGTCCTACACTCATTGTATATGGTTTTATACTTACTATATACGGTCCTACACTCATTGTATATGGATTTATACTTACTGGTCCTACACTCGTATATGGTCCTACTCTCATTGTATATGGTCCTACTCTCATTATGTTCCTACACTCACTGTGATAGTATATATACAGTATCTCACAAAAGTGAGTACACCCCTCACATTTTTGTAAATATTTTATTAGATCTTTTCATGTGACAACACTGAAGAAATTACACTTTTCTACAATGTAAAGTAGTGAGTGTACAGCTTGTATAACAGTGTAAATTTGCTGTCCCCTCAAAATAACTCAACACACAGCCAATAATGTCTAAACCGCTGGCAACAAAAGTGAGTAGACCCCTAAGTGAAGATGTCCAAATTGGGCCCAAAGTGTCAATATTTTGTGTGGCCACCATTATTTTCCAGCACTGCCTTAACCCTCTTGGGCATGGAGTTCACCAGAGCTTCACAGGTTGCCACTGGAGTCCTCTTCCACTCCTCCATGACGACATGGCCTCTGACTGGTGGATGTTGGATACCTTGCACTCCTCCACCTTCCATTTGAGGATGCCCCACAGATGCTCAATAGGGTTTAGGTCTGGAGACATACTTGTCTAGTCCATCACCTTTAGGCCTCATGCACACTGGATGTTTTTGGACGTTTTTACAGCTGCTGTTTTTGGCTTCAGGTGTTTTTTTCTACAGTCAATAAAATCTTCAGCATGTTATCCTATGTGTCCATGCACACATAGGCTGTTATCAATGGTTTTTGGCTGGAAAAAAACCCCAAAACTAGTAGGTTCTGAGAGGAGGTTTTCAGCTGTAAAAACGCGGCTCACCAGCGTTCTTTAACGTTTTTTGATCCATTGAAAAAAAAAAAATGCTTTTTTTAATAAACGCTAAAAAAGCTATTGAAAAACTCACTGCAAAGCTACTGGCGTTTTTTATAACATTGTGGGCTTTCTTGTGCATCATCTTTAAAAGAGGCTTCCTTCTGGGATGACATGCAGACCAATTTGATGCAGTGTGTGGCGTATGGTCTGAGCACTGACAGGCTGACCCCCCACCCCTTCAACCTCTGCAGCAATGCTGGCAGCACTCATACATCTATTTCCCAAAGACAACCTCTGGATATGATGCTGAACACGTGGACTCAACTTCTTTGGTCGACCATGGCGAGACGTGTTCTGAGTGGAACCTTTCCTGTTAAACTGTCCTGTATGGTCTTAGCCACTATGCTGCAGCTCAGTTTCAGGATCTTGGCAATCTTCTTATAGCCTAGGCCATCTTTATGTAGAGCAACAATTCTTTTTTTTTTCAGATCCTCAGAGAGCTCTTTGCCATGAGGTGCCATGTTGAACTTCCAGTGACCAGTATGAGAGATTGAGAGCGATAACACCAAATTTAACACACCTGCTCCTCATTCACACCTGAGACCTTGTAACACTAATGAGTCACATGACACCGGGCCCAATTTGGACATTTTCATTCAGGGGTGTACTCACTTTTGTAGCCAGCAGTTTAGACATTAATGGCTGTGTGTTGAGTTATTTTGAGGGGACAGCAAATTGACACTGTTATACAAGCTGTACACTCACTACTTTACATTGTAGCAAAGTGTCATTTCTTCAGTGTTGTCACATGAAAAGATATAATAAAATATTTACAAAAATGTGAGGGTGTACTCATTTTTGTTAGATAATGTACATAGATAGACTTCTACACTCATTGTATATAGTTCTTCACACATGGGAGGGGGGATTTACTAAAACGGGTGCAGCTGTGCATAGTAACCAATCAGCTTCCTGGTTCTTTGTCAAAGCTTAATTGAACAAGCTAAAGTCAGAAGCTGATTGGTTACTATGCACAGTTGCACCAGATTCTGTGTACAGTCATGGCCAAAAGTTTTGAGAATGACACATACATTTTCACAAAGTCTGCTGCCTCAGTTTTTTTTATGGCAATTTGTATATACTCCAGAACAGCCTTTTTCAACTAGGGTGCCTTTAGGTGTCTTCAGGGTTACCTTGGCAAAATGTCAAAAAATTGCCTAAAAATTGTATACAAGTCAGTGGGTGGATCAAGCCTGCCTTCTAGTTATGCAAAGCCAAAAGTTTCCATTGTGCACCATTACAACCTTCTAGCCCCTGGCGCCCAGTTCTAACAACCAATGTTGTTATTGGTTGATAAGGGGGATGCCAAACGCTTGCACAGAATCCTTGTTTGCCACTCCCTGTCAGCACTGGGGACTTGGTCACATTAGCTGAGTGAGAGAGAGAAACTGAGGGAGAAGAGAAACATGGGGATACTAGTCAGTACCACTGTGCAAAAGTGTATTTGCTTTGAAAGAATAAATCACCTTTAACGTTGGATGTCTTATGTATGAGGATGTTGCTGCTTTATGTAAAACTGTTTTTTACATTTTGCAATGGGGTGCCTCGAGATTGTGCAGAATTTTAAAGGGTGCCTTGACTGAAAAAAGTTTGAGAAACACTGCTCCAGAATGTTATGAAGAGTGATCAGATGAATTGCAATTAATTGCAAAATCCCTCTTTGTCATGAAAATGAACTTAATCCCATAAAAAAAAACATTTCCACTGCATTTGTGAAGAAGGCTTCAAGGTGCCCAAGAAAGCCAGCAAGCTCCAGGATCGTCTTCTACAGTTGATTCAGCTGCAGGATCGGGGCACCACCAGTGCAGAGCTTGCTCAGGAATGGCAGCAGGCAGGTGTGAGTGCATCTGTATGCACAGTGAGGTGAAGAAGAGCAGCAAAGAAGCCACTTCTCTCCAGGAAAAACATCAAGGACAGATTGATATTCTGCAAAAGGTACAGGGATTGGACTGCTGAGGACTGGGGTAAAGTCATTTTCGCCAATGAATCCCCTTTCCGTTTGTTTGGGGCATCCGCAGAAAACCTTGTCCGGAGAACAGAAGGTGAGCGCTACCATCAGTCCTGTGTCATGCCAAAAGTAAAGCATCCCGAGACCATTCATGTGCGGGGATTCTTATCAGCCAAGGGAGTGGGCTCACTCACAATTTTGCCTAAGAACACATCACATGAAGAATGGTACAAAAACATCTTCCAAGAGCAGCTTCTCCCAACCATCCAAGAACAGTTTGATGAGGAACAATGCCTTTTCCAGTATGATGAATCAACTTGCTATAAGATAAAAGTGATAACTAAGTGGCTTGGGAAACACAACATTGACATTTTGGGTCCATGGTCAGGAAACTCCCCAGACCTTAATCCCATTGAGAACTTGTGGTCAATCCTCAAGAAGAGGGTGAACCAAAGAAAACCCCACAAGTTCTGACAAACTCCAAGAATTGATAATGGAAGAATGGGCTGCCATCAGTCAGAATGTGGCCCAGAAGATGATTGACAGCATGCTTGGGTGAATTGCAGAAGTCTTGAAAAAGAAGGGTCAACAAACAAATAATGCAAATATTGACTCTTTACATAAACTTAATGTAATTGTCAATAAAAGCCTTTGACACTTATGAAATGCTTGTAATTATACTTCAGTATACCATAGTAACAGCTGACAAAAAGATCTAAAACCACTGAGAGACAGAAGACTTTGTGAAAACTAATATTTGTGTCATTCTCAAAATGTTTGGCCACAGCTGTACAACAGTTTTAGTAAATCTCTTCTATTGCATATAGTTCTACACTCATTGTATAGCAGCGGTTCTCAACCTGGGGGTCGCGACCCCCTGGGGGGTCGATTGCCCATTCTCCAGGGGGTCGCGAATGCTGGCCGAGACAGACCCGAAGTTACTGCCTGAGTCCGTCCGTCTCGGCCAGCGAGATGTCACTTCCTGGAGAGGAGGGACTACACGGAAGTGACGTTCCGTCGCCGCCATCTTGGTACTCTCGTCCGCAGTAAGGCTTAGACTTAGAAGTCGGCAAGCGGACATCTTTGTACACCCACCGAAATCCGCTTGCTGCGGACGAGTGTACCAAGAGGGAGGCAACGAAACTTGCTGAAGAAGAAGAACACCTGTGACTTCTGGTAAGTCAGACACACAGGAAAAGCTGACAAGACAACATTTTTTTTATTATGGAGATATATATATATATTGATGGGCACAGTGGCTGCATTTGATGGCACAGTTGCAGCGTTTTAATGGGGGTTTTTTTCTGATTGTTTCAGTTTGTTTGCGCCCCCACCACTGATTTATATATAAACGTTGCGGTTGATTCCTCAAAAGTGGTTATTCCGTGCCAGTGCTAGATACACAAAGTGTATAGCTTCCAAACATGTATCTAGCACTGGCACGGAATAACTACTTTTGAGGAACCAACTGGGACGTATATATATATATACAACGTATATATATAAGAACACCTGTGACTTCTGGTAAGTCAGACACACAGGAAAGCTGACAAGACAACATTTTTTTTATTATGGAGATATATATATATATATATATCTCCATAATAAAAAAAATGTTGTCTTGTCAGCTTTTCCTGTGTGTCTGACTTACCAGAAGTCACAGGTGTTCTTATATATATACGTAGTGTATATATATATATATATATATACGTCCCAGTTGGTTCCTCAAAAGTAGTTATTCCGTGCCAGTGCTAGATACATGTTTGGAAGCTATACACTTTGTGTATCTAGCACTGGCACGGAATAACCACTTTTGAGGAATCAACCGCAACGTTTATATATAAATCAGTGGTGGGGGCGCAAACAAACTGAAACAATCAGAAAAAAACCCCCATTAAAACGCTGCAACTGTGCCATCAAATGCAGCCACTGTGCCAGCAAACGCCGCCACTGTGCCATCAAATGCAGCCATTGTGCCCATCAATTGTCGCCACTGTGCCAGCAAACGCCGCCACTGTGCCATCAAATGCAGCCACTGTGCCCATCAATTGTCGCCACTGTGCCAGCAAACGCTTCCACTGTGCCATCAAACGCAGGAACTGTGCCCTTTAATTGTTGCCACTGTGCCAAACGCAGCCACTGTGCCCATTAATTGTCGCCACTGTGCCAGCAAACGTCGCCACTGTGCCCATCAATTGTCGCCACTGTGCCATCAAACACAGCCACTGTGCCCAACAATTGTCGCCACTGTGCCAGCAAATGCCGCCACTGTGCCCTTTAATTGTTGCCACTGTGCCAAGGGCAGCCACTGTGCCCATCAATTGTCGCCACTGTGCCAGCAAACGTTGCCACTGTGCCAGCAAACGTTGCCACTGTGCCATCAAACGCAGCTACTGTGCCATCAAATGCAGCCACTGACCCCTTTAATTGTTGCCACTGTGCCAAACGCAGCCACTGTGCCCATAAATTGTCGCCATGGTGCCAGCAAACGTTGCCACCTGTGCCATCAAACGCAGCCACTGTGCCCTTTAATTGTTACCACTGTGCCAAACGCAGCCACTGTGCCAGCAAACGTCCCACTGTGCAGCCACTGTGCCCATCAATTGTTGCCACTGTGCCAGCAAACGCCGCCACTGTGCCAGCAAACGCGACCAGCAAAAATAATTTTACTGTTAGGGGTCCCCACAACTTGGGAAATTTTATCAAGGGGTCACGGCACTAGGAAGGTTGAGAACCACTGTTGTATAGTTTATATACATGGATAGAGTTCTACATTCACTGTGATCCTTTCTGCAGTGATATTGTATCATGTTGTGTCTGATCACACAGATGTTTGTAAACATTGTATTCTATGTACACAGGTGTAGACACCAACTTTAGAATCTATTAGAGAGGGATTAACAAAGGGAAATACTTCATTCCCGCACCTGCTTTCTTGCTGTGGGCTGAGATGTGTGGGGGTGCCATTCAGAATGAATAACAGCCTCCGCACGTCTCGCAGTGCAATTTGGCTGTGGGTGGTTGCAGGAATTAATGTGATAACCCTAATGGATGGCCGCCCTAGTGTGAACTGAGCCAGAGACCCTATTCACACTTGTGTGATTTGTGATGCGACTTTGGACATCAAAGTCACATAACAAGTCATATCCCATGTTTTCCAATGATAACCATTTATATATGTGTGATTTAAAGTGATTCATGCGTTGCTTTGGTACACCTTTCATGCAATTTAAGGGCCATAGACTTCAATGTTAACCTTCAAAAGTTGCATGAATGTTGTACCTGAATATTTTACATGCAACAGTGGGTCCGACTTTGAGGGACAACAAATTGCATCCATATTGCACCCATCCAATGTTGCATCATCCTCTTCCTGACAAAGGGGTCCTGTGTGACTACGAAAGGTTGCACTCTCTTGTTTGTGATGTGATCATGCTTTAATAAAAAAAAGTTTGGCCTCAACTTGATCCGCGGTGTACTGACAAATCTCTTCATTGTGGCTTTCATCCAATCTCCAGCTGGCGGTTGCTAAAGCACCCAGTAAACTATAGCTCTCTCCAGGAATGCATGCTATAGGAATATGGATTAATAAAGTTGCTCTCCAAAGTCACACAGTTGTACAAGTGTGAATGGAGCCTTAGAGTGTTGCCTCCATTCACTGTGTACATCAATAGAAACACACATCCCCTGTCCATGTCCCACCCCCCCCCCCCCCCTTTCTCCAAGCTAACAAACTTACTTCAGACTGCACTGTCCACAGTTAACTCTTTCCTGTGGAGACAAGAAGTTCAGGGAAGCAGCACTGAAAGAGAAGGAGCCAGTAGCTAAGTGCTGAGGCAAGAATATTATCATATAATTGACTTGGGAGTGGTTATTTTATTGTTCTCAATGTGCTAAGATAAAAGATGCTGAGGATTCATGCACACTGGTTTAGGTTTTGTAAGCGATGTTTCTCCAGACAGGAGAAAATCTGCCTTAAAAACTCACCTAAGCTGTGTTTTTTCAAACCAGTTTAGGTGAGTTTAGCAGCATTTGGTGTTTAGGAGTTTTTCATTGGTCAGAATTGTAATTTATTCTGGCCATTGAAATAAACAAACGCTCAAGCGCTAAACGCATCTAGCGTTAAGCCACGTTTGGTATTTTTTTTATGCCCAAAAGTTCCTCTCCTGAATGAGATTCTTCTGCGTTTAGGAGAAAGAGCTTTGACTGCCTCTAAACTTTGCTGCTCCTAAACTCCACTATAAACCTATGGGATCGATTTACTAAAGGCAAATCCACTTTGCACTACAAGTGCACTTGAAAGTGCAGTCGCTGTAGATCTGAGGGGAAGATCTGAAACGAGGGGAAGCTCTGCTGATTTTAGCTTGCACATGATTGGATGGTAAAATCAGCAGAGCTTCCCCTCATTTCAGATCTACCCCTTAGATTTAGAGCGACTGCACTTCCAAGTGTACTTTCAGTGCAAAGTGGATTTGCTTTTCGTAAATAACCCCCATGTGTTGTACCAGCCACACCAAATCAATTTAAAGCCAAAGCCCACAATACTTCTGCTTCATCAGTCTCCCACCCGTATGTTATCTCAGTGACACAAGCGTCTTCTTCCCAACTTCTTCCAGGTTCTGGTCTTCAGCCACCTTAATTGGCCAGCATAGGATAACTTAACTTCTGTGCATGTACAGTAGTTCAGTTATCCCAGCACTTAGCATGCCAGCTATGTAAACTGAGCTGTGCATGCGCAGCTCAATATATTGCAACAGGTAAGTAGGTTTTATTTATTGCAGAAGAGAATGCGCATGTCTCTTCTGCAAAAAAGAGCCTGTGTGCTTGCAATTTCTTTTTTTTTAATCTAAACTGTAGTTCCACGTTATAGGTGCATGCACACAGCCAAAAGAGGCCTGTACAACATGCATTCAGACTTGACTTGTCATGCAGCTTGACAGTTCAAAATAAAAACAAAAAAAAAAATTAAAACCGCCCCACTAACGGCCGAATAGCGCCGCTAAAACGGCGCTAAAAGTAGCGCCGCTTTACCGCTGACACCCGGAACAACTCAGTGTGAAAGGTGTCTAAAGCATACAAAAAATAACGGGAACAGAAAGGAATTCCCAAAGAATTCTTCAAAGAGGAAATGACCATTATTAAAGGTTAAAGGTTTTATCCCTAAGACGGCCGTAATATCTGTCCCTGGTTGAGGACTTGGACGAGGTGGACTCAGGACGATGGGTGAAGTGGTGAGATGTATTTGATCCACTGAAAGCTATTTATTTATATATATACACTCACCTGAACCGGGTAGAATCCATTAGCCCGTTTTCAGCTAACACTACCAAGCAGGCTGTATACATATCTTGTTATTCTCCAGAGGGTATCTCCCCATTTTCATTTAGTGTCCAGTTCACATGAACTTAATTCTGTGAGAAATTTATGCATTTTTTTATGCTAAGTGGGTACCATTAACCCTGCAAGCCCTCTAATTGGTTTTTCGTATGTATGGACTTTGGGGTTTATTTACTAAAGGCAAATCCACTTTGCCCTACAAGTGCACTGCAAGTGCAGTTGCTGTAGATCGCTGCAGATCTAAGGGGAAGCTTTGAAATGAGGGGAAGCTCTGCTGATTTTATCATTAAATCATGTGCAAGCTAAAATGCTGTTTTTTATTTTCCTTGCATGTCCCCCTCAGATCTACAGTGACTGCACTTCCAAGTGTATTCAGTGAAACCGCCGTGCTGCTATTACCTTGCCTTTATCAACATGATTGAATTAGGATCCAATATAGAGAACTAACGGGGTTTGGTTGTCTGTGAGGCCTGTATGTCTGATTGTGGTGGCCACCTGTGTCCTTTAAGACAATTGTCAAATTTTTAGATGTACATGGTGGAGGTTTATTATTACTGTATTTATTAATCACGAGTGTTATGTGGAGTTTTCTAATAAAAATATTTTTTTTACCTTTAATACCAGTCATTTCCTCTTTGAAGAATTCTTTGGGAATTCCTTTCCGTTCCTGTTATTTTTTGACAGCAGCTCATTCATTTGAATGGGCTGCTGTGCCTCCTGAAAATGCAGGGAAATGGTTCCTTCACCTTTTTCCAAAAATGCGGCCACAGTGAAACTGCATAGTACAGCGCAGTTCTCAGTACCGTGCTGCGGTATCCAGAGGTTGTGATTAGAAAGAATAACATATTAGATTTTTACTCCAGGAGTATATGAGTTTGGCAATTCTAAAGAAATGCTTAAATAATGCATTAAAATTTTACTAAATCCATTTGATTTTAGTAGACTAAAATGTACTGGAGATTTTAGTCGACTAAAATATGACTAAAACTAAAACTAAAATGGCATTTTAGTCAAAAGACTATAACTAAATCGCAATTTGATGTTAAAATTAACACTGGTGATTACACACCTTTCCGCACCCGCTCAGATGTGAACCTAGCCGTATTGCAGATATGTATTACCAAAGTTTGCCCTGATATACACTTTAAAAGAACATACAGTGAGAACGGAAAGTATTCAGACCCCCCTTAAATTTTTCACTCTTTGTTATATTGCAGCCATTTGCTAAAATCATTTAAGTTCATTTTTTTCCTCATTAATGTACACACAGCTCCTCATATTGACAGAAAAACACAGAATTGTTGACATTTTTGCAGATTTATTAAAAAAGAAAAACTGAAATATCACATGGTCCTAAGTATTCAGACCCTTTGCTCAGTATTTCATAGAAGCACCCTTTTGATCTAATACAGCCATGAGTCTTTTTGGGAAAGATGCAACAAGTTTTTCACACCTGGTTTTGGGGATCCTCTGCCATTCCTCCTTGTAGATCCTCTCCAGTTCTGTCAGGTTGGATGGTAAACGTTGGTGGACAGCTATTTTTAGGTCTCTCCAGAGATGCTCAATTGGGTTTAAGTCAGGGCTCTGGCTGGGTCATTTAAGAATAGTCACAGAGTTGCTGTGAAGCCACGCCTTCGCTATTTTAGCTGTGTGCTTAGGGTCATTGTCTTGTTGGAGGGTAAACCTTCGGCCCAGTCTGAGGTCCTGAGCACTCTGGAGAAGGTTTCCGTCCAGGATATCCCTGTACTTGGCCGCATTCATCTTTCCCTTGATTGCAACCAGTCGTCCTGTCCCTGCAGCTGAAAAACACCCCCACAGCATGATGCTGCCACCACCATGCTTCACTGTTGGGACTGTATTGGACAGGTGATGAGCAGTGCCTGGTTTTCTCCACACATACCGCTTAGAATTAAGGCCAGAAAGTTCTATCTTGGTCTCATCAGACCAGAGAATCTTATTTCTCACCATCTTTGAGTCCTTCAGGTGTTTTTTTAGCAAACTCCATGCGGGCTTTCATGTGTCTTGCACTGAGAAGAGGCTTCCGTCGGGCCACTCTGCCATACAGCCCCGACTGGTGGAGGGCTGCAGTGATGGTTGACTTTCTACAACTTTCTCCCATCTCCCGACTGCATCTCTGGAGCTCAGCCACAGTGATCTTTGGGTTCTTCTTTACCTCTCTCACCAAGGCTCTTCTCCCCCTATAGCTCAGTTTGGCCGGACGGCTAGCTCTAGGAAGGGTTCTGGTCGTCCCAAACGTCTTCCATTTAAGGATTATGGAGGCCACTGTGCTCTTAGGAACCTTATGTGCAGCAGAAATTTTTTTGTAACCTTGGCCAGATCTGTGCCGTGCCACAATTCTGTTTCTGAGCTCTTCAGGCAGTTCCTTTGACCTCATGATTCTCATTTGCTCTGACATGCAATGTGAGCTGTAAGGTCTTATATAGACAGGTGTGTGGCTTTCCTAATTAAGTCCAATCAGTATACCCAAACACAGCTGGACTCAAATGAAGGTGTAGAACCATCTCAAGGATGATCAGAAGAAATGGACAGCACCTGAGTTAAATATATGAGTGTCACAGCAAAGGGTCTGAATACTTAGAACCATGTGATATTTCGGTTTTTCTTTTTTAATAAATCTGCAAAAATGTCAACAATTCTGTGTTTTTCTGTCAATATGGGGTGCTGTGTGTACGTTAATGAGAAAAAAAATGAACTTAAATGATTTTAGCAAATGGCTGCAATATAACAAAGAGTGAAAAATTTAAGGGGGTCTGAATACTTTCCGTCCCCACTGTACAGTACTTCCCCAGGCAGTGAGGTGATTAGAATCAAAGCAACACCATTTATTTTGAATTTTGTAAAACCACCTTGCGATAGGAACAAAATGTTACATTTTGGAAAGGCCTGATTACAACTTATTACAATGTGCTTTATCAACATTGGTTTTGCTGCTGTTTTAGGCCTGGTGCAAACTCTGCTGAACACGTTTTTAAAAGCTGAAACCGGCGTTTAGAAACGCCCATTTTGCCGCGTTTTACCGCGTTTGCGTCTAGAAGCGTCTGCAGAACAGAGAATGACATTTTGTGACCCAACTTTGGATATGGTATAGTGCTTGTCTAACTGTGTTAACACACCAGATTTGGGGTTCCTAGCACCAAGTGGCCCCGAGATATGGAGCCCCAAATTTGGGTCGCAAAATGTCAAGCACTTTTCTGCAGCAGAGAATGACATTTGCCTAGGAACCCCAAATTTGGATATGTTGTATTGCTAGGTCCACTGTGTTTGCACACCAAATTTGGGGTTCCTAGCACCAAGTGGCCCCGAGATATTGGGCCCCAAATTCAGGTTGTAAAAACACTTATAAACGCAAACGTGACTTAACGCGGTACCGGCGTTTAGCCGCGTTTAGCCGCGTTTGGTGTCTGAAACGTGGAAAACTTTTGCGTCTGGAAAAACGAGGTTAAACGCAACTGCCTAAAAACGCCAAAAAAGAGACTGTGTACATGGACACATAGGATAACATTGAAAGAGTTCAGGGGCATTTGAAAAAAGTGTCCAACTGCCTCTGAACGCGAGTTTAACAGCATCTCGTGTGCATGAGGCCTTAAGGGACAGTGAGATTTGTTAATTTGTGTGTTTGAACTTGCGAACATTCTAAAGAATGCAATCAGGTTTGCTGGTTACAGTCTCATGAAAAATATTATAATTTCCAAGCCAGAATGGAAAATAACCAGAAATCCAAAGCATTCCATCACTGTTGGTGTGACACTTTTTACTAGCATTTGTTATATTGACTTGTTATTTAACCTGGACAATGGTTGGGGAGGTTAACAAAATATTTTTAAAGCTGAACTCCAGGATCCTTTTTGCTTAGTATTGGTAGATTACTCTCTCTATGCTCAACCACTCAGAAATTTTTGAAAATAATGCCTTACTTTTTGGTAAAATGATGATTGTCATAAGTTTCTGTGGAAAAATGTGCTGTTTCCAGGCGCAAGGGAGGACATGGTCTGTGTCCACCACGTTGTGCAGAGCAGACATGGACACAGCCCCGCTCTCCTCTATGGGGAAATCGGATGGAAACAGACTGCAACGCCTGTCCACTGTCCCGATCCGCTGGACAGATGGAAAATAGGACCACCATCCATCAGTTTTTTGCGGGCAAGATCGGATTGGATGGCAGCGGGTGTCAGCAGCCATGTGTCTGCTGACATCCACCGCGCCATAGGGGAGACTGAAGGGTCCGATCAGGTCCGCCTGAAAAACTGACAGGTGGACCTGATTGGACAGCCTGTGTGAAAAGGGGCCTAAATAAGCGTGTTTTGCAAGCATTTACTGTATACATGTGTATGCAAATTGCTGGGTATTAGGGGAGGAGGAGAGCAAAGAACAGTTGTTCAGACACAAAAGTGTTTGCAAAACAAGAGCAAAAATGCTTGTTTCACAAAAAGAATAGTAAATAATAAATATAATGCTTCCCTGGGAAGTAAGGCTGCATTGTTATAACAATTCAATGGTGGAGAATTAGGCTATTAAAAATTATATTTGGTAAATAGATAATTGTATAGCTGAAATCTGGTCAGCTTAAAAAAACTAAAAAATCACATTTGGGCCGCTGTAATTAAAGGGTATAAAGTTTATTTGGTGTAGGTGGCATGTAATAGAAAGAATTACCTTAGTTCTCCCTTCCAAAAGCCTTGTTAGTTCCAGTATTGCTCCCTATGAAGCTTCCCTTTTTCGGTCATGTGACCGTTCACTCGCCACCATCAAAATATATAATGCAGGACCAATGGTCATGTATTGTGCTTAAGAACATTCAGGGCCTGCCCACATTCCACAGCTCAAGTAGAGATGGGGGAGCGAAGAATATTACATCACCTTTGACTAAACAAGCATTAGATATCTTCATATATAGAGGGGGGGGGGTATTGAATGTGATTTTTTTTTTTTTTTTTTGTAAGCTTAAAAAAAAGTATCATCGAGCAGACCATGGGCTGCTTTGCAAATAATTAATACAAAACTGACCCCATAAATTAGTTCTTATGTAACAAGTGTCAGGCAACGTCCTCAAGCTGCAGTCAGCTGCCAGTTTTTCTCTGTGATCTTTAGCTTGCAGACTCTGCCTGGTATGCGATACAGGATCAGCTGTGCTGGAGGCTGTAAGAACTCGAAGCAGACTGCACAGGGCAACTAAGGAATTAGGAGGTTAGATGCTGCTTTTTTACAAGAAAGCTCCTGGTTTGCTTTTTCCTTTTTTTTTCTAAACATAGTTATCCTACAATTTATAGTGTAGACTGATAACTTTAACCACTTCAATACCAGGAACTTAGACACCTTCCCGCCCAGGCCAATTTTCAGCTTTCAGCGCTGTCGCAATTTGAATGATAATTGCGCGGTCATGCTACACTGTACCCAAACAAATTTTGTATCATTTTGTTCCCACAAAAAGAGCTTTCTTTTGGTGGTATTTGATCACCTCTGTGGTTTTTATTTTTTGCGCAACAAATAAAAAAAGACTGAAAATTTTGAAAAAAAAAAACAAGTTTTTCTTTGTTTCTGTTAAAATTTTTTTGTAAATAAGTACGTTTCTTCAATGACGGGCACTGATATGGCTGCACTGATGGGCACTGATACGGCGGCACTGATGGGCACCGATGAGGTGGCACCAATAAGGTGGCACTAATGGGCACTGATAGGTGGCTCTGGTATGCGGCACCGATGGGCACTCATAGATGGCACCGATGGGCACTCATAGGCGGCACTGATTGGTACTTATGGAGCCTCCGCCGGAGGCGCTTTACCAAGATCAGTGTAGCGGTGTGTCAGGCTGACACACCGCTCCACCGATCGCTGCGATACGCGCCTCCGTGGGCGTGCGGCGGCATGTTATCCTGCTGGACGTCATATGACGCCCAGTCAGGATAATGGAACCACCGCTCGGCCATCAATCTGCTATAGGCCGGGTGGGAACTGGTTAAAGTGCTAACTCTGAGTACATGCTGTACATTCCAGATAATCTGCATGGCTTCCAATCATTTGATCACCATGACAGTCAATTACAAATAGCTAAAACATTACTTCAGCATGTCAGTCTGCCTCTGGATTACAAGGTATAAAAACAAGTTTATTTTTTAAATGATAAAGAACTGTGCAAATTAACAGAATTATGGTAACACTTTGTTGTCCATTTGTCAGTTTATAATAAAAACATAGGCACTTAGGCAGGGGCGTTGCTAGGTCTACAAAAGATCTGGGGCTAGACCCCATATCAGCGTAGTAAAGAAAGCCATACGCTTGGGCGGGCATACACATGTATATACAGTAGTATACGTGTGTGTATATATCTCCCCAGAGAGTCCCCCCTTACGTCAGGGTCACCAGAGAGCCTCCCCCTTACGTCAGGGTCACCAGAGAGCTTCCCCCTTAAAATCAGGGTCCCCAGAGAGCCTGCCCCTTGCATCAGGGTCCCCAGAGAGCTTCCTCTCCCCTTGGGGACCCCTGCAGAGACTCGGGGCTATGGACCCTAGATTCGGGGCTATAGTCCCAAAAGCCACCCCCTAGCGACGCCACTGCACTTATGTATTTATTTTAAAAATGTCACATAAAAATATTTAGCAAGACAAATTAGTCATTGAGTTATTTTCAAGTTAACAAAGACATACTGACAGTGCAGTTTAAGGTATAAGCGGAGGGGTTTAACTGTTAGGATTAGGTGAAATGTTGGGGGTTAGGGCTAAGAATTTTTTTTACTGTACAAAATTTTCTGGATAATAGGAAAGCAAGAGCGATATCATCTGTAGGTGCAACTTAAAGTGGGGTTCCATCCAAAAAAACAAAAATACCTGAAAAATTGTAAAAAAAACCCCAAAAAAAATTTGAATATTTTTTTTTTTTTGCTTACCTCTAAATGCCTGTTGCTAGGCGGTCCCTCGTAGTCTGCCTCTTCCTTTGCCTGGGCTGGTGACCTCACTTCCCCCTCGGCACAGGAAGGGCTCGGCTCTGCTCCCTCCCTCCTGTCAATCATCTGGGACCCATTACAGGTCCCAGGTGATTGAGCGGCCAATCACGGCGCGCCGCTCGCGCATGCGCAGTGGGTGCCAGGCTGTGAAGCCACAGCCCGGCGCCCATAGTTGAAATGCCGGCGCCGACGAACGGAGGGGGGGACGAGCGGGGCTTCGATCCCCTGCATCGCTGGACCCAGGGACAGGTAAGTGTCCAATTAAAAGTCAGCAGCTGCAGTATTTGTAGCTGCTGACTTTTAATTTTTTTTTTTTTTTTTTTTTAATGGAGCCCCTGGGTGGAACTCCTCTTTAAGCCTTTGATAGTATTTTAATTGGTCTTATTTGCTGGAAGTGATGGAAAATGTCTTTTTGGCTTCAAATTTATTCAGACTCCTTTTATAGGAATTAGAAGATAAAATAAAGCCTCATGCAGATAAAACAATTCCAAAACTTTATTTTTAGGTTTTACAAGCTGCTCTTTAGAGAACGGAATGACTATAATAATAACGTATTTGGTCATTATTGAAAGTGCATCTGTATTGTTATTTATTGATGAACTGAAATCCGCTTTATTCAGCTTTGCCACATCCATTAACACCATTACCTCTTTTAAATATTTAGGTATAACAATTTCTACAAATCTTAAGGCTCCATTCACACCTGTGCCTTTTCTAAACACGCTCATAACTACACGTTTTGCATGCATTTACAAAACCATCTAAAAACGTGTGCCACTGCTGTGCCATTAAAGTGGTTGTAAACCCTGTTACACCACTTTTACCTACAGGTAAGCTTATAATAAGGCTTACCTGTAGATACTGGAAATATCTCCTAAACCTGCACGGTTTAGGAGATATTTACCATATACACTTGCGCCAACGTCGTTGGTGCATGAGCACTGAAGAAATGGCATGATCGTGCCATTTCTAAAGGGCCCGTGCCATAACTGGCGGCTCCCACGCGCATTCGCAGGAGTGACGTCACATGCCTCTGGCCAGTTACAGAGTCGGAGTCTATGGCCCCGGAAGGAAGAGGGGTGAAAATGGATGCAGCCACCAGTGGGGACATAGTGGGCTTCGTTTGCAGGTAGGTGCAACATAATGGGCTAGTATGCGATGCATACTAGCCCATTATGCTTTTACTTTGCAGAGGAAAAAAGAGGAAGTAAAACCCATCAGGGTTTACTTCCTATTTAATTGTTAATGAATAATTTTAAAGTGGCTGTAAAGGCAGAAGGTTTTTCTTTAATCTTAATGCATTCTTGTGTGCAGCAGCCCCCCTAATACTTACCTGAGCCCCATCTCAATCCAGCGATGTTCCACGAGAGACTCGGCAGTCCGGGACTCCACTCCTCATTGGCTGAAGCTGTTGATCAAAGGCAGTGAGCCAGTGAGAGAGAGGGGGCAGAGCCGAACCACAGCTCCGTGTTTGAATGGACACACAGAACTGCGGCTCGGGTCGGGTTCCCTCATAGCAAGCTGCTTGCTGTGGGGACACTTGGCAGGAGAGAGGGGCCAGGAGCTTTGAAGAGGGACCTGAGAAGAGGAGGATCTGGGCTGCTCTGTGCAAATCCACTGCACAGAGCAGGTAAGTATAACGTTTGTTATTTTTAAATAAAAAAGAGACTTTAGTATCACTTTAATAAATGCAACAAGCATACGCACACTTTGCCACACTGAACGCTCCAAAAAAGCTCTATGAGCTACTTTGCTGTGTGTGGTGAAGTGAATTGGCTGCCCGATACAGATTGCAAGAAAAAACGCACATGTTTGTAAAGCTCTAGGTGTGAATGGGGCCTAAGATGTCTACTTCATTAAATGTGGCACTGCTTAGACTCTGTTTGCTCACCAGGAGATCTATTCTCTGATCCCCGCTGAGCAGGCGGATGGCTGGTCCATATCCACTCCGCTTAAGCTGAGCGGAAACAGACATAGCCTGCTCTCCTCTATGCACTGTCAGATGTAATAGATCGCCTGTCTGTTTGCACCCATCAGCCATCTGATCCGATCCACCAGACAGAAAGGGAACAGTTCCCCATCTGTCTGTTTTTAGTAGATCAGACTGGATGTTGGCGGGTGTAAACCGACACGTTAATTTACACCTGCTGTTCCATAGAGGAGAATAAAGGGTCAGATCGCAGCCTGAAAAACTGACAGGCAGACCTGATCAGTCCGCTTGTGTGAAAGGGGTCTTCTTGTCAAATTTCACACACAGTAGGGTTTAATTTACTTAAACCGGAGAGTGCAAAATCTGATGCAGCTCTGCATAGAAACTAGTCTGCTTCCGGGTTTTATTTTCAAAGCTTAACTGAACAAGCTGAAGTTAGAAGCTGATTGGTTTCTATGCAGAGCTGCACCAGATTTTACACTCTTCAGTTTTAGTAGATCAACCCCAGTGTAATTTGTGGTGTATGCTTCCTTTGTCTATAACTGGTAGATCCAAGCTTATAAAGATGATCTGGGTACCTCAGTTATTACATGTACTTTGTAATTCACCCGTGTGCATTTGTAAGGCTCCATTCACACCTGAGCGTTTTGTAGCTTGAAGCCTGAAGCTACAAAACGCTGGAGGGGAAAAAAATAAATTATTCTCTATAGAGATGGTTCACATCTCCACTCCAAAACGCCTGAAGCCCTACGCCTGAAGCTCAAACAAGTTCTGGACCCTTTTTTGTCGCGTGAATCGGGCAGATTTGGGCGTTTTTTTGCTTTTTACATTGGTGACCTTTTGCCCTGCACAAAATCACGGCAAATCGCGGTGAAAAACGCAGCAAAAAACGCTGTAAAATTGCGCAATTTTCTGCCTGAAAATGCCAAGCTCAGGTGTGAATGGAGCCTAAAGGGTCATTTTATTTAATAGTATCTTTAAAGTGGAACTTTATAAAAAAAATAATGGTTACCACACAGGGTTTATTATGCAGAAGAGACATACTAAGTTTTATTGAATTTGAAATTAGAGCAGTTGACCCTTTGGCATAAGAAAGCTTTAACTAAATTTCAAAGGATTTAGGTAGGAAGGTTTCGGTACAGAGTTTAACAAATTGGTGACAATATAAAAGATGCTGCAAGCATGGGAATGTAGGAGTATTATTTTATATGGAGAGTGTTAAATTAGAATGTGTACTGTTGTAAATGTGGTTTAGGCAAGGTTTAGAACAGTGTCTAAACCCACCACTCCTCTGAAGAGTGGTCTGCATTTGGATTGCTTTTCAGAAACAATTGACAGGCAGTAAAGGGGCAATCTAACCCCTCCTCGCGGCTTGTTTTATCCCAATTTTTACCAAACAAACGTGCCCCAACTGAGTGCATTGCATGCAATAGTGGGGCGGTTGCAGCACTTCCTTATTTGCTTGAATGGGCCAGGTTCGGCAGGCATGCTGCCCACTGTTGCAACTTGTTTCATAATATTTGCTCCGGACATTAAATGAGGCCTTAGGCCCCTTGCACACGCGAGTAAAACTTTTTTTATTGATCTGAAATTCGATGCATTGTTGTCTATGGGTGGGACATTGTACACAGCTGAGTAAAGATCAGTAATACAGCGATGAGTACAAAGCAGTAAAACAAAAATAGAAAATTTTACATTTGAGTTTAGTAATTTAGTCACATGTATTTACTCCTCTATAAGAATGTTTATGCGAGTATAAATTAGTATATTACAACACTGGCAATGAAGAAGAATTTTACTCGTCTATACTCAACATTACTCATCTCTTTACACACAGTTTTTGGCCCCTTGCACACGGGCGTCACAAGTTCCTGAGTAAAGATCAGTAAACTATGACCTCCATGGGGTCTTAGTGAGTTTCTTTTCTTTCTTTCTTGTTTTATTAACCTCCCTGGCGGTATTCCCGAGTGTGGCTCGGGTGGATTTTCAGTACTAAAAGCAGTAACCACGAGATACACTCGGAATCGCATCGCAGGATCCAGGTACAGCTTACTTACCTTGTCCCCAGGATCCTGCGATGTCCTCCCGTATTTTATAAATGCTGTTCTTTCCGCCTGGAAACTGGAGATTGTCTATAGCAACCAAAACCGTCCCTTTACATCAAAAGCGGTTTGAGACCAGCTAGAAAACAGCGATAATAAATTAGAATCACTCGCAGAATTGAGCGATAGTGAATTGTGGGGAAATCCGTCATCAAACACTGAAGGTAATGACAGCGACAATTTCTGCAGCTGAGCAAATTTCATTGTTTTTGATTTGATTACATTATTGAATCATTTTTATTATTATTATTTGTTATAATTATTTATAGTTATTTATTATATTATAATTTATGATTTCGTGTTTCAAACTTATTATACCCGGGCTGTCTACCAGACTCTTGTTTGGACAGATTTAAGAGAGTTATTCCTAAGAATTACAGGCCTGCAATATAAAACGCCAAATTTCCATGCAAAACGTACCGCTTTAAGCATCAAAAAGCTGAAATAATCATACCGCCAGGGAGGTTAATATGGTTTGAGATGTTTGCTGGAAAATGAACTTTTTCTATATAAAATTTATAGCTTAAATGTATAGCTTAATATGTACATGTATCTTGTACATATGGACTTCTGGCAGTTTCAATACCAGCATTAGGTTTTTTTCTGAAACAGTAACTTTTTTTTATCTCAATATTTTGTCAATCACAATCATAAAAGATGTTTGTTGGTCAGGTGTTTATATAGGAAATTGTATTTGTGTGAAAGAGTTTAAATAAGGCTTCCTAACAGAAGTATCAGGAATTTACTCATACAACTTTATTTATATTAGTGATTAGCAATACAATTGAGAATCTTTGTCACTGCAAGGATGTAAGCACCGTATTGTGTGTAGGGACGGAATCTTGTACCGGTTGCTATAGGAACAGATGACTGAAGAATGTATTCTCCATTGTCTGTAATGTGAATGCTCAAGTGGGACACTATGCATTCCCTTATTCCTTCATGCAGTTAATCACTATAGTTATCTGCATGAATTTCTTTCCGTCTTCTGTCTCTTTTTTTTGTCCCATCTGTTTTAATGTTTATAAAGTTTGAATCATGGTTTATCATATTTTAGGATATAAAAATACCGTATTTATTCCCAAGTTGCAAATGGACATAATAAGAAATATAGACGCTGATTAAAATAATGTAAAAAACACAATCAGTTAAAACTGCTCTGGGTTTTTAAAATGTTTTACCCTTTGCGATCAGTGATTTTTAAACCTAGATGCCTAGACCAAGTTTAGCAGTGTTAGCATACATCAATTAACTTGACAATAATTGTGACTATATTTTTTTCTGATTAACAGCTGGTCTGAAAACTAGAAACACACAGAGGTTGATTTACTAAAAGAGGTATTAAATCCAAAAACAAAAATGTAACATGTTGTACAGGGAAGTAACTATAGGGGTTGCAATTGTGACCTGGCCCCATGCTCCAGGGGGCCTGTGCGGCTCCCATGTACTCCTAGATAGGAGGGGTGGCATACTGTAAAGCAGGGGTCTCAAACTGGTGGCCCTCCAGCTATTTTGCGAAACAAGTCCCATCATGCCTCTACCTGTTGGAGGTTGGAGTCATGCTTGTAACTGTCAGCCTTGCAATGCCTCATGGGACTTGTAGTTTCGCAACAGCTGGAGGGCTACTAATTTGAGACCCCTGCTGTAAAGGAACCGATCGCCTCAGCCTCAGCCACTGAATGCCTGCTTCTCATTCTCTCCCTCCAACAGGCATTCAGTGGCTGCAAGAGGAAAATGGAGGGGATGTGTGCTCCCCCCCCCCCCCCCCACAGCTCTGCCGTATCCCCCCCCCTTCTCCTTTCCCTCCTTGCTGCTGCAGGGGATGTGTCAGGATGGAGACAGGGGAAAGGGACAGTAAATATGTCATTTACCAGCCCTTTCCTTTTTGTACCAATCACTGCCTCTGCCCATTCATAACTAAAGCATATTAAACTGTATTTGAACACGTCACTAATACCCATAGATCAAGGGCACCTTCATCCCAGAATAAGAGTAATTTAGAAGAGGCAAGAGAAGGGATTTTATTGGTGCCAAGACCACTCAATGTATTGATGAAAATGTATAATAATATATATTATATATATAATTATATAATATAATAATAGATATCTCTCTCTCTCTCTCTCTCTCTCTCTCTCTCTCTCTCTCTCTCTCTCTCTCTCTCTCTCTCTCTCTCTCTCTCTCTCTCTCTCTCTCTATATATATATATATATATATATATATATATATATATATATATATAGATAGATATATCTATATCTATATCTATAGATATATCTATCTATATATATATATATATATATATCTATATCTATATCTATATAGATATAGATATATATCTATATAGATATAGATATAGATATCTATATCTATATATATATATACACCATATTTATCAGCGTATAACACGCACAGGCGTATAACACGCACATTCATTTTCAGAGGGAAGTTTCAGGAAAAAAAAATTAAATTTTAAATGAGGAACTTTGAAGCAAAATAAGGGTCAGTGCCCATCTGCAGCCTCACAAGTGCCATCAATGCAGCCTCATCAGTCCACATCAATGCAGCAGCCTCACCATTGCCATCAGTGCAGCCTGATCGATGCCCATCTGCAGCCAAGAGGGACAGGGAGAGGGGTGGGATGAGCGCCGACAGATTACATACAGTGAGAATCTCCTATGATAGACAGAACAGTGGTCCAATGGCGGGCCAGGAGACGGGACTTTCTATTACAGAGGCCGCCAAGTAAACAGGAGTTTCTCACTGTATGTAATTTGACGCCGCTCATCCTGCCCCCTTCCCTGTCCCCTCCGAGGCAGCTAAAATTGAAGTACTGGTGTATAACACGCACACGCTATTTGCACCCAATTTTTATGGTGAAAAAGTGAGTGTTATACGCCAATAAATACAGTAAAATTACAATTAAATACAATTTAAAAGAGCGAACAAAAGTCCTGGATGGCTTAACTCCAATGTAAAAATGCATATAAAAGCAAAGGAGAAGGCCTTCAAAAAATACAAGGTTGAGGGATCATCCTCAGCATTCAGACTTTATAAAGAATGCAATAAGAAATGTAAGCGTGCAATTAGGACAGCTAAGATAGAACATGAAAGACACATAGCGGAGGAGAGCAAAAAAAATCCCAAGAAATTCTTTAAGTATGTAAACAGTAAAAAAGGGAGGACAGACCATATTGGCCCCATAAAGAATGAGGAAGGACATCTGGTTACAAAGGATGGGGAGATGGCGAAGGTATTGAATTTATTCTTCTCCTCAGTCTTCACGAGTGAATCGGGGGGCTTCAGTAACCAAAACTGCAGTGTTTATCCTCATGACACAACACAGGAAGCACCTACATGGTTAACAGAGGACGGAATTAAAATTAGACTTGAGAAACTTAACATTAATAAATCACCGGGACCAGATGGCTTGCATCCGAGGGTACTTAGACTCCATTCACACAGGGGCAACACGACTTCCAGCGCGACTTTGAGAGGCAACTTGGACACGACTTGAGTATGAATCACAGCACGACTTGGGGGCGACTTGGGGGCGACTTGGGGCGACTTACAACACGACTTGAAGTCGCCTCCATGCCAGGGAACTGTGAAGTGGCCAATTAGAGCTTATCAGCTCTTGTGACCTCATTCTTCTTCCTGTTTTCTTCCTTGTTCCCTGTTCCCCGTTGTCCTGTGTCCAAAATGCTCTCTGTGCGTTACTTAATGTCAGCTGTCATAACAGCTGGTTTGGCAGTATTGATGGAAGAGGAAGAGGAAGAAAGGAAGCGAAGGATGAGGATGAGAAGGAGACGTCGGTACTGGATCCATCCAATCATTGCCAATAGACCTACCAGAGGCCAGTTCTGGGCTATGTATGAGAACTTGCGTGGTTTTGAGGACAAGTTTTTCAACTATACCCGGATGTCGATCGCAAGGCAAGTACATATGCTATATGTCATTGTCCACTTGCCACGTCCACCTGCCATGTCACCTGCCACGTCCACCTGCCACGTCCACCTGCCACGTCCACCTGCCACGTCCACCTGCCACGTCCACCTGCCACGTCAGCTGCCACGTCCACCTGCCACGTCAGCTGCCACGTCAGCTGCCACGTCACCTGCCACGTCCACCTGCCACGTCCGCTGCCACGTCCACCTGCCACATCCACCTGCCACGTCCACCTGCCACGTCCACCTGCCACGTCAGCTGCCAATGTCCACCTGCCACGTCCACCTGCCACGTCCACCTGCCACGTCAGCTGCCACGTCCACCTGCCACGTCCACCTGCCACGTCCACCTGCCACGTCACCTGCCACGTCCACCTGCCACGTCCACCTGCCACGTCCACCTGCCACGTCCACCTGCCACGTCCACCTGCCACGTCCACCTGCCACGTCCACCTGCCACGTCACCTGCCACGTCCACCTGCCACGTCACCTGCCACGTCCACCTGCCACGTCACCTGCCACGTCCACCTGCCACGTCAGCTGCCACGTCCACCTGCCACGTCCACCTGCCACGTCCACCTGCCACGTCAGCTGCCAATGTCCACCTGCCACGTCCACCTGCCACGTCAGCTGCCAATGTCCACCTGCCACGTCCACCTGCCACGTCCACCTGCCACGTCCACCTGCCACGTCCACCTGCCACGTCCACCTGCCACGCCACCTGCCACGTCCACCTGCCACGTCACCTGCCACGTCCGCTGCCACGTCCACCTGCCACGTCCGCTGCCACGTCCACCTGCCACGTCCACCTGCCACGTCACCTGTCACATCATAATCCCCCCATATTTGCATATGGTTGTCTAAGCGGTAATGTGTGTGTAGCTACTATTGATTGATATTTCTTATTTTCAATATAGTAAATTACATTCTTTTTTTTGTTTTGTATTGCAGTTTTGACGAATTGCTTGGTCTGGTTGACATCCATCTTAGGCGACAGAATACATCATACAGGAGGAGTATTTCATCCACTGAAAGACTTATTATTACCCTAAGGTAAACTATCTTTATTTATGCACATTAGTAGCATATTTTCCACATTAATAAAGTCCAAACTGCGCTCATTTGTCCGGTCTTCTCCAACGTGTCAAATGAGTGCAGCTGCCTTGACTGATGGCAGTTCCAGCCTCTCAGCAAGCCGCTCTCCGCCCCTTCACAACTCAGCGCTCTAATGGGCGTGGAGGAGCAGAGCAGGAGAGCTGCTGGCAGTCAGCAGCTCTCAGCTCATGGAGGGTAGAGATGAGAGCCACCTTTTTTTAAATATCATGTAATACACATTTTAAAATTTAGCACACAAACATACCCAAATATTTGAACAATCTAACATTTTTATTATTCAGAAAACTATATATATCACCAAATATTATATTTTGAAAACAAGTAACTTCTTAATTTTTTTAAGCCTGAACAAGTAGACAAAATAGCAAAAAAAACCCAAAAAAAACAATTACAATTGGTGGTAGGTCGGCTGAGTAGAGCTGGTGGAAGGCCTTGGGGATGGTGTGGGTGGCATCAGAATAGATTCTTCACCGAATCTTTGACTAGTAAGGGTACTTGGAATAGGGGACGGTGATGGATAGGGGATCGGGGGATTTCCAAGATTTTGGGTATTTCCATATTCGTCCGTGTATGGACGGAAGCGAGGGGGGTAGTAGTGGTGGGTTCTGGGTGGGGTAGGGTTAGGAAAATTGTAATAAGGACCGGATGGGGGTGGTGGGTGGACAAAAATTGAGGATTGCTCAGTAGCTGGAGCACTTTGGA
This sequence comes from Aquarana catesbeiana, assembly GCF_042186555.1. Taxonomy (NCBI): domain Eukaryota; kingdom Metazoa; phylum Chordata; class Amphibia; order Anura; family Ranidae; genus Aquarana; species Aquarana catesbeiana. Next base: position 279,433,705 of record NC_133327.1, read on the forward strand.
TGTTTGCCTCCAGGATGTCCATTATAGATTTTTTGACAGCGTTCTTTCTGTCCTGTGGCACTTTTTTGAGCATTCCTGCAACCATACATCCAAAGCCACTCTCCTCAGTCTCGAGGGTATCCAGTTTCTGATCAAGTTTGGCCATCAGGGTTGAAAAACGCTCCATTGTTTCGTTCATTCTTCCCCCTATCGGTCTGCTGGACCTTGGAGGGAGAGGCCTTCGCGTAGGCGGTTCCTCGACTTGGGGCTGCTCGACAACTGGCAGCTCAATAGGTGTTAGCTGGACCTCTGGCAGCTCAAGCTGGGTAGAAGGCTCTGCAATGTTGGTCTCCTGTGTGTCTACAGAAACCTCAAGTGACTGACACTGAGACCCTCCTACAGCGCATGCTGCCTCTCCACCTGCCCGCTGTATGTTGTCTACGTCCTCCCAACTTGATTGTGTTCTGCAAGAAACATATAGTACAATTTTAGCACACCCTTCTGTGTAGAACGTTATATTATATCACTTTAGAAATATGAAAGATGTTATCTTACTCTCTTAGTTCCATGTAAGGCCTCAGGAACTGCAGCTCTTCGGCATGTACATAGGGTACATATTTTTTGTATCCAGAGCCACTTCTGTTTTCCTGCAGTCTTCGTAGGTGCCGCTTATAGCAGTCCCTCAACCCTTTCCATCGAGTCTGTAAACTTGACACTGCAAAATATAAACATAACCATAATCACTTATGTATTTTTTCTTTCAGATACCTGGCAACCGGTCATTCATTAGTAAGCCTTCATTTCGAGTTCATGGCGGGCAAGTCAACAATAAGCTATATCATCCGTGAAACATGCCAAATTTTATGGGACGTTTTGAACACCATTGTAATGAAGAGGCCTACACAAGAAAATTGGTGTGATATTGCTGAGCTATATTGGAATCGGTGCAATTTCCCCAATTGTATTGGAGCTATCGATGGGAAGCACGTGCGTGTTATCAAGCCTATCGGTAGCGGTAGTATGTTCTTTAACTACAAAAAATACTGTTCGTTTGTACTACTTGCCGTGGCTGATTCAAACTACTGTTTTACGTACATCGATATTGGATCCTACGGCAGTAGCTGCGATGCTCGTATTTTTGCTAATTCCTCCTTCGGTGAAAGGCTAAGAGACAATCAACTTGACCTTCCGGAAAACCGCCCTCTTCCTGGTACAACTGGACCCCCGCTACCCTATGTGTTTGTCGCAGATGAGGCTTTTGCCTTGGGGAAACACATTATGAGGCCGTACTCAAATAGGAACCTGACCACTCCGAAGAAGGTTTTCAACTATCGTTTAACAAGGGCAAGAAGGGTGGTTGAGTGTAGTTTCGGAATACTTGCCAATAAATGGCGTTTTTTACATACACCAATTGCCTTGCATATAGAAAATGCAGTTATTGCTGTGAAAGCAGCATGTGTGCTGCACAATTATGTGAGGGTACGTGACGGATACTGTTTTGAGGATTCCCTCATGCACGATATGGAAAGTGCACACCTCAGTGCTGCGAGGGGATCCAGTGACGGTGCCACAGTGCGCGGTCAATTTACGTCATACTTTGTTTCACCGGCTGGTGAAATACAATGGCAAATGGACGCCATTTAATAATTTAATGATATTAAGTGCTTTCTAAACATATTTGAGTTTTTCAGTTGTTTTTTCTGTAGAGTTGAATAGAGCCTGCAGGTATTGATTTTCAATTGTTTTCATAATTTGTTATGTTATACTGTTCTTTATGTCTTCAATAAATTTTTGGCCTTAAAATTTTGTCATAATTAATTTGTGTATGGTTATATTGTTCAATCATTAACTACATAAAATGACATTACGGCTAGACATCACTGACAGACTTCACCAGGGTTCTCCATACTCCGGCCCTCTAGTTGTTATAGAAACCCTGCTTTTTTGCTGCAAATGACGTGGCAAGTGGGCAATTCACAACTAGTGGCAGGTGACGTGGCACGTGGCCAATCCACAACTAGTGGCAGGTGACGTGGCAAGTGGGCAATCAATCCACAACTAGTGGCAGGTGACGTGGCAAGTGGGCAATCAATCCACAACTAGTGGCAGGTGACGTGGCAAGTGGGCAATCAATCCACAACTAGTGGCAGGTGACGTGGCAAGTGGGCAATCAATCCACAACTAGTGGCAGGTGACGTGGCAAGTGGGCAATCAATCCACAACTAGTGGCAGGTGACGTGGCAAGTGGGCAATCAATCCACAACTAGTGGCAGGTGACGTGGCACGTGGGCAATCCACAGCTTGTGGCAAAAGATGTGGCAGGTGACATGCTAAATACAAGTACACAGCTGCTGCTACTCACTCTGCTCTCACAAGATGGCTGAAATAGTTAAAAAATAATGTTTTTTTGGGACTGTATGGAACTACAACCATGATGCCTAGTCAATGATAACAGAAATAAATATAAAAATGTTTCACTTACACTTGTCACTGCGGTCAGTCTCCGACAATACATCCCAATCCGGGTAGGTCAGCCTACAGATATCCAGCCAGGCATTGTCCCTCTTGACATGATCCTTATAATTCGGGTCCTGCTTGTCATATAGACATTTTCTCTCCCTGATGAACCTGATCAGGGACTCATTGTCTACCGCCTCCCTGGCTCTGGTAGACATTCTGTATTCAGGTTTTCACTAAACAAATAATACAGAGCTCTGGTCAAAAACGAAAGTACTCTGTGTTTCAGAGAGAGGGCGCTGGCTGTTTGTGGAGGGTTTCTGGGTAAATTCCTTCTGTTTCCTGTGAAGTTGCCTCAGATTGAACTGTGATCCGACTTGGAGGCGACTTGCATTGAACTGAATGGGTACAAGTCGCCTAGAAGTCGGATTCAAGTAGTACAGGAACCTTTTCTGCAGTCGGAGCGACTGCAGTAGTGTACATCAAGACGGATCCATTTGCTATCATTGATTTTCTCTGCAAGCGCGACCTGAGGCGACTAGGGGCGACTTGGGGCGACTTGGAGTCGGATCCAAAGTTGCCCCTGTGTGAATGGAGTCTTAGGGAACTCAGTCAAGTGATTGCCAGACCGTTGTTCCTAATTTTTACAGATAGTCTACTGACTGGAATGGTACCAGCTGATTGGAGAAAAGCCAATGTAGCACCTATATTTAAAAAGGGACCAAAATACATCCCTGGGAATTACAGACCAGTTAGCCTAACATCGATAGTATGTAAACTCTTGGAGGGGATGATAAGGGACTATATACAGGATTTTAGTAATACGTACGATATCATTAGCAGTAATCAGCATGGATTCATGAACAATCGTTCTTGCCAAACCAATCTATTAACCTTCTATGAGGAGGTGAGTTGCCATCTAGATAAAGGAAGGCCTGTAGACGTGGTGTATCTGGATTTTGCAAAAGCATTTGACACAGTTCCCCATAAACGTTTACTGTACAAAATAAGGTCTGTTGGCATGGACCATAGGGTGAGTACATGGATTGAAAACTGGCTACAAGGGCGAGTTCAGAGGGTGGTGATAAATGGGGAGTACTCAGAATGGTCAGGGGTGGGTAGTGGGGTGCCCCAGGGTTCTGTGCTGGGACCAATCCTATTTAATTTGTTCATAAACGATCTGGAGGATGGGATAAACAGTTCAATCTCTGTATTTGCAGACGATACTAAGCTAAGCAGGGCAATAACTTCTCCGCAGGACGTGGAAACCTTGCAAAAAGACCTGAACAAATTAATGGGGTGGGCGACTACATGGCAAATGAGGTTCAATGTAGAAAAATGTAAAATAATGCATTTGGGTGGCAAAAATATGAATGCATTCTATACGCTGGGGGGAGAACCTCTGGGGGAATCTAGGATGGAAAAGGACCTGGGGGTCCTAGTGGATGATAGGCTCAGCAATGGCAGGCAATGCCAAGCTGCTGCTAACAAAGCAAACAGAATATTGGCATGCATTAAAAGGGGGATCAACTCCAGAGATAAAACGATAATTCTCCCGCTCTACAAGACTCTGGTCCGGCCGCACCTAGAGTATGCGGTCCAGTTCTGGGCACCAGTCCTCAGGAAGGATGTACTGGAAATGGAGCGAGTTCAAAGAAGGGCAACAAAGCTAATAAAGGGTCTGGAGGATCTTAGTTATGAGGAAAGGTTGCGAGCACTGAACTTATTCTCTCTGGAGAGGAGACGCTTGAGAGGGGATATGATTTCAATTTACAAATACCGGACTGGTGACCCCTCAATAGGGATAAAACTTTTTCGCAGAAGAGAGTTTAACCAAGACTCGTGGCCACTCATTAAAATTAGAAGAAAAGAGGTTTAATCTTAAACTACGTAGAGGGTTCTTTACTGTAAGAGCGGCAAGGATGTGGAATTCCCTTCCACAGGCGGTGGTCTCAGCGGGGAGCATTGATAGCTTCAAGAAACTATTAGATAAGCACCTGAATGACCACAACATACAGGGATATACAATGCAATACTGACACATAATCACACACATAGGTTGGACTTGATGGACTTGTGTCTTTTTTCAACCTCACCTACTATGTAACTATGTATATATATATATATATATATAATATATATATATATAAAAATAATATTATATAATAATATATATACACACACACAAGTACTGTGCTATTCAAGGATGCTTGTTGCTCAAGATGTTTCGCTGTACTGCTTCTTCAGGAGCTGTAAAGCATATATAGCTATAAAGACATAAATAAATACAATCAGACAATTTGCATAGTTTACAAACAAGTATTGCCAAGATTGTAGCCACAAAAAGGTATACATTGCATACACTACAATAAAAACTGACACCAGTGGCTTAACTTCTAGGGTTGCAAAGGTCTTACTTGTGAGCGGGCCCTGGTGTTCGAACGTCAGGCTTAGAAGGAAGAGCCCCAGCTGGGGGTCAGGGGGGCCCTTCATGGTATTTTTGCATCGGGGCCCTGAAGATTCTAGTTACACCTCCTGATATTGTAGCTTACCAATTAGAAGTGGTGGTTGCATTCTTTTCTTTTTTTTTCTTTTTTCCCTTTCTTCTCCTGTATTCACCTGGTGATCTGGCCAGTAACACACCTCCTATATTAGAGTGTCCACATTCTGCATAAATGAGCACAGGAGGCACAGCAGAAAACAGCATTGTTAATCTGGGGGGATTGAAGTGTTAGCTGTACTAGCAGAATTAGATACACTCACAAATGGAAACCAAACTCCAGCTCATACTGCAGTTATGCAAGCAGTTACAGCAAAAGTTTTTGTTCATTTTTTGGGATAAAGATTTTACATTAATAAAAGCTGATCATTGTAAGCACCCCTACCAGTGTTAAATGGTTTGCCTCAACACTCTACCTGCTAAGACAGCTTGTTCTGTTGGAAAAACAACAAATGTACTGGCTCGATCACCAGGTGAAAATAAAGAAAAGAAAGCCTAAAGAGAAAACTAATGTAGCCACCACATCCAAGTATTGGTAAGCCACAATATAAGGTTTGCTTTTGGGTTTAGTACCACTATTTTTCCCCAGAGCGTAGTAAATGTGGTAAAGTTTCACAGTTTTTACAGAATACCCAATCAGGTGCAAGGGAAAAAAACAGCGATTTTCCTTGCACATGATTGGGTGATGGAAATTGGCAGAGTTTCACCTTATTCACCAAGCTCTGGGGTAAACAAGTACAACTGCACTTGCAAAGTGCACAGTCAATTTCCCTTTTAGTAAATCAACCCCACTGAGTAGCACATTCCTGTTTCTCTGGGATCAGGAAGGTACTCACCCCTCTTCCATAACCAGGTTGAAGCAAATTGGACCATGCCTTCCTGTGAATCAATTGTGCCTATAAGATTCTGAATATGGAAGTTTTCTATAAATTTTCTTTTTTCACTATTGGTTGAACTAGGTGGATTTGTCTTTTTTTTTTTTCAATCTGACTATGTAATATTTGCACTTGTAAAGCTGGATTGCATTCATGAAAGGGTCATAAAGGCAAAAACTGGGGAGCGAGCATGCAAGGGGGCCCCCGAGATAAGTGGCTTTTCCTAGGGGCTCCCGATGAAGAGAAGGGGCCTGGAGTGTCAGCAGGGGGCACCAGAAAAAGAGAATCGGTGCTGCTCTGTATGTAAAACCATGTATGTTAGTTGTATAAAAACAACTAACATACATGGTATATGCCCGAAAAGCATCGGCAGCGGTGCTTTTCGGGCACATTCAACCATTTCTTCGGCCACTAGCGGGGGTTAAAAGTGCCCTGGTAGCACTTTACCGCTAACGCGGCCTGCTGGCAGTGTGAAAAGGGTCTTAGGGATGAGTCACATGTGCGCTTTCAGCAAGATTTTTGGAAACTTTTAAAGTATCATTCTGCTCCAGTTTGTAAATGCTAAACACGGATCCTAATGGGGGTGCTAATTGCCACTTTTTATAAGCTGGTAGCAGGTTTCAGCATTTCTTGAAGCTTGCTTGAAGCCTGCTGGCAGCTTGCTTAAAGTGGCATTATACACTCCCATGAGGATCTGTGTTCAAAGTTTACAAACTGGAGTTGAATGGTACTTTAAAAGCTTCAACAAAGCTTGCTGAAAGCTCTGCAAATGCTTTGTCAAGCTTGCTGTTCATACTGCTCTTATACAAGATGAAGCACGTGTGAAACAGGCTAACCCTGTGCATTTTCATCATAGGTATTTTAGATAATGTATGCAAAACAACTGCTCGATAAATCTACTGATGTATTTAGATTGTTTATATTATACTACTTGTTTCAAGGCTGGGATCGGATGCCAGTCACTTATAGCAAGATGAAATAAAATACAAAGTAAGCTAAAAACTGAGGTTCAACGGGGAGGTAGATATTGGGGAAAAAATGTATCACAGGAAGGGGGATTAAAAAAATAAATAACCAGCGTTCCACTTCGTTCATTATGTAAAGCATTGAAAAAAAGCTATGTGAAAGTTGCTTATCCAGTGCAAAACTTTCTGAGATCTGGATGGGCGAGGTTCCCTAAGGAAAGGGTGTAAAACCTTCATTTTCCATAATACTAAGTGTAAGAGTGCATGTTCATAGCTTGTTCAGGCACAATATGGCATGTACATTTTTTTTTCTCAGTAGAATATAAGGTGGACGTACAGTATATTGTAATAGTAAAAAATGTTTATTATAACATATAGTGAAACAAAAGAAAAAGTTCAAAACCTTACTCTGATCCACGGGAAGATGTTCTTGGGTTCTCAGAAGCTCACTTACTGTATGTGACCAATGTTGGGGCATAAGGGTCTCTGCCAAAGGTACGTAGTCCCCACTGTTCTGCTGGCTGACACCACATAACCATCCCTTCTGTACTAGTCGTGTGAGCAATCAAAAGTTTTTTGTTGTTATTTGTGTTGTGATTATTATTAACAGTTATCATACAGGCTAAATGTCAACATGGGGACAAGGTGCAGACCCCCCCCCCCCCACGCTCCAGGGCATGTGGCCTGGGTATGGTTCAGGTGGGGATGGGGCTCTCGCTCGTCCTCCCCCTTTCCTGGCCTGCTGGGCTGCATGCTCGGATAAGGGTATGGTATGGATTTTGGAGAATATTTTTTTTTGGCGTGGCATGGATTGGCGGGGGGGGGCACACACTGTTTTTCTTTTCTTCTTTCTTCTTTGCCGGCAATTCTTATTTACATTCAGCTGTCAGCGGGGAACTGACTCATCAGTTGTCAAGGACACAGCAGCCGCCTGCTCCTTAACAACCAGCTTTTCACAGTTTGTTAAGGAGAAAAAAAAAAAAGGCAAAACGCATGTAAAAACCCATCAAAAACGCAATACTTGCATTTTTGCCACGGGTCCATATAAGTCTATTAAACGCAAAATGCAATCTAAAAAAAAGTCCCTGACCCTTTCCAAAAACTCAGCGCTGAAAAACACATAGCTGTGAACGTGTCCCATAGGAAACCGTGTTAAATGGACTGTAGTGCATTTCCTCAAAACGCACTAGAAAATGCATAGGTGTGAACCTACACTTAAAAGGTATAGTTTCAGGGGTGTTCATATTGTCCTTATTTGACATGTTTTATAACAGAAAGTAAGGGAAACGTGTGTTTGTTTTTTTATTTTTTTTCTTAATTTTTGTCTTTTTTTTTTTTTTTTTTATTTATATGGGAAAATAATAAAAAAACAGTGGTTATTAAATACCACCAAAAGAGAGCTCTACCTTTTAAAAAAAAAAATTATATAAAATGAATTTATTGTTAATTACAGGTATTTTTATAGCACCAATAATCCACACAACTTTACATAATGTACATTTAAATCCCTGGCCTCAAGGAACTTACAAAATAGGATCCCAACCTCACATGCATACATGTCCCTGGGTTACGAACACAATAGGGACTATAGGTTAGTTTGTAAGTCGAAGTTGTTCGTAAGTCGCAACACTGCATTTGTAAGTGTAACTTCCGGTCGGAACACTGCGTTCATAAGTGTAACTGCCGCCTGTGCATGGATGTGGGATGTTCCGGGCGCTTGTTATGTTATCTCGGGCGTAGTACGGCAGTGTGGGATGTGTTCGGAAGTGCTGGAAAGGTATCCAGGACACTCTTGGAGCACTAGTGGCCGGCATTTGAGGCCGTTTGTAAGTAGGAGTCGTTCTTAAAGCGGGGGTTCACCCACACCGCCAAAAAAAAAAAATATTAAAAGCCAGCAGCTACAAATACTGCAGCTGCTGACTTTTAATACATGGCCACTTACCTGTCCCAGGGTCCAGCGATGTCGGCAGGGGACGCCGAGAACCCGCTCGGTTCTCGGCAGCTGCCTCCGCCATCCTAGGTGAGGGAATCAGGAAGTGAAGCGTTGCGGCTTCACTTCCCGGTTCCCTACTGCGCATGCGCGAGTCGTGCTGCGCGTCCCAAATGGTCTCTGCTCTCTCCTGGGAGCTGTGTGTTCCCAGGAGACAGCGCGGTGGGGACGGGAAGAGGCGTAGACTCCCATGGGAGTCTATGCCGGAAGTGGGTGCAAATACCTGTCTTAGACAGGTATCTGCACCCCCCTCCCCCCTGAAAGGTGCCAAATGTGACACCGGAGGGGGGGAGGGTTCCGAAAAGCGGAAGTTCCATTTTTGTGTGGAACGCCGCTTTAACTCGGGGACTGCCTGTACTAGGGCCAGTTTTAGACAGAAGCAAATTACCCTCCCTATTAGATTGTAAGCTCCCAGGAGCAGGGCCCTCCTAACCCGCTTTCCATGTATTCCATTGTATTGTTACTGTATTGTCTCCCTTTATATTGTAAAGCTCTGCACAAACTGTTGGCGCTATATAAATCCTGTATAATAATAATAATTACCCTACCAGAATGTCTTCAGAATGTAGGAGAAACAAGAGGAGGAAAAACCCGGTCAAGTAAAAGGAAAATGTGTGAGCTCCATACAGGTGTCCAAGGATCCTAGTGCCTATTGCTAAGGCAGACATGCTAACCACTAGGCCACTGTGCTTGTTGCAGAGTAATTGTCAGCAAAGCTGCCACAGCACTGAAAACGGAAAAATGGCCTGGCAATGAAGGGGTATATACAAGCTAGGGAAATGGCTCAACCTTGCAAATTCATGCCTCGAGTGCTGTTGCTGCAGCAAGGGTCAGTTGCTTACCTGAAACGTGCAGGCTTGAAATCTGGGATCTGATCTTTCACCTATACCTAAAGAATAACAAAATTAAAAGTCTCCACTGTTGCCTAAAGTAGAGCTATAGGCAAAACTCTTTTTTCATTTTGGGTAGAGTAAGGAAGGGTTATATACCCCGTCAGTTTTTTTGCCATCTGTGCCCCATTGAGGAGATTTCCCTTCACTTCCTGTCCCATAGCCACAGCAGGAGATGAGAGGAAATCCCTGCAAAATTAAGGGGCCCTCAGGTCACCAGAACTAGTGTCCCCATTGGAAGATCTCTCTTCTCTTACTCTTATGGGGAGAACCCAAATTTTGGGATTTTCTTTTACTTTCAGTGATAATGGTCAACAAGACAAATGGAGAGTGTGAATCTCCTTAATGGGGGCAGAGATCACAGGTATTCTAACCCCTCTCCACTCTGTCCAAAACTAAAGGAAAAAAAAAGTAGTTTTACAAATCATAGTAAACAGCAAAAAAACAACTTTATTTAATTAGAGTTAAATTCACTCACTTCATTTATTTAAAAAAAAACAAAAAAAAAAAACACATTTATCAGTTATAAAGTCACTGTTTGGCTTCAGTCAATTTAGAGCACACAGCCAGCCACTTATTTATTTCAGGCATTTTTAGTACTATTAAAGTAACATTTAACAAGGATAACCTTGGATCTTCAGTGTTCCTGTGAGTGGTGTTGATGAACAGATTATTCTGTCCAAGGCATCTGGTTTTCCTGACATAAAAGTTTGAGTACTGATGAGAAGGAACCATGGGTAGCAAGCGGGTAGTGTGTTGTTACACATCAAGGATGAGGGTGCTAATATGATGTGAAAGCTTTTTTGTTTTTTAGCTTTTTTGCTGAGTGCTGCTAATTTGTGCATGGTATATACAGTGTTTATAAGAAGCAAAGGAAGATGGTAGGGTGTTACTTATGGATGATAAATGTTGGCTGTGTAAGGTATTCTGTTCTATTGGCTGTGACAGAAATTGTGCTATTGATTACATATGTATAAGATGTGACATACCTCTAAAAAGTTGATCTTATATATGTAAAGGAAACAAATAAAGTGGTATTAAATCCAGAACCAAACATTTTCCACGTTGCAGCTTACCAATCATTACCTGTGGTGGCTGCATTAGCTTTCATTTTTTTTAGGCTTTTTTCCCGTTTGTTTTCACCTGGTGATCTGGCCAGTAACACACCTCCCTGTATTTGGGTGAATTCCCGCATACTGCGGTGACAGGCAGTTTTCTGTATTGTAAAATGCCTGTCACTACAAGTACAATCGTTTCCTATGTGTCCCATTCACACTGCAACACAGACATGCTGCATTTTATCCGAATCGCATGGCAGTGTCCCGCAGGGCATACGTTTTGTACACTTCAGTAAAAGTTTGCACAAATCCTGCACTACACTGCCCCTACCACAGCCGCCAATGGAGAGCGGCCGGAGCAGTGAATAGTTCCAGTGGGCCTGTGTTGTAATGTGAATTCACCCTTTGAGTGCTGCCTCTCTGAAAGAAGGAGTACAAGGGGCACGTTTGGACAACAGCATTGCTAATCCAGGGTTAGGGGAGTATTGGATTGACTAGCAGATTTTGATACACTAATTGAAGCTAAACTCCATCTAACACTTTATAGGCAGCTACAGCAAACTGTTTTTTTTTTCCTTTTGCGATAATGTTTTTACATACAGTAAATAAAAGCTGATCAGTTTAAGCACCCCTGTCAGTAGTAAATGGTTTGTCTCAACCCTCTGTTACATCTGCACGATAGCTTTTTCTTTTAAAAACTGACACATTTTGCTGGAGATCACCAGGTAAATTAAAAGAAAAACTTAAAAAAGAAAACAAATGCAGACATCGCATCTAAGAATTGGTAAGCTGCATTATAATAAATATTTGTGTAGCACCTTCTAGGTAGGTAGGTGCTAGAGGTAGGATTTTTGTGTCAGGTAAATTTAGGTAGATGTGGCTGACAGTCAGGCCTGTTTGTTTTGTTTTCATTCTGGGCTGGGAGTGGCTCAGGGTAGCAGCTGATGACTCACAAGCAGCATCACAGAGACCTCCCTTTTCTTTCCAGAAGATTCTGGAAAGAGAGGAGGAGAGGTGTAGCTGCCTGGGGTATTCTAAGGAGCCTTGACCAATCCCCAACTTGGATTGGCAGGGAACTGGCCTCCTTAAAATACCCAGAGTTAGCCCAGCTGGGAGGAGTTGTCGGGTGGAAGAGCTGGAGTGAGAGAGTGTGGAGGCTGTCAGGGCCTTTGAGGGAGCTCCCCAGTCTTGGGAGGGTGACCTTGGGCCTGGGCTTGGGTGCAGTCTGGACCACCTTTTAAGAACGCATAAAGAGCTCCTGGACCGGAGGCACAAGAGAGAGCAAGCAGAGGACAGCGGGAGAGAGCACTAGTAAGAGACTCCAGGGAGAACAGTTGTTCGCAGCCAAGAGGGCGGGTGAGTGAGGCACAGTCGGAAGGACTGGGGAGGCATGCCTGAGAGGACTGGGAGCTTGCAGTCTGAGATGGGTGCAGAAGTGTGGCCTGTGGTGAAGGGGGCAGTGGAGAGAGGCAGCTGTAGCCAGGAGGGTTGGCAGGGCCTGAAGATGGCTTACTGGGCTCAGTAGCTGAGTGTAGGACAGCTAGCACTAGACACTTTCTATTTTGCTACACTATAGGTCCCTGCCTACAAAGGGCATTTGCTAAGGGTCTGGCTGAGCCAGTGTCAGGCCTAACCACATTGTGCTAGCTATGCCTGAGGATAAAGCCGCATACACACGATCGGATTTTCCCGCAGACAAAACTTTTGTCCGAAGGCGTGTGCCTGGATTTTGTCTTGCATACAAACAGCAAGGAATTGTCGGCCAACAAACACGAACGCAGTGATGTACTACGTGGTTTTTCAGCTCTTTAGCACCACCCTTTGGGCTCCTTCTGCTAATTTTGTGTTAGTAGAAGATTGGTGAGTGTTGATTCTTTCTTGTACGAAAACCATACAAAAACAGTACACGTTAAACGAAAATCATTAATTCTGTTCTCGTATGAGAAAAAATTGGGAGTTTGTCCCTTCGGAAATTTTCGTTTGGAAAGTCTGAATCGGATGTCAAAAGTTGTGTACACACTATACCAAAATCGAAGGATCGTGCCTCGTGTGGAATTTTTCTTCCGATTTGCTCATAGTGTGTACCTAGCTTTAGACTATCTGCTTGAGGAGTGTCTTCTAAACATGTACTGCTTCCTGGCCCCAGATCAGCACATGTTTAGGGAGATGCTCATATAGCAGCTAGTCTAAAGCCTCGTACACACTATCGGACTTTCCGACGGGAAATGTTTGATAACAGGCTGTTGTCGGTAAGTCCGACCGTGTGTACGCTCCATCGTACAATTGTCGGATTTTCCACAGACAGTTGCTGGATAGCAGGTTTTAAAATTTTCCACGGACAAATGTGTGTTGTCGGATTTTCCGAGCGTGTGCACACAAGTCCGTCGGACAAAAGTCCAAAGTACAAACACGCATGCTCGGAAGCAAGGGCGAGCCAGAAGTGGTCGGTCTTGTAAACTAGCGTTGGTAATGGAGAATTAACATTCGTGACATGGCAAATTATGAAATCTCGAAATGCAGTGCACAATTTTCTTCTTCTTTAACCGCTTGCTGACCGGCTCATGCCGATATATGTCAGCAGAAGGGCATGTACAGGCATATTAACGTTCCTGTATGTTGCCCTTTGGGAAGTGGTTTGCGGGCGTGCCCGCTGCGAGCTCCGTGAGTGTGATCATGGGTCCCGCAGACTCGATGTCCGCAAGGTAACCCGCGATCGTCTCACGGAGAGGAAGAACGGGGAAATGCTAATGTAAACAAGCATTTCCCCATTCTTCCTAGTGACACTGACACTTATCACAGCTCTCTGTGATCGGGAGCGGTGATCAGTGTTGTGTTACACATAGCCCCTCCCCCCACAGTTAGAATCACTACCTAGGACACACTTAAACCCTACAGCGCCACCTAGTGGTTAACCCCTTTACTGCCAGGCACATTTACACAGTAATCAATGCATTTTTAATCGCACTGATTGCTGTATAAATGTAAATGGTCCCAAAATAGCGCCAAAAGTGTCCAATCTGTCCACCATAATGTCTCATTCATGATAAAGATCACTGATCACCGCCATTACTAGTTAAAAAAAATTATTAATAAAAATGCCATAAAACTATCCCCTATTTTGTGGACGCTATAACTTTTGCGCAAACCAATCAATAAATGGTTATTGTGATTTTTTTTTTTTTTTTTTTTTTTACCAGAAATGCATAGAAGAATACATATCAGCCTAAACTGAGGAAAAAAAAAATTTTATATATTTTTTGGGGATATTTATTATAGTAAAAAGTAAAAAAAAATGCGTTTTTTTTTCAAAATTGACACTATTTTGTTGTTTATAGCGCCAAAAATAAAAATCGCAGAGGTGATCAAGTACCACCAAAAGAAAGCTCTATTTGTGGGGAAAAAAGCATGTCAATTTTGTTTGGGAGCCACGTTGCACGACCGTGCAATTGTCAGTGAAAGCGACGCAGTGCCGAATCGCAAAAAGTGCTCTGGTCTTTTGCTAGCCAAATGGTCCGGGGCTTAAAAGTGGTTAATGGGATAATAATGAAGCTGCTTTGCTGGTGATACCGATGGTGTTATTGCAAACTGATTTTCAAAGACTTTTATTTTCTAGTGATATCAAGAATATTATTATTATGTTTTTTTTTTTTTATTTGGGCAAGTTACCATAAAACCATTATCCTGTAGTTTTTAAGATCAAAGATACAACAATGTTGGTGTCCCTTGTCAATTTTACATTGTATTTTTTTTAAAGTAACTGCCTACTCCCAAACTTTCATTTGAAGTAAAACACATAGCCAAGTATTATACTACACAATTTTTTTTATTGTGCGTTTTAAAAAATAAAAAAAATAAAATTAGACATGCTATCTGCCAATAGAACTTAACCAAAATGTGCATTCTATGCATCCAAAAATATAGAAAATATATATACCAAATCAAATCTTTATTTAACCAAAAAAATAATGTGGAAGCAATAACTTCAAGGCCAATAATAAATAACACATTATCTCCTCCGATTCCGCAGCATGTCTGGTTGACGAACGGCCGTTCGTCAAACGCGAAAAGAAAAGTGTGAATCAACACAATTTACCAAACTTCTACTAACACGAAATTAGCAGAAGGAGCCCAAAGGGTGGCGCTAAAGAGCTGAAAAACAACGTAGTACATCACTACGTTTGTAATTGTTGGCCAAGAATTGTGTGACCATGTGTATGCAAGACAAGTTTGGGCCAACGCCCTTCGGACAAAATTCCATGGTTTTGTTGGCGGAAAGTCCGATCGTGTGTACGAGGCATAAGGCTATGTCTTCTATGCAGACAAGGTGGTGCACCCTGGGTTTTTTTTTTTTTGCTACAAATTTTTAAATGAAAGTATGCATATGAAGTACACTATGGTTGGTTGTGTTTTTTTTTTTTTTTTTTTTGAGTGAGAGAGAGAAATAGTAGCAATCCCTGAAAGGCAGAGTTCAGGTACATACAATAGGAAGACTTCCTGTTGTCTCGAGTATTATAAAGAAGGGTTGTCTCCATGCTCTAACATGATTATGCAATTCTTTACACATAAATGGCTTATGTTCTATACCACACAAGCTTTTAGCTGCATCCTGCCTTATCTTCACATGTTGTAAATATGAGGATTTGAGAACCTCACTGCTGCGCTATACATGCAACTATCATAATTCTGAACACATTGGTAGCATTCCACAATGTACAATAAATGATGAACACCATTTTCTGTGATATGTAGAATCTGGCTTCAAACTCAAGTGTGAGAAATCACATCCCTCAACCATCTGTTTAGCAGATTTTCTTTACCAAGCCTTTTCCAGTCGCCTGTTTTCTCTGTGGGTTTGTTGTTTTGTGTGTAATTTTAGACAACATCTGTTTTCTCAGTGTATAAGAAATAAGCACTTTCAGGCTTTAAGTAGATAAGTAGAAGACAAGCATACACGTGTTTGGGTTCCTTTACAAGGGTGTACCTTTACATTTTTCTTGATGTTGTCTCCTGAGCATTCCTTATAATTAGGATAGATGCCACACACTGTACATAAAATGGCTATAGGACGCACTATACAAGCATAACTATGCCCTTTAACATTCGTTTGCCTTTAATGTGTACAGTATATTATAAAACAGAAGGAGATTGCACCAGCTTCATGCAACACCATCAATAAATTCTATTAATAAAATAACTTCAAATACTCACAAAGGTACTTCAAGGAACAGCATAAAAAATAAAGCGTCCATACTATTAAGGATCTCCTCATGTCTGCAAAATCCAGGATGTGCGGTGTATATTATATGCTGTAGCACAAAACACCCAATTACTTCTAGCGTTCAGAGATCCGCCACAAGCAAAATATGTAACAAGCCATAAAAACACCCGTAGGACATGTATCAGGAATGCTCTGCCTATGCAGTCCTCCTCTCACTGGGGAATCCAGTATACAAGTGTATAGAAAACACACAGGAGGGCACAAATACCTAGTGCATTACCATAGATTTTATGTATAAAATGTGGAAGATGAAAAAAATGGGTACTTACAAAAGTTACAAAAGCATTAAAACCACGAGACACCATGCAGTGCAGGAATCGCATAGCCCAACAGAGCTAAGCTCTGAAGAAGGGGACATGCCCCCGAAACGTGTCAGCTCGCCAGCTTTTTGACATCTTCCACATTTTATCCATTAAATCTCTGGTAATTCACTAGGCTTTTGCACCCCCCTGTGTGTTTTCTTTGCATATTATATAAGTCATTTTTTTAAATTAAATGAACTGAAGGTGTTGCACAAGGCCAGTGCACTCTGTACAATGTAAAATAAGGCTGAACTTTGTAACATTGTTGTATGTGTCTGTTAGTAGCAGACAGGTGCTTGTTTATAGTGTGTTTATTTTTGAGGGTAGAAATTTTTATCTTATTGGTGACTTTTCACAGATATGACCCTTCCAGTGGTTTATATACTTTATAACCACCCAATTGAACAGCTGTGTTGCACTTAAAGGCCGGCCCCACCAAAAATGTTTGTTCAATTTTTGTCTTGGCATCCTTATTTCAGCAGTAGATTGTATACATTCCTCTCCCCCTAGGTCATAACACAGATTTCGCTGTCCTGCTGGGAATTTTAATTTCGCCACAGCCCCAAAACTTCCTGAAAGATGAACAATTCATTTTGCCAGCAGCCATGCAGAGAATAAAATCCAGCAGAGATGGTTAATGTAAATTATACTGTACATATCCACTGATAGATCCTATGTGAGTTCCACTGATCTTTTTCTTTTTTTTTGAGTTTGTATGCAACACATTAATATAGGGGTTTAACAACTGAGGGCATGGTGACTTTCAGCTGGTTGCTGATGAGCTGGAAGAAATTTGCTCAGTGGATAGTCTGCCAGCCCCACTCTGGTCAATAAAAGTTGATAGATCATTTAATTTTTTTCAAAGAAGCATGCAGGAAAATCTTTGGCTGAACAGTAGTTTAATCCAGTCATCCCGTCCAGGCATTCTGGCAGCCCAGCTTAATGAAAGTGTCATTTGTAAATAATAGGCAGCGAGTCAGGAGGTAGCATACACTTCATGAGATTTACCAATTTGTAACCAAGCAGATTTTTACCTGGAGTAGTTGTTTAGCCTAGGTTCACACTGATGCGGTGCGAGTTGAATCTTTTGCAGTGCGATTTCACGGATCAGCTGCAGGGTGATCAAGGTACGATTCTGATGCGTTTTTGCGGCTACAGTTTGCTCTCTCTCTCCCATGGTCCAGGAATGGAAGGTGAGGAAGAAAGCAAAGACTTGTGGAAAGTGTGCTGGAATCGTGTTACAGATAAGCAATGTGCATGCGGTTTCCATTCAACTCTATGGAGCTAAAAATCGCTCCCCATTAAACTACAACAGACCCTTTTTAAAATTGCATCGGATTTGCACAACATATATGTGAACAACCTCCATAGAAACTCATGTTATTTCGCTAGTCATTCATTCTGGAATGCACCAGAAATCGCATCAGTGTGAACCAAGGCTTAAAGAGGTTGTAAACCTCCCTGTGTAATTTTTACCTATAGGTAAGCCTAGAATAAGCCTTACCTAGAGGTACTGTAAATATCTCCTAAACGTGCACCTTTACTTTGCAGAGAAGAAGAAAGGAAAGAAAAACCCATCAGCGTTTGCTTCCTCTTTAAAGCATTGTTAAAGATACTGTAGCTGCTGTCATTTAAAGTGGACTTCCACCCAAAGATGGAACTTCCGCTTTTCTGATTCCTTCCCCCCTCCGGTGTCATATTTGGCACCTTTCAGGGGGGAGGGGGGAGCAGATACCTGTATAATCCAGGTATTTGCTCCTACTTCCGGGTATAGATCGCTGCAGGCTCCGCGGCAATCTACGCCATGTCCAGCCCCTCCTCCGTCCACCCCGCTGTCTTCTGGGAGAGACACAGGTCCCAGAAGACAGCAGGGACCAGTCAGGATGCGCAAAGTGACTCACGCATGTGCAGTAGGGAAGCAGGCTGTGAAGCAGCAAGGCTTCACTTCCTGATTCCCTTACCAAAGATGGCGGCGCCTCCACCCGAGAGCCGTGTGACAGATCAACTTCGGGTAAGGACATCGCGGGCGCCCTGGACAGGTAAGTATTCATATTTTAAAAGTCAGCAGCTGCAGTATTTGTAGCTGCTGACTTTAAAAAAATTTTTTGGCGGAACTCCGATTTAAAGGGGTTGTAAAGGAAATTTTATTTATTTTTTTTTAAATAACATGTTATACTTACCTCCACTGTGCAGCTTGTTATGCACAGAGTGGCCCCAAACCTGGTCTTCTGGGGCCCCTCGGCGGCTGTCTCAGCTCCTCCCCGCAAGAACTAACCACCTTCATGCAAGCTCTCTCGCATGGTGTTTAGTTCTTGCGGGCGCGCTCCCGTGATACAGCCGCTCACTGTATCACTCAGCCCCGCCCCCCCCCCGGCGCGCCGCGTCATTGGATGTGAATGATACCAGCACGAGCCAATGGCTGCGCTGTTTTCAATCCATCCACTCTAGTCAATCAACGGCCAGGCTGAGCGGCGAAGAGGGCATCGGGGGCGAGTGCAGCAGGTTCAGAGGCTCAGGTAAGTAAAACGGGCAGGCTGGGGGGGCGGTATTGTCGGATGTTTTTTCACCTTAATGCATAGGATGCATTAAGGTGAAAAAACGCCAACCTTTACAACCCCTTTAAACACACACTTGCCTGTCCAAGGATCCAGCGATGTCCTCACCATACCCAACCTTCTTTGCTTGTATTCAGGTCCAGGTGTTTGCATCTTAACAGTGGGCAGCTAACTGTGACAATTTGCGGCTTTACAGTCAGCTGTCCACTGCGTATGCGCGAGCCACGTTGCACCTTGCGGGACCTGTGACGTGTCCCAAGTGACTGCAGGGGATGGGGGTGAACTTCTGCTCAGCTTTAAGTTTAGTAAACCTGAAACCACACCACACATGGTAATATACAGCTTGAAAAATTATCAGATTATTTTAATTTTTCCCTCTGTAACTTTCCAGCTTTTATTGTTGAGTAAGTAATTGCATAGTTTTGTAGCTATGTGTCCTGGAAAGTAACACTTTTGCAGCTGAAGCTGGGATGTTACATTTTATATTGTGCATTTTATTACTTATTCATTCATTGGAATGTTTTATTTTTTTTTTTACAGGTTTTAATTCTTATGCCCCGTACACACGGTCGGATTTTCCGATGGAAAATGTCCGATCAGAGTGTGTTGTCGGAAATTCCGACCGTGTGTGGGCTCCATCGGACATTTTCCATCGGATTTTCCGACACAAAGTTTGAGAGCAGGCTATAAAATTTTCCAACAACAAAATCCGATCGCGTCAATTCCGACCGTGTGTGGCCAGTTCCGACGCACAAAGTGCCACGCATGCTCAGAAGAAATTCCGAGACGGAACAGCTCGGTCGGGTAAAATTAGCGTTCGGAATGGATACAGCACTTTCGTCACGCTGCAATGTCAAAAATGGTTTAATACAGCGCACTCTCTTCTTCTTTATAATGTGAGAAGAATGAAGTAGTTTTGCTGCTCATATTCACACAGACTTCTCACAAACTTATTTCTTTATTATTTATTGGGATTCCCTCAATATATTTAGATTTGTCACATCTGACCAAGTTAGTTTTTGGTTGTTTGTAATTTTTTTTTGTTTTCTTCCTGGCTGGTTTTGTATTTTTTGGGGGTTTGTTTTGTTTTTCAAGGCTGTGTTTTTATTGTTGTTTTTGTTGTGTTTTACTCTATAATATTTTTGTGTGTGTTTTGTGTGTCAAGTTACCACAACACCATTGATATCTTGTATTATTTATAATCTGTAGGAGATTGCTGTGTGTTGGTGTCCCTTGTTAATTTCACATTGTATTTTGAAATGTACCTGCCTCCTCACAAACAAACTGTACTTTTTGAATGCAACACACACATAGGAGAGTATAATTGAACAAAAATTTCATTTATTAAGGGCTCACAACTAAACAAAGAGGGAGGCAACACTGGAGAAACAGCAGAAATGGGTGAAGCCTATCAACTATCAACTATTTTCAAGCAAAATTGGTGGCCTGAGGAGTCCATATGTAAGGGAGTGCAGTCTGGTCCAGAAGTCCCAGAGATCCGGAAAGCAGCAGATGACATCTGTGTCCCCAGGCTGTGGTCATACAAGAGACTGCATCTTTTGTCAGACCAGACTGAACCCAGGGCCATCACTCTCTGGTCTTCCTTCCACGCTTCCTTCCACGCTGTGGCTCTGGTGGTGGAGTTGGGGCAGGAGGAGGAGGAGGGGCCAACTCACTCAGGTGGATATTGGGTGTTAGTTCACCACTCACCCCCTTACTTAGGACTTTATAAAGAAGGTCCTCACATAGTTTGCGTTGACCCTCCTGCATGCCCTGCAGTTTTGTGGCAGCCATGCAGGCAAAGGCCTCTTCAGGAGTGGGTTAGGCTCTGAGGGACGCAGAAGCCTCCTGAATGAGCCTGAGCGCTAAATCCTGCATGTGAGTCGCCTTCCTCGCTCTTTTGTATGGAAGACGGAGGGGAGGAACCTGCGATTCGGTCAGGCTTCGACTTGTCCCAGGCTTCTCCTGGCTGACACTTAGCCCTGCCTCCTCCTGGCTGCAACTTAGCCCCGCCTCCTCCTGGCTGCCACATTCCATAGCCTCCTCCTGGCTGAGGTCTTCCTGTGTATGAAAAAGGGACATAGTTTTAGTTTTTTATTCATCAATCACACACAGTTTTCACCTCCTGACTTGCAAATTGAATGTTAACAAATATAACAGACTATCCTTCTGAGCCCAGCATTTTTCATTCTTGTCCCAATTTTTTGTGCCCACTACTGTCTATTGATATGTAAAACACTTTTTTCAATCAGCAATTAGTGATCAATAATGACATCTAGTAAAGATCATTTCTTCATTGACCAGAAATCTGTAGAAGAATGCTATACCTGGCTCAAGCTGGGCTCCTCCATTTCTTCCTGGCTGGAAGGCCCAGGTTGGACATCGGAAGCCTCAGCTGGGGTGGAAGGAAGAGTGGAAGGAAGAGTAGAGAGGGATTCCCTGACTTCAGTCTGGTCTGACAGAAATCGCAGTCTCTCATAGTACCACAGCCTGGGGACATAAACGTCATCTGCTCCAGCTCCTGATCTCTGGGAATCCTTGACCTTCTTGCGCTTCCTAAGATAAGTGCTCCTCAGGCCACCAATTTTGTTTTTTAGATAGGGGATGGTTGCCTTGGGGACCACCGGCTTCACCAACTCCAGCAGTTTCTCCAGCGCTGCCTGCCTCTTTTGTTTATTGTTGTAATGGGGGTGTCTCACCTGCCACAGACAGGGCAGCTCCCTGTATTTGTCTATGAACAGGGGGAGGAATTTGTGGTCGTTGAAGCCATCCATTTTCTCTGCAAGACACAACACAAGACAAACTCTAATGTCAGGCCAAACTCTCCTAATCTTGTTACAATATAGGCTTCAATTTAGAATCAGTATAGGCCCAAGTTTAGATCTTACCTTCATTCTCACGATCGGCGCCTCCGATGCTCCTTCCTCCGCTCACAGATCGTACGTACTACGCACGCGTGTTACGCTTTATACACACTGCGCATGCATGTAACTCCACCCGCCCCTGACATTATTTCTAGTCTATTCCCCGCCCCTTTTCGTTCGGCGCAGTGGGGGAAAAGCACATGGTGGAGACACAGCAGGTGCGTGCTAATTATAGCAACGAGGAGGAGGAAAGCCCGGATCTGGAAACGTCCTGATCCAGGAGGAGACGATTTAAGGCCTCAAATATGTCCTTTGGGGAGATGTTGGAGATTGTTGACATCCTGAAGAAGGCCGACTATGATGGGAAGTATGGACCTTACCCCAACCCCAATGTCCGAAAGGCCAAGATCATGGCGAAAGTGGTCAAAAGTCTGCACCGGAATTTCGGGGTACGTCGATCGAAAGATCAGCTCAGGAAGCGGTGGTCGGACCTGAAATTACGAGAACATGAGCAGTACAGAAAGATCCGGAGAGTGCTGCAAAAAAGTAAGTAGTTGTGCTGTGTTCCTATTCTTTTTGTCTTTATTACGTTCGTGCTGCTCCATGTGCTTTTCTTAAGTGTTGTACAGTTTAAAATGGCAACTTTCATGTTCAAGGGTACATTATTCGTTCGTTTCAAACATTTTTCTTTCAGCCTATAAAACACCATTGTTTTGGCCATATGCATTTGCCCACATATTTTAGGGCCTACTTGTATGAAAATAATTTGGTTGTGTAGATGGGTTTGTTACTAGAATGAAATGCAAACTAGATTCTGTGTAAGGAGAGGACACTCAGCAGCTGTTTTCACATCTGGACGCTGGAGCACTAGTGTGGAACACAAGAACACCCTTTTTATTAGAGGGCCCACGCAGGTGCTCCAGTGTATACTATAGGGGTGTCTCCATCTGTGAAGCTTGTACCAAACAGGTAAAGTATTGAAGCTTGACAAAGGACACTCAAAATTCTACATCTTGGAACTCTGACAAAACAGACAATTGTACCCCACTTCCAAGCAATGTTTCATATTTATAGTTCTGCCATCAAATATCTGTGTGCTAAGTATACCATTTTTGTTTTACAAAACGGAGAAAAGACTCGGAGGACACCCCTCATCCGAGGAGACCAGAGACCCCCCACCTCTGGAAGAAGGGGAAATACCCCCAACACAAGAAGAGCAGGAGGAAGAAGACGTGGTGGAACTAGTTACCACAACAGGTGAGTGTCTGCGACCACAGGCTCAGGTAAGAGATGGATGCCGGCATATTTATAATACCTGTTTTTTTTTTGGTTTCTCTCTTTTTAGGTGATCGTGATGTTGTGGATCCAGGGCATTTCACCTCGGAAAGTGCACAGATCCTGATCGGGGAGATCATGGGGTGTAATTTAGCATTGGAAAACCTCAAGAAAAACATCAATGATGTTATTCAAAAAAATAAGAACATCATTGATGTTTTGGGGAGAGTTTAAAACCCCTCCAAATCCCTTAGTTTTTTTGTGTGCTACAATGTTAAAAATGTTTTAGCGATTTTTAGAAAAGCCAAATTTTGAGGATGCACACAGTGTGTCAACATGTGCTATCTGCCATCACGGGAGATCAATTGACGCGTTTTGGGGGTGCAACCCCTTCCTCAATAATAAAGTAGCTGAGAGGAAGGGGTTGCTCCCCCAAAACACGTCTCTTGATCCCTCGTGATGGCAGCTAGCACATGTTGACATTCGTAAATTGGTGTGCATCTTCAAAATTTGGCTTTTCCTGGGGTGACTTCACCCCATCTGAACGCAATATCAAACACAGTTCCTAAATACTCATGTCTGATATTGCCTTCAAGTTCTACCAAATGCGAACTTTGTAAGTTCAAGATTTGTGTCTTTCTTGTTGTTTTGAAACATGCCTGTTTTATCTTAAATGGACATTTCTATTTTTGATAATGCCACCCCAAAAATTTTTATCCAACAAACATGTTGGTTTGTTTTAAAAAAACCTTTTCTAAATGCACATGTGACTGTGCAGGTATTAAAAAGATTGTTAATCAAGAATGTGTGGATTATTGTCTCAACGCTACAACACTTTTGTGGTGATGTAATTGCTGCTTTCTGTGACAATGGGTGTTATTTCCTAAGGGCAAATCCACTTTGCACTACAAGTGCAGTTTCAGTGCATTTTCAAGTGCAATTGTAGTGCAAAGTGTCTTTGCCTTTAGTAAATAACACCCAACAGTGCTTTGTAAGGTTACTCAATCACGCCATTTTCAGGACTCACCACATTTCGGTCAGGGTCAGCTAAAACAAACACAAGCAGTAAATGTCACCAAAGATTTGCTTAATTTTTTTTTTATTTGATCAAGGTTTCACAAATTGTCTGGCATATTGATGGCCCCCCTACCCGCAAAGAACTCAAGATATCTTAGCCAGACATCACGGGCACTCAGGGAGGGCAAGCCAGGACGGCCACTTTCAAGCGCCGTCAGGGTTGTTTCATTTATAATTCCGGCCTCAGGCCCAACTGAGCCAGCATAGTTGGAAGAATGTTGCCGTAAAAAGTTATGTAGAACACAGCACGCCAGGATTATATGATTCAGTTTATACTCCGCCATATGGATGGGTGTAAGAAATAGGTGGAACCAGCTGGCCATGATTCCAAATGTGTTCTCCACCACTCTTCTGGCTCTTGCGAGCCGGTAATTAAAAACCCTCTGTTCCGGGGTGAGGGTCCTCATCGGGAATGGCCGCATAAGGTGGTCCCCCAGCGCAAAGGCTTCATCTGCAACGAAGACGAATGGGAGTCCTTCCATATTGTCTTCTGGAGGTGGCAAGTCCAAGCTGCCATTCTGGAGACGCCTGTAAAACTCTGTCTGGGCGATGACTCCACCATCGGACATCCGGCCATTCTTCCACACGTCCACATACAGGAACTCATAATTAGCCGACACCACCACCAACATCACAATACTATTGAACCCTTTATAATTATAATAGTATGACCTCGATTTGGGTGGTAGGACGATGTGGATGTGTTTCCGATCAATTGCCCCTCCGCAGTTAGGAAAGTCCCACCGCTGGGCAAAGTGGGAGGCCACAGTCTGCCATTCCTGTGGCGTGGATGAAACTGTGGAGGAAAACAAAAAAAATTAGTCTTTTTGCACATTAACACATGGAAAGCAGATTAGACACAAACATTCTTGGCCAACATCAAGATATCATTTATTAATGGCAATTTTTAAACACCAAAGTATAAGGTACACCTATCAGATTACCCCTCCCCCACCCCCTCTCATGGGCCATTTCTAACATTATAGGGGGGGGAGCTCTTGGACAGGTAACCCTCTCCACTTCATTGAGAGATGAATGCCTAAATAATGGGTATTACTTTGAACAGCCCCTCCTTAGTTACACTATTGGCAGCCCACTGGACAGGTAAGAAGTGTCATAATACAAAGATATAAATACACACTGTACACATTTCAGCACATTTGGAAATTCTGCTATTACTATCAAGATAATAATAGGATACAAAAACTTTAAACAGTACCATTTGAAAGTATACAGGCAGGCCCTTGCACTGCATGCTTTGGGGAATTCATCCATAAATCTGACCACAAAAGAGATGGGTATAGTGTGTATGGGTTTGGCAAAGTCAGTAGATAGATGATTGAGGATAGATAGAGAATTGGTATCAGCTGACTTAGCAGTTGGGGGGAGGGAGGGTTCCAGATGATTTGGGGACACCCCAACAAAAAAGCCTCTGGCACTCTGCCTGAATTTAAAGCACCAATCACATTTTAAAACATTTTAGGGGGTGTTTGGGGTAAAGCACTACTATGGAGCTGACAAAATACATTGTTAAGTGACTACATGAGGTGAATATAGGGCCTGTAGACCATGCTGGGGAGGTAAGTGAAGGCAAATATGTATGAAGGAGCAAAATAATAATTACATAAAAATCCAGCATGCATGAGGACAAAGGGGACATTCACAGCATATTCCAATCATGGTAATTAGGGAATGAGGAAAGAAATACAATATATTACCAAACAATAAATACAATAAAATGTGATATTAAAGGATAAAAATCTTACCTTAATATACTCCTTCTGCAGGACCTGAATGATGGCAGAACAGGTTTCTGGGGTAATGATCCCCAGAGCCTGGGGGGAGATGCCTGTCAAGAACTTGAGGTCCTACAGGCTTCTCCCCGTCGCCAAGTACTGCAGAGTAGCGACGAGCCTCTGCTCCGGAGTGATGGCTTGCCTCATGCAGGTATCCTGCCTGCTGATATAGGGGGTCAGAAAAGCCAACAAACGGTGAAATACGGGGTCCGTCATCCAGAGAAGGTTCCTGAAATCATCAGGATTATTCTCACGGATCTCACGGAGCAAAGGCATGTGACAGAACTGGTCACGCTGAAGCAACCAATTCTTGGTCCATGAACTCCTCCCCACCCTGTTCTTGGACTGGATTTGTGTCAAGGTCAGGACCCCAACACCAAGCCCCCGCACAGCACGAACTCTACGAGGAGTACGTATACGCAACATGGCTAGAAAACAGTCGGCTGCTCAGAACGAAGTAACAGAACGCACTGAAGAACAGCAAGGCCTGTGAAGAGCGACCTGAAAAACAGTAACGAACTAACAAGAACACAATGACTCAAATAAGTCATGTGCTGCACGCACTGAAGAGCAGATACAAACCCACAAGCACAAACTGAACGATCTGAAAACCACGAGTCTGAAAAAGCGCGAATCGTCTCTCACCAAACTTTTACTAACACGAGATTAGCAAAAGGAGCCCAAAGGGTGCCGCGCTTGGTTCTGAACTGGCCTTTTCTAGTCTCGTGGTACGTGGTTTACGTCACCGCGTTCTTGGCGATCGGAAATTCCGACAACTTTGTGCGACCGTGTGTACGCAAAACAAGTTTGAGCCAACATCCGTCGGAAAAAATCCTAGGATTTTGTTGTCGGAATGTCCGATCAATGTCCGATCATGTGTACGGGGCATAAGTGTCAGAAAAATCTGTTTAGGGTGATAAAAGTGTCCTGCTCCCACTTATATCGGTTTATAGAGAAAACATACGGAAGATTCTAAACTATTTAGGAATTAACATTTAAGTTGTATACATAGAAACAAGCAGGAAGCCCTTCACCTTCATTAGCTCTCCATATTACACCATAAATATATTTTTACACTATTTCAGTTGTCATCAACTTTGTCAATAGTTCTGAATGGTAGTACAACACCATTTCCAAAAGTTGGTGCACTGTGTAAAATCTACATAAAAACGGAATGTAATGATTTTCAAATCTTATATATTTTGTTCACAATAGAAAATAGAAAACATATCAAATATTTAAACTGAATTTAAACTGAACCATTTTAATTAAAAAATAGGGTAATTTTGATATTAATGGTAGTAACATGTCACAAAAAAGTTGGGACAGAGCAACAATAAGCTGGCAAAGTAAGCGGTACTAACAAGAAAGAGCTTGAAGAACATTTTGAAACGAATTAGTTTAAGTGGCAGCGGGTCAGTAACATGACTGGGGTTCACCAATCTTCAAAAGGCTTCATCTACAAATTGTCGAACAATTTCAGAATAGTGCTCAAAATATAAAAGATATGCACATGTCTCATAAAGTGAAGTACTGTGAACAAACACAATTACCACCATGTGATTAAAAGAACATAATAACAGAATATGAAACCAAATTCATCAGAAAATTATTCATCAAAAAAATACAATTATATTTTTTTTTCAAAAAAATATACATATAAAGTGTCCTGGTGTTTTCATTTCAATCCATGTTCAAATCTTTCTATAAAATCAAGTGAACCACTTCCAATGAAAGAATATTTTCAATCTGTTTTTCCAATTATAATTAAATGTGCTGCTTAACAGATCCCAATGATCTCCAAGTTATAAGAGATCATTTATCACATGAGGTGAACAGATATGATGGATCACTCCAGCAGCCTCCTAATTTGCTTCCCAGCCTTGCATACTCCAGCCTGGACTCGCTTGATGCTCTCCACTCGGTATATGTGTGGGGTTTAAACATAGGGAAGACTCATCGCATAATACATTTACAAAAAGGTTTATTGAAGCTAAAATAATGCACTTACAGCAACTAGGATACATTTAGGCAATATTTAGGCAATAGAGAGGATAATCCAACCAAGAGATCATCAACAAGTATGGATCATCACATCACAGCTCCAATCTCCTTTGAACATGTTTCCCCTTAATAGGCTACTTCTGGGAATGGAAGATCCTCCATTCCCAGAAGTAGCCTATTAAGGGCAAACATGGAAGGAGATTGGAGCTGTGATGTGATGATCCATACTTGTTGATGATCCCTTGGTTGGATTACCCTCTCTATTGCCTAAACTTATCCTAGTTGCTGTAAGTGCATTATTTTAGCTTCAATAAACCTTTTTTCAATGTATTATGCGATGAGTCTTCCCTATGTTTAAACCCCACACATATACCGAGTGGAGAGCATCAAGCGAGTCAAACCTTTTTGTAAACATATTTTTGTGTTTTGTTCACAATACTTCATTTTATTGATTCACATGAGACAGCGCATATCTTTTATATTTTGAGTATCATATCTTCAACTCCTCATATTCAAGAAGTAGTAAAATTGCAGCAGTCTTACCTATATTTAGAGCAATGTTTTTCTATACTAATTTCAGAATAGTGTTCCTCAATGTAATATTGCAAAGATTTTAATTTAGTGATAATAAAGTGTGGCGCTAACGAATGGTGGGACACATGTTAATAGTCAGGTAACAGTGATCTCTACAGAGGAGTGTTAAAACTTGAAGTGTATACTTATTAAATGAGTGGTAATTGTTTTGTAAAACATCCCAAAAAAAAAATATATAGCAGCAGTGAATGCTTAGGTGTGTGAAAAAAAAAAGAAAAAAAGGATAGTGAATACTCAATAACAACCTATAAGTCAATTGAGGGACAATTGTGCATAAGGTACCATATTCAAAAGAGCAATGCAACAAAATAGTTATACAAAGTATCACAGTATACTAAGTGTATAGCTCAGCAAAAATAATGTTCGTCTGGGCAAAAGCCAAAGAAAAGACGTCAGAGTCCCTAAAGAAGGGTAAGCATATGTGGATACTGAAAGTCTGTTGTTAGATAGATGGAGTACTCGTAGCTAACCCCACAACCGTCTGGGCGTAGGCAGTCTCATGTGAAGTGACTAAAGACTGTTTTAAAGGGATCCTTAAATACAGGTGGATTCTTCACTCATGTAGATGGTCTCAACATAGAGAAAGAAAAGCCCTTACCAGATAGGGTGGACTCACAGGCCCTTGGCGGTGAGTCAAGCGAGCTTGTACCGTCAAGCGGTATGGGGTGACGATCTGTAAGGAGATCTTGTGTAGAGTCTCGTCAGAGGTCATCAGATGGTATACCAAATTGGGATCAGGAGCCTCCAGGATTCGGCTTCGGTCACCGAGTGATCGTTTCCTCAGTGGCCCATCACATGAACGAGTAAACAGAGGAAAAAAACTTCCACATAGTGTAAATCCTTATTTATAAAAAGCGTTATAGCGTTTTATTGAGGAGTACTCTCCAAAAAGTTACAAGCGAGGGCAGTAAAAACTCGGCTCAAAGTAACAGAGTAATATAAAAAGGTATAAAAAGTAGTATAAAACAGCGCAGTGAGTAGTGGTGGGGTGTAATCATAAAAACCCGACGCGTTTCGCCTCCAAAGGCTTCTGCTGGGGTATGAATTAGCCCTCCAAACAGCTGCGCTTTATATATTCTAATTCGAATGAAGTGGAACAGCTGATTAGCGCTGTTACACTGAATGACTCTCCAAAGAACTGGTCAAGAGCCAAGCCTCACTTCTGTTCTCCAATCAACAGAGCGTCACTCCTATTCGTCTTGATAGTCACATGCCGGTCACGTGATATGTATCCTAAGGAGTGATGACAGGCCGCTCTCAGCTTGCGTATCATAGGAGATAGGAAGTGGGAGCTTACCAGTCTGAGACATGGAACGCAAACATAGCGGCGGTCCATAAAATTGATGTTCTTTTAGATCTAATTCCGTGTGACTCAGTCCACATCCCGGGAGTCCTCAAATACTATCTTAATGCAAAATTATATGGGGTACATATTGTGCAAATAATCACTAAGGATTCTATACATACAGAAAGCATATATGAATAGACAATAGTATAGCATTTCTATGTAATAGTGATAGTAAGAGGGCATATCGAACAAAAATGGTTCAAAAATTACAGAATATATATAAAAATATAGATCATAATACAGAGACCTGTGCAAAATTGTGTTTATGGGACGGGTCATAATGCGCAACCTGTATAGAATTATAATTAAACAACTTATGTGTATATAGGCCATTCATGAAGAAAAGGAAGTAGAAATCAGTGTAGCCTATAGGAGTGGACCAATATAGAACGTGATTAACAGGGTGGTCCGTGAAAGAAGAAGAATAATAAATGTATTGATATTGTATGAATGAAAATTGTGTCCAATATCAAAATTGCAGAGATTCATTACATATATAACTCAGTGGCGGATAAGGTGTTGTTACATGGGGTAAAAAATTACATTCAAAGTATCTTCTAGAGGGGTATTTTGTTCTACAGTATGGAAATGGGTACTCGCTAGGGGCTTGGTGGGGAGCACTCATGATCCTCACACAAATGAGGTTAGGAAAATTTCATAAAGGTGGTATCCACAACTGAAAATAGGTTAATGGAAGTATAAAGGAGCAGTAGGGAGTAAGAAAGGTTCGTGGATCTGTACGATCCAGAGAAGTACTATGTGATCCACAGACGTCCAAGGTCGGCCATGAGGGGGGTACCAACGCCTAAGATTGATTGATAAAGGCGTTGATATCCCACTCAACATTGAGTCCGTGTGGCACATAGCACTTCATGAGGTGTATCCAAAAAGTTTCAAGTTTGGAGACCCCCCTTATGTTCGGTTCTCCCCTCCAATGTGGAACGAATTTGTCAATGATTTGGAACTTCGTTCCAGATGGATTTTGGTTATGGTAGTGTAGGTAGTGTTTGGGAACACTATGATTTGTGCGTCCTTTTGTTATAGCTGTGATGTGTTCGTTCACTCGTATAGAAAAATTGCGTATAGTCCGTCCTATATACTGTTTACCGCAGGGACAGGTAATGAGGTATACGATGAACTTCGTGGTGCATGTGGCAAAGTGCTTCATCTTATATTCCCTCCCAGTTGAGGATGACACAAAGGTTTCAATTTTACGGGATTTGCAGGCATTGAGTTTGCATACCGTGCATTTCCTGCAGGGGTAGAAGCCTTTGAGATCGTGGAAAAAGGATGGCGCCTTTGGAGGATCCACTACACCCGGTTCAATCCGGCCCCCTATCGATGGTGCACCTTTATAAATCACTCCAGCCTGTTTGGGGAGTAATGGACCCAGTATTCGGTCGTTTTTTAATACTTTCCAGTGCCTTGAGATAATACTCTTTATCTGTTTATGTTGGATAGAGTAGTTAGTAAGGAAGGCCCATCTATGTCTGTCATCAGAAGATCTTTTAGGTTGTTCTACTACGATCGATGTGGGCCACTTTCTGGATTTCGTGGTCAATTTGTCCTCCGTCGTATCCCTTTTCTCTGAATCTAGATTTGATGGTCTCTGCTTGTCTGTAATAATCCGGTAAAAGGGAACAATTGCGTCTGATTCTCATCAGTTGGCTCCGAGGAACTGATTTCAGCCATGCTGTATGGTGGCAGCTGTCAATCGGGATGTATCCGTTACGGTCGGTGACCTTAAAGAAGGTTTTCGTCTCCAATTGACTGTTGACAGCTGTGATTTCTAAATCTAAGAAATGTATCGTAGAGGAGCTGGCTTCATAAGATAAGTGGATGCCCACTTCATTCTCATTGAGGGTCGACATGAAATGATTCAGTGATTCCATGGTGCCTCTCCATAGGAGGAGGATGTCGTCGATGTACCTGGCCCACAGCGCCAGCTGTGGGGGTTTTAGGACCCCGACGACATCCTCCTCCCATTTGGCCATGAAGATATTGGCCAAACTGGGGGCAAATTTTGCCCTCATAGCTACCCCCTTTGTCTGCAGGTAATAGCGATTATCGTACCAGAAGTAATTCGACTTGGTAGCAAAACGTAACAGATCCATAATAAACCTCTTTTGGGTCCTGGGGATGTTTTTCTCTCTTGACAGGAATAATTCGACTGCTCCTAGGCCCAGCTCATGGGGGATAATAGTGTATAGGGATGTAGTTACTAATGTAGTCTGCAGTTACTAATATGAGGTCATTGCTATAGGTAATCTGTTGTAGTTTATTGATGGTATCTCGGTTATCCTTCAGAAATGATGGTATCGTTTTCACTATGGGTTGCGAGTAGTGGTCAATATATTTCCCTATACGCGAGGTTACGGAATTAATCCCACTAATAATTGGGCGACCAGGAGGTTGGATGATGTTTTTATGTACCTTGGGCAGGTAATACATTATAGGGATGCGTGGAGCCACCGGAACCAAAAAGTGGAGGGGAAGTTCCGCTTGTCCTCCCCTCCCCCCGGTGCCACATTTGCCACTTTGGGGGGAGCGGGTACCTGGTTTTGACAGGTACCGGCTCCCACTTTCTGCCGAGCTTGCTGTGGAAAACTCAGTCCGAAGTTTGGCCCTCGCCAGAGCCGGCCCATTGAGAAGTAGATAAGAAGCATGAGCAGTACGAGACCAGCTGTGAAGCTGAAAGTCTTCACTGCCAGTTTCCCTTACCCAAGATCGCGGTACCAGTACCCGATTCAAGAATCTGCTTGGGTAAGGACACTGCGGGATCCCTGGATGGGTAAGTGCCCTAATAGTAAAATTAAATTGACAATTAAATTAAATTGACAATTAAACGGGGCAGTCTGCATTTTTTTAGGAGCACAACACACCACAAAGGAAACGTGTGTTGGGCTGCACTGTGGTGACATTCATTACCAATGTGTGTAACGTGCAGTAACCCATGCATTTACCATACCTCAAGTGGTGTGAATGTGCCCCAACATCATAAAGTTTAGATAAGTATATAGTGATTTAATTTATAAATACCTTAATCTGCAACTTAATCAGGGGGGCACTTTGAATCTTTATAGATTTCACATGCGTGGTGGTAAAAGATTCAGACTAATTGTAAAATGTCATACTTTTATTTGCCAATCTGAAAGTCTAGGTCTAATTCTTTTAGAAATCACCTTTTCATGCTTATCATGAAATTCTGCCTAACCTCAGCTTAAAATAGGGTTCTCCAAACTTTCTAAACAAAGGATAAGTTTATTGTCCTTCATTCTTTGGAACAGGGTGGACTGTGGCTAGTGGGGTAGAAAATTCCCCATCATCAGTGGGAGTAGACACTGTTTCAGTATTGGTGGCCAGTGGGAGGAGAAATTATGCTTTATAGTTGGTATTAGTGGGAGAAATAGTTCCCCATAGTAGGTGTCAGTGGAGGAAATAGTGCCCAATTGTTTAAATCCATGGGAGGAATAGTGCCCCACTGTTGGTGTTAGTGGGAGACATTATGCCCCATCGTTGGTGTCAGTGGGAAGAATAATGCCTCACTGTTGAAGTCAGTAGAAGGATTGATGTCTCATCGTTGGTTGCAGTGGGAGAAATAGTGTCGTAAAGGCCAGATAAAGGCAAACGGAGGGCCACATCATGCCATTGGCCACAGTTTAGAGACCACTGGGTTAGAAGATTGAAATTAATGCGTCCAATGTTAAATTTAGAAATGTGCTCACAGCAAGAGCAATGAGAGGAGGAGATCATCAAAACTCAATCTGCTCATTTTATACTATATTAATTTTGACCTCCATACTGATTATATATATATATATATATATATATATATATATATATATATATATATATATATAGATTAAAGCTGCTTTTTAAACAGAAATACAAAACAAAAAAACCCCTGCTATATACATTCTTAAATGCTATTGGTGTGAACAGGGACTGAAAAAATTCTGGTTATATAGCTTCAGTAATAACTGGAAAATGACTGCATCATCTAGGATTTCCTTCCCTGGGCTCCCTGATGGTGTATATCTCATCATCACTCTTTATCATAGAGGGATTGTAAAACTGACTCTGGAGGAGTACAGAGGTCTGTCCTTACTCTTCCTTTCTTTAGCACTGTAGACAGCATATGAACTTTATGCAGTTGCTGCATTGTCAATGCTGTACAGAGTGGGGATTGTGTATCTATGGAGTTAGAGACAGGAAGCCTGGGATGGGCTTGGCTGAATCTGGATTTTAGCCAATGCCTGACATATCATATACTTCAGAATAAGGAGGAGCAAGAGAAGACTAGCTACATGTCTGCAGCCAAGCAGTCACATCAATCAACACGGTCCTCTATGTATTACTGACTCACTAAATTTCCAGACTTAAGCTTGCCAAGAAACTGATGCTGCAGTGCAAATGTACAGTCATTCAGGGGTAAATGATCTCCAAACCATTATGTTTGCACAGGGATCCAGGCTTATTCCTTGGCTGGACAGAAGTTTTCTAAGGGTTTGTGGAGCAGTGAAGCCTATACCTTTGTCCATCTTGCTTCCTCCTGTCGATGTGATTATTTGGCTGGACAGCTACATCTCAGCATTCCTCTTCTTCAGTGTATGCCAGAGTGCACTGTGAAATAGTCTGGTGCTAGTTGTAGCATGGGCAGCCACGTGATGGTTAGGGAGAAGCATGGAGGGAGGGCTGAAGAGGGAATTCTTGCTGTGTTTAACACATTGCTTTGGAATTAACATGTAACCCAGCAATTCAAAGTTTTATAGCTAGGTTGAAACTAAGACTTTGGGATCTATTTATAAAATATTCACAGGATTAAAGTCATAAGCATTCTCCCAGCAATCACAAACTCTGACTGTATTATGCTGCATACGTTGATTTCCTATGATCATCCGCTCCATCTAGTGGCCATAACGCAGTATTCTCCCGATTTTGAGGTATTTCAGGAAAGATACCGCATTATAGTCGCTAAATGGAGCTGATGGTCATAGGATATTAACGTATTATGTATAATACAGATAGAATTTGTGACAACTGGGGAAATGTTTGTGATATTCATGCAGTATTTTTTTATAGACCCCTTTGCATTAAGCCAAAAAAAAAAAAAAAATCACCTTACATCCTCTAAACCCAACACCTGTGGTTGAAAACCCCCAAAAAATTAAATTGTGGTCCAGTTTGCTCTAAGAATTAGAAAATGACTGATGCCAAAAGCCATGCTTTCTCTCCTGATGAATATTCTACAATGATATTTTTGTATAACTAGGTATTTATAGTTTGAACATTTAGAAACACAATCTACTTAGTTTGTTAGAACCAGCTTGTATAGACATTCTTTTTACACCTTTTTATAGTAAAGAACCCTTTATCCACTTGAGGTCCAGAAGATTTTACCCCTTTCATGACCAGGGTGTTTTTTGCTATTTAGCACTGTGCTATTTTAACTGGCAATTGCGTGGTCATGCAACACTGTACCTACATGAAATTTACACAATTTTTCCCCCCCACAAATAGAGCTTTCTTTTGGTGGTATTTGAGTTTTATATTTTTTATTACATAAACAACAAAAAAAACTGACATTTTTGAAAAAAAGACCCAATATTTTCTGTTATGAAACATATCAGATAAAAAAAGAAAAAAATCACATTTCTTCATTTAGGCCAAAATGTATTCTGCTACATATCTTTGGTAAAAAATCCTAATCAGTATATATTAATCCGAAGGGAATTGTGTGATGACAGGCTGTTGGCGGACAATCTGACCGTTTGTACGCTTAATCAGACAAATGTTGTCGGATTTTCCGGGGACAAATGTTGGATGGCAGGCTTTAAAATTTTCCGCGGACAAATGTCTGTCGGATTTTCCGGGCATGTGTACTCAAGTCCGTCGGACAAAAGTCCAAAGTACAAACACGCATGCTTGGAAGAAAGGACGAGCCGGAAGCGGTCGGTCTTGTAAACTAGCGTTCGTAATGGAGAATTAACATTCGTGACACGGAAAATTATGAAATCTGGAAATGCAGCTTCTTCTTCTTTAATAGGATAATAATGAAGCTGCTTTGCTGGTGATACTGATGCAGTTATGGCAAATTTATTTTTAAAGGCTTTTATTTTCTAGTGATATCAAGAATAATATTATTATGCTTTTTTTTTTTTTTTTTTGGGCAAGTTACCACAACACCATTATCCTGTAGTTTTTAAGATCAAAGATACAACTATGTTGGTGTCCCTTGTCAATTTTACATTGTATTTTTTTAAATGTAACTGCCTACTCCCAAACTGTCATTTGAAGTAAAACACATAGCCAAGTATTATTCTACACAATTTTTTTATTGTGCATTAAAAAAAACCAAAAAAACAAATAAAATTAGACATGCTATCTGCCAATAGAAATGAACCAAAAAGTGCATTCTATGCATTCATAAATATAGAAAATATACCAAATCAAATTATTATTCAACCAAAAAATAAAAGCCTCATGCATGTGTCCTGCTTCTTAATATAGGGGGTCAACAATGCCAAGAGTTGATGAAAGCAGGGGTCCATCATCCGGAGATAATTCTGACAAACATTTGGATTATTCTCCTGGAGCTCTCGCAGCAAAGGCATATGACATAATTGGTCACGATTAATAAAGCAACCAATTTTTTGTCCAAGAAATCCTCCTCTTCCTGTTCCTGGACTGAATTTGGGTCAAAGCAATAACTCCAAGGCCAATAATAAATAACACGTTATCTCCTCCGATTCCACAACATGTCTGGTTGACAAATGACCGTTCAGAAACGAATTGAAAAGCGTGAATCGAAAAGCGCGAAATGAAAAATGCGAAATGAAAAGCGCAAAATGAAAAGCGCGACTCAACGCTCCCCAAACTTCTACTAACACAAAATTAGCAGAAGGAGTCCAAAGGGTGTCGCTAAAGAGCTGAAAAACCACGTAGTACGTCACTGCGTTCATGTTTGCTGGCTGACAATTCCTTGCCGTTTGTTTGCAAGACAAAATTCAGGCACACGCTTTTGGACAAAAGTCCAAGGTTTTGCCTACGGAAAATCCGATCGTGTGTACGAGGCTTAACTGACACTTTGTGGGAACTGACTAACTGTCACTGACATCACCAGTGACAATAATATAGTTATGAGTGCTAATACTATACACTGTCACTGTACTAATGACACTGGCTGGGAAGGGCTTAACCCCTTGATCACCCGAGATGTTAAGTGTGTTCCTAGCAATGTGCAATGTGTGCTGCTTTTTACTAAATTATCTTTGTTTCTTATCCCTGCTTTGCAGGAATAAGAAACAAAGAGTGTGTTCCCTCTCTATAGAGCACTATGTTGATTGTCAACACAGGGCTCTGGGCTGTGATTGGAAAAGGCCGATCAGCAGGATATGCTGGCGGGGAGGCCAGCACCCTGAACCCAGAAGAAAGCAGCGACATACAGGTGCATTACGGTGTCCGTACAAGCTGCCCTCTCACAGTATACAGTTGTGCTCATGAGTTTACATACCCTGGCAGAATTTATGATTTCTTGGCCATTTTTCAGAGAATATGAATGATAACACAAAAACATTTATTTCACTCATGGTTAGTGTTTGGCTGAAGCCATTTATTATCAATCAACTAGTTACATTTCTTAAAATCATAATGGCAATAGAAACTACCCAAATGACCTTGATCAAAAGTTTACATACCCAGGTGATTTTGGCCTGATAACATGCACACAAGTTGACACAAAGGGCTTTGAATGGCTAATAAAGGTAACCATCCTCACCTGTGATATGTTTGCTTGTAATTAGTGTGTGTGTATAAAAGTTCAATGGGTTTCTGGACTCCTAACAGACCCCTGCACCTTTCATCCAGTGCTGCACTGACTTTTCTGGATTCTGAGTCAAAGAATTGTCAAAGGATCTGCAGGAAAAGGTTCCGTATAAAACAGGAAAGGGTTATAAAAAGATATCCAAGGAATTGAGAATGCCAATAAGCAGTGTTCAAACTTTAATCAAGAAGTGGAAAATGAGGGGTTCTGTTGAAACCAAACCACAGTCAGGTAGACCAACTAAGTTTTCAGCCACAACTGCCAGGAAAATTGTTTGGGATGCAAAGAAAAACCCACAAATAACTTCAGGTCAAATACAGGAATCTCTGAAAACACATGGTGTGGCTGTTTCAAGATGCACAATAAGGAGGCACTTGAAGAAAGATGGGCTGCATGGTCGAGTCACCAGAAGAAAGCCATTACTACGCAAATGCCACAAAGTATCCCGCTTATAATACGCCAAACAGCACAGAGACAAGCCTCAAACCTTCTGCCACAAAGTCATTTGGAGCGATCAGACCAAAATTGAGTTGGCCAGAACCATAAACACTACATTTGGAGAGGAGTCAACAAGGCCTATGAAGAAAGGTACACCATTCCTATTGTCAAACACGGAGGTGGATCGCTGATGTTTTGGGGATGTGTGAACTACAAAGGCACAGGAAATTTGGTCAAAATTGATGGCAAGATGAATGCAGTATTCTATCAAAAAATACTGGAGGAACATTTGCATTCATCAGCCAGGAAGCTGCGCATGGGACGTACTTGGACATTCCAACATGACAATGATCCAAAACACAAGGCCCAGTTGACCTGTCATTCGCAAACACCAAATTAAAGTGAAGATTCTGGAGTGGCCATCTAGATTGTAAGCTCTAATGAGCAGGGCCCTCTGATCCCTCCTGCATTGATTTGTATTGTAATGCCCCGTACACACGGTCGGACTTTGTTCGGACATTCCGACAACAAAATCCTAGGATTTTTTCCGACGGATGTTGGCTCAAACTTGTTTTGCTTACACACGGTCGCACAAAGTTGTCGGAATTTCCGATCGACAACCACGCGGTCACGTACACCACGTACGACGAGACTAGAAAAGGCCGGTTCAGAACCAAGCGCGGCACCCTTTGGGCTCCTTTTGCTAATCTCGTGTTAGTAAAAGTTTGGTGAGAGACGATTCGCGCTTTTTCAGACTCGTGGCTTTCAGATCGTTTTCTGCTGTTCAGTTTGTGCTTGTGGGTTTGTATCTGCTCTTCATTGCGTGCAGTCAGTTCGTATCAGAGTTTTCTGTGTGATCTTGCCTACTCGTTGCTGTTTTTCAGGTCGCTCTTCACAGGCCTTGCTGTTCTTCAGTGCGTTCTGTTACTTCGTTCTGAGCAGCCGACCGTTTTCTAGCCATGTTTCGTATGCGTACTCCTCGTACAGTTCGTGCTGTGCGGGGGCTTGGTGTTGGGGTCCTGACCTTGATACAAGTCCAGTCCATGAACAGGGTGGGGAGGAGTTCATGGACCAAGAATTGGTTGCTTCAGCGTCACCAGTTCTCTCATATGCTTTTGCTCCGTGAGATCCGTGAGAATAATCCTGATGATTTCAGGAACTTTCTCAGGATGACGGACCCCGTGTTTCACCGTTTGTTGGCTTTGCTGACCCCTTATATTAGCAGGCAGGATACCTGCATGAGGCAAGCCATCACTCCGGAGCAGAGGTTGGTCGCTACCTTGCGGTATTTGGCCACAGGGAGAAGCCTGCAGGACCTCAAGTTCTCGACAGGCATCTCCCCCCAGGCTCTTCTTTGTGGACATTTACTGCTTGTGTTTGTTTGAGCTGACCCTGACAGAAATGTGTGGAGTGCAGAAAATATCGTGATTGTGTAACCTTATACAAAGCACTGTTGGCTGTTATTTACTAAATGCAAAGACACTTTTCACTACAAGTGCACTTGCAACTGCACTGAAACTGCACTTGTAGTGCAAAGTGGATTTCCCCTTAGGAAATAACCCCCATTTTCTCATAAAACAACAATTACATCACCCCAAAAGTGTTGTAGCGTGAGACAATAATCCACACATTCTTGATGAGCAATCTTTTTAATACCTGCACAATCACATGTGCATTTACCAAAGGTTTTTCTGACAAACCAACATGTTTGTTGTATACCAATTTTTGTGGTGTCATTATCCAAAATCAAAATGTGCATTTTATAGAAAACAGGCCTGTGTAAAACCAACAAGAAAGACACAAATCTTGATCTTACAAAGTTCACATTTGGTAGAACTGGAAGGCAATATCAGACATGAGTATTTAGGAACTGTGTTTGATATAGCGTTCAGATGGGGGGAAATCACCCCTGGAAAAGCCAAATTTGGAAGATGCACACAAATTTCCCAATGTCAACATGTGCTAGCTGCCATCACGGGGGATCAAGGGATGTGTTTTGGGGGAGAAAGCCCTTCCTCACGCTACTTTATTATTGAGGAAGGGGTTGCACCCCCAAAACGCGTCCATTGATCTCCCGTGATGGCAGATAGCACATGTTGACACACTGTGTGCATCTTCCAAATTTGGCTTTGGGAAAAATCACAAAAACATTTCGCACATTGTAGCACACAAAAGAAGAAAGTGATTTGGAGGGGCTTTAAACTCGCCCCAAAACATCAATGATGTTTTTATATTTTGGAATAACATCATTGATGTTTTGCTTGATGTTTTCCAATTGTAAATTACACCCCATGATCTCCCCGATCAGGATCTGGGCACTTTCGGATGTGAAAGGATCTGGATCCACAACCTCACGATCACCTAAAAAGAGAGGAACCCCAAAATAAATTAGGTTTCAAAAAAATGCCGCAATCCATCTCTTATCGGAGCCTGTGGTTGCAGACACTCACCTGTTGTGGTAACTACTTCCACCACGTCTTCATCCTCCTGCTCATCTTGTGTTGGGGGGATTTCCCCTTCTTCCAGAGGGGGGGGGGCTCTGGTCTCCTCGGATGAGGGGTGTCTTCCGAGTCTTTTCTCCCCTATGTAAAACAAAAATGGTATAATTAGCACACAGATATTTGATGGCAGAACTATAAAGATGAAACATTGCTTGGAAGTGGGGTACAATTATCTATTTTAGCAGAGTTCCAACATGTAGCTTTTTTAGTGTCCTTTGTCAAGCTGCAATACTTTACCTGTTTGGTAAAAGCTTCACAGATGTAGCCCCCCCTATAGTATACACTGGAGCACCTGTGTGGCCCCCTAATAAAAATGGTGTTCTTGTGTCCCACACTAGTGCTCCAGTGTCCAGATGTGAAAACAGCTGCTCAGTGTCCTCTCCTTACACAGAATCTAGTTTGCATTTCATTCTAGTAACAAAGCCATCTACACAACCCAATTCTTTGAAGACAAGTATAGGGCGTCAAAATGGTGGCCAAATGCATATGGCCTAAACAATGGTATTTTATCGTCCGAAATAACAATGTGTGATCCGAACGAATAATGTGCCCATGAACATGAAAGTTGCCATTTTAAACTGTACAACAGTTCCTAAAAGCACATGGAGCAGCACGAACATAATAAACATAAAGAATAGGAACACAGCACAACTACTTACTTTTTTGCAGCACTCTCCGGATCTTTCTGTACTGCTCATGTTCTCGTAATTTCAGGTCCGACCACCGCTTCCTGAGCTGATCTTTCGATTGTCGTACCCCGAATTTCCGGTGCAGACTCCTGACCACTTTCGCCATGATCTTGGCCTTTCGGACATTGGGGTTGGGGTAAGGCCCATACTTTCCATCATAGTCGGCCTTCTTCAGGATGTCCACCATCTCCAACATCTCCCCAAAGGACATATTTGAGTCCTTTAATCTCCTTCTGGATCGGGACGTTTCAGGCTCTGGCCTTTCCTCCTCCTCCTCCTCCTCATTGCTACAATTAGCATGATCCTGCTGTCTATCCGCCATGTGCTCTTCCCCCACTGCGCCGAACGAAAAGGGGCGGGGAATAGACT
This sequence comes from Aquarana catesbeiana, assembly GCF_042186555.1. NCBI lineage: Eukaryota > Metazoa > Chordata > Amphibia > Anura > Ranidae > Aquarana > Aquarana catesbeiana. The sequence goes on from NC_133327.1 coordinate 279,475,331, forward strand.
AGAAAGAACGTCAGGGGCGGGCGGAGTTATACGCATGCGCAGTGTGTATAAATCGTAACGCGCGCATCTTACGTACGATCTGTGAGCGGAGGAAGGAGCATCGGAGACGCCGATCGTGCTAACGAAGGTAGGATCTAAACTTGGGCCTATACTGCTTCAAAATGGAAGCCTATATTGTAACAAGATTAGGGGAGTTTGGCCTGACATTAGGCTTTGTCTTGTGTTGTGTCTTACAGAGAAAATGGATGGGTTCAACGACCACAATTTCCTGCCCCTGTTCATAGACAAGTACAGGGAGCTGCCCTGTCTGTGGCAAGTGAGACACCCCCACTATAATCACAAACAGAGGCAGGCAGCGCTGGAGAAACTGCTGGAGTTGGTGAAGCCGGTGGTCCCCACAGCAACCATCCCTTATTTGAAAGCTAAAATTGGTGGCCTGAGGAGCACTTATCTTAGGGAGCGCAAGAAGGTCACAGATTCCCAGAGGTCCGGAGCTGCAGCAGATGACATTTATGTCCCCAGGCTGTGGTACTATGAGAGACTGCGATTTCTGTCAGACCACACTGAAGTCAGGGAATCCCTCTCCACTCTTCCTTCCACGCTTCCTTCCATCCCAGCTGAGGCTTCCGATGTCCAACCTGGGCCTTCCAGCCAGGAAGAAGTGGAGGAGCCCAGCTGGAGTCAGGTATAGCATTCTTCTACAGATTTCTGGTGAATAAATAAATGATGTTTATTAGATGTTATTATTGATCACTAATTGCTGATTAAAAAAAGTGCTTTACATATCAGTAGACAGTAGTGGGCACCCAAAATTGGGAAAAGAATGAAAACTGCTGGGCTCAGAAGGATAGTCTGTTATATTTGTTAACATTCAATTTGCAGCAGTCAGGAGGTGAAAATTGTGTGTGATTGATGAATAAAAAACTAAAACTATGTCCCTTTTTCATACACAGGAAGACCTCAGCCAGGAGGAGGTTGTGGAATGTGGCAGTCAGGAGGAGGCGGGGATTAGTGGCAGCCAGGAGGAGGCGGGGCTAAGTGTCAGCCAAGAGAAGCCAGGGACAAGTCGCAGCCTGACTGAGTCTCAGGTCCCTCCCCTCCGCCTGCCATATAAACGAGCCAGGAAGGCCACTCCGAGTCCCGTGCAGGATTCAGCGTACAGGCTGATCCAGGAGGCTTCAGCGTCCCTCCGAGCCTTCCCCAGTCCTGAAGAGGCCTTTGCCTGCATGGCTGCCACAAAATTGCAGGGCATGCAGGAGGGTCAACGCAAGATCTCTGAGGACCTGATTTATAAAGTCCTTCGTAAGGGGGAGAGTGGGGAACTGACACACAAGACGGATGTCATTGAGATCGACGATCCTCCTCCTCCTCCTCCTCCTGCTGCCACAACTCCACCACCACAGCCAAAGGCTGGAAGGAAGCGTGGAAAGAAGACCTGAGAGTGATTGCCCTGGGTTCAGTCTGGTCTGACAGAAGCTGCAGTCTCTCCTGGGGACACAGATGTCATCTGCTGCTTTCCGGATCTCTGGGACTTCTGGATCAGACTGCCCTCCCTTATGATATGGACTCCTCAGGCCACCAATTTTGCTTTTACATAGTTGATGTCTGCCCCGGGGGTCCAAGGCTTCGCCCACTTCTGCAGTTTCTCCAGCGTTGCCTCCCTCTTTGTTTAGTTGTGAGCCCTTAATAAAAATTTTTTGGGTAAATTCTACTCTCCTGTGTGTGTTTTCATCCAAAAAGGACAGTTTGTTGGTGACGATTCAGGTACATTTCTAAAGTACAATGTGAAATTAACAAGGGACAACAACACCAAACAATCTCCTACAGATTAAATAGAACAACATATTAGTGGTGTTGTGGGAACTTGTCACAAAAAACACACAAACATTTTCAGGAATACAAATCAAAATCACCAAAAAAAAAAAAAATAAAAAAGAGAAACACAAAAAAAAATCTACATTAAAGTCCAAAAAAAAAAAAAATTTTGTTGTCAGATGTGAGAAATCAAAATATATTGAGGGAATCCCGATAAATAGTAACGAAATAAGTTTGTGAGAAGTGTGTGTGAATATGAGCAGCAAAACTACTTAATTCTTGTCACATTATAAAGAAGAAGAGAGTGTGCTGTATTAAACCATTTTGAACATTGCAGCGTGACGAAAGTGCTGTATCCATTCCGAACGCTACGTTTACCAGAACGAGCTGTCCCGTGTCGGAATTTCTTCTGAGCATGCGTGGCACTTTGTGCGTCGGAACAGGCCACACACGGTCGGAATTGACGCGATCGGATTTTGTTGTCGGAAAATTTTATCTCCTGCTGTCCAACTTTGTGTGTCGGAAAATCCGATGGAAAATGTCCGATGGCGCCCACACACCGTCGGAATTTCCGACAACACGCTCCGATCGGACATTGTCCATCGGAAAATCCGACCGTGTGTACGGGGCATAAGTGTTCTGTCTGCCCTCATGTTGTAAAGCGCTTCGCAAACTGTTGGCGCTATATAAATCCTGTATATAATAATAATAATAATAATAATCTCAGTCTCCTGACCTCAATATTATTGAGCCACTCTGGGGAGATCGCAAACGTGCAGTTCATTCAAGACAGCCCAAGAATTTACAGGAACTGGAGGCTTTTTGCCAAAAGAATGGGAGGCAGCTTTACCATCTGAGAAGATAAAGAGCCTCATCCACAAATACCACAAAAGACTTCAAGCTGTCATTGATGTTAAAGGGGGCAATACGCAGTATTAAGAACTAGGGTATGTAAACTTTTGATCAGGGTTATTTGGGTAGTTTCTGTTGCCGTTATGATTTAAAAAGAGTAAACACAGTTGATTGATAATAAATTGGCTTCAGCCAAACACTAACCATAAATGAAAGAAAAGTTTTTGTCTTATCAGTCATATTCTCAGAAAAATGGCCAAGAATTTATAAAGTCTACCAGGTTATGTAAACCTATGAGCACAACTGTATGTAGTGTGGTGGATCGGCAAGTGGTTATATATTTATATATGGAAAAAAAATATATGTATACAAACATATCTAATCTTCCCTCCAAATGTCTATGCAGTGAAGTTACTGCAGCTCTTGTGATTAACCGCTTGCTTATCGCGCTATAGCTGAATGACAGCTACGATGTGGCCAGCTAGTTCTGGGACGCTGTCATATAATGGCATCCCGTGATCGCGCCTGCTTGAGGTAAAGAGCCAATCAGCATCTCTTAACCATGTGATCAGCTTTGGCCAATCACAGCTGATCAGGGATGTAAGCAGAAGCCGGTTATCGGCACTCCTTTCCTCATACTGGTCGCATGAGGAGAGGAGAAGAGAGACGGCTTCAGTAAAAGGGACATGTATACTGATAATCTGTGCCCACCAGAGCAGCCAATCTGTGCCGCTTCATCAGTGTCACCTATCAGTGCTGCCTATCAGTGCAGCCTCCTCAGCACACATCAGTGAGGCTGGGTTCACACTGCAGCACAGAGCGGCTCACAGCAGGGGGTCCGGTGTGTCCCCATTCACCATTTCAGGTCCAATTTCAGCCTGAATTTTTGGATGAAATCGGACCTGAAACAGACCAAAAGACGCACAGGACCCCTGTGCAATTCGCGCTGGAGATGTGTGAACCCGCTCAATAGAGAGATGGTCGCAATCTCCTGACATGCGAATTGGATGCAGAGAAATTTGCATCCAATTCGCATCAATGTGAACCCAGGATGAAGGAGAAAAATGACCTGTTTGCAAAATTTTATAACAAACTATGAAAAAGTTTTTTGTTTTTTCCCAAAATTTTCGTATTTTTTATTTGTTTATTTAGCATTAAATACCACCAAAAGAAAGCTCTATTTGTGTGAAAAAAATTTATAAAAATTTTGTTTGGGTACAGTGTAAGTAAGTAAATGGTTAAAGTGTATGTGCACCCTATCAATGAGCTTTTCTTATTTATTCTATTTTAGTCTGTTTAAAGGGGTTGTAAAGATAAAAAATTTTTCACCTTAATGCATTCTATGCATTAAGGTGAAAAAACTTTTGACAGTACCGCCGCCCCCAGCCCCCCCGTTTTACTTACCTGACGCCTCGAATCTTCGCTGCTCGTCCTCATTGCAGCTCAGCCTGGTCGCTGATTGGCTGCAGTGGATGGATTGAAAGCAGCGCAGCCATTGGCTCGCGCTGCTGTCAATCACATCCGATGACGCGGCGCGCCGGGGGGGCGGGGCCGAGTGATACAGCGAGCGGCTATAGCTGCCGGCTGTATCACGGGAGCGCGCCCGCAAGCACTCACCACCATGCGAGGGAGCTCGCATTAAGGTGGTAAATGCTTGCGGGGAGGAGCTGAAACAGCCGCCGAGGGACCCCAGAAGACCAGGTTCGGGGCCACTCTGTGCAGAACGAGCTGCACAGTGAAGGTAAGTATGATATGTTTGTTATTTTAAAAAAAAAAAAAAATTACCTTTACAACCCCTTTAATATATTGTCAGAAGCTTTTTGTTATATCTGTTTGATAAGTACAAAAAACCCTGTTAGTTTAGTGAAACATTTTGGACTGTCCTGTGTCTTCTGAAGACTTCCTGTTTATGTTATAGAGATTTGAGAATTGAAGTGGCTGAGTAGTTTAGCAAATGACAGTGGGCAGGGCTGAGACCACTCAGTCCACAAGAAAGTTGTGCATTGTCAGCCCACAACAGAATTCAGGAGTGCATTTCTGGCAGATCATAGATTATTATATGTAAATCAATAGGTTTTATATTGTTGCTGTTGTTATGTATTATATGTACTGTATTACGTTATATGGCAATTTTTGATACACAAGTGTAATTTGTTAGATTTTTTTGAATACCTTGAATGCATACTTTGAAATAAATAACACAATTTGACATAACCACTACATTCATTTAATGACAGGATGGCATTTTATGCTGAAATACTGAAACGCCCAGGAGGATGGGAAGTCTGGAAAATTCCGATTTTGAGGAGTTCCCTCCCCCACCACCTGAAGGTATAAAATAAGCTCCTAAATGTTTATTCATTATTTAAATACACAAGCACTTCTATTTTTAATTTTGGGCTCACAACAAGATTAAGTGGTTAGAGCTAACAGAATATTTATTTGAAGCTCAAATATTTATTTGAAATATCTTTAAAAGAATTAATACATTTGTGCATTGCTAAGAGCCCATTCACACAGGGGCAACAGGACTTCCAGCGCGACTTTCGGAGGCAACTTGGACACGACTTGAGTATGAATCACAGCATGACTTGGAGCAACTTACAACACAACTTGAAGTCGCCTCCAGGACAAGGAACTTTACAAGTGGCCAATCAGAGCTTATCAGCTGTGTGTGAGAAGGAGGGGGCTGGCTGTTTAGTGGAGGAAATTACTTTCTGTTTCCTTTCTGCTTCCTGTAAAGTTGCCTCAGTATGAACAGTGATCAGACTTGGAGGCAACTTCCATTGAAATCAATGGGTACAAGTTGCCTTCAAGTCGGATTGAAGTAGTACAGGAACCTTTTCTGAAGTCGGAGCGACTGCAGTAGTGTGCATTAAGACAGATCCATTCATTTACATTGATTTTTTCATGTAGCGCGACTTGAGGTGACTAGGGGCGACTTGGGGCGACTTGAAGTCGGATCCAAAGTTGCCCCTGTGTGAATGGGCTCTAATCTGGACTAAGTATATTTATCTTCTTCTGCCAGAAAACAGGAATTGCTTATTTTATTTCTGTTTCTCAGATTTTATTTGGGCATTTACTGTCAGGCTTAGTCGGCAAAATATCACAAAGCAAAGTTTATTAACCCACAGCAACCAGTTCTAAATGTATTCGGTGAGTTCCAGAACTTTGCTTGTAATTGCTGTTGGTGGGGCTTTTTTGAATATTCTCACCAGTGGTTTTTGCAAGTAGTGTAACAAATGTAATTGTTCCTTTTGTGATATGTAGGTTTAGTTTATCTGAGGTTTATTTTACAGTATGTACCAATTATTACAATTACTATCTACTAATTTACAACTGGGAAATAACCTGTTCAACCTCCTAAAAAAAATATTTTTATTTAAAATGGAACTCTAGGAAAACCATTTATACGCATACATTTATGGAAGTAACTGCTAAACAAATTGTAAATCTGCCCAGCCAGGCTTATAATTTACCATACTGCAATGCCAGAAATATTCTCTAAATCAGTACTCCAAAGGTCAGTTTTAGTTCATCCTGGGCAATCTCCCCAATCATTGGGCAAAGATGATAATACTAATGTGTTTTTCAGTGAATTGGTTTCATAGGGGGTTGCAAAGCTGAACCAGATGAATATACTTGCAAATATCCTGGCATATAAGTATTTCAACTGGCTATTTAGCTGTTTGCCTGAAATTCTACTTTCAATTTAAAGTATCAAAAAGTAGTTAAGCCAAACTCCAGTTTAACCACTTCAATACCAGACACTTTCTCCCCTTCCCGCCCAGGACAATATTCAGCTTTCAGCGCTGTCGCACTTTGAATGACAATTGCGCGGTCATGCTACACTGTACCCAAACAAAATTTTTAATATTTTGTTCCCACAAATAGAGATTTATTTTGGTGGTATTTGATCACCTCTGCATTTTTTATTTTTTGCTAAACAAACTAAAAAAGAACAGCATTTTTAAAGAAAAAAAAGTTTTTCTTTGTTTCGGGTTATAAAATGTTGTTTTCTCTTTTACTGACGGCCACTGATGAGGTGGCACTGATGAATTGGCACTGATAAGGTGGCACTGATGGGCACTGAGGTTACACTGATATGTAGAATTGATGGGCACTGATATGCAGCAATGATATGCAGCACTGATTGGCACCAATAGACAGCACTGATATGCAGCACTGATTGGCACCAATAGACAGCACTGATATGCAGCACTGATGGGCACTGACAGGCGGCTGTGATGGGCACTGACAGGCGGCACTGATTGGGAGATAGGCGGCACTCACAGGTGGCACTGACAGGTGGCACTGATGGGCAGCACTGATGTTGAGGTACTGACAGGTTTTTCTGCTGGGCATTGAGATGGGCACTGACTAGCACTGTGGTGGGCACTGATTAGCACTGATATGGGCACTGATTGGCACTTTGATGGGCACTGTGAGCTGTGTTTTAATTGGGGCACTGACTGACAGCTGAGGGGGCACATCTTAGGTGTTGTGGCACATCTGAGGGGGCTGTGCTGATAATCAATGTGCTGATTATCAGCACAGACCCCCCCCTCTGACAGGGAGAGCCGCAGATCGGCTCTCCCTGTCAGCGCGAACCGATAAATGCCATTTACCGGCACTTCCTGGTTCTCGCGATGACCAGCTGTGAATGGTCACAGCTGATCACGTGGTAAGAAGCCTCTGACAGAGGCTTCTTATCACGATCGGAGATGCGGGGTGTCAGACTGATATGCCGCTCTCGCGATCGCCGCGCTGCGCGCCCCGCGGGCGCGCGCCAGCATGTTATCCTGCTGGACGTCATATGACGCCTAGTCAGGATAACACAACCACTTCCTGTCATTCTGCATACGGCGGGCGGGACGTGCTTAAACAAACCTGTTAGGTTTGGATAGAATGGGTTACAGCTGGAATCTGTCAGGTTTTTATGGCTGTATGTGGCCCTATTGGTAAGGCTTGCTCTCACTCCCTGTTCCATAGAAAGTGTCACCAGGGCAAGAAGTGATGAAAGATACCGCTCTAATGGGGAGAGACAGCAAAAAAGTGAATTTATTTAGTAGAGTAAAGCATATGTCAGGTTTGTATTGCTGTATTTGCCTTTCTGTCCTAGTGATACCCTTCCCCGTCATTTCTTGTCCGAGTGTCAGACAAGACTAAAAACTCAGTAACAAAACTTAGCTAGAGTTAGACATTAAAGTGGAACTTCACCCAAAAGGGGAAGTTCCACTTTTCTTCCTCCTCCCCCTCCCTTTCCATTAATATTTGGAATGTCTTTTCTGGGGGGGGGTACCTGATCTGAACTCACCAAAAACTGGCTGGTTTGTTTTGATTTCAAGTTGGTCAGGAAGCATTTTCTTTGTTTGTGAACTATGTTCACTATGTGCACTGCTGAAATTGGATGAGTGCTCAATGCCCCCTCTAAAATAGGAACAGCCCCTGTGACATTACTGTCTCCTAATAACAGTGTGTATATATAATATGTGTGTTTATGTACAGTATCTCACAAAAGTGAGTACACCCCTCACATTTGTGTAAATATTTTATTCTATCTTTTCATGTGACAACACTGAAGACATGACACTTTGCTACAATGTAAGTAGTGATTATAAAGCTTGTATAACAGTGTAAATTTGCTGTCCTCTCAAAATAACTCAACACACAGCCATTAATGTCTAAACCGCTGGCAACAAAAGGGAGTACAACCCTAAGTGAAAATGTCCAAATTGGGCCCAATTAGACATTTTCCACCCCGGTGCCATGTGATTAGTTAGTGTTACAAGGCCTCAGGTGTGAATGGGGAGCAGGGTGTGTTAAATTTGGGGTTATCACTCTCTCACACTGGTCACTGGAAGTTCAACATGGCACCTCATGGCAAAGAACTCTCTGAGGATCTGAAAAAAAGAATTGCTGCTCTACATAAAGATGGCCTAGGCCAGTGGTAGGCAATCTGGGGCCCTCCAGCTATTGCAGAACCACAAGTCCCATCATGCCTCTGGGAGAAATTGTAACTGCCAGCCTTGCAATGCCTCATGGGAAATGTAGTTCCACAACAGCTGGAGGGCCCCAGGTTGGATATCCCTGGCCTAGGCTGTAAGAAGATTGTCAGGACCCTGAAACTGACATGCAGCACGGTGGCCAAGACCATAATGGTTTAATAGGACAGGTTCCACTCAGAACAAACCTTGCCATGGTCGACCAAAGAAGTTAAATGCACGTGCTCAGCGTCATATCCAGAGGTTGTCTTTGGGAAATAAACGTATGAGTGCTGCCAGCATTGCTGCAGAGGTGGAAGGGGTGGGGGATCAGCTTTTCAGTGCTCAGACCATACGCCACACATTGCATCAAATTGGTCTGCATGGCTGTCGTCTCAGAAGGAAGCTACTTCTAAAGATGATGCACAAGAAAGCCCGCAAACAGTTTGCTGAAGACCAGCAGACTAAGGATATGGATTACTGGAACCATGCCCTGTGGTCTAATGAGACCAAGATAAACTTTGGTTTCAGATGGTGTCAAGCGTGTGTGGTGGCAACCAGGTGAAGAGTACAAAGAAAAGTGTATCTTGCCTACAGTCAAGCATGATGGTGGGAGTGTCATGGTCTGGGGCTGAATGAGTGCTGGCGGCATTGGGGAGCTACAGCTCATTGAGGGAACCATGAATGCCAACATGTACTGTGGCATACTGAAGCAGAGCATGATCCCCTCCCTTCGGAAACTAGGCCGCAGGGCAGTATTCCAACATAACGACCCCAAACACACCTCCAAGATGGCCACGCAAGTAAGACACACTCACGTGTCTCCAGCGATGTGAGCACCGACCTGTCCACTTACATGGCGAACCCAGTCTACTCATCCTGAATTTACGTTCAGCATATCTTTCTAGCACTCAGCACTTTATGAGCCAATCGGGATGGCTTGGTTTGGACAATTTTTCAAGCGGTTGCACGGTATGCAGGGTTTCCTGAGATACTAACTTAGATTATTTAACTGGGAGCAGTCTGGAGGAACGTCTGAAAAGGACTATTATCCATCCTTAAAAAATGGAAAGAGGATCTGTCCAATTTCCCATTGATGAGTTTATTCAGTGATCTATGGACTTTTTGAATATTAAACGTGTAGGGAACACGTATACACGGAGCAAGACGTCAAAACGGTGAGCTGTATCGGGTGAATCCTTTGCTTTAATAATGTTATTGTTTTCCTTGACCAATGTTATCCCTGATTAATTTAACTGTGATCCACATTCACACATAGGATTAACCATCGATCCTATGCTCCCCTGCTGAGCAACCTGAAATTGAATTCCTTACCTCACTGCCTTTTAATATGCCTGAGTGAAATTCAACTGACAACGGAATTCATGAACTTCCTATATTAAGTCATTGCTGGCTATTTCAATCTAACTAATAGTGACTCTTGTCTCTATAGACCCAATAGGCCAATTTGCAGTGAATATATAACAACCAGGTTGATTTGTGTGTAAGGGATGGGTCACTGAAGTGTATGGCTGGTTCTGCTGTGGACACCAGTGTTCCATTAAGACTTTCTTGTCTTAATTTTATTAAATGTGTTTGGAGGAGGGTATTTGTTAATTAAATTATACCATTTTTCTAGATGTTTGTCATCAGAGGTGTTTCAAATTTTGTCTTGGTAGAGATGGATTATCAATAAAGATTATTAGTCCTTTACACTTTTGTATCCTTTCTGAAGAATACCTTTGGAGACCTCTCCCCTTGCTTTTTTGAATATTTATGCTTTTGTATTCAGAGGATCGCCACCCGGTGTCTGCAGTTCCACACATAGGGAATGGTTTTTAAGTAATTCCCTTATAGGTCAATTGTTCGGTGACGTAGGTAATTATCTACTTCCCTGAGACCTTTTTCAAATAGGACTTTTCTTTAGATGAGCTTTGAATCCATTGTTTCCGTTTTTTCATACTCCAAGATGACCACTGCCTTGCTAAAGAAGCTGAGAGTAAAGGTGATGGACTAGCCAAGCATGTCTCCAGACCTAAACCCTATTGCGCATCTGTGGGGCATCCTCAAACGGAAGGTGGAGAAGCGCAAGGTCTCTAACATCCACAAGCTCCGTGATGTCGTCATGGAGGAGTGGAAGAGAACTCCAGTGGCAACCTGTGAAGCTCTGGTGAACTTCATGCCCAAGAGGGTTAAGGCAGTTCTGGAAAATAATGGTGGCCACACAAAATATTGAAACTTGGGGCCCAATTAGGGCATATTCACTTAGAGGTGTACTCACTTTTGTTGCCGGCGGTTTAGACATTAATGGCTGTGTGTTGAGTTATTTTGAAGGGACAGCAAACCTACACTGTTATACAAGCTGTACACTCACTACTTTACATTGTAGCAAAGTTTATATATATATATATATTACACACACACACAGTTGTACTCATAAGTTTACATACCCTGAGAGAATTTATAATTTCTTGACCATTTTTCAGAGAATATGAATGATAACACAAAAACTGTTTTCATCCATGGTTAGTGTTTGGCTGAAGCCATTTATCAATCAACTGTGTTTACTCTTTTTAAATCATAATGGCAACAGAAACTACCCAAATGACCCTGATCAAAAGTTTACATATCCTGGCAATTTTGGCCTGATAACATGCACACAAGTTGACACAAAGGGGCTTGAATGGACTCCTGACAAACCCTTTCATCTTTCATCCAATGCTGCACTGACGTTTCTGGATTCTGAGTCATGGGGAAAGCAAAAGAATTGTCAAAGGATCTGCGGGAAAAGGTAGTTGAACTGTATAAAACAGCAAAGGGATATAAAAAGATATCTAAGGAATTGAAAATGCCAATCAGCAGTGTTCAAACTCTAATCAAGAAGTGGAAAATGAGGGGTTCTGTTAAAACCAAACCGCTATCAGGTAGACCAACTAAAATTTCAGCCACAACTGCCAGGAAAATTGTTCTGGATGAAAAAAAAACCCCACAAATAACTTCAGGTCAAATACAGGACTCTCTGAAAACGTGGTGTGGCCGTTTCAAGATGCACAATAAGGAGGCACTTGGTCGAGTCGCCAGAAGAAAGCCATTACTACACAAATGCCACAAACTATCTCGCTTGCAATATGCTTACAATGCGCCAAACAGCACAGAGACAAGCCTCAAACCTTCTCGCACAAAGTCATTTGGAGTGTTGAGACAAAAATTTTGGTTTTTGGCCACAACCATAAACGCTACATTTGGGGAGGAGTCGACAAGGCCTATGATGACAGGTACACCATTCCTACTGTGAAACACGGAGGTGGATCGCTGGGGACGTGTGAGCTACAAAGGCAAAGGAAATTTGGTCAAAATTTATGATAAGATGAATGCAGTATGTTATCAAAAAATACTGGAGGAACATTTGCATTCATCAGCCAGGAAGCTGCGCATGGGACGTACTTGGATATTCCAACATGACAATGATCCAAAACACAAGGCCAAGTCGACCTGTCATTGGCTACAGCAAAATAAAGTGAAGGTTCTGGAGTGGCCATCTAGATTGTAAGCTCTAACGAGCAGGGCCCTCTGATCCCTCCTGTATTGATTTGTATTGTAAGTGTACTGTCTGCCCCTTAATGTTGTAAAGCGCTGCACAAACTGTTGGCGCAATATAAATCCAGTTTAATAATAATAATAATAATCTCAGTCTCCTGACCTCAATATCATTGCGCCACTCTGGGGAGATCGCAAATGTGCAGTTCATTCAAGACAGCCCAAGAATTTTACAGGAACTGGAGGCTTTTTGCCAAGAGGAATGGGCAGCTTTACCATCTGAGAAGATAAAGAGCCTCATCCACAAATACCACAAAAGACTTCAAGCTGTTATTGATGTTAAAGGGGGCAATACACGGTATTAAAGCGGAGTTCCACCCAAAAGTGGAACTTCCGCTCATCAGATTCCTCCCCCTCACCGGTGTCACAGTTGGCACCTTTCAGGGGGGAGGGGGGTGCAGATACCTGTCTTAGACACTTCCGGGAATAGATTCCCATGGGAGTCACGCCCCCTCCCGCACTCCCCCGCTGTCTCCTGGGAAAGACACAGGTCCCAGGAGATAGCGGGGACCATTGAGAAAGCGCAGCGCGACTCGCGCATGCGCAGCGCGACTCGCGCATGCGCAGCAGGGAATCGGGAAGTGAAGCCGCAACGCTTCACTTCCTGATTCCCTCACTGAGAATGGCCGCGGCAGCACCCGAGGATCGAGGGACGGTTCGGTCTTGGGTGCCGACATCGCTAGACCCTTGGACAGGTGAGTGACCTTATTTTAAAAGTCAGCAGCTACAGTATTTGCAGCTGCTGACATCTAAATTTTTTTTTTTTCGTGGGACTCCCGCTTTAAGAACTGGGGTATGTAAACTTTTGATAAGGGTCATTTGGGTTGTTTCTGTTGCCATTATAATTTATAAAGAGTAAACACAGTTGATTGATAATAAATGGCTTCAGCCACCATGAGTGAAAGAAAAGTTTTTGTGTTATCATTCATATTTAGGGATGAGCCGAACATCCCCCAGTTCAGTTTGCAGCAGAACATGCGAACAGGCAAAAAATTTGTGCGAACACCGTTAAAGTCTATGGGACACGAACATAAATAATCAAAAGTGCAAATTTTAAAGGCTTATACGCAAGTTATTGTCATAAAAAGTGTTTGGGGACCTGGGTCCTGCCCCAGGGGACATGTATCAATGCAAAAAAAAAGTTTTAAAAACGGCCGTTTTTTCGGGAGCAGTGATTTTAATAATGCTTAAAGTGAAACAATAAAAATGAAATATTCCTTTAAATTTCGTACCTGGGGGATGTCTATGGTATGCCTGTAAAGTGGCGCATGTTTCCCGTGTTTACAACAGTCCCTGCACAAAATGACATTTCTAAAGGAAAAAAAGTCATTTAAAAGTACCTGCGGCTATAATGAATTGTCGGTCCCGGCAATACACATAAAAGTCATTGAAAAAACGGCATGGGATTCCTCCACAGTCCATTACCAGGCCCTTTGGGTCTGGTAAGAATATTAAGGGGAACCCCAAAAATCCATACCAGACCCTTATCCGAGCATGCAACCTGGCAGGCCACAGCAAAAGAGGGAGGATGAGAGAGCGCCCCCCCCCCTCCTGAACCGTTCCCCCACAGTCCATTACCAGGCCCTTTGGGTCTGGTCATTATAGCCGCTAATACTTTTAAATTATGTTTTTCCTTTAGAAATGTCATTTTGTGCAGGGACTGTTGTAAACCCGGGAAACATGCGCCACATTACAGGCATACTATAGACACCCCCCCCCCCCCCCCGGTATGAAATTTAAAGGAATATTTCACTTTTATTGTTTCACTTTAAGCATTATTAAAATCACTGCTCCCGAAAAAACGGACGTTTTTAAATTTTTTTTTTTTTTTGCATTGATACATGTCCCTTGGGGCAGGACTGGGTCCCCAAACACTTTTTCTGACAATACCATGCATATAAGCCTTTAAAATTAGCACTTTTGATTTCTCCCATAGACTTTGAAAGGGTGTTCCGCGGCTTTCGCATTTGCCACGAACACCCCAAATTGTTCGCTATTCCACGAACAGGCGAACACCCGATGTTTGAGTCAAACTTACGTTCGACTCAAACATCGGGCTCATCCCTATTCATGTTCTCTGAAAAATGGCCAAGAAATCATAAATTCTGCCAGGGTATGTCAACTTATGAGCACAACTGTGTATATATAGTGCCTTGATAAAGTAAAAAGTATTTCTTGAAATTTTCCACATTTTGTCATGTTACAACCAGAAACGTAAATGTATTTTATTGGGATTTAATGTGATAGACCAACACAACGTGGCACATAATTGTGAAGTGGAAGGAAAATTATAAATGGTTTTCATTTTTTTTTTTTAATAAATAAATATGTGAAAAGAGTGGTGTGCATTTGTATTTAGTCTCCTGTACTCTGATACCCCTAACTAAAATCTAGTGGAACCAATTGCCTTCAGAATTCACCTAATTAGTAAATAGAGTCCACCTGTGTGTGATTTAATCTCAGTATAAATACAGCTGTTCTGTGAAGCACTCAGAGGTTTTTTAGAGAATCTTAGTGAACAAACAGCATCATTAAGTGCCGGTTCACACTGGTGCGATGCGAGAAAACTGCAAATCCACTGCGTGTTCCCACATCGCATGTCAGTTCACACTGCCATATGCGAATTGCTGGGGAGTGTCAATACATTGTTAACGACACCCCCAGTTCAGCTTTCATATCGCACTGCGAACTGACAGTTCGGACATGAATCAGATCGCATATGTGTGAACACATATGCGATCCGATTCTGGTCCGAACAGAAAAAAGGGTCCTGTGCGTGTTTCCACCGAATGCGGTGCGATATCAGCCATACTATCTCTATGGCTGATATCGCACCGCACAGACATCGCATGTAATGTGAACGGCAGTGCGCTGCGAATTACATGCGATGTCTGTGCGATGTTTGGCATCGCACCAGTGTGAACCAGCACTTAGGCCAAGGAACACTCCAGACAGGTCAGGGATAAAGTTGTGGAGAAGTTTAAAGTGGGATTGGGTTATAAAAAAATATCCCAAGCTTTGAATATCTCACAGAGCACTGTTCAATCCATCATCCGAGTATGGCACAACTGCAAACCTACCAAGACATGGCCATCCACCTAAACTGACAGGCCAGGCAATCAGAGAAGTCGCAAGAGGTCCATGGTGACTCTGGATGAGCTATAGAGATCCATATCTCAGGTGAGAAAATCTGTCCACAGGACAGCTGTTATGCCCTGTACACACGGTCGGATTTTCCGACGGAAAATGTGTGATAGGACCTTGTTGTCGGAAATTCCGACCGTGTGTGGGCTCCATCACACATTTTCCATCGGAATTTCCGACACACAAAGTTTGAGAGCTTGCTATAAAATTTTCCGACAACAAAATCCGTTGTCGGAAATTCCGATCGTGTGTACACAAATCCGACACACAAAGTGCCACGCATGCTCAGAATAAATAAAGAGATGAAAGCTATTGGCCACTGCCCCATTTATAGTCCCGACTTACGTGTTTTACATCACCGCGTTTAGAACGATCGGATTTTCCGACAACTTTGTGTGACCGTGTGTATGCAAGACAAGTTTGAGCCAACATCCGTCGGAAAAAATCCATGGATTTTGTTGTCGGAATGTCCGATCAATGACCGACCGTGTGTACAGGGCATTAGTTGTGCACTCCACAAATCTGGCCTTTATGGAAGAGTGGCAAGAAGAAAGCCGTTGTTGAAAAAAAGCCATAAGAGGTCCATTTACAGTTTGTGAGAAGCCATGTGGATGACACCGCAAACATGTTAAAGAAGGACCTAAAAGCAAAATGATATGTGTGGCGAAAAACTATGATAGCATATTTATATGTTAGAATGGCCCAGTCAAAGTCCAGACCTAAATCCAGTTGAGAATCTGTGGCAGGACTTGACAATTGCTGTTCACAGATGCTCTCCGTCCAATCTGACAGAGCTTGAGCTATTTTGGGCAAATGGGCAAAAATTTCACTCTAGATGTGCAAAGCTGGTAGAGACATACCCAAAAAGACTTGCAGCTGTAATTGCAGTGAAAGGTGGTTCTACAAAATATTGACTCAGGAGTGCTGAATATAAATGCATGCTACACTTTTCACACATTTATTTGTAAAATAAATTGAAAACCATTTATTTTCCTTTCACTTCACAATTATGTGCAACTTTGTGTTGGTCTGTCACATAAAATCCCAATAAAATATATTTACCTCTTTGGTTGTAACATAACACAAAATGTGGAAAATTTCAGAGAGTATGAATACACTTCCTCGAAAACCCCCTGTAGCTTTAAAAGCAATGTTCCCAATGGATTCAGCCTGATGATGCCAAGAGGGCAATAAACCAATGCCTAAATAATGATGTACGCAATTCTGAATCACCTGCAGAAAGTAATGAAAAAATTACTTCCAGGGATACAAGTACTAATGATGGACAATAATAGGCTACTGGTTATAAGTAGTGAACAGGAACATGGAGTGAGGCAATTGTAATATTTGTTTGAACCTATTATCTATTCAAAATAAGTGTTTCAAAGGATTACTGTTTGATATTACAGTAGAAACATGACCACCATGACTGTTTGCAGTTGTTTTTGTGAAATTACTTGTTACCCTTTATTACTTGAAAAGATCTATAGATATATAGTCAGTTTAGGCTTTATTAAAGTGGTTGTAAACCCTGTTACACCACTTTTAC
This sequence comes from Aquarana catesbeiana, assembly GCF_042186555.1. Taxonomy (NCBI): domain Eukaryota; kingdom Metazoa; phylum Chordata; class Amphibia; order Anura; family Ranidae; genus Aquarana; species Aquarana catesbeiana. Next base: position 279,492,272 of record NC_133327.1, read on the forward strand.
CTACAGGTAAGCCTATAATAAGGCTTACCTGTAGGTACCATGAATATCTCCTAAACTTGCACAGTTTAGGAGATATTCACTATAACTGCTTGTGCCGACGTCATCTTCACATGCGCACTGAAGAAACGGCCCGCTCGTGGTGTTTTTCAGTAGCTGTATCGTGACCGACTGCTCCCACGCACATGCGCAGGAGTGACGTCGTCGCGGCTCCAGCCAATCAAAGCGCCGGAGCCCGCAAACCCGGAAATAACACACAATCCCTGTCCAAATCATGCCGCCTTAGCCTCCGCAACATTTCCAGAATACGCCCCTTTATAACTAATGACACCACCAAGCTTCTAATTCACTCCCTGGTCATCTCTCGCCTTGACTACTGCAACTCCCTCCTCATTGGATTACCTTTACATAGACTATCTCCCCTTCAGTCCATAATGAATGCCGCTGCAAGACTCATCCACCTTACCAACCATTCAGTGTCCTCCACCCCTCTCTGCCAATCCCTCCACTGGCTTCCACTCACCCAACGAATAAAATTCAAAGTACTAACAATAATTTACAAAGCCATCCATAACTCTGCCCCCAGCTACATCACTAACCTAGTCCCAAAATACCAACCAAGCCGCTCTCTTTAGTCATCCCAAGACCTCCTACTCTCTAGCTCCCTTGTCACCTCCTCCCATGCTCGCCTTCAGGATTTCTCCAGAGCTTCTCCCATCCTTTGGAACTCCCTACCCCAGTCTGTCCGACTGTCCCCTAATCTATCCATCTTTAGGCGATCCCTGAAAACCCTTCTCTTCAAAGAAGCTTATCCTGCTTCTAACTAACACTGTTTTACTTCCTCCATCAGCTCATCCCCCCCACAGCTATTACCTTTTGTATCAATTGACCCTTCCTTTTTAGATTGTAAGCTCTAACTAGCAGGGCCCTCTGATTCTGCTTCTACCAAATTGTAATGTAACTGTAATGTTTGCCCTCATGTTGTAAAGCGCTGCGCAAACTGTTGGCGCTATATAAAACCCGTATAATAATAATTATAACTCAGGGAGACATGTCGCCGGTCACAGCTGTGTGGGGACCGCTGCAACAGCTTTAAACTCAGGTAGGTATTTTATAATGAGCTAGTATGCAATGCATACTAGCTCATTATGTCTTTGTCTTGCAAGTTTTTTTTTTTTCTTCTAAGTTTACAACCACTTTAATAGTAGAACTAATGTTGGTTTAGGGGTTGCAGCTACCTGCAGGGCTGTAGGCAGCCACTGTAGAGTATGGAGACTTCCCATAAATTGGTTGGAAATAAATTAAAGCGGATTTCCACCCAAAAGTGGAACTTCCTCTCATCTGATTCCTCCTCCCCTCTGGTGCCACAATTGGCAGCTTTCAGGGGGGAGGGGGGTGCAGATACCTGTCTAATACAGGTATCTGCACCCACTTCCTGGAATAGACTCCCGCGGGAGTCACGCCCCTTCCCGCACCCCCCGCTGTCTCTTGGGAAACACACAGGTCCCAGGAGATAGTGGGGACCAGTTAGGACATGCAGTGCGACTCGTGCATGCGCAGTAGGGAACCGGGAGGTGAAGCCGGAATGCTTCACTTCCTGATTCCCTCACCGAGGATGGCGGCGGCAGCTGCCGAGCCCCAAGCGACTGATCGGCTTCGGCTGCCGACATCGCTGGACCCTGGGACAGGTAAGTGTCCATTTATTAAAAGTCAGCATCTGCAGTATTTGTAGCTGCTGGCTTTTAATATTTTTTTTTTTAGGTGGACTCCCGCTTTAACAATATGGCCTTGATTGTGTCACTCTTTTAATCACTTCAGCCCTGGAAGATTTGGCTCCTCAATGACCAGAGCACTTTTTACAATTTGGCACTGCGCTGCTTTAACTGGTAATTGAGCGGTCATGCAATGTTGCGCGGTCATGCAATGCGATTTTTAATTTTTGCGATATAAACAGAAAAAGACCGAAAATTTAGAAAAAAAATATTTTCTACTTTTTGTTAAAAAAAACCCAATAATTTCAATTTAGGCCAAAACGTATTCAGCCACATATCTTTGGCAAAAAAAATGTCAATAAGCGTATATTTATTGGTTTGCGCAAAAGTTATAGCGTCTACAAACTAGGGTACGTTTTCTGGAATTTACGCAGCTTTTAGTTTATGACTGCCTATCTCATTTCTTGAGGTGCTAAAATGGCAGGGCAGTACAACCCCCCCCCCCAAATGACCCTATTTTGGAAAGTAGACACCCCAAGGAAATTGCTAAGAGGCATGTTGAGCCCATTGAATATTTTAATTTTTTTTGTCACAAGTGATTGTGTAATTTTTTATTTTTTTTGTAATTTTTCACTAAATGATATGACATGCCATGGTTATATGTGAAATTACACCCCAAAATACATTCTGCTGCTTCTCCTGAGTATGGGGATACCACACGTGTGAGACTTTTTGGCAGTCTAATTCTGCGTACACACGATTGGACATTCCAACAACAAAATCCTGGATTTATTTCCGATGGATGTTGGCTCAAACTTGTCTTGCATATACACGGTCGCAAAAATGTTGTCGGAAATTTCGAACATCAAGAATGCAATGACGTACAACATGTATGACGAGCCGAGAAAAATGAAGTTCAATAGCCAGTGCGGCACTTCTGCTTGATTCCGAGCATGTGTGGAATTTTGTGTGTTGGAATTGTGTACAACCAGCTCTCAAACTTTTGTTGTCGGAAATTCCAACAACAAATGTCTGATGGAGCCTACACACGGTCGGAATTTCCGACAACAAGCTCACATTGAACACTTGTCGGAAATTCTGACCGTGTGTACGCGGCATAACTATGTACAGGACTCCGAAAACCAAGCACCGCCTTCAGGCTTTCTAAGGGCAGAAATTTTGGATTTCACTCCTCACTGCCTATCGCAGTTTCGGAGGCCATGAAATGCCCAGGTAGCACAAAACCCTCCAAATGACTCCATTTTGGAAAGTAGACACCCCAAGCTATTTGCTGAAAGGCATGTTGAGTATTTTGCACGTCTCGCTTTTTGTCACAAAGTTTTGAAAATTGAAAAAAGAAAAAAAAATGTTTTCTTTTCTTTCTTCATTTTCAAAAACAAATGAGAAAAATGTTAAATACTCACCATGCCTCTTACCAAATACCTTGGAGTGTCTACTTTCCATTGTGGGGGGTTTTGTGCTATCTTGACATTTCAGGGCCTCCGTAACTGTGATAGGTAGTGAGGAAGTGAATTTACAATTTTACACCCTTAGAAAGCCTAAAGGCGCTGATTGGTTTTCGGGGTCCTGTACATGGCTTGGCTCCCAAAAAGTCTCACATGTGGTATCCCCGTACTCAGGAGAAGCAGCAGAATGCATTTTTGGGGTGTAATTCCACACATGCCCATGGCATGTTTGAACAATATATCATTTAGTGACAACTGTGCGCAAAAAAAAAAGTTTGTAATTTTCCAGGAAACTTGTGGCAAAATATAAAATATTCCATGGACTCAACATGCCTATCGTCAAATAACTTGGGGTATCTACTTTCCAGAAAGGGGTCATTTGGGGGGTGGGGGGGGGTTGAACTATCCTGGCATTTTATGTACAACATTAGAAGCTTATGTCACACATTACCCACTCTTCTAACCACTAAGACAAAGCCCTTTCTGACACTTTTTGTTTACATGAAAATTTTTTTTTTTTTGCTAGAAAATTACTTTGAACCCCCAAACATTAAATATTTTTGTGGAAAAAAAAACACTTTTTTTATTTGAATGCACTAAAACACACTATATTGTCCAAATGTTGTTTTTTTTTTTTTTTTTTTTAACTGTGGAGGTGAAATCACCTCCTACAGCGCTGGAGCTGCTGATTTAAGTATCGTGAGAGCAAACGCTGTTGCTGTCAAGATGAATAAATCAGTGCTGCAGCTGAATGGCGTACCTGCTAAGCAAATGATGGTTAACAATAAAACAAAGTAACATTACAGTATAACAGAAAGACTGAAGATACCTGCAAAGCAAATACAATAAAACATAGTAAAAATAAAACATTACAGTTCTAAAATACAGGAACAATAGAGAGAGAACAATAGAGCGGACAATAGAGATCAAACATAAGAGAGAGAACAATAGAGAGAGAAGAAAAATAAAATCACAACTATTTTTGGCTTTTTTATTTAAAAATTTTTTTGTGTTTGTGTTTTTTTTTATTTCTTTTGCACTTTTATATAAACTGTAAACCTTCCAGATTACGGTCTCTCAAAATGTGATGACCATCTCATCATTCAAGACCCTGTGTAAGTGTGCCCTAGGACTATGTAGTGCTGTACCCTACGCTAATACTCCACTAGTGTGTGGTAGCGTTTGAAACAGTCACCGATGCAGAGACCGGGTTGGTCTGGACAAGAGGGACAATAAAAGCGGGTGTCACGCCTAAGTCTGCGTTTTCTGCAGACACAATATCTTTGGGATGTTCTGTGGGCAGGGGTACCAGGGAGGACATACGGAAAATGCCTATCATGCAGTCAGCTCAATTTGCGTTGGGAAGGTGGGCCATAGCACTGTCTGGAAACAGAAGGGCTGTGATTATCTCTTCCTGGAATTTTAGGAAGGCTCCAGTTCGCCCTGAAGCTTTGTATAGCACAAAAGCATTCAGCAGAGTCAGTTGGAATAAATATACAGACACTTTTTTTATACCAGCATCTGGCCTTATGGGCAATTACGTACGGTGCCAACAACTGGTCGTTGAGGTCCACCCCTCCCATGTTAAGATTGTATTCGTGGACACAGAGGGACTGGTCTCCACAACACCAGTCACCATAGGAATTTGGTCTGTCGTATCTGCGTGATCCCTCCACTTCATTGCTAACAAATGATTACATTTCAAGCAGGCTCTCTCCCCATCTAAGTCGGGACTCTACAAGCCGTTGGGGGAAGCCCCGGCGATTAGTTTGCACAGTGCCACATGTGCCAATTCAACAATCGAAAAGGTGACTAAAAAGTGGCACGCTTGTGTAATAATTGTCCACGTACAAGTGGTACCCCTTTCCGAATAAGGGTGACACCATGTCCCACACAATCTTACCAGCACTCCCTATAGTGACTATCTCTTTTCTCGTAAACCATAAAACTATATGTTTAGCCTGTTGCCCTGTCACAAAGCTTATACATCTTGACTGCATATCTGGCACGCTTGCTGGGAAGATACTGTTTGATAGACAAGTGGCCAGAAAACATAATCAGGGACTCATCAACGCAGACAACTTGATCAGGAGTAAACAAGGCTGCAAACTGCTGGTTGAAGTGGTTTATGAGGGGCCGAATTTTGTGGAGCCGATCATATCCAGGGTCCCCCTGAGGGTGACAGAGTTCATTGTCATTGAAATGCATGAACCGCAAGATCTGGTCATGGAGGCAGAGAACACGGGCATATGGTGAACTGGGTCAGTGGACCAATATGACCGCAACTCACTTTTTTTTTACTATGCCCATGAGGAGGGATAGGCCCAGGAAGGTCTTAAATTCGGAAACCGTAATAGGTTTCCAATCTCTGGCAAGGGTCAACTGGGGATTAGTGGCAATGAATTGACCAGCATACAAATTGCTTTGGTCCACAATAGATCTATAGAAAAATAGCGAAAAAAATTAAGTTACGTAAAATCAACAGCTTCCACCTGAATTCCGGGTTGGACAGTGAATGGGGGAAGTACGGGTGCTGCAGAAGTGGTGGGCTCCCAATTCGGATTGGCTAATGCAGCAGGAAGGGCACTATGCGCTCAACGAGCCTGTGTTTGTCTTCTTCTTGGTGGCTGCGGGACACTACTTGTGCTAGCCACCTCACCAGCTTGAACTGCACGTATGGGACTCGCCACATCACCAAGTGTTACTGCAGTGCTGGATGTATGACCAGGATGTACTAGGCTGCTGTGCTTGCCAGTTCACCAGAAGGATGAGCGGCACTAGTACTGGCTCTCTGCTCCATACAAGAGCCCTGCGGTTCTTGCACCTCAACACCAGAAGAACGGGGTCGGGTATGCCTGACCTTGACAGGGACCACTACTCTGTCGTCAGAGCTATCTGTCAGGGTGCCGCTGCTGTCTACTGGTTCGTATTCTGAGCTAGAATCGGACAGATGGGTGACTTCCTCTTTACTCTCATCTGTCAGGCTCAGAAACATGTAGGCCTCTTCACTAGTGTACCTTTGATTGGACATTTTGGTCTCTAAATTTACTGGTACACTAGTGAGACTCAAAGGAAAAAAGAGCACCTGACTGTCAGCGACTGCTTCAGACGCTACCAAAAAAACTTTTAGCGTTCGCAGGGATCAGGCCTGACTCTGTGAATGCTGCAGTTATGTGTTTAGTGTTTTGTAAGTGACAGTGATCGATTGATACTGCACTTGGGTGGGCTGGGTTTGGCGGAGGGGCTAAACGCAGGTGCTAGCAGGTATCTGGGCTGATCCCACTAATGCTTCGTTTTTGGGAACCCTAAACTACTGGGGACGCTAGTATATTTATCTGTTCGGATGCTATACAATTAAGGGAGGTGTATGGTGCGTACGTGGGTGTTAGCGCTACTGGCACTAATCTGATGCTGCCTGGGCCGACGCAGACCCTGACTGACGCTAAAACCTTACGCTATGAAAATATATCTAGCTAACCAGCATCACCTGTGACACTAATACGTTGATCACTGGTGACGGGGTGATCAAGGGGTTAAACCTTTATTAGAGGGGTTTAGGGGGGCTCCCTAGACTTATCTGGGCCTACCGTTATGTACCCTAACACTGATTATTGTCACAAATGACACAACTGAGGGGGGCTCGATCGGGGGGTGACAAGTGTGCCTATGTTTACTGTGTCCGTGTAGTGTTGGTGCAACTTACTCGGAGATGTCTTCTCTCCTCTCTCTGGAATGGAAAAGAGTTCCACGGGGAGAGATGACATTGCTTCCTATGCCTGTGTTTACACTTACACAGGCAGGGGAGGATTTCATTCACCAGAACCAATCACCAGATCCAGGCCAGAAATCATTGGCCTGGGCCTGTGGACTGATTGGTTCTGAAGAGAATGCGAACATCGCGGGCGTGCGCCAAACGTACAGCAACGACGCTTCGCCCAGTCGAGCCAACCTGCCGCAGTATAACTACGGTAGCTGGTTCAGAACTGGTTAAAGCTAAAGTTTAATCTGATCATATTTTGCCCCTACTGGTTCCCCTTCCCTTCATCAACATGCTATTTTTTTTTTTTTTTTTTATAAAACAATTCAGTTTGTCTTTGAGTTAAGTTATGAATAATAGAAAAATGCTTTGATGTTTCGATTTCAGTCTGGAAGGGTAGGCATTCTTAGGCAGGTTGCATTTGCATGAAGACTGTCCTAGATAATGTCCATATGTGATGCTAAGCCTTCATGACTGAAGCCACTAAAATCCAATGAATGAAATGGTGTAAGCAATGAACAGTAGTCTCGGAGAGTGGAAAGTTCTAGATGATGCTGAATGTCCTCCAGCCAGGAAATGAGGTGGGCTTTACGTGGCTTGCTGTAGCTCCCAATGCACGTTGTGAGAAGTGGTGAAATCAGACTAAGCACTTTCAGTGCAGGAGAGGAGCCTGTGCAACTGTGCAAGACTGAAGGTAAGGCTGGAGCTCAGCTTTAAAGCCCCCTGGAGCTCGTGCACTCTGCTTTTACTGTTCATTCCAAGAAACGGAGAGGTACTGACTGCTCGGGCCTAGCTTTGACCTTTTCCCGGTTTGCATCAATGGAAGCATGTTCATGAAGTGTTAGTTAGATGTCTTGTATCATTGTATGTGTTTAGATCTAACTTCAATACAATTTTTCTGTTCTAGAGCCAGTTAAGTGTAAAAGTATGCTTGTTTTTCAATGGTGCTTTCTGGCCGCTCATTTCAGCACAAGGCTTTAAGCTCTGCTTGGTAGCTCATTGTTCACAAGTGATGTCTTTTACTAGAGCAGAAGAGAAAACGCTGGAGCAGGATGATATGAGGGGGCAGCATTGTGGAAAGGGCTGAAGACAGAATACGAATTGTTCTCATCAAAGGTCCCTTGTCATTGCTGCATGACACCCTCTGAGGCCTTCATAAAAAGGAAAGATTATTTAAATGGCAGGCTACACAACACATCTTTGACAAATACACATCAGTTGTTTGCTTCAATAGTAGTTAGATTGAAAACTGACATTTTTTCCAGTTCCTTTTTAATGTTATGCTGCCACAATTCTCTTTTGTCCACTTTTAATTAGATTTATCAATCTGGAATTTATAATATATTATAGAATTATTATACATCAATGTTCTAATTGTATATAGTGAAACCCCAGTCAGTTAAAGGATAAGTGCACTTTTAAAAGAAAATTGTACTTTTATATTAAAGTCCTGTAATTCACCCCTGGCAGAATTAACGCCCTCCACCTCAGCTTCTAATGCACAGTACCTCTGTAGTAAATCTGTGCACTTTTCAATGTTTTCTTCAACTTGGGCAGAAATCCTGTATGGTGCTGGCCATCCCTGTAACCAGTGAACCCTCATCGACTTGTATACGGCCATGTCGGAAACAGCAGGCCTCATACAACCCTTACATATTCTATCTTAAAGAAAACATGATTTTGTCTAGAGTTACTTTTTGAAGAAGGACATACTTTTTTCCTGCTAAAGGGGTTGTAAAGGCTGATTTTTTTTTCTTAAAATAATAAACATGTTACAGTACCTGCTCCTTGTGATGGTATTGCACAGTTGTCCCCCCCCCCCCTGCAGACGTCACTTTCCCTTTTCTACTTTTTTGCAAGTGCCCCCATAGCAAGCAGGCTGCTGTAGGTGCACGCAGGCATGCTCCCTAGCTGGGCTGTGTGCATCCATAATCACACGCAGAGTGGCTTGGCCAAATCCCCGCTTCTTTACATTAGGACTTGTCTGACAGCAGCAGTAGCCAATGGCCTTTGAAGAGGGTGGTGTGTCCCTTCACTCCAATCAGCTCTCAGATTACACTTAGCTGTGTGCTCTATTTCTGCAGTGTGTGTGTGTGATACTGACAAAACTCCTTTTAGTTTGTGTGTGTAGTGGAAGGCTGTAAAGAGAAGACTGTAGATAAACAGGTACCACTTATGTAGGAGAATTTGCTTAATCTCTGTATCACCCGAGGACAGGTTTGAGCTCATGTAAGGGTTTACCACCACTTTAAGCCTACTACTTATGTGCTAAAAGCTCCAGGGCTGCCCTCCTCCACCGCTGGTCCCATTGGCCCCAATGTCCTCTTCCTGGTTAAATGATTTCCAGAGTCATTATACTCACATACTCTAAGCTCAGACCCTCGTATATACACCCTTTGGCAGGAAAGATTTGTTCAATTGAGACTAGTGTAGTAGCTGCTGGAATGTATTGCTATGGGCTTGTGTTTTTTTGAATGGCAGCATTCCTCTCCAGCTGTCAAAATTTACAATACAAGCTGCTAGCTACTACAATAGTTATCTCCTCCAGGCTAGCTGGTGTTGTAGGGTCAGTCTTTTATCAGTGCAAAGATGGGAGCAGAGGAGGCAAGGGCTGCATGGCACTGGGGGCTGCAAAATGGAAAAGGGCTGTGTCTTCAGTGAAGCGGCAGGAGGCACTGACAAGAAAGCACATGTACAGGCCAGTCTGAAGTTTGGTAATGAACATCTGAATGATTCAGAGGAGAACTGGGTGAAAGTGTTGTGGTCAGATGAGACCAAAATCGAGGTCTTTGGTATCGACTCGACTCGCCATGTTTGGAGGAGGAGGAATGCTTCCTATGACCCCAAGAACACCACCCCCACCGTCAAACATGGAGGTGGAAACATTATGCTTTGGTGGTGTTTTTCTGCTAATGGGACAGGCCAACTTCACCGCATTAAAGGGACAATGAATGGGGCCATGCACTGTCAAATCTTGGGTGAGAACCTCCTTCCCTCAGCCAGGGCATTGAAAATGGGTCATGGATTGGTATTCCAGCATGACAATGACCTAAAACACACAGCTAAAGCAACGAAGGAGTGGCTCTTGAAGAACCACATTAAGGTCCTGGAGTGGCCTAGCCAGAGGAGGATAGGATAGGATTCTCCCATAGAAAATATGTGGAGGGAGCTGAAGGTTCATGTTATCAAACATCAGCATTGAAACCTTAGGCCCCTTTCACATGTGTGGATCCGTATTCAGCCATCCGCTTGCTCAGCAGGGATCGCCCCGTTGATCCCCGCTGAGCCGGCGGATGACCAGTCCGTCTCTGCACATTGTGCAGAGACGGACCTGTCAGATCTCCACTCTCCTTTATGGGGGGATCGGATGATTACGGACCCCCTGTCCGTTTTCATCTGATCCGCCAGACGGATGGAAAATAGGGTTTCCATCTGTCTAGATTTTGCGGAGCGGATCGGAGCGTATTGGATGTCAGCGGACATGTCACCGCTGACATCCGTTGCTCCATAGAGATATATGGAGCGACCGTTCAGATCCGCTGAAAAAACTGACAGGCGGATCTGAACGTTCCGCATGTGTGAAAGAGCCCTTAATGACTTAGAGAGGATCTGCAAAGAGGAGTGGGACAAAATCCCTCCTGAGATGTGTGCAAACCTGGTGGCCAACTACAGGAAACGTCTGACCTCTGTGATTGCCAACAAGGGTTTTGCCACCAAGTACTAAGTCATGTTTTGCGAAGGGATCAAATAGCTGTGTTTTTGTTTTGTTTTTTGAGTTTTTTTTTTCTGTTTGTGAAGTTTCATGCAATGACACTGTTTCCACACTCTTACTTGTTTAGGAGTTTATGTGCTGCGTGTGGCTTGTTTCACAAGTGCTCATGAGTGCTATAAATGTAGGTACTGTACTTGTGCCATAAATGTGTGGGAGAAGTACTCAACAATATAATTTCTCCATAGAGCAGATAAGCTTGAAATTTATAAAAATGCATGATAATTTTTTTTTTCTCTGCTAAGCATTCATATTAAAGGGGTTGTAAAGGTAAAAATTTTTTCACCTTAATGCATTATATGCATTAAGGTGAAAAAACTTTTGACAATACCGCCACCCCCAGCCCCCCCGTTTTACTTACCTGACACCTCGAATCTCCGCTGCTCGTTCCCGTCATCTCTATTGCAGCTCAGCCTGGTCGCTGATTGGCTGCAGTGGATGGATTGAAAGCAGCGCAGCCATTGGCTCGCGCTGCTGTCAATCACATCCGATGACGCAGCGCGCCGGGGGGGCGAGGCCGAGTAATACAGCGAGCGGCTATAGCCGCCGGCTGTATCACGGGAGCGCGCCCGCAACAACTAACCACCATGCGAGGGAGCTCGCATTAAGGTGGTTATTTCTTGCGGGGAGGAGCTGAAACAGCTGCCGAGGGACCCCAGAAGAGCAGGTTCGGGGCCACTCTGTGCAGAACGAGCTGCACAGTGAAGGTAAGTATGACATGTTAGTTATTTAAAAAAAAAAATAAAATTACCTTTAGAACCCCTTTAAGGCCCCAGCCTAATGTGTGATACTATACAGAAATGCTGCGTGTCCTACTAATGTAGCTGAGCTTCCACAAAAATGTGAACTAGCTACATTGTAATGAATGGTATTTTTTCTTTATGCTGCTGGAAAACAGACAAGTGCTGTGTACAAAACACATACGAGTTTGCATGGCCTCTGGCTATAAAAATAGTATGCATTGATATAATGAACATCTGGAAAACGTGGATCGTTAGGCTTGGTTCACACTAAGCAGACTACAAAGTCCCATGATTTTCAGTGCTACTTTGGAGTTAGACTTTGAAAGGACTTTTACACTCTGTGGTATTGAAGTCGTGTCAAAGTTGAATCAAAGTAGTGCAGGAACCTTTTCTAAAGTCGGAACAACGTCAGTAGTGCTAATTAAGACCATTCTCGTTAATCAACATGGGATATCACGTCACGCAACTTGGGGTCTCACAAGTCGGATCTTAAGTCCCTGCAGTGTGAACCAAGCCTAAGCATTCTCATCTCTTTTTTTTTTTTTTTTTTTTTACCATGTATATTTTGGGTTGTGAACCTGTACCCTGTATCCTGTATTGCTTCAGCACGAGGGACCCATTGAAGCCTGCAATGGAGTAATTACAATCATTTTCAAATCCTTGCTTCTATACAGTTGACTCTTTGATTTTTTTTTCTTGGATATGTAAAATTAGATTTTTTTTTGTTTGTTTTTTTACTTCATAGTTTTTGAAAATGAATTAAAATGTGCCGAAGATGAAGAAGAAGAAGAGGGGGAAAAATTTGAGTTTGATAGTGGAGATGATGCTCCAGAAGCTGACAGACAACCCATTCAAACTGGTGATCTCATTGACTTGGACTTTAAACTTCCAGATCCTCCAGGTAGGATGATGTTTTTAAAGTGTATCTAAACAAAAAAACATAAATGCAATACATTGAAGATTACTGGTCGTTGGTGTGGTAGCTGCAGTGGTTTTCTTTTTTCAAGTTTAATTTGTTTTATTTTCACCTAATAATTTTGCAAATCACACACTTCATGTTCCTGGGTGGCTTGGTCACTCCTTTACTAATCTAAGGAGGATTAGGTTGTCATCCTAGCCTACTCTTCTGATATGGACAAGAAACATGTTTGTATCTCTTCATCTTGATTACATGGAGAGGGGAGGGGGCAGGACAAATTGGTAGTTTACAGGAGATGGCTAGAAAGGAAGATTTTCTTCTGTACAGCTCACAGAAAGTGACAAGGATTCTACATTTCTGGCAAGATCAAGATGGCTAGAAAACTAAAGCAGCCTTCATATCTAAGGACTGTAAGCTGCAATATTTTGCATTTTTGTTCTGAGGTTTGGTTAGCTTTTAATATAATATTTTAGAAAAATAAAGATGAATGTTATAATGACCACTTCCTCTCTGTGAAATACTTTTTTTTGTTTTATTCTTGTCTCTGCTTCCTATTGTATGTGTTATATCTTCCAGAACTGTGTGTTGTAAAGAAACTTGTTGCAGACACACCATTGCATGTGATGTGACATTATTTAAGTCTAATGCTGGCCATACACTATAAGATAAATCGGCCGAACTTCGGTCATTTAGGCAGTTCGTTCGTTTTTCGGCCAGTTAATTGGCACAAAATTGATAATCGTTGCGACGTTTTTGAGCTGAAAAAACGAAGGACAAGTTTGGAAATTTTCTGCCGAACGAACGATAAATTGAAAGGTTAATGTGTTTCCTGTCCGAACTGTCTGCATTAGGTATATATTAAAAAAAAAAAAAAAAAAAATGCATTCATTTATGTCCACTGAACGATTTATCGGTCATTACATGATGGCACTATCGTTTGCGCTCACGGCCGAATGTTCGTTTTTCGAAAATGGGTTTGGTCGATTGTTCGTACAGTTTTTGGTCAGCATAACTTCCTGCAAAAGTCCTGGATAGAGCGGGGAAGTTTTAAAATTTCTGTCAGGTTTTTGTTTCTGTCTTTGATTTTATTGCAAAGATTTTCTCTTACTTCCTGTCCCTGTGACACTTGTACCAGAAGTAAAGCCTGGCACACACGGGCCAAAAATCGGCTGTTTCAACAGAAACTGGCTGACATTCGGCCTGTGTGTACAGCAGCCTGTCTGACAGAAGCTGGCCGAACATCCCACTTCTGTCAAACGGCATGTTGGAAAAATAGTAGCTGATCAGCATCCAGTCAGCGGTTGCAGCCAATGGTGGTGTGTTTTGGTGGAGGGGGGGGGGTCACAATAGCTTAGTGAATAGCCTGTAAAGGTCACTGCATAAATGTATAATATGACATTTGTTAAGTGGCTAGCAGATTGACTAAATCCTTGAGAATTCTTGTGTTACCATTTGAATGGATTTTACAAAACATTTTAACATTACACCAATATTTCTGAACCTTGCATGAACATAACAAACGAGGAGTCCCCAAAAATATCCCACTCTTTTAAAAGCAATATTCTCCATGTTTATCTTTGCTTAAAGCGGGGTTCCACCCAAATTTTGAACAATATCTGTATGTATTCTCTTCCTTGCCTAGATGCTGACATGCCGTTTAAAAAAATTTAAATCGCCGTAATTACCTTTTATTTTTCTATTCTTCTTTGCACTTCCTGGTTCTCCTCCCGTGGGAGTAGGCGTGTTTCTAGCCTCTCCCAGACTCCTGGGAGCTAGTCTCAGGCTTCCCAGGATGCCACTGAGCATGTGCGGGAACGAGCGGTGAATGCTGGGAGCACAGCATTCACCACATCCAGGAAATAAATGCTTGTGGGCTTCAAATGCCCACAATGAAGATGGAAACCGCCTGCAGTGAATAATATAAGTTATTCTTTCCGACGAAATCTGACACAGGCGGACATATTACACACAATATGTGAGTATGTAATGCTGAGAAGAAAAGTTTGTGAATGAACTAAAAAAAAAAAAAAAAAACGATAGATAGGTGGACCCCCGCTTTAACTGACCAAATGTAACCTTTGAGGTAGGTTTGCACTGATACAGATACTAGTATCTGTATCGATGCCAATACTGAGCATTTTCTTAATGATGCTTAATTCGATACCTGGACAGTCAGGGGTGACTGTGCTCCTCGGTCCCCCTCTGTCCTCGCTCAGGATGGAGAGCGGAGGAAGGAGCCGGTAAATATTTAATTTACCGGCTCCTTCTTTTTCTGAGTGACAGTTATGAATGAACAGAGGAGCCGTTAAATATATATCAGTTTATGAATGGAGAGGAGCCGTTGTCTCCTCTCCATTCATCTTCAGTGCAGCTGAGGCTGCAGAGAAAGGAACCTGGGAATCACTGTCCTCAGTTCCTTTCCCTGTCTCAAAAGGGAGATGTCAGGGTTCTGTTAAGACCCCTGATATCTCACCAAAGCCACCCCCAACAGGGCTAATAAAAAATAAAAAAAAATAATTGTAATGAATAAATATTGAAAAAGGTTAATTTGTAAGAATAATAAAAAATAAAATAAAAAAAAAAACACACTGACACTGTCCACTCACCCCCCCCCCCCAAAAAAAAAAAAAGAAAGCATTGTAAAAGAAAAAAAATTTGTAAAAAATAATTGTAAAAAAATTTGTAAAAAAAAAAAAAAACTACTGACACAGTCCATGCATCATCAGTGTTGCATATTAGTGCCACTGTCACATGACATTAAAAAAATATCAGTATCGGTACTTGTACTCGGTCCTAAAAAAGTGGAATCGGGACAACCCTACTTTGAGGCACAGTAGCATATTCATAAGACATACAGCTGAACATTAGCTGGTGCATTTTTATAGTGCATTACCTTGGATTTTGTATGGTGTAAAGCTGGCCACGGAGTAGATTTTTGTTTGGAAATATTTTGTTTAGAGAACGTTTCATTTGTTAATGGCTAGTGCATTCAAATAATCATTCATTTTAGACCACAGGGACAAGAAAATGTGAAGGAACAGGATGGAAGTTTTTTTCTTGAACAAAATGAATTTCAAACAATAAATGAGTTTTTTTTTTTTTTTTTAGTCCATTCACTCCAAAATCGAATGTTAAAAGTATTGTTTTTGAAGTACTTGCAAACGACATTCATCAAGTCATTAAGTGTACTTATTTTTCGTGAGAATATTTGATCAAAAATCCACTAGTGTATGGCCAGTTTAACCACTTCCCGACCGGCGCACGCCGATGAACACCGGCAGAATGGCACGGGCGTACCCGTATGTCCCTTTGAATTTGCTGCCGTGCCATTGCGTGCGCGCCGGCCGGGAACTCTGTGAGTCGGGTCGCGGGTCCCGCAGACTCGATCGCTGCGGGGATACCCGCGATCGCCTCACGGAGAGGATCGGCAGCAGAGATCAGTGATGTGTTACACGTAGCCACGCCCCCCCCCCACAGTTAGTAACACGCCCCAGGACATACTTAACCCCTCCCTAGCGGTTAACCCCTTCACTGCCAGTGTCATTTACACAGGAATCAGTGCACTTGTATAGCACGGATTGCTGTATATACGACAATGGTCCCAAAAATGTCCGATGTGTCCACCATAATGTCGCAGTCACAAAAAAAAAAAAAAAAAAAATCGCTGATCGCCGCTATTACTAGTAAAAAAAAATTATTAATAAAAATGCCATTAAACTATCCCCTATTTTGTAAATGCTATAACTTTTGCGTAAACCAATCAATAAACGCTTATTGCGATTTTTTTTTTTTTTTTTACAAAAAATATGTCGAAGAATACGTATCGGCCTAAACTGTTTTTTTAAATATTTTTTGGGGATATTTATTATTACAAAATGTAAATTTTTTTTCAAAATTGTCGCTATTTTTTTGTTTATAGCGCAAAAAATAAAAACCGCAGAGACGATCAAATACCACCAAAAGAAAGCTCTATTTGTGGGGAAAAAAGGACATCAATTTTGTTTGGGAGCCACGTCGCACGACCGCACAATTGTCAGTTAAAGCGACGCAGTGCCGAATTGCAAAAAGAGCTCTGGTCAGGAAGGGGGTAAATTCTTCCGGGCTGAAGTCGTTAAGATTAGCAAGACTGCCAGCTGGAGCTCTCCATAGTGCTGATACGGTGCTCTATTTTTACTTGGCATTGTTATCCCTAAATAGGGAGCAAATGCTCCCCATCCTGTATTCTTAGCTAACAGCTACTGAAAGATGTGAATGATATTTTATTTCAAACCAAATATTATGTTAGATCAGTGGTTTCATAGGAAGCCCTGGAGAGGCCGCTCCCTTTCACTGCACACACATCTGGTGTCTTGGGATGGTGGAATTCAAGGTGAGCCATGCCATGTTTGTATAAATATTTTTCATGAAGAAAATGAAAACTGATCTCCAACTGCTGAAAGTGTGCAATAACAAAAAAGCAATTTGGATTTTTATGGGTATAAATGCAATTACATCTCATGCCAGGTTAGAAAGTGTTTAGCATAATACAACATATGTCCAGGGATTGTAACATTTGGAAACAAAGTGAAGATTACTGTAACCTATCCTTGTAGAACAGATGTTGGCATATGTCAGGAAATATGCCTTATAACCCGGATGAATGTTGTCCAGCAAAAGTGTAGTAAATATATGTGCGAACCTGTAGATATAGATTATAGCTGTCAATGTTGTAAATAATTTCCAGAGACATGGTTAAAAAGCACATATATTGCAAAGTCTCAGACAATCCACTGAGAGGGAACCAAGGACATTGACACTTCTGAAAGTTTTGTCTTCCCAGACTTCGGAGAACCGTTCCTCCTTAGTGGAGCAGTGTCAGCAGCGCAGGCAGTGGGAAAGATAAATATTTACAGCCTTTTTTTTTTGCAGGGTATGCTTTTGGGCACTTTTAAAATACATGCAAGATTTACTTTAATTGTTGATATTTTTTTTTATTTATATGCTTCTTTTATCAAAAGAAATTCAACAGGTTATAAAACGCTTCATTGTGAAGTTCACATGAAGGTACATCAAACATGTTTGCTATAAGTAAACCAATATTTCATATTTAATTTAAAGGCTGTTAAATATTAAGAACATGTTACTCCTGTATTTGGGGTGTAACATGTAACGTGTTCCTAAACCTCCTCACCCCCGATTTTCCTTCCCATGACCACAGGGCAGTGGTTCTTGTCCCCACAGCTGTTGTCATTTTTAAAAACAGAGACCTGTAAATGAATAAACTGCAAGTTCCATCTTCCTCTGTGGCAGATAGACTTGCAGTTTTCAATAGACTATGAGCACGCTCATCAGAGCACTGGTAGTCTATTCTCATATCATTCAGCTTTCAAACTCAAAGCCTATACACAGAACTGACAGGAGCATGACATTGCACCTCCAATCCACTGATCGCAGGTGCAATGCTTTGCAAGCTCCTTAAAAAATAAATAAATGCACAGTTTTTTCCTGCAAAATGTGAATTTATTATTTTTTTTAAAGGTGTACTCAGCCATTAAAGAGTATCTACACTTTTCTTGAGAAAAAAAATCTTGGTGATCTATGTACATTGCAAGGACTTTAACAAACTTCGTAGCAGAGTCCTACCTGCTTCTGTTCTACTGTGCCCTTGGAGTACTGATTCCTGAATGGGAGTGTCTGTGTTCAATATAAACAGCTCATGCACTTGCAGTGTACTAATACTAATGAGGAAAGTTGCAGTCTGCATCCTTTTAGAACTAATTAACCCTTAGCCCTGGTTCATACCAGTGCGATTTATCATGCGAATTGACAGTTCAAAATCACATGACAAGTCGCGCCCCATTGCCGGCAATGGAACTGTTCAAATTGTTGCGACTCAAGTCGCAGCAACTTTGAAAAAGATTCCTGCACTACTTTTTTGCAATTTCATTGCGACTTGCATTGACTTGTGTTAAATGAAGTCGCAAGCCGCATTGAATGGACAGCTTTGAAATCACGCTGAAGTAGCGTGATTTTAAAACTGCACTGGTGTGAACCAGGGTTTAAGGATTATTTCACCAAAATATAATTCTTAATACATTTGTACATTCTATATTTTTTATTTGCTATATTTGTTTTTCACAAACATGGAGTTATCATTTAATTCTGTGTATTTTTATTTTATTTTTTTGCTATAGAATTAGATCAGCCAGATAGTGAAAATGTTTTATGTCAAGATCTGCAAACAGAAAATGATTTGAGCACAGCTCCAAGAAAGGTGAACCCTTACTCTGTGATTGACATTGCACCTTTTCAAGAAGATGATTCTGCCACATCTCAAGAGCCTGAATCAGTGGATGGCAATATAAGTCCTCGAGTGCCAAGTGGTTATTCCGTTCCTGTGCCATGTGGGTATGCTGTGCCATCTAACCTGCCTTTGTTCCTTCCAGCATACTCTACTCCAGTCATTATTCGCAACATATCAGTAGATGAACAAGGTAAAACTGAATTTTTTTTTTTTTCCTCTGCTCTCCCTGCCGTTGAATAGAGTAGGGAATGGTTAAGACCTCTGTCCATTTTTATTATTTTTTTTGCTGTCTTTTCTCTCTCTGATAGATTTGCCGTCACTTGCTATCCCCCCAAAAAGGTGGGATTTTGGATTTCCCCACATTTTTTTGGGACACTGTTCTCACCAGTACAAATAGAGGGGTTAATTTTCCCAATGGACACATGGATGACAGAGGTTCTGACCCTTCCCAACACCATTCCAAAAAAGAAAAAAAAGTTTTACATTTTATTAAAATACTGCTGATCATACACCGTAAGGAGGAGTAAGGTGCTATCAAAGTGGCTACAACAATTTTTATTGAATTGTTTCCTAATAGGACTGCAGTTAAGGCAGAATTTTACACAGAACAACTTGATAACAAATAATGTTCTTTAGCAAGGAGCATACATTCCACATTAATATTTATGCTAAGAAAATCGGTGTGTGCTGTAAATTGCCTCCAGCATTTCTTTTTACTGGAGGCTGCCATTTTGCTGAAGCCCAGAGCCCGGAAGTTATTAGTGTAAAATTCTTCATTTAGGTAATGTCATTATAATCATGAGTATGTATTAGATGATTTCTTAGCAAAATCAAAAGGAGAGGAGATTTTGAATTTAGGTTTGTTAAAGGAAGACCCCCGTTGTGGCATTGCAAAAGTAGACATATTTCTACAGATAGACTGCCCTCATCACGCTTCACCAGAAACAAAATTATGCAGTTATTGTTCTAGTTATTACTTTCTGTAAAGTCCAGAAATTCTTTATTGACGATAAATATGCATTTCTTGAAATTCCCTATTAACATGTGCCAATTACAAAGAGTAACCTGCACATTAGAGTTTTGGATAATATTACAACAATTAAGGCTTGCCATACTTTTTCTATGCTTTAGATTATTTGGCCAAATCATTTATTTTATTTGGATATCAGTAAAAATAGATCGATGAAATGCAAACTGGTCAATTCACTTTCATCAGTCCTATCATTTTCAATGGAAAGCAAAATTCAAAAGCGATTGTTCCAGAATAAATATGCTGTTCCATACACCACACAAAAGAGTTGAAAACTTACCAGAATTTTTTAACCCATCAATTTTAGTAGGACACAAAGATAGTTGAAATAGATCCAAATGGTAGTGATAACTGATTGATAATTACAGGATGTGATCCTAATATTTAAATATTTATTTTATTAAATGTGGCACAAACATTGCATCATTTTTTTTATAGTGCAGTATTAGGAAATGGTGTCTGTTAAGTGCTAGAAAATATTCCTTCAAAGTATTGGTTCATTTGAGTATTAGAAATTACTGTAGATTGTTGATCCAGGGAACTTCTAATTGAGACATACTTTATAAGTTTTTTTTTTCTTTTCTCTGAGTCAGCTATATGTTTAGGGCCAATTCACACCAGTGCGTTTTTAGCGCAGATGTAAAACGCAGATCAATGGAAGGACATCTGAAAAACAATCATTTCCAATGTGTCCTATTCACATCAGAATGTTGCGCTAAAATGAAAAACTTAAGTCAACGGACGTCAAAATGTGTGTCAACGAACGTCTGCATGCGTTAAAACACAACTAAAATGGCTGGAGGTGTGCATGCATTTTAGCACAAGTCCGTGTGAATTGGCCCTGAAGTTTCTGAGGAAGCAAGTTATTAATGCTATTTTTGATTGAACTTTATAGACATATATCTTTTTAACAAGGTAAAACAATAAATACATACCTGGTAAGCCTTAAAGATTCTTGTGCAGGCACTTCCTGAAAATCCTCTGCATTATAAAAAAAGTTACCTCTGATGAAGTATGTAGTCACATCCATATAAATCCAGGATCGCTACCATTTCTTTAAAATGTACAGTGGGGACGGAAAGTATTCAGACCCCCTTAAATTTTTCACTCTTTGTTACATTGCAGCTATTTGCTAAAATCATTTAAGTTCATTTTTTTCCTCATTAATGTACACACAGCACCCCATATTGACAGAAAAACACAGAATTGTTGACATTTTTGCAGATTTATTAAAAAACAAAAACTGAAATATCACATGGTCCTAAGTATTCACACCCTTTGCTCAGTATTTTGTAGAAGCACCCTTTTGATCTAATACAGCCATGAGTCTTTGGGAAAGATGCAACAAGTTTTTCACACCTGGATTTGAGGATCCTCTGCCATTCCTCCTTGTAGATCCTCTCCAGTTCTGTCAGGTTGGATGGTAAACGTTGGTGGACAGCCATTTTTAGGTCTCTCCAGAGATGCTTAATTGGGTTTAAGTCAAGGCTCTGGCTGGGCCATTCAAGAACAGTCACGGAGTTGTTGTGAAGCCACTCCTTTGTTATTTTAGCTCTGTGCTTAGGGTCATTGTCTTGTTGGAAGGTAAACCTTCGGCCCAGTCTGAGGTCCTGAGCACTCTGGAGAAGGTTTTCGTCCAGGATATCCCTGTACTTGGCCGCAATCATCTTTCCCTCGATTACAACCAGTCGTCCTGTTCCTGCAGCTAAAAAACACCCCCACAGCACGATGCTGCCACCACCATGCTTCACTGTTGGGACTGTATTGGACAGGTGATGAGCAGTGCTTGGTTTTCTCCACACATACCGCTTAGAATTAAGGCCAAAAAGTTCTATCTTGGTCTCATCAGACCAAAGAATCTTATTTCTCACCATCTTGGAGTCCTTCAGGTGTTTTTTAGCAAACTCCATGCGGGCTTTCATGTGTCTTGCACTGAGGAGAGGCTTCCGTCGGGCCACTCTGCCATAAAGCCCCCGACTGGTGGAGGGCAGCAGTGATGGTTGACTTTCTACAACTTTCTCCCATTTTCCGACAGCATCTCTGGAGCTCAGCCACAGTGATCTTTGGGGTCTTCTTTACCTCTCTCACCAAGGCTCTTCTCCCCCGATAGCTCAGTTTGGCCAGACGGCCAGCTCTAGGAAGGGTTCTGGTTGTCCCAAAACGTCTTCCATTTAAGGATTATGGAGGCCACTGTGCTCTTAGGAACCTTAAGTGCAGCAGACGTTTTTTTGTAACCCTGGCCAGATCTGTGCCTTGCCACAATTCTGTCTCTGAGCTGTTCAGGCAGTTCCTTTGACCTCATGATTCTCATTTGCTCTGACATGCACTGTGAGCTGTAAGGTCTTATATAGACAGGTGTGTGGCTTTCCTAATCAAGTTCAATCAGTATAATCAAACACAGCTGGACTCAAATGAAGGTGTAAAACCATGAGTGTCACAGCAAAGGGTCTGAATACTTAGGACCATGTGATATTTCAGTTTTTCTTTTTTAATAAATCTGCAAAAATGTCAACAATTCTGTGTTTTTCTGTCAATATGGGGTGCTGTGTGTACATTAATGAGGGGAAAAAAATGGACTTGAATGACTTTAGCAAATGGCTGCAATATAACAAAGAGTGGAAAATTTAAGGGGGTCTGAATATTTTCCATCCGCACTGTATACTTTTATTCATGCAAAAAAAGTATAGCTCTCTCTATGCTTCTGACCCACTGTGGATATGAGTGCTGTTTTCTCATACATGGAATGTTGTTTGTGCCATCTTTCCCCTTAGCCATTCATAAAATGCTATGTATTTTGTGAATGGTTCACAATAAAGTTCTGCCTTCATTTAGAGCCCATTCACACTTGAGCGTTTTGTAGCTTGAAGCCTCAAGCTACAAAACGCTTGAGGGGAAAAAATCCATTAAAATCCATCGCGCGAATCGGGCAGATTTGGGCGTTTTTGGAGCAGGAAGCAGATGACAAAATCTAACAACATAGCAACAAATGATGAAACAGATAATCATTTTTCCTATTGGCTAATAAAAAAAATGCCAAAGCTCAAAAACGCCGGACAACGCTGCATGGAAACGTGCAAATATGCCCGAAAAAACGCGCAACAAAACGCCGGAAGAAACGCTCAAAAACGCTACGCCCAGGTGTGAATGCAGCCTTAGGGTTTGGTTGTACGGTACTTCTTGCAATAATAAATCTTATGAGAATGTATATTGTATTTAGTTCTACTCATGTTTTATCTAGCTATTCCAGTGCAATTTTTTTTTAAATTGATGATCTGGATTATACATGTTGTGGAATGTTGTTAGGATATTTGCTGATACTGAAGCTGTTCCTTTTTGTGCTGGTATTAGAGAATGTTATACAGTTTCATCAAATTTAAATCTTATGTGAGCTCAGTGTTAGTATAAACTATGTGATAATCCCTTTGGCTGAATATATACAGACCCTACTTTCTAGCACTTTACTTTTACTGTCATCTACAATATGTTATTAGACAACATATTAAATAGAAACCAGTGAGTATTAATATTAAATATGCATGTGCAGAGCAGTACAAAGAAGTTGAGTAATCATAGTGAAAACCGATAAATGAACATAAATAATTTCCCTTTTGCAGGGATTCAAGAGGAAGTGCCCAATCCTCACTTCCAGGTTCTGACTGACAACCACTATTCAAGGTAAACAGCGATTCGAGATTAGTAACTTGTATATTAGCTATTTCATAGTCAATTCATATATATCCATTGCACTTAGATTTCTGAAAATCACTGATTTCTCTCACACAGGAAATTAATTGCAAAAGGAGACTGTACATGCAGGAAGTTAAGGCTACTTTCACACTCAGGCACTAAAGGGCTAAAAATAGTGCCTGTAAAGCACCTGAAAAACGCCTCCCCTACAGCCCCAGTGTGAAACCCCCGAGTGCTTTCACACTGAAGCGCTGCGTTTGCAGGACGTTAGAAAAAGTCCTGCAAGCCGCATCTTTCGGGCAGTGCGGGAGCGGTGTATACAGTGCTCCTCCACCGCCCCTGCTATTGAAATCAATGGCCACCGCGGGCGCTTTTAAAGGTAGCTTGAAGGTAGTATGAAGGTAGCCTTAATTACTAATTTACTGCATGGATGGGAAGGGAAGAAAAGGGGAAAAAAGCTGCAGCTTGGCCTGCCCCCCCATCTCCCGATTGGCTCACTGGCTCTGATTGACAGTGGCATGAGCCAAGGGCTCCCGCCAAAAGCTATTAAGGAGTGCAAGTCCCCGGAGAGGCCAGGCTCTCGTGGAAACGGGGCTCCACTAAGTATTGGGGGGGGGCTGGTGCACAAAAAAGTATTTTTTTACCTTCATGCATTGAATGCATGAAGGTAAAAAACCTTGTGCCTTTACAATCACTTTAATTTTTTGCCGCTGAGTAATCAATGTGCACGTTGAAGCTAGTTTACTCTAGGTTGAAAATCTTCACATAAAAAAGTAAAGAATCATTTTAATTATCCAATCATGCAAAAAGTTAATTCTTATTTATTTAATTTGTGCATAATTGGATAAGGTAAGGTAAGGTACAAATTGATCGATCAGCGGAGGAAGACACTGGCTGTGTATTTAGTGAAAATGGTGCTCATTGACAATGATTACATTTAAGTACAGAGGTGGGTGGAAGCAATCTGATGCAGGGGGAAGGCAGGTGCAGAGTGTGTGTTCATGACCCGCAGAACTACTTCCTTAGGCTGGATTCACACCTATGCAGTTTTAGTGCTTTTTGCATTTAGCAGATTTGCACTACAGTCCATTTAACATTGTTTTCTATGGAACACGTTCTGTAGTGCAAATCTGCAAAATGCAAAAAGCACTAAAAATGCATAGGTGTGAATCCAGCCTGAGTCCATGAACAGTTTTCCAGTCCCAAAGGATGTATACCAGAAAGTCATGGAGGAGTTTTCTATAAGAGAAACTGGAAGCTGAAGTCTACTCTAGAATAAAGAGAGAGGTTTTACATTTCTTCAGCAGAGGTACATTGATGGTATATTGGTACATAGGGAAGCTGGAATATGGAGGGAAAAAACGTGAACTTAGCCGTTAACACATATTCTATCCTTTTGTGCATATCATGCAATTAAATGCTTTTACAATCTTTTAATTATCTTTAAAGTGAGGACTTTCAAGCATCAAAAGAAGAGGATGTGTTGGCCAAGTGGGTTTCAGATCCAGCAAATACAGAATGGATGGAAAGTAAATATTTTTAATGCGTTTTTGTGTTTGATTGTTTAACCTTTTTTATCAACTAATTTTTCTGTTCATTTGCCTACAACATTATTTTACACATTAATGCACATTGCATTTCCCTGATTTTTGTTTGTTCAAATGAATCAAAAAAGCATCTTCACTGAAAATGGCTTTCATATTTCAGTGGAGCTGGGTTGAGTTCCAACCAAGTCTATTCCACTGTCAAGGAAGGCAACCTAGAGTGTTCCCTCTACCCACAGCACAACCCTGGTTCACGTTGATGCCAAATCGGCGGCTGTTGCCTGCAATGGAACCGTCCGAATGGGTGCGACGCCGACTTTGCAGCACCGCACCAATTCCCAAAGTAGTTTCTTTACTACTTTTGAAGATTTCAGGTACGATTTCAAAATACATCTGTGCAGGAAACCTCACAGATGTCTCTGAAATCGTCAGACTGACATGCGGAAATGAAATTGTGCAGCTGAAGAGTTCAGCTGAATATATAATTACAATGGTCATCTTTCATTTATTTATGTAAAACCTTTTCCCAAAAGGAACACAACTATTTGCTGTAACTGCTTTAAAAGGCATTAGCTGGAGTTTGACATCAATTTGTTAGTGTATCTAAATCTGCTAATACATCTAACACTACCCTCCCCCCCTGCCATCCAAAGCTGCCCCTGTGCTCCTTCATCCAGAGTGGGGGCACTCAGGAGGTGTGTTACTCGATAGATCAGGTGAAAATGGAGGTGAAAAAAAAAGAAAACGAATCCAGCCACCACATCTAACAATTGGTAAGCTGCAATATAGTAAATTTTTGGTTTGGAGTTTAATACTGATTTATACATGTTCTCCCTATGCTTGCCAGGCATACATGGATCGAAAGTCAGCTGGTTCAGCAGTGACCGGCCGAATTTCTATCAGTGTAGAGAGGTTGTACAGAAGTTGATCTACCAATTTTACGTCTGTACAACCGCCCTGATGGCTTTTCCGCTCACAATTAGCGCTGCAGGCTATAGCCTGAAATGCTGATCGGTGTATTCACTGTAAAGGCTTGTACACATTATCAGATTGTTGGCAGGGGATTGTCTGTTGACAGACTGTTGTCCTAAAATCTGACCGTTAGTACACTCCTTTTGACAATTGTTGTCCAACTTTCGGCCAGCAAATGTTGGATGGCAGGCTAGTAAATTTTCGGCGGACAATGGTCTGTATGGTCAGTACACAAATCAGTCACACAAAAGTCGAAAGTAAAAAAAAACACGCATGCTTGGAATCAATGCTCACCAAACATGAAATTAGCAGAAGGGGCCCAAAGGGCTGCGCTCAAGAGCTGAAACTCCTTGTAGTACGTCACTACGTTAGTATTTGTTGCTCGACAATTGTGTACCATTTGTATGCAAGACAAGTTCCTGGCACACGCCCTTAAGACAAAAATCAGACGCTCAGTTGGCCAACAATCGCATTGTGTGTATGAGGCTTAAGAATACAATAGCCCAGCAGGGAGGATTCACCCCCAACCGGGTGTGTGGATGGGTAAATAGAGTCATTTTATTTTTCATTCAGCCTGCTGGTTTAATGAAAAAACTCATCTATGGGCTGCCATAGACTGTTTCTGTACTCCCAACCCATGCTGGTAGGTTAAAGTAGTACTGAATGCAAAACTTGTTTTTATTCATTTTGGATACAGTGAGGGAGGGTTTCAACCCCTGTCAAGTTTGTTTTTTTTTGCCATCTGTATCTGATGGTTCCATAGCCACAACAGGAGGTGAGGGAAAACCCCTCCAAAGTGAGGGAAATTCTTGGCAATCACCAGGGTCACTAGAATTAGGGCCCTTTCATGCTGCACACTAAACCAGAGTGGTTTGGTGTGCGGGCAACTGTAAGTTTCAAAAGTAGTGAGGCACAATGAGGGAGCAGCGTTACTGCAATGTGTGAATAGACCCTTGGTGCCTGCATTAGAAGGTTTCCCTTCCATTTCAGTTCTGGTGACAACTGAAAATGAGAGATTTTCTTTCACTTTCTCGTTGTATTTAGTTAAGGATAAGTTTGCCTTTCGTAACATGTCACATGTTACACCCATATTCATGTTACGAATGGACCGGCCCCTTACACCCCCCAGATTCCCCAATCTGACAGCTAGCGGGGATCTTCCCCCCTGCTAGCCATCACTAGCCTCGTCACTCATTCGCAGTGTCCTGTGAACGGAAAATGTCAAGATCCGGCAGCCTTTGTGGCTGTCGGCTTGTAGTTTTCAATGAACTACCATGGTGCTGTGGAGAATTTTGGTAGTTCATTCTCTTTCTGTCAGATTG
This sequence comes from Aquarana catesbeiana, assembly GCF_042186555.1. Classification (NCBI taxonomy): domain Eukaryota; kingdom Metazoa; phylum Chordata; class Amphibia; order Anura; family Ranidae; genus Aquarana; species Aquarana catesbeiana. The sequence goes on from NC_133327.1 coordinate 279,519,473, forward strand.
TACAGCGCCTTGAAAAAGTATTCATACCCCTTGACATTTTCCACATTTTTTCATATTACAACCAAAAACGTAAATGTATTTTATTGGGATTTTATATGATAGACCAACACAAAGTCACACATAATTATGAATTAGAAGGAAAATGATAAATGGTTTTCAAAATTTTTTACAAATAAATATCTGAAAAGTGTGGCATGCATTTGTATTCAGCCCACTTTACTCTGATTCCCCTAACTAAAATCTAGTGGAACCAATTGCCTTCAGAAGTCACCTAATTAGTAAATAGAGTCCATCTGTGTGTAATTTAACCTCCAGTATAAATACAGCTGTTCTGTGAAGCCCAAGTTTAGGTTGTAAAAAAATATCCCAAGCTCTGAACATCTCATGGAGCATTTAATCCATCATCCAAAATGGAAAGAGTATGGCACTGCAAGCCTACCAAGACCTAAACTGACAGGCCGGGCAAGGAGAGCATTACTCAGAGAAGCAGCCAGGAGGCCCATGGTAACTCTGGAGGAGCTGCAAAGATCCACAGCTCAGGTGGGAGAATCTGTCCACAGGACAACTCTAATGCCCCGTACACACGGTCGGACATTGATCGGACATTCCGACAACAAAATCCATGGATTTTTTCCGACAGATGTTGGCTCAGACTTGTCTTGCATACACACGGTCACACAAAGTTGTCGGAAAATCCAATCATTCTAAACGCGGTGACGTAAAACGCGTACATCGGGACTATAAACAGGGCAGTAGCCAATAGCTTTCATCTCTTAATTCATTCTGAGCATGCGTGGCACTTTGTGCATCGGATTTGTGTACACACGATCGGAATTTCCGACAACGGATTTTGTTGTCGGCAAATTTTATAGCAAGCTCTCAAACTTTGTGTGTCGGAAATTCCGATGGAAAATGTGTGATGGAGCCCACACACAGTCGGAATTTCCGACAACAAGGTCCTATCACACATTTTCCGTCGGAAAATCCAACCGTGTGTATAGGGCATTAGGCCTTGTACACGCAATACGAAAATCAGAAGGCAAAATTCGAGCTGTCTGCGGATTTTCGGATCGTTAGTACGGTGCTTTCGACAGCCGATTTGACTTTTTGTCAGACAAAAGCTGGATGTGCAGGCTATAAAATTTTTGTCGAATGTGAACTCAACATCTGATTTTCGGATGGTCAGTACAGAAATCGTCACACAAAAGTCAAAAGTACAAACACGCATGATCAGAATCAAGAAATGACTGGGAAGAGTTTGGTCTTGTAGACTACTGTTCGTAATCAAGAATTAACATTTGTGACACGGCAATTGATGAAATGTTGAAATGCAGCACTCATTCTCATCTTCTTTAATGAGATATTAATGAAGCTGCTTTGCTGGTGATATTGATGTAGTTATGCCAAACATATTTTAAAAGGCATTTGTTTTGTACGACCTGAAAATCGCGAATCAAGCTTGCCAAACTTCTACTAACACGAAATTAGCATAAGGGGCCCAAAGGGTGGCGCTTGAGAAATGAACTTCCTTTTTATACTCTCATAGTACGTCACTATGTCCGTGTTTGTCAAACGACAATTTGAGGAGAGTTAGTATGCTAGACAAAATCCCGCACACGCGCTTTTGACAAAAATTAGACGTTCAGTTGTACAACAACCGAACCGTGTGTACAAGGCCTTAGTCATGCACTCCACAAATCTGGCCTTTATGAAAGAGTGGTAGGAAGAAAGCCATTGTTGAAAGAAAGATATCTGCCACAAGGTGTCTCCACCGTGCTCCTACGGCTGGGCTCAGCACGTCTATGACATGACTGCTTAGTTGAGAACTTGTCTATTGGATCTGTTCTGACACGTGGAAAATAAAATTGGTGATCAGTTACAACTATGATACGGATGACTGGTCTTTGATTGACCAATTGTTCACCAATCAGTATTCATACTGAATTATACAAGTTTATACTACCAAGTGAGATGCCTTTCCAAGTTGTTGGTCCTATTGCCAGTCGTTAAATAGGCCCCTCTTTTATTATTTACACTGAGAAGCTACTATTTGTGCTATATCCAATGTCCCTGGGTATAGAAAAGAATGTAAATAAGCTCCTGTAGGAGCGCACACCGCAAAACATGTAGAGCTTATCCATTATTCCAACAAATTATTCCAGCTGTGCTGGATATTATCAGGGTCGCCAGATTCCTTGACCCTGATTCAGTGGCTAGAGTTGGCGATATCAATGCCAAACTGCAGTTATGTTTTTATATGTCTTTTTATATTATATGTGAATTGTTACTAATAAAAACTATTTATTTTTACTATTGGTGATTATAAAGTCCATACTTCTTTTCCAAATATATATATTGTTGAAAGAAAGCCATAAGAAGTCCTGTTTGCAGTTTGCGAGAAGCCATGTGGTGGACACAGCAAACATGTGGAAGAAGGTGCTCTGGTCAGATGAGACCAAAATTGAACTTTTTGGTCTAAAAGCAAAACGCTTTGTGTGGTGGAAAACTAACACTGCACATCACCCTGAACACACCATCCCCACCATGAAACATGGTGGTGGCAGCATCATCTTGTGGGAATGCTTTTCTTCAGCAGGGACAGAGAAGCTGGTCAGAGTTGATGGGAAGATGATGGATGGAACCAAGTACAGGGCAATCTTAGAAGAAAACCTGTTAGCGTCTGCAAAAGACTTGAGACTGGGGCGGAGGTTCACCTCCCAGCAGGACAATGACCCTAAACATACAGACAGAGCTACAATTGTATGGTTTAGATCAAAGCATATCCATGTGTTAGAATGGCCCAGTCAAAGTCCAGACCTAAATCCAATTGCGCATATGTGGCAAGATTTGAAAATCGCTGTTCACAGACGCCTCTCTGTCCACTCTGACAGAGCTTGAGCTATTTTACAAAGAAGAATGGGCAAACAATCACTCTCTAGATGTGCAAAGCTGATAGAGACTTACCCAAAAGGAATTGCAGCTGTAATTGCATCAAAAGGTTGTTCTACAAAGTATGCACGCCACACTTTTCAGATATTTATTTGTAAAAAATTTATAAAACCATTTATCATTTTACTTCCACTTCACAATTATGTGCCACTTTGTGTTGGTCTATCACAAAGATGTTTCAAAAATTCTACTACTAACATGCCTAACCTTTACATGATATTCAACAATATATGAACTGAATTTTTTTTTTCTTTTTTTTACTAATATTGGATGTATATTGTTTATTTTCTTTTTAGATCCTGATGAAGTTATTTATGATGATGTTCCTAGAGAAAATTCAGACTCTGCAACAGGTACTCTACAGAAACCCATGCTTTTTTCTGAAATTATAGGTCATAGGTTTTTCCTAAAATTATAAACATGTTATACGTACCTGTTCTGTGAAGTGGTATTGCACAGAGTGGCTATAAACCTCCTATTCTGTGGCCCTCGCCGACCCTCTCGGCCCCTCCTCCCTTCCGAGCTATTTGCTATAGGGGCACTCATATGGGCTCGATCCTGAGACAGGCTGTATGCATCTATAGACAGGATTTTATTTGATAGCAGTAGGAGCCAAGGCTCCCGTTCCTGCCACTGAGTCCTGAGAGAGAGAGAGCAGCTCTGGATCAGCATAAGAAAAATATTTAGGGGGGCTAGGGGTGATTGTAAAATGTTTTTTGTTTTTTTACCTTAATGAAGAGAATGCATTGAAGTGCATCTTCAGCTTCCCATCCACTATTTTTTTTTTTTATACCTGCTTACCTTTTGCTGTTTTTTTCCACAGTTTGGATACTTGCCCATCCAGTGGATCCAGCGTTGTCCTGCCGAGATCCTCTTCTCAGCGGGAATCTTGCCAGCTCTTCTGGGTTTAGCCAGCAGGTCACCCAATGACACGCCACTAGGCCCACCCCCCTCTTCTGTGAATAAAGCAGGTCATACATATCCCAAGAGGCAGAGCAGGCATAGTACATGTCATTTGACTAGATGAATGACATATATTGAAGGCTGGACCGAACCCTTGTCATGAAAAAAGGATAAACGAAAAAAAAAAAGATGCTATACTGGTAGCGGAGTGGGGGAGGGGTGGATAGGGAGGCACTTTCTTTTATGGGGGAAGATTCGCTTTAAGGTAAAAAACAAACCTTATGCCTTTAAAATCACTTTAATCCTAGGTCTAACCCAGTATCTTCTTGTCTTAGATCCCGAGGAAATGATTTATGATGATGTGGAAAATGGTGAAGAAGGCAGAACCAGCTCTTTGGATTATGAGTGGAGTTCTAGTGAATTTGAAAGCTATGAAGATCAAAGCGATTCCGAGTCAAAGCATGGTGTTCCCAATTCCTTCCTTCGAGGGGGCAACAAAAGACATGTAAGTCTATTACTATTTAGTTAGCTATTTATAGTTCTTGTTTGTATCAGAAAATGTTGGCTCTACTGGGGCCACCTCACACTTCAGTGAAGAGCTGGGCAGCTCCCTTCAATGACACACAGTAAACAATGATTTTGCAACATGTCATGCATTTTTCCAAAAACCTTTGTAGGTTTCTGTGCGACCCTGTGTTTTTAGGCATGGCATCTGAGCTGCCGTGCATAGAAATGAATGGAAATTACTTTGTGACGTTCCATTAAAGTTTAGAAAAAATATGGGGAAAAGTGCCTTGCGTTCTCAAAAAACTAAAATAAAAAATGTAGTTACCCTGTAGCAAGAGGACCTATGGGCAATTTGTCCAGTACTATATTGATACCAGCCTACATGGCACGGTTTTGAGGTCATCCTTGCCCTCTCCCCTGCTGCAAGTATGAAACCCCTTGGAGAACTAATGGAGTCTTGTTAATATAGAGTCTGCCTGGTACTAAGAGCTGTGGAAGCACAGCTTTGTTTGTTTTTTCCAGACTTTATTTCAATGTTGAACTCTTTAGAATTACTGTGATATCTATATGTATCTATATGCACCTATGGTACACATGTTAATATTTGCATAGTCTTGTTTAGTTCTTTATACAGTGCTTTTGTTATATATTCCTTTCATACAAAATAGAACTGTAGCACTTGTGGGTACTTTGATTAAATGGTCAAAACCCTTCCTAGAAGAAATCCTAGAAGAAAAATGTAATGTCCACTGTCTCATAATTTAGTTTGGCTGTGTTGCATGTGTACAGCTGCTTTAACACTTATCTTAGGGATATTATCAAATGAAATAAAGCTTGATTAATTAAAGTGGGAAATGATTTTTTTTTTTTTTTATTTTTTTTTTTTACAAGGAACCACAGACTAGCTGCTAAAAAGATAGTAGAAACACATACATTTGAGATGATTAACATGCTGAAATACTTGTGGTTCTGTTCTACTAGTTTTGGATTTGCACACAGCTGCCAAACTGTGTGTCACTTCTCTGTGTCTGGATTGCTTTTTGGACAGCTGCCCTGTATGAGCTGTACAGTGTGGCAAAGATGTCTGAGTCAGAAGACTGGCCAAACAGAATTGTAGATCCTTTGTCAGTTAAAACAACTAAGTATTACACCTTGTTTAAGGTCTGAATTAGAAACCTTTTCCAATAGGAAAAAAAGGAACATGTTGGGTGCTTTCACAAGTAGTCATGCATATGCGCTGCTCCTTTCAAGCTATAGGAAAGGCACTGGATTTATTTAATCTTTTTTTTTTTTTTAAAGTGACTGTGTCGCCACTTAAGAAATATCAAGCTAGAGATTCCTGTAAAACAAAAAAGGGAAAGGATTAATACTTGACTATCCTGCTGCCCATGTCCAGATCTTTGCTCTCTAGAGGAGCTATAGTGGCTGAGTAATCTTCAACATCTGACACACTGCTGGGATTGTCTGATTTCTGCTTTCTTGATTTTTCTTCATCATTTGAATTTGTTTCATCATACACCCATAATTTACGTACACCTCGTAACAGGGGCTGGAGGAAGAGTTTGTAGGAGTCTGTGCAATGCCCCTATTACAGTTGCAATGCTCTGTGGGTCTAAATACAAAAATTCAACAAATGCACATTTTTAATTTGGGTGCATTTATTACATTTTTGCAAAAGATGGACTATGCCTTTTATTTAATAGTGACCTCTTCTATGTGTATTTGGATAAAGCTATATCCATATTCCTGAGTACTGTGATAAAAGGGAAGCAGTTGGTATGTTTTAAAGAATTTTACACATGTATAGAACAGTTCTTGTCCTGCTTGTTTTCTTAGAAGAAATTTCACTTGTAGCCTTACGTGTGTTACTTTATATTGTATGTATGTAAAAAGCTACTTTGTTTTTGCTTCAGTTATAAAATGTCTAATTTCACAGGCCAGGGTATGTGTTTCTCAGTTATACTGAGCACTGAGCCAAGGAATGATCTGTTAGGTCAATAATACATTTCACTAAATTCCTGAGAGTGAAAGAGAAAAAGAGATTGATTTATAGTAGTTTTTTCCCCCCTTTGTTACAGAGAAAAGTCTTGTTATTCTGTTATTATTGTCTAATTTAGTGCTTCAGTTAATGTAGAACTAAACTTTCTCAATCAGCATTAACTATCTTTAATCCTTGCTACTAGCCCTAGTAAATAAATAGGAAAGTATATTATAATTACTTGTTTTAAACTTTTTGTTTAAATTTCTTCAATTGCTTCCTGGTGTCGCTTGGAACGTCAATGTCAGTCAGTTAGTGTCCCTCCCCAGCCATTGTCAGTTAGTGCTAGATTTCCCACCACACTATCACAGTCAAACTATAAGTCATTGAACACCGCCATTATTAGTATAATGTCTGTACAGATCAGTATCTTGATCACGATCAGAACTATACTAGTGTCCCCAATAGTATAGTGTCCCCAAAAATGCAGTTTGGTTTTTACCAAAGACACGTAGCAGAATAAATGTTGACCTAAATTTAAGAAGAAATCAGATTTTATTGGATTCGCTTTATAACAGAAAGTAGAAAATATAATTTTAGAAATAAATATATACGCTGCGTTTTCAAATATTCTCTTCATATTCTATATATGTGATAACCAAAGTGCAAATATGCGTGTGAATCACACACCGTGATACATCCAGTAACTAGTGACTGTAAAAAGTGACAATAGTGCAACAAGTAGTTCTGAATAAAAAATGAACATATACATGAAAATAAATAATCACGCTAGTATGAAGTGCTATAACGTGCATCTATATGGTTATTGGTTGTATCAAAATTATTGTTCATAAACTCATATAGTGTTCATAAAAACATATGGTGGACTCAATCCACTAAAACATGTAGATGAATGGTGGACTCAATCCACTAAAACATGTAGATGAATAAAAAGCAGTTTCCAAATCACATGGACTTTAGAAGCACTTTCGAATTGAAATAATTGGATGACACATATACACATAGAAGCACTTTTTATTCATATATGTTTTAGTGGATTGAGTCCACCATATGTTTTTATGAACACTATATGATTTTATGAACAATAATTTTGATACAACCAATCACCATATGGATGTACGTTATAGCACTTCGTACTAGTGTGATTATTTATTTTCATTTATATGTTCATTTTTTATTCATAACTATTTGTTGCACTATTGTCACTTTTACAGTCACTAGTTACTGGATGTATCACGGTGTGTGATTCACACGCATATTTGCACTTTGGTTATCATATATATATAATGTGAAGTGTACATTTGAAAGCGCGGCATATATATTTTTTTCTGCTTTTATCTGCATGTTTTTATGAGACGTGTTTAATGCTTGCAGCTATTTCATGGTGTCATTTAGGCAATTTATAATCAGAGGAGGCTCACAGGATCTTTTATATATACTTAGAAAATATAATTTTGTTTTTCAAAATTATCGGTCTTTTTTCATAAGAAAAAAGAAAAACCCATTGGTGATCAAATACCACCAAAAGAAAGCTCTATTTGTGTGAAAAGAATATCAATTTCATTTGCGTACAATGTTGCATAACTGCTCAATTGGCAGTTGAAGTAGCGCAGTGCTGAATTTAAAAAAATGCCCAGGTCATGAAGGGAATAAAACCTTCCAGAGGACAAGGTGCTCAGATATAGGTTAGTTCTGCTTTAAGACCCAACTGTTGATTGTCTGTGCATGGTGCAGGGAAGATAGCAACCAATCACATTCATGGAACTGTAGCTTTTATTTTGAGGTTCAGTGATAATTATATTGAGGTCTTATTTTTTTGTAAATGAGCCAGTAGAGGAGTAGATGCACACTGATGAATCATCACTCTGCTGGCTTTGCTGTTGTCTTCTGTCAGTATTCTCACTATGAGTAAATGTATTCTGTAACAAAATCAGGTTAACTCTTAGTTCTGGCACTCTTCCCAAGTGCTGTTGTACAGGGCATTACAGGAGGCTGATGTCAAGACATATTCAGAAATGTGCACTAATTGCATGAACATTTAATGTTATTTTAAATTATCTTGTGTTTTTTTTAAATGCCTGGAGTCCAACTTGGATCAGTAAATTTAAAGGGAGGAACTGGTTGAAGTTATTGAAGTATAGGAAAGGAAGAATATGTGTACCTCTACTCCCCCGTCCAATTGGTCTGTCTTTTAAAAGCTCTACACTTTAGTCTTCCAGTTTTACACATATTTACAGTGCCTTGAAAAAGTATTCATAACCCTTGAAATGTTCCACATTCTGTCATGTTACAACCAAAAAATGTAAATGTATTTTATTGGGATTTTATGTGATAGACCAAAACAAAGTGGCACATAATTGTAAAGTGGATTGAAAATGATACATGGTTTTCAAATTTTTTTACAAATATGCACACCACATTTTGGGGATATTTATGTACTCAGCCCCCCTGAGTCAATACTTTGTAGAACTACCTTTCGCTACAATTTGAGCTGCAAGTCTTTTTGGGGATGTCTCTACCAGCTTTGCACATCTAGAGAGTAAAATTTTTGCCCATTATTCATTGCAAAATAGCTCAAGCAGATTGGATGGAGAGTGTCTGTGAACAGCAATTTTCAAGTCTTGTAACAGATTCTCAATTGGATTTAGGTCTGAACTTTGGCTGGGCCATTCTAAAACATGAATATACTTTAATCTAAACCATTTCATTGTAGCTCTAGCTGTATGTTTAGGGTCGTTGTCCTGCTAGAAGGTTAACCTCTGCCCCAGTCTCAAGTCTTTTGCAGACTCTTAACAGGTTTCTAAGATTGCCCTGTATTTGGCACCATCCATCTTCCCATCAACTCTGACCAGCTTCCCTTTCCCTGCTGAAGAAAAGCATCCCCACAACATGATGCTTCCACAACAATGTTTCACAGTGGGGATGGTGTGTTCAGGGTGATGTGCAGTGTTAGTTTCCCACCACACATAGGGTTTTGCTTTTAGGCCAAAAAATTTAATTTTGGTCTCATCTGACCAGAGCATTTTCGTCCACATGTTTGCTGTGTCCCCCACATGGCTTCTTGCAAACTGCAAACGGGACTTCTTATGGCTTTCTTTCAACAATGGGTTTCTTCTTGCCACTCTTCCATAAAGGCCAGATTTGTGGTGTGCACGACTAATAGTTGTCCTGTGGACAGATTCTCCCACCTGAGCTCCTCCAGAGTTACCATGGGCCTCTTGACTGCTTCTCTGATTAATACTCTCCCTGCCCAGCCTGTCAGTTTAGGTGGATGGCCATGTCTTGGTAGGTTTGCAGTTGTGCCATACTTTTTCCATTTTTGGACGATGAATTGAACAGTGCTCCTGTCAGGGCTGGGCTCAGCCCTTCCTTCTCTGAGCTGGGTGCTCAGCTGTTGGCTAATTGCCAGCTCCCATCTCTCTCCACAGTTACTCAGCTGTTGATGATCCTGCTCATCAGTCCTGCCTACTTAAGCCGTCCAGTCCAGAGGAGCTCGGCCTTCGCCTTGGTCACATCACAAGAAACTATCTCCTCCGTTCCTGTTTAAAGACTGGCTTTGCTAACATCCCTTCTGGCCCCAGATCCTGCTTGCTGTTCCACTACTTTGATCCCTGATTTCTGGCTTGGCTCACTATCTGTTCCGGTTACTGAACTTTGGCTATGTTTTGACTACGTTTGTTCTTTTTACTTTTATTATTAAACAAGTTTGATTTAACTGTACTTCTGTCTCGGTCTGATTTAATGGTTTCTGACAGCTCCCTGAGATGTTCAAAGCTTGGGATATTTTTTTATAACCTAACCCTGCTTTAAACTTCTCCACAACTTTATCCCTGGCCTGTTTGGTGTGTTCCTTGGCCTTCATGATGCTGTTTGTTTATTATGGTTCTCTAACAAACCTCTGAGGGCTTCACAGAACAGCTGTATTTATACTGAGATTAAATTACACACAGGTGGACTCTATTTACTAATTAGGTGACTTCTGAATGCAATTGGTTCCACTAGATTTTAGTTAGGGGTTTCAGAGTAAAGGGGGCTGAATACAAATGCACGTCACACTGACATATAATCACAAGGGTTGTCCCGATACTGATACTAGTATCGGTACCGATACCGAGCATTTGCCTGAGTAATTGTACTCAGGCAAATGCTCCGATGCTTCACCCGATACCTGGACAGTTAGGGTGATCGGTGCGAAGGGGGAGTTACATGCACCGATCACCCTGTATAGATCTCAATAAAGCCTGACAGCTGTTTCTCCGCTTCTCCCCCCCCCCCCCCCTCGCTTTCAGCTGCTATAGTGAAATCTACACAGCGGTGATCAGTGCTTGTAACTGCCCCCAAAGCTGCACCGATCACCGCCGACTGTCCCTGAATCCTCCTTCAGTCCCCCTCTGTTCTGCTGCTGTCCCCCTCCATGCTGCTGTCCCCCTCCCTTCTCCTCCATTCTGTCCCCCTTCGTTCTCCTCCGTGTCCCCCTCCGTTCTCCTCCTTTCTGTCCCCCTCCATTCTCCTCCGTGTCCCCCTCCTTTCTGTCCCCCTCCGTTCTCCTCCGTGTCCGCCTCCTTTCTGTCTCCCTCCGTTCTCCTCCTTTCTGTCCCCCTCCGTTCTCCTCCTTTCTGTCCCCCTCCATTCTCCTCCGTGTCCCCTTCGATCTTTCAGGATGGAGAGCGGAGATAGGAGCCAGTAAATCTGGCTCCTTCCTTTTGCGAATGAACAGTCAGTGATATCTGACTCTGTCCATTCACATAACTGAAACATCGTAACCTGTGATTACGATGTCTCAGTTTATGAATGGAGAGGAGCCTCTGTCTCCTCTCCATTCATTTTCAGTGCAGCTGAGGCTGCTGAGAAGGGGACTGGGAAACATGTGTCCTCAGTCCCTTTCCCTGTCTCAAAGGGGAGATGTCAGGGGTCTGTTAAGACCCCTGATATCTTACCAAAGCCCCCCAACAGGGCTAATAATAATAATAAAAAAAAAGAATTGCAATAAATAATAAAAAGAAATTCATTGTAAAAAATAATAAAAAATAAAATAAAAAACACACTGACACTGTCCACCCCCCCCCCCCCCCTTTATAAAAAGAATGCATTGTAAAAAACACATAACAAAATAAATTGTAAAAAATAATTAAAAAAAAAAAATTGTAAAAAATAAAATTGTAAAAACAAAAACAAAAAACTACTGACACACGTGCCACTGTCACATGACATTAAACAAAAGTATCGGTAATCGGTATCGGCAAGTACTTGGAAAAAAGTATCGGTACTTGTACTCGGTCTTAAAAAAGTGGTAGCGGGACAACCCTAATAATCACACACATAGGTTGGACTTGATGAACTTGTGTCTTTTTTCAACCTCACCTACTATGTAACTATGTAACTTTTCAGATATTTATTTGTAAAACATTATGAAAACCATTTATCATTTTCCTTCCACTTCCCAATTATGTGCCACTTTGTTTTGGTCTATTACATAAAATCTTAATAAAATACATTTACGTTTTTGGTTGTAACATGACAAAATGTGGAAAATTTCAAGGGGTATGAATACTTTTTCAAGGCACTGTATCTATGGGATTGCTGCCATAGGATTTAATCATTATGCTTCAATAGACCATGAAGCTAAGCATGATTATCAGATGATTATTTACCATCTGGTTTACTTCGATAGCATTGCAGCCCTAAATACATGTATGGTTAAATGCATTGAATGTTGAGCCTGTACCCAGTGACTTAAAAGTTTGTTTCATTTTTATTTTAATAGTAGATTTGTAGTAAAGACCAAAATAGTAGTTTATTATTTAATATATAACATTTTAAATATCTTACATTGTTATTTACAAAGGCGTGCTATATCTTTTCATATAGCTTTCTCAGGACTTAACACGTATAAAACAACACTACGAGAAAAAGATGAAAGATTTGGTGACAAACAAAGTGGGAGGAGTAGAGATCCAACATTTAAAACATAAACATGAACTCAAGGTGATGTAGCATGTCTTTCTCAGTTACCATTAAGTGCAAGATCAGTCCACCCTAGTGCTTTCATGTTGTATTATTTTGTTTTTAGATTTGATGTGCTTTATATTTTAGATGCAGAGGCTTATGAAGGCTGCAAAGGAGGGTACGAAAGATGGGCTTGAAAAAACAAAGGCTGCTGTGAAGAAGGGTCGTTCCTATATCAAAACGAAATCCTTTGTTTTGCATGGTACATTTAGATTACTTGTCATATGAAGAAAACGTTTGCACATCAGATTTTCTATCCTTAACAATCCAGTTAGTGAGAATATTGTTAGCAGTTAGTAATTTGACCTTATAGTATAACCATTATACATTTTGAACCAAAACTTCTGCCCTTATTTGACCTAAATGTGTTATGCCCCGTACACACGGTCGGACTTTGTTCGGACATTCCGACAACAAAATCCATGGATTTTTTCCGACGCATGTTGGCTCAAACTTGTCTTGCATACACACGGTCACACAAAGTTGTCGGAAAATCCGATCGTTTTAAACGCGGTGACGTAAAACATGTACGTCGGGACTATAAACGGGGCAGTGGCCAATAGCTTTCATCTCTTTATTTATTCTGAGCATGCGTGGCACTTTGTCCATCGGATTTGTGTACACACGATCGGAATTTCCGACAACGGATTTTGTTGTCGGAAAATTTTATCTCCTGCTGTCCAACTTTGTGTGTCGGAAAATCCGATGGAAAATGTCCGATGGAGCCCACACACGGTCGGAATTTCCGACAACACGCTCCGATCGGACATTTTCCATCGGAAAATCCGACCGTGTGTACGGGGCAATAAAGTTGTACAATTTTCTTTAGATCTGGCAACCGCAATAGAGCTCAAGGGCCTGCTTGATTACAGATTGAAATGATTGTTTATTTAGACCCACATAATACATGTTTTGCTATAATCTAAAGATTTTACAGATTGTAATGTGTATGGCCATTTTAGCAGCAGCTGTTACAGGATGTCTGCAATTATCATAATAGCCAGAAACAGCTGTTACTGTAACTGGACAGGAGGTGGTTGGGGCCTAGTGACAAAATTAAACAGTTCAGGGAGGCTACCAAAGGAGATATAATGGGTAATAATAATATCAATGATGACAATAATAATACCAGATATCTTAGAGTTCTTGATTTTAAGCAAGACTTTTCTTCTGAAAGTTTAAAATGCCTGACAGGTATACGTTACGTTATAGATGACAAAATACATATTTTAATGAGCTAATAATATATTCTTGAAATATTGCATATTAGAATTATATATCTATCACTTGAAGCCATCAGGTGGCACTCTAAAGCTGGCCATAGACAGAGTGACTTTCTTTCCTGGAACCATGGGTGACTGCAAAGAAAGTTACTTGATTCTCACATAAACACAGACAGTGTTGATGGGGGAATCTCTCCCATGTGAACACAGTGATTACTGCTAGTGGCTCCAATAGCCTCTAGCAATAATCACAAGTAAAATCCGACAGGCTGGTTGTACCCAAGTTGATCAATCAACTTGGGTACATTCAGCCTGTCCATACATGGTTCAAATCTCGGCCAGTCCCTGCTGAACCGCTCAAGATTCAAACCATCTGTGGCTGGCTTAAGCAAGTTTAGGTAGCAGCTAAAATCTCAATCAACAGTTGCTGTGCTAAACAGAGACCTGAAGCAACAGGGGAGGGACACACTCAGCTCCTCTTCTTGAAGAAAAGATAGAACAGTACTAACTAGTGTGATTAACACAATTTAGCAAAAAGCATAGAAGCAGTGCTGGGCTTTTCTTATTAGCAAACCCAAGCACTGCTTTGAAAGCACAATTTCATGGATTAATTTTGCAAGTTTACGTAAAAAATAATTTTAAGGAGATAATTTAAAAAAACAATCTGCATATAAATATATGTTAATAAATAAATATTACTGTCATAATGAAATTAACAAGTAACATTACAATTTACTTTTAAACTTTTTTGACAACTTTTTCTTTTTGTCTATTGCATGTAAGGGGAGAGGGGGACCTATTAAATTACTTTGATCAAGTTATCCTTTCATCCCTTAAAATATCTAATAAAAAAACAAAACAAAAAAAATGTCTTTTGTATAACACGTGGATATTTTTTTTTGTGTTTTAGATCGTAAATCTGCCTGCCTTGAAGATGAAGATTTGAATGTGTTCATCGATGTGGACTGCGTTCATACAGAAGCTATTATGTCTCCGATGCCAGAAGGATTAAGTCAGCAGCAGGTAATATTTTTGGTCATTTTCTTCTCTTTCTCAATTTAATTTTGCAAGTGTTTGTTAACCAAGATCGTGAGCTTTCCATTAGACACTGGTAACTGGGCCAGGAGCAGGCAAGACACACTCTCTCAGGACAGCTGTATTCCACCAATTCACGCAAATATGGGGCCGCTCTGTGCAAGGCCCACCTTCCCGAGAGGCCACATATTCATGTGTGGCTGGCCCCAGCAGGTTAATAATACACCTGACTCTAATGTTGCATAATCCTTTACTTTGTGCGAGTGTAAGAATTGATGCTGGTTTGAAGCCAAAGGTTAGTCACACCAAATATTGACTTGATTTAGATTTTTCTTCTGTTCGCTCACTTTGTAAATTCTTAAAAAAATAGAATAAAATATATCATTTTGAATGCACTCTTTACAGCATTTATTCACACCTGTCTAAAACTTTTGCACAGAGTGTATGTTGTGTGTGTGTATATGTATATATATATATATATATATATATATATATATATATATATTATATGTGTGTGTGTGTGTATGTGTATATATATATATATATATATATATATATATATATATATATATATATATATACACAATGTATATGTTTTGCCTTGCTTGTTTATTTTAAACTGAATGGGTCATTTTAATAGGTAGGGGTATACTTTATAGTGAACCTATAAATAAAATTTACATGCATCAGTATGGCACATTGCAATATTACAAAACGTTACTCCATCCAATACTTTAACTTTCAATGAGGATACTTGTTCTGGTGACCCTGGCAACCACCTGCCTTTGTTACAGGAAATTAAGGGGAATCTCCCCAATGAGACAGACCGCAAAAAAAAACTGAGGGGCTATAACCTTCCTTTACTCTATCAAAAATGAAAAAAATAAATAGCTTGCCTTTAGTTCTACTTTAACAAAGTATTGTTTATGTGGCATTTATATAGCTATACAGCTATACTACACTTTTGAAGGGACTCTTACACTTTAGGAAAACGATTGCCTGCTAAAGGAGACTCTTAAATAAGTCTCTTTTGCTATTTTTTTTTTTCCTCGCTTTGGTCTCTTAGAGTACTAAGTGCATAATAGCACTTTGTCCCATCCTTCTATGTGGTGTAGAAGCCAGGATCCAGTGATTGACTATGTCCCCCACCCACACTACTTTCTGACCACACTAAATCAAGGAGACAAATAGGTGGAAGGATGATTGATGGTACTTGCACCATCACATTTGATGCAGGGATGGAGTGTGTCACACAAACACTTCACAGCACAGACATACTCACTTTGCCTGTGCTTCTCACACATGCCCTGTCTGTATACATGCAGGGAGAGTCTGGGTCATCAGAGACTCTGCTTCTAATCACTTTAAGCAGGCAATGCCACAGGGGTATTACATTTTTTTATGACGTCAACTGTGCATCAAAGTCATACACAACTGGTGTGTTTACTACACGAAAGATCGGTGGCAGATGTGCTTTGCCACAGTAACACCCACGAATCTATCATCTTTATGGGGCGGAGAGGAAAAGCATAAAGTTAATAACAAAGTAAGGGATTTTTATGGCAAGAAATGATTGTGTTCCCTAAATTAACAGGTACTTGAACATGTTTTTCTGGAAACCTAGTTAACTTTTAAATGTTAATTATAGTTTTCTTTAATACGTATCCATATATTGTGCTATTCAAGGGCCATGACCTCCATCAAAATCTATAGCATTGGTGTGTCAGATGGCTACATCACCTACTACATGCAGTGGTTTCATCTGCTGGCTGCAGTGTCACTACAAGACTCATTTGTAACAAAGAGGATGGCATGAGAAACCACAGCAGGGGACTAGACACCCAAAATTGTTGGCTGCGGAAGATTCTGCAGATGTACAGAAATGTGCTTAATTGCAGACTCTGCCTCCTTATTTTCTGAGCATGTTTCCTAACTAGTTGCAGTATTGATCACTGGAAGCTGCACAAAGTATGGGGCTGCTCACTTTGCTCCAGCTAAAAAGTAAAGAAAAAAAATGAAGGGGCACCAGCCTAGGAATTCAATTCAGTGTGATTTATTTTTTTTTTAAAGTAGCAAAAATGTAATAAATCACATTCTCTGTTCGTTTGCAGGATGTTTGGTGTATTGTAAAATAATGGGGCCTATCAAACCATTTTGGTATGTAATAGATTGGAAAAGGTATACCAAATATTGCATCAGACAGGACATTATTGTCATTTTTGTAGGCTGCCTGCCATCTAGTGGCCATTTGTATACCTAATATGGCATAACAGGCTTTTAAGAAACATATTTGGCTAAAATTGTTGTTTGGCATGTAAATTCATAATATTTAACAGATCTGTTGTTCTTGCTAAAATGTGGGGTCAACAACACAATGGAACCCTGCATGTAAGACATTTTGTTTTTATATCATTTTCTTCCCGGTTTTGATGAGAGGAAGCTACCTAGGTTCACACTAGTGTTGCTGCATGTTCATGCATTTTTTTGGGGGGGGGGGGGAGGGGGCGTGGTTTTGATGCATTTTCATGCATCTTGTGTTTTTTGTTGGAGGAGATTGATTGTTAGACACAAAAGCCCTGCCATAAGCACACCAGAAAACACATGTACATGCGTTTTTCATGCACTTTTCATACATTCCCATTGAAGTTTATGGGACCAAAAATGCGCTATGATTAGATATATATGATATGATATATATATTTAAAAATCACTCTGCACCATATTGTATTGATGTGAACAGGCACCACAGATAATTACTTGATTTCCATTGTTGTGCATTGCAGTGCAACGGCAGACGCAGAAGAAATCACACTAACGGGGCCTAAAGTAGAACTTTTTATATAAAAAAAATGTGCTGCAACTCTAATGCCGCATACACACAAGCGGATTTCTTGTCAGAAAAAGATATGATGGTTTTTCCAACGGGATTCCGCAAGTTTGCCTTGCATACACACGGTCACGCAAAAGTTTGCTGAAATTATGACCGTCAAGAACACGGTGACGTACAACACTATGATGAGCCGAGAAAATTAAGTTCATTGTTTCCGAGCATGCGTAGGTATTTTGCACGTTGGAATTGCCACAGACGATCACATTTTCGCATAGGAACTTTTCCCGACCGAAAAATTGAGAGCATGCTCTCAATCTTTTGCTGGCTGGAATTCCGCCAGCAAAAGACAGATGGAACATACACACGGTCACATTTTCCGACGAAAAATTCTCATCGGTCTTTTGCGGGCCAAAATTCCGATCGTGTGTACGCGGCATTAGTGAGTTTTACCCCAATTTATGATATTCCACATGTGTGTCTGTGTTTACATGTACTTTTTTATAATTGTAGTCTGTCCCCCTTTCTTTCTGTTCTAAACTGACCACGCCAAGGACAGAAGCAGTCCAATCCTAGCATAAGCA
This sequence comes from Aquarana catesbeiana, assembly GCF_042186555.1. Classification (NCBI taxonomy): domain Eukaryota; kingdom Metazoa; phylum Chordata; class Amphibia; order Anura; family Ranidae; genus Aquarana; species Aquarana catesbeiana. The sequence goes on from NC_133327.1 coordinate 279,537,506, forward strand.
GTTTGCATCTATGCCTTCTACTTAGGAGCTGCAGGATACTGAGCCTGTATTCCCATCGTCAGACTTTGGCTGACACTTTGGCTCTCCCATTCTAGTCTCTCAGTGGTGTTTACGCAGTTCCCAATCCAGTACTGCTCACCTCCTCACCCCCTGCCCTCCATTTCCTGAACCCCCCTAATACTGTACATCCCTATCCAATCCAATCTATAAGGTAGACAAAAAAAAAAAAAAGCGCACACACACAAGAAATCTACCCCCTTCATACACCATTAATATTCTCCTAACATCAACTTCTCAAATCTATATAAGCCTCAGACCTTTTAAAATTCAAACATGCTTGCCATGTTTCAAAACTACATCCACAGAATCTTTGTGCGAGTGCAATAATTCCTCCATTAAACAGAAATAGTCTACTATTGTAAAACATTCTTTCACAGTAGGAATATCCTGTGAACTCCAGTGTTTCTGAATATATCCTTTTCCCGCATTAAGTAAATGTGGAATTAATGATCTCCTATACCATGGAACTGAAATATGTGTGTTATTGGACAAGCACGTTCATGGTTTCATGGGCAAGCTTGTTCCTGGTATTTTATAGATATTCCTAATTATCCCCCCAATATCTGTATTCTGGAACATTTCCACTATTTATGTGTAAATGTTCCTGAGAGTTACATCCCCTCCAACACAAAGCTATTTCTAGCTAAAGCCTACGTGCCTTTATTGGCGTTACATATCATCTTGACAACAGTTTAGAGTTTGGTTCGGCCATTTTACGAGCTACTCATGAGGTATGTGACAGGTTGAATATTTCAGTTCTTTGTCTCTCCTGCAGTGTCACCCCTAATTCTTACTCCTATTTATTTAGGTATGGTGGCTTTTTAGGTTCTGCTTGAGTTGTTGTGAGTATACCATTTCAGGAGATGCAATGAATTGGACTTTAGTGGCTTTGTGAGTATGCACACTAAGTTATATAGCATTTAGTGAGAGTTTTCCATAGTCTGGGTTTAATGACATGTTAAGGGAGTCTCTTGGGACCCTCCAGGTCACCAGAAATTGGAAGATTTACCCTCTATTACTTTTCTGGGGAAAACACAAAATTTGTGATTTTCTTTTGCTTTCACTTTCCATGATAATGATAAACAGGACAAATAGAGAGGGTGAATCCCCCTAACAGGGGCACAGACAGCAATAGAAACCTAATCAATGTTCTAATCCATTTCCACTCGATCCAAAATTTAAAAAAAAAAATTATTTTAGTTCAATTTTAGGTCCATTCCAGTCTGAACAGTGTTTTAGGACTTGTTAGACCAATTTTATTAAACTAAATCAAAGTTTACATTACATAAAAACGGTTGCCCATAGAAGGGGATTTTCACAATCAAAAACAGCTTCCTCTCTTAGGTGATAAGGTCTTAAACCTTGGCCTTTGAGCTTTTCCCTCAGACCGTCTCACACAGTACCTCTATGTTTCTGTGCCCCTCTCTCAGCTTACCCAGCTTTTCTGGCTCTCTCAGCTCTCTGGACTTTCTCAGTCTTTTCAGCCACAGTTCCCTGCTGTGCGGACTCGCACACAGGCCTCTTGTTAGGGGATCTCCTGGCACCCCAAGCTCCTTTGAGACCTTTAGATTCCCTCAACTCTCTGGACTCACCTAGTCACCTAGTCATCTTGGCTCTCTGTCCTCCTGCCTTACCCAGCTGTGTTGACTCTCTCAGTCCTCTGGACAAGAAACCTTCTGTCTCCAGAATGGAGTATGGTCTCCTAAAGTAGGGCACACCTGTCTCCTAATGGGAGGCCTGTACTCTCCTCAAGCTTCAGGTGTGCACACCTGCACATGCAGCCGGCTGGTCTTCTGCAAGACCAGGGAACGGGGAAGGGGTATACGGTATAGAAATACCGGTAGGAAAAGTGGTTACTATAGCAATTATAGGTCAGTACAATGTAAATGGAGTAAAAGGTAACAATTTATTATATAAGATGATAAAACAACTGAGTATGATAGACATACAGTTAATAATTGATGCACTTAAGAATACAATGCCATATCTAATGTGGTGGCATAAAAGGGGACTAACGAATTCAGCAGACAAGACATACACAGAACATATAACGGCATGAACACTGTCCGGACTGGTTATATGCTGCTCGGTGGCCAGGCGATCAAATTGAGTAACGGCATATGAATGTGTCATCAAATAGAAAATTTAGTGGAACGCGCTGCCGAGAAGCATATACATGGAACGGGGAGGGGGGGCAGGAAGAGGGGGGGGGGGGGGGGAGAACCCGGGCCCGGGAATGGGGATCAAGGAGTTGACTGGACTGATCCTGGCAGTTCAGAGTACTTATGAGATGGTGGCCAAACTTATTCTGAGTAAAGTAGAGCAGTTGGTCTAAGTATAGTGTAGTTCACTTATACAGTGTAGGCAGAAATGGTCGGCCATGTGAGCAGGGGAGCTGATAAAGCACAGTGATCAGTAGGCTTCAAGGCTACTCATAAGGTGCAAACAATGGTTAGCAAGGACACCAATGGCCGTGTGGTACTTGTAGAGCTTAAGCATATACAAGAAGCTGTGCAGAGTCCTCAACTTTTTGGTGAGTCAGTAATGCTCGTACCTTAACTTCCTTGGGGATTCCTTGAAGTTGTTACACGGGTCATACTGGAGGTGGCTTGCGGAGTCCGGATGATTATGAAGCCGGTGAATAGGGCTGCTCCTATGATCCTCCGTAGGGAATAGCTGATCGGGTCCTGAGCATGAAAAGCCCTTGCTTGATGCTAGTAGCCTGAGCAGCTTCAGGTGCCTTCGATAGTGTGATGGGCTACCTGGTGTGTCACCGCTGCACGGCTTCCACCTCTCCGTCCGTTCAGTGGACAGCGCTGATGCCGGTGATGACGTCAACGCGTTTCGCTGTTGCGTGGTAGCGTAGCTTCTTCCTGGACGTTTGATTGGAGAAGCCAGTGCACACCTTTTTTATTTCGGCGAACTGGCTTCAATGTAGCCAATCGGCTCTGTGATTGGTTTTAATTAGGTTGTTACTTGGTACGGAATAACATGGGCTGTGTAATTCATTTCCCTTCATATGCAACGTTGTTGTTATATCGAAAAGGCTTTACAGACGATATCGTCAGTTGTATTTATTTAGGTATGGTGGCTTTTTAGGTTCTGCTTGAGTTGTTGTGAGTATACCATTTCAGGAGATGCAATGAATTGGACTTTAGTGGCTTTGTGAGTATGCACACTAAGTTATATAGCATTTAGTGAGAGTTTTCCATAGTCTGGGTTTAATGACACGTTAAGGGAGTCTCTTGGGACCCTCCAGGTCACCAGAAATTGGAAGATTTACCCTCTATTACTTTTCTGGGGAAAACACAAAATTTGTGATTTTCTTTTGCTTTCACTTTCCATGATAATGATAAACAGCACAAATAGAGAGGGTGAATCCCCCTAACAGGGGCACAGACAGCAATAGAAACCTAATCAATGTTCTAATCCATTTCCACTCGATCCAAAATTTAAAAAAAAAAATTATTTTAGTTCAATTTTAGGTCCATTCCAGTCTGAACAGTGTTTTAGGACTTGTTAGACCAATTTTATTAAACTAAATCAAAGTTTACATTACATAAAAACGGTTGCCCATAGAAGGGGATTTTCACAATCAAAAACAGCTTCCTCTCTTAGGTGATAAGGTCTTAAACCTTGGCCTTTGAGCTTTTCCCTCAGACCGTCTCACACAGTACCTCTATGTTTCTGTGCCCCTCTCTCAGCTTACCCAGCTTTTCTGGCTCTCTCAGCTCTCTAGACTTTCTCAGTCTTTTCAGCCACAGTTCCCTGCTGTGCGGACTCGCACACAGGCCTCTTGTTAGGGGATCTCCTGGCACCCCAAGCTCCTTTGAGACCTTTAGATTCCCTCAACTCTCTGGACTCACCTAGTCACCTAGTCATCTTGGCTCTCTGTCCTCCTGCCTTACCCAGCTGTGTTGACTCTCTCAGTCCTCTGGACAAGAAACCTTCTGTCTCCAGAATGGAGTATGGTCTCCTAAAGTAGGGCACACCTGTCTCCTAATGGGAGGCCTGTACTCTCCTCAAGCTTCAGGTGTGCACACCTGCACATGCAGCCGGCTGGTCTTCTGCAAGACCTGGACACTAGGTTGGAGACTTCTTCCCTCCCAAAACTCTTCGTAGTCTCCAAACTCCTGAATCCAATCCATGAATACCAAGACCTGGACAAAACCAAAAAATCAGTTTTCAGCACTGTAAATAGATATACAGGAGCCTCTTACTCTGTATAAGTGCAAACCCTGTGTCACTCCTGTAACAGACCTGGTGTCAGACCACAGCCAACTTCACTAACTTGTGACAAATGGCTGGTCATACTCTCATTGATACACGACAATGGCACTCTCAGCCTCTTCCTGCACGAAGATGTTCCAGCTCGTGTAACTATAATCGAAGTGCTAGCAGACCTAAAGTGATCGTTGCTTTATGGTAACATGTTTATTATCGTCCAGCATGAAATTACCATTTGAATGAATACAAATACGATGGTTATCAGATGCCCATTTCATGTAGGAGAAGTATTGGGCCTAATGTGCTTCCAGTACCTCCTAGGACATGGATGTTTGGGCTTAAAGTGCTGCTAATTACTTGATACAAGTAAGTGTCATTATTCTGGTTGTAACATTATGATCTCAGGAGTTATGGAATACACTGAAGTTTGGATTCTACAGAAAGAGATAGAACTGTGTACTTGCTAACTACTCCAGCTAAACTATTTATGATCAGTGATAAGCTAGGACAGTTACCTGCACTATGATTACTTTGCCTGGGCTTGAAGGTTTTATGACTGCTATTAGAGTGAGACTGGGATGTCTATTGTGTTAATTTCTGTTAATGGGGTTTATGATGGTTAATCCCAATTCCCTCAGTAGGAAATGCTAATAACCTCTGTAGATGTTTATTGTTAGTAGACATGGAAATGATACGCAAACCTATTCCAGGCCTTCTGTTAAGGCATTCGATTGAATATTTACAGATTTAGCAAATCCCTGTTTGTTAGATATGTGCTAAGTAATGTTCAGCAGAATAGTTCATGCTATTCTGAAGTTCTTTTGAAGTGTCCAGACTCTTAGCAATCTGTTTACTCAAGTTAAATGTCTATGGAGATGAACTCTTGGGATTATAGCAACAGGTATATGGCCTGAAAGGGGGGTCACAGCTGCTCTATCTCCTAATCTAAAAATGTAATGACTGATTTGTGTCCTCTGATCCAGTTTTTGGGGTTCCCAGTTTTCATTATCACTTCTACTTCCATTTTCACAATTGTTTCATTCGTTCAGCATGGGTGCCATTCAGGGAACACTTTGCATTCTCTGAAAAAATGCAAAACATTCTATGATTGGACAAGGTGGAGAGGCGGGGTGGTGTTAGTCTCCTTCTTGTCCAATCAGAGAATACTTTGCCTTCATTGAGGAAATGCAAAATGCTTCCTGAATGGCACCCATAGTGAGTGGGTGACCTTGTGTGTTCAGCAACCAGCAGGGCAGAAGCTTGACACAAGACCTGGAAACTAGTAGAGATCACCGGTGTACTAGTGTCCCCTACATTTATTTCCAGCTTCCACAGGGATCACAAAGATTTTTCCAGAACAGGTATGGTTAGTTAAAATGACATTCTTGAAATTGCTATAAAGAAAGTAAAGGGGAACATATATATTCTCCTTAGTTGTATTCCTTGGCTCCATTAGCCATAAGAAAACACTTGGCTTATGTGCTGGATGAGTAAAACTTTATAGTGTACCACAGCTATAGTGATTAGTTTAGCAGGATGATGATGCTGATATGCTTGATAGACATTAGGATAGACATCTTTTTTTTTCTTTTTTCTTTTTTTTTTTTTTCTCGCCACCTCAGCAAACTTAATCCAGAGACAGCTTTCAGCTTTGTACTCATATTTGTCTCTAACTTAGTTACATCATTGTGGCTTTTCAATAATCCAAGTTTAAATTATCCTATTATTACCAAGTTTTAACACATAAAATACATATCAGATACATCTAGCCCATCTGGCCACAACCTTCTTGTTGCTATTATACGTGACTATAAGATATTGCTTTTCTATCTAGTATACCCTTTCCCCCCACCCCCCAATAACCCGACATTATTAAGCTCACCTAGTTTTCAGGGCACACCCAAGATCTAGCTACAGTTCTATACATTGTTCCCTCTTGGCTTTGAAACTTTAAGCTATACCCGATTCAACATCTCTCCCTTATTAGAAAGACGAGTGCTCTCGACTCTAAGATAGCACTGTTAGAGTACACAGCATTGCTTGTACCCACCGGTTCCATAGTCTCTCAAACCTGTTATAGTTACCTAATCTAGTATAGAATGTCCTTTCATTCCACACTGTTGAGTTGACAGCTCCGACCCAAGCTTCCGGGGTCGGAGGTGTTCTTGATTGCCAGGATTGTGCTATTAGTTTTCTAGCTTGAAACAGACATCTTACTACCGCTATAGCTGTGCTCCAATCGCTCGGCCCGGTGTTAACATGTCCCAACACGCAAGTCTTGGGGTCGAACTCTAGGTTGGTACTGAATATGGTATTTATTTTCTTTATAATCTCAGACCAGTACCTAACTAGTTTTGGACACCTCCAGACCATGTGGATTAAGTCGCCAGATCCTCTGCATCTAGGGCACTCGTCGTTGGTTCTACGACCAAACATAAACAGCTTTTTTGGTGTACAGTAATTTCTGTGCAGCAACATCAGGTGGGAAGCTTTTTGTGCTGGGGAGACCGACACTTCTGATCCTAACTCCAAAATCCTTTTCCACTGCTCATCCGTTATCTCCCCCACATCAGCCGCCCATCTGTCCCTACCCCCAAGGAGACCTACCTGTGCGTTTCTTCTCTTTATTAGTTGGTTATATGCCTCCGTGATTAAGCCCTTGGTGGACTCTGATTTAATTATTGTTTGTAGTAGTGGCATCCTACACCAATTAGGGGGTTGTCTATTAAGCTGCTTGTTAAGGGCATGCCTAATCTGTAGATAACTATAAAAAACTTGACTTGGTAACCCGTACTCCTGCCTCAGGTCCTCAAACGATTTCAGGATAGTCCCCTCATATAATTGTGCCAGCCGGTTTATCCCACAGTTTTCCCACATCCTATTTCTTTCGACAGTTAGCAATTCATGCAAGTGCTTATTATTCCAAATTGGCGAATATTCTGAAATTCCTTTGTACCCCATTATCCTCTTAACTGTTTGCCAAACCCTAGTGACCAATTTAAACGTCAGGATCTCTCCTTGCAGTGAGTCTGCCTCCAGCGCTTCCACTAGTGAACTGTGTAGGCTCCCCTGAAGGATAATCTTGGCACACTTACTTCCCCCTCCCTCAGTAGCGCATCCTCCCAGTTGTTGTAGCTGGGCTGCCAGGAAATAACTAAACGGATGTGGAACCCCCAATCCCCCCTCCGTGGCAGAGCGCTGCAGTTTTTGTAGTCCGATCCTGGCCTGCCCTTTTTTCCATATTAGCTCCCTAAAGAGGGATTGAATTTTTTGGAACCACTTCTCCCCGATCCATACTGGGGAGTTGTGGAGCAAATATAACAACTGCGGCATCCATACCATTTTGGTGAGGTTGACTCGACCCGCTACAGACAGAGGGAGTCTGCTCCAAATATCGCATTTTTTTAAAAATTTTAATAAAAGAGGGATCAAGTTGTCCTCAATAAACGCACTAGGGTCCTTGGACATCACGACGCCAAGATACTTAATTTTCCCCATTACCTTCAGCTGGGGCAAGCACGTCGAGACAGGGTTGACCAGTGGATCAATCGGCATAAGCGACGATTTCTCCCAATTGATAACGAGTCCCGAGAACTTACCGAAGTTCTCTACCAGTTGCATAACTTTCTTCAATGAGGAGGTTGTGTCCCCCAAGAAAAATAGGACATCGTCCGCAAAGAGCGCTATTTTCTCTTCCACCCCCTCTCTATGAAATCCCTGCAATTCAGGTGATGATCTCACTGCTCCTGCCAATGGTTCCATGGCCAGAACAAACAGCAGGGGGGACAAGGGACAGCCTTGTCTTGTCCCTCTTTCGAGGGGGAAACTTTCCGAGTATTCATTGTTTATCCTGAGCCTTGCCCTTGGGTGGTTATATAAAATTTTAATCCAGCTAATAAATACGGGCCCAAATCCAAACTTCTCTAGCACCCTCCATAAATAATCCCACTCCAGGGTGTCGAAGGCCTTAGCAGTGTCCAAGGACAGTATGGCTCTAGATCCTGCATTTATTATTGGTACCTGGATGTTCAGATATGCCCTTCTGATATTAGCGCTGGTAGACCGGCCGGGGATAAACCCCGATTGGTCCGAGTGCACAAGTTTTGCGATACACTTATTCAGTCTGGATGCCAGCACCCTTGCTACAATCTTGGCATCTGAGCACAGCAGTGATATCGGTCTATACGAAGAGACTTCCAATTGATCTTTCCCCTCCTTTGGTATCACTACTATGTCGGCCTCCGACATTGATAGAGGCAGCCTTCCATCCTTTGTCGTCTGTTCCAGCACTTTTAGAAGCTCCGGGAGCAAGACCTCCCCATACTTCCTATAGATCTCCAATGGCAGCCCATCGGGGCCCGGAGATTTGTGGCCTGACAGCTCTGCAACTGCCTTTTGTAGTTCCTCCAAGGCCAAGGGGGACTCCATCTCACTCCTATCCCTCTCCGTGAGTACGGGCAGATCTATCCTTTCTAAGAATCCGTCCATATCGCGTCGGTCTAAACCCCGCCGCGACCTGTACAAGTCTCTATAGAACATAGAAAAAGTCTCTAGGACCTCAGCGGGATTAGATGTAATCTTTCCAGCTGGTGTCCTAATTGAGGAGATGGCCGATGAGGATAGATTTGACTTGGTTAAAAGTGCAAGCATCCGGCCTACTTTCTCCCCTTCGCCAAAGTAGCTTTGTTTCTGGAAGAGTCTCTTGTTCTCTGCTCTTCTATTGATTACCTCTTTATACTCTTGTTGTTTTTTAAGCCAAATTTCCTGCTTTTCAGGGGTTGGATCTACCACGTATTGTGCTTCTGATTCTATGGCTTCCCTGCTAGCCCTCGCCTCCCATTTCCTTGACGATTTCTTTATTATAACAACCTGCTGATGTAATAGTCCCCTGAGGTATGCTTTTAGGGTGTCCCATACTACCCCTACTGACGCTGTACCTGAGTTAATCATTACAAACTCTTTTAGTTTGGAGGTTATATCTGCTGGGCTACTTATCAAGTCCAACCATAACGGTTTTATTGCCCACCTTTTCTGACTAGATCTAATGTTTAAGTTTAGGGTCAAAGTTAAAGGTGAGTGGTCCGATATTCCCCTCGGCCTATACTCTATATTTCTAATTAATCGCAGGGATTCAATGTTACTCACTGCCATATCTATACGCGAAAGCGTAGAATACGACCCTGAGTAGCAGGAGTACTGTCGAGCATTAGGATTGTGTGATCTCCACAGGTCGCACCATCCAATCTCTTTAAGGAGTTGGCCTAAGCGCCCCTCTGGTACCCTTTCCGCCCGGGTCACGGGCGGAAACCGATCCATATTGTTATCCAGGACTGCATTAAAATCCCCCACCACTACTATTGGGACATCTATCTCGTTATCCACAAACTCTAACAGATCCAACAAGATCTCTGTTTTAAACGGAGGGGGAATATAAACATTTGCTATAACAAAAGGTCTATTTTCCACAACGCAGCTCAGGAAGACATAGCGTCCCAACACATCTATCCTGGTTCTCCTGCAGGAAAATGAAGTACCTCTCCTCACCAATATGCTTACCCCTCTTGAGTAAGAGGTATGAACTGAATGATACTGTTCTTGGAATTTATAGCTCCGAACATGCAATTTAGTTTCATTAGTAAGGTGAGTTTCCTGCAGGCAAACCAGTTCGACCCCATAGGCCTCCATTATCGAGAACACCGCTGCCTTTTTAACAGGATCGCCCATGCCCCTAATATTCCAAGAACCTATTTTTAGCGTTTTAACAGGCATCTTAAGGAAAGTAAATAAAAAAGAAACAGACAAGCAAAAAAAATAAAAAGTAATAACGAGAACAACGCCCTAAGAAAGAAAAAAAGGTGGTTCGTTTGTGTCTTTGTGTGTGCAAAGCCTACCATCGTCTCTATAGTTGTGTCAAACAAAAAAGTGAAAGGGGGGGAGGGCAAGGGATCCCCGCGTCCAGGGACCACCCCCCCCTCTCCCCTTAATTGCAAATACAGACCACATGTGCAACTATATTTTATTTTTATAAACCCCCTCCTCCTAGATACTCGTGCCTTACGTTCACCCCGTTGCCTAACCTTGTAGCTTGCTATATACCCCCCCCCCCCAACTTCTACCTGACCCATCCCCCTTTTTCCCCCCACCCTTCTTTGTGTCCCTCCCTCTTGCCTAACTAGGCTAGCCCTAGGGGCTGTGCTTGTGACCATTTTCCTCCCTCCCGACCATCCAAGAAAAAACTCACCACTCATATACTGGTCAAGTGCTTTGTGACACATTTTCAAACTCCCCCCCTCCCACAGCCCAATTCCAAAACACCAAGAAAATCGCATCCTTCATCCGTGCTTCCATCCATCACCCCCCCCCCGCCTCCCCTCCTCCGTGCCATCCACTATATGCTGTGTACAAAAACGGAGAGAAAAAAAAAATGAGTAAATATATTGAAATAATTCAACCAGCCTTATATAGCCCCTAACTCTGCAGATTCATTTTGTTGTCTTCGATCCATTTTGTTGCCCCTGCCATTGTATCAAAATAATGAGTAGCCCCTAGGGCAGTAATACGTAAACGTGCCGGGTACAGCAGGGCGTATTCAATTTTGTAACTCCGTAAGTTGCGCTTGATGTCCCTAAATTCGGCCCTTTGTTTCTGCAGGTCTGGGGAATAATCGGGGAAAAATAAAATTTTAACCCCGTTGTACAAAATATCCCCCTTCTCTCTGGCCCTACGCATCAATGTTACCTTGTCTCTGTAATTAAAAAATTTCATAGTTATTGGTCTAGGATACCCCCCTGGTGGCGGAACCCTGGTTGGCACTCTGTGGGCTCTTTCGATAGTAAAAAGGTGAGAGAAAGTTTCCGACCCAAATATTCCCCTAAGCCAGTTCTCCAAAAACTCCTCGGGGTGGGGACCTTCGGTCCGTTCCGGTAGGCCCACCACCCTCACGTTGCTCCTGCGAGACCTATTTTCCATTTCCTCCATTTTGGCTTTATGTAAGTCAATCTGCGTTTTCATTGCTTTGAGCTCTTGCTTCAATGGGGTCAAGTCACCTCGGCCTGGCTCAACCTCTCCTCTAACATGGTTGTTCTAACGACAGTCCTTTGCAGTTCTTGGCTTACTGTAATTAGTTCTTCCTTTAACCCTTTCAGCTGGTCGCACAGATCACTTAGGGAGGCTTTGCAGGAATTGACAGCGCATAGAACGTCTTTCAATGTGGGCTCCGCTGCTAATATTATATTTTGCTCGGCAATATTGCTGGTTGCCATTCCTGAGGATTCGCCTACAGGGTTTTTACTGCTCGCAGTTTTTGTAGTGTGTGTAGCCGTCGGTCCTTTTCCTAGGCTCTTCCTATCCCCAGGGCCCCCCACATGGGATTTCTCCTGCTGCTGTTGGGTACTTTTAGATGGTGATGAGGTAGAGGGGTGCGCAAATTTTTCCAGTTTGGCCGCTGCGGCTGCTGCTAAGTTCCCCTTTTCTTTTGATGAACGAGTCGTTTGAGAGCTGGTATTCTCCTGCTGCTGCAGCTCTTCTCCCTTTTTTTTAGTCATAGCTTATTGTACAATCCAGGGGGGAGCAGTTATAGGGGTTTAACAGCTCAACAGGTTGACCTTTCCCCTCACCCCTCTTTTTTCCTTTCCTTCCTTCCTTCCCTCTCTCTTCCTTCCCCTCTTCCTCTTCTCCTTTCTTTCTCCTTCTTTTTACCTCCCCTCTCCCCCTTCTCAGGTCAAATGTTAACACAGTCCCACTAGCGACTTTCCAGCATTCAACTGACACTAGGATTAATACCCAGCCTGGTTTTGCAAGTAGATCTATATCATTGGATTGTTGTGGAATCAGCGTCTATTTTAGTTATGTGTCTCGTCACCAGCCAGCAGATTGCCTCTCTCCCTCGCAGGGACAAGCCTCTATACAATCATAAGTCGGGCTGCCTAAGTCTCAGCCCTTGTGCTACAGAAAACAGTGGTTCAGCCCTTGGAGAGAGAGAAAACAGTCTGTTTCTTAAGATGGCCAAAGTAATTGGTACCTGGTACTGCCAGACCACCTGGGCAGTGCAGGGACGTTCCCAGCAATCGCTTCCTCTACTGTCAACGAGCGCCGTCCCCGCCGCCTCCCCCCCGCTAGTGTTGGAGCCATTGCCCCGGCAACCCTCTCGAACACAGCCGACGTCCCTCGCTCCTCCTCGCCACTCCAAGGAGGGGGCCGCTAGCGTCACTGTTCAGTGCTTGTGTTCCGGCGGCACACGTCAGTGTAGGCAGGGTCAGAGGGAGCCAGGCGGCCGAACGAGCACCGAGCTCTGCAGGAAGGGAGACCGCATCCAGCGGGCCCGACAGGCTAGTATGGATAGTCACGGATGGTCACGGAGGCGTCGGGCAGGGAGAGATCTCCAACACAACCTCTCACTCCAACATCCGGTCACACCCCTTCCCCATTAGGATAGACATCTTTGGTTCTCATAGATGATCCCACTCTTGACCTGCACACTCCAGCAGAAAGACCAAGGGGAAGTCAAGTAGGCTTCATTGCAACTTGTAACTCGTTTCAAAGGGCATCTGTCCCTTTGTCAGGTGAAAACATGGAATAAATTAACACCTGATACTTCCTGTTTGAAGCTCCATTGCTCATTACGTCTTTATTTTGTTACTATTGTTAAATTGCTATATTGCTTTACCTTTTGTACCCTGACCTGCACTACTTTCAACATTGAGGTTCATTTTACTTATCAAATGTAAAAAGAAATCTGGCTCAGATGACAATTACCCCAATCAAACCCTTCTTCTGGGGAGCATTGAGATTGATGTACACAACTATTTAAATAATTAGGCCCAGCCAAAGTTTAGGCATTAGTTTTGCAGTTTCTAGTTAAACCCTTGTCAGCTACGTTTACAGTAATTGTTGTATCTTTCTCCATCACACTCATATATCTCATAATGAATGATCTTTGATATTGAACTTATTAATGAATTTCTCAGTATCATGTTTTCAACTCTAGATGCACAGTACATATCTCCCACACCATGTCCTTTCATGTGTGTAATGTCAGGGATCCTTCTCATGTTGCTGTTTTCATTGTACAACTCCCTCTGGTCTGCTGGCCATGTAGTATAATGCTTCTTAATGTTGTCTCTGCCTTTATAGCAGTAAATGTGATCATATTGAATGAAGAATTTGAGCTGGTGGGAGGTAATACTGTTACAGCTTGTTTCATTCTAGAAAAATCTTATCATTCAGGCGGACTCCCCCCTGAACTGTTATGTAAAATGGAAAATAGCTATAGTGTTATAAAGCTCTCTTTTGTATGAATCACTTTTGTGAAATGACATAAAGAGGAGAGGCAAAGATATTTTTTTTTAATAGAATTGTTAGTAGTTATAAGTGTATTTTCAATGAGGTATTAGAGTTTGAACTATATTGCAAGACAATGCTTGACATGACATTTATTTAATAAATGTAGTAATGTAATAATTATTAAAATTTGGCACCCAAAATTCATCAGCCACTTGCGTGTGTGTAAACGATGGCACAATTTCTTTCATCTATTATGCGTTGAGTAATTTAACTAGTTCAAGTGACATGGGCATGTAAAAGAAAAAAAATACATAAAAATTAGGAACAGTCAAGGCTAGTACACAGGGGCTGAATATCGGCTGGTTTAACAGAAACTGTCCCTTTTGTGCGGCAGTATGTCCGACAGAAGCCAGCCGAACGTCCTGCTTCTGTCGAAGGGGCATGCCTGAAAATCATCTGCCGATCGACAGATGGCCAGTGTGTTCGGATGGGGGCATGGGGATCTCCGCACTAACATCGTATAGTACAGCAAGCTCCTCTGGAGCTCCTCAGTTTTTTTTTCATTCAGCCTGATGGGTTGAACGAAAGAACTGATAGCGAGTACCTAGAACCAGAAGTTTTTTAATTTTAGTTAGAGTAAATTGAATACTGTCCATGATACTTTTTAGTTAGAGAAAAGAAGGTTTTTTAGCTGTCTGTGTCCCATTGGGGAAATTTCCTTTAACTTCCTGTCCTATAAGCACAACCAGACGTGAGGTGTAATCTTAACAAAATTTGCCCCTTATTCCTGTTCTAGTGACAACTGAAAAATGTGTATTTTCTCTCACTTTAAGTCCTGATAAAATGCTTACGTGGACTAATACGGAGGAAATATCCCCCAGTGAGGACAGTACTAGTTTGTATCCTTCCCTACTTTATTCAAAACTAAAAAAAAAAAAAAGTTTTGGCTTTAGATGCACTTTAATTATGCTACAGTTTAACTCTTTCACTGCCAAAGACATGTAATTGTTTTATAAGGAATACAGCAATGTCACGGCTGCCATAGTTTTATAATTTGTGAGCAGATTCTAGTCTAGGCTGTAAGCTGCGTGATCACTTCTATAGTGAAAGTTGTACCTCTTCCTACCCCCGTGGTTTCCTCGCTCTCCACAGGCTAAGACTTAAAGACACACTTTAGTGTGTGTTTCACTGAAAAAGTGTACAAGTATTCTTCATGCCAAAAATGCATATTTTAGCATGTGTATAAAAAATAAAAAAAGAGAAAAAGTACACACGAGCGGACTTTACGGCAGACTTTGCCCGGCGGACGGGATTTCGTCGGACAATTCGATCGTGTGTGGGCTCCAGCGGACTTTGTTTTCTCAAAAGTTGGGCGGACTTAGATTTTAAACATGTTTTAAATCAATCCGTGGAAATCGAGTCCGGTCGAAAAGTCCGCTCGTCTGTATGCTAGTTCGTTGGACAAAAAGCCACGCTAGGGCAGCTATTGGCTACTGCCTATGAACTTCCTTGTTTTAGTCCGGTCGTACGTCATCACGTACGAATTCGACGGACTTTGGTGGATTGTGTGTAGGCAAGTCCATTCATTCAGAAAGTCCATCGTAAAGTCCGTCGAAAAGTCCGCCGGGCAAAGTCTGCTGTAAAGTCCGACCGTGTGTACGCGGCATAAGCAACAGCATTGCATTTGTTTTGTTTAATATGACATAATAAATAACCCAATCATTATTATCACAGCAGTAGAGCTGTACCACTGTTATAGCTAGACATTCCTTCTTGCCTGGAGTTAAAATGATTGTAAATCTTCTTTGTTTTTATAATTAAAATAAAAAAGAGGTTTATTCTTACCTGCTCTGTGCGATGATATTGCACAGAGCAGTCCCTTACCTCCTTTTCTGGAATCTCCCGCTGACTCTTTGCACTCCTCCTCTCTTGCAATTTTCCCCAAAGCAAGTCATGTGCTATGGGGGCATATGTGTGGGCGTGCTCCTGAGCCAGGCTGTGTGTGTCCATATACACACACAGGAAGGCTCAGCCCCGCCCTCCACTCCCTCTTCACAGGTTTTGATTGACAGCAGCAGGAGTCTGACTCCCTCTGCTACCAGTGCAGCCTTTGATAGCAGGGGGAGGGGAGAGAAGACCTACAGCCGTCACTGCTAAATTGATAGAGGACTCAGGTAAGTGTTTAGGGATGGAGGGGCAGCAACAGGCAGTGGAAGATATTTTGTTTTTTTTTACCATAATGCATAGACTATATTAACCAGTTGCCATCCGCCATATAGCAAAATGACGGCGGCAAAGTGGTTTCAATATCCTGACCGGACGTCATATGACGTCGCCAGGATATTGCGGCATTCGTTGTTGCGGTGTGTCAGTCTGACACGCAAATCTAGGTAAAGAGTCTCTGATGGAGACTCTTTACCACGTGATCAGCCGTGTTCAATCACGGCTGATCACAGTGTAAACAAGAAGAGCCGTTGATCGGCTTTTCCTCACTCACGTCTGTTAGACGCGAGTAGAGGAGAGCCAATCGGCTGCTCCTCTGATGGGGGGGTCTGTGCTGATTGATTATCAGCGCAGCCCACCCGAGGATGCCCACACTGGACCACCAGGGACGCCTCCAGGACCACCATGGATGTCACCACCAGGTATGCCACCCTAGACCACCAGGGATGTCAATCAGTGCCCACAATGAATGCCAATCAGTGCCCACAGTGGGCATCACTGATTGGCAGGCATTATTGTTTGGAACTGATTGGCATCCATCAGTGCCACCTATCAGTGCCCATCCATGCCCATCCCTGCTGCCTATCAATGCCCATCCCTGTTGCCTATCAGTGCCCATCCCTGCCGCCTATCAGTGCCACCTATGTGTACCCATCAGTGCTGCATATCAGTGCCACCTATCAGTGCCCATCAGTGCCGCATATTAGTGCCCATCATCAGTGCCACCTATCAGTGCCCATCAGTGCCACCTATGTGTACCCATCAGTGCTGCATATCAGTGCCACCTATCAGTGCCCATCAGTGCCGCATATTAGTGCCCATCATCAGTGCCACCTCATCAGTGCCACCTATCAGTGCCCATCAGTGCCACCTATGTGTACCCATCAGTGCTGCATATCAGTGCCGCCTTAGTGCAGCCCCATCAGTGCCCATCAGTGAAGGAGAAAACTTCCTTATTTACAAAGTTTTGTAACAGAAACTAAAATAAAGTTTTCCTTAAAAAAATTTTCGGTCTTTTTTAAATTTGTTTAGTAGAAAATAAAAATCCCAGAGGTGATCAAATACCACCAAAAGAAAGCTCTATTTGTGGGAACAAAATGATCAAAAAATAGTTTGGGCACAGTGTTGTATGACCATGCAATTGTCATTCAAAGTGCGACAGCGCTGAAAATTGGTCTGGGCAGGAAGGTGTATAAGCGCCCTGTATTGAAGTGGTTAAGGAAAAAAACCTTTAGGCCCCTTTCACACTGGGGCGGTGGGTGCGTCGGCGGTAAAGCGCTGCTAAAAATAGTGGCGCTTTACCGCCAACGCACCCACCGCCCCAGTGTGAAAGGGGCCTAAAGGTTTTTCCTGTCAATTTTGCGGAGCTATTTGGCCTCTAGCAGGGTGCTTTTACCCCCCCGCGCTAGCGGCCGAGAAAGAGTTTAAACCACCACAAAGCGCTGCTACAGCAGCACTATGCCGGCGGTATAGCCGCACTGCCCCATTGATTTCAATGGGCAGGAGCGGTGTATACATCGCTCCTTCACTGCTCCAAAGATGCTGCTTGCAGAAGTTTTTTTAATGTCCTGCAAGCGCATCGCTCCAGTGTGGAAGCACTCGGGCTTTCACACTGGAGAGACAGGAGAGGCTGTTTGCAGGCGCTATGCAGGTGCTATTTTTAGCGCTGTAGCGCCTGTAAAGCGCCTCAGTGTGAAAGGGGTCTTAGAGTTTAGAACTATTTTAATAATTTGTCATGCCTGAGTGTTTAGGAATGTGTGAGTGTGTATAGTGTGTTCTTTCCTGAAAATCCTTATAGGGGAGTTTGTTAGACGTGTAAATACTTACTGTATAAAGCTATTTGTTAGCAGAAGCAAAGAACATTTAACTATCCTAATAACTATTGTGTTATTTTTTTAGGTTGTGAGAAGGTATATTCTTGGTTCAATAGTGGAAAGTGAGAAGAATTATGTGGACTCCTTGAAGAGAATTCTTGAGGTACTATACAAATTTATAATATACTGTATTTCTGTAGACATTCCTCAAACTAACACAGCTTTGGGTGGGTGGTTGTATACTTTAACGGATTAAGGAACACACTTTCTCCAACTTTAGCTAGCGGTTTAAAATCATTGGAAAATCTCATCTGCAGCAGTTCACTATAACACCATTCTAAATATATTCATTTAGGGTTTCAGTAATATTGTGTAAAAATATTTGATACTGGGTTCCCACAAATGCTCACTCACCATTTGTTTTTCAGCTGTGGCTGGCTAATATCCTAATCTCAGGTTTCTAGAAGCTACATCAAAGCTAGCCATAGACGTTCGAATCTCGGCCGGTTCAGCAGGGACCAGCCAAGATTTGCACCATATATGGGTAGGTTGAACCAGTCTATCAGATTTTACATGTGATTATTGCTATTATAGCCACTAGCAGTAATCACTGGGTTCTCCCATCAAGGGCGGCTCCCCCCACCTCCCTGCCTAGAGAACACAATAGCTCTGCAGGAGGGATTCCACATCAACACTGACTGTGTTGATGGGGGAATCAAGCTATTTTCTTTCTTGCAAAATGTGGTTGCAGGTAAGAAAATTGCTCCATCTTTGGCTGGCTTTAGAAGTAGGTTTATGAAACTGAAAACGGAGCAAATAAAGAAAATATAGAAGTCCATTTTTAGGTTTTAATTACACTTTGGGGTCTGTTTTATAAAAAATGCATTGTGTAAATGTCTAAAGCATTCCCACAGTCATCACATTGCATTAGTTTGTCTAATAGAATTTTTCTTATGATTATCAGCTCCATCTAGTGGCTTTATTATGATATTTTCTTGATTGGGGTATTTCAAGAAAATACTTCATTATGGCTGCTAGATGGAACTGACTATAATATATAGGTCTGAGTAATAAAACTTAATTTTAATTTTTTTTTTTTTTATATTTTTTATTTTAAAAGTAAAAGAGGGCGACAAAAACCTAGTGTGATCCTTGGCACTGTTTTTGATAGACTAATACATCAATAAATGGTTCGGTGGATGTGGTAGCAATTCTCAAAGATTTCTCAAGGTGATCATCAGATGTTTTGATTGTAATCTTGCCCTTTGTGTGATTCATCATTGAAAATAGTTGCTTACACATATAGGTGCTGCAGAAAACTGGTGACATGAATAAGACGTGATTGTGAAGAGTGGGATATTTTTCTTTGGGAAGAAAAAAAGTATAAAAATCCTGTAAAGATACACCGTCAAATATTTCTTCGGACACGTGTTCACAAAGTGTAAACACACCCCTGATTTTCATATAAGTTTTTACACCAACTGTGGCTTTCCTAACATTACTGCTACAATTTAACACCTTTGTATTACATGACAAGTAAGATCCATTCCACTTTCATAAAACAAACTAATTAGTTACATGTTCAGTTTATGGGCTGTGGTTTAAAGCAAAGCTAATACTAGCATTTGGCTTAACTTTGACCTATATTGTAAACCAATCAGTGATCATTTCCCAAGATAGCATTTTCCAAAATGATCTTTTAACCATGTGGGTTCACTGATTGCAACCACATCACCCTAAATGTCTAAAAACGAATAAGCACATTCTATGCTATTGTGTTGAAGCACTGCTGAAGCAAATATTTGCAAATAATAGAAGTGGGAAAAATGTGCCCACAGGATATATTTCCAGAACAGAAAACCGCTTGTACCAAGTGAGGTTGATACACTGCGCTTTCCTCTTCTTCATAATATACCTCTGATGCAGATGTCGTTTACCTACCCTTAAGCAGTTTTTTGTTCTGTTAACAGATGTGTAGTTAATGTATTCTTTGTCAAGGCATTTTCAGTGCAGATGTCACCTCTATTTACTGTATTCCCAAAGAATGTCAGTTGACAATGCTTTTATTGCTTGTAATCATTTTTACAATCAGCAAAACATCAGGGTGCTTGCACTTTACTGAGCACAGTTACACATAGGAAGGATTATAGAGGACAAGAAACGTAATTTATTGTTATCCTTTGTGCAAGTAAATGAAAAAAGATCAGTTTCATATAGTGTAGTAGGAATATAATTGTAGCATCAAACTTTTACATTTACATTTTTACAGTGTTTGGAATAACACAAATGCACATCTGAACTCTTTCCTCCTGTTGCAGCAATATGAGAAGCCACTTTGTGACATGGAGCCAAAGATATTAAGTGAGAGAAAGCTGAAAATAGTATTTTACCGGATAAAGGAAATTCTACAATGCCACTCACTTTTCCAGATTGCTCTTGCCAGCCGGGTGTCTGAGTGGGATTCAACAGAAATGATTGGAGATGTCTTTGTAGCATCAGTAAGACAAATTGCAAAACCAGTATATTTTTTTTCTTTCAGTGTTTTTCAAAGCATAAAGACATGGCTCATTAATACATAAATAACCCTCTGTTTCTCGGAGATGTATGTGTGTGCATGTGTGTGAGTGTTTTATACTATATGTCCAAACATTTGTTTACACCTAACTCTATAGGCCCCCTAACCTGAGGGAGGAAGTGGAGACGGATCTCCTATCACAAATTGGAATAGCAGCAAGGATGGGAAGTGTTATCATAATGGGGGATTTTAATTATCCAGACATAGACTGGGCGGAGGGAACCGCGCATTCATTTAAGGCTCGCCAGTTCCTTAATGTCTTGCAGGACAATTTTATGGGTCAGATGGTAGATGCACCAACTAGAAATAAAACATTACTGGATCTACTGATTACCAACAATACAGACCTGATCACGGATGTGGAAATGCAGGGCAATTTAGGTAACAGCGATCACAGGTCAATTAGTTTCAGTATAAATCACACAAATAGGAAACATAAAGGGAATACAAAGACACTGAATTTCAAAAGAGCCAACTTCCCTAAACTACAAACCTTGCTAAAAGGCATAAACTGGGATAAAATATTAGGAACAAAGAATACGGAGGAGAGATGGGTTTGCTTTAAGAGCATATTAAATAAGGGCATTAGCCAATGTATCCCATTGGGTAATAAATTTAAAAGAGCGAACAAAAGTCCTGGATGGCTTAACTCCAATGTAAAAATGCATATAAAAGCAAAGGAGAAGGCCTTCAAAAAATACAAGGTTGAGGGATCATCCTCAGCATTCAGACTTTATAAAGAATGCAACAGGAAATGTAAAGGTGCA
Organism: Aquarana catesbeiana; assembly: GCF_042186555.1. Classification (NCBI taxonomy): domain Eukaryota; kingdom Metazoa; phylum Chordata; class Amphibia; order Anura; family Ranidae; genus Aquarana; species Aquarana catesbeiana. Next base: position 279,558,454 of record NC_133327.1, read on the forward strand.
ATTAGGACAGCTAAGATAGAACATGAAAGACACATTCTGTAGCAGAGGAGAGCAAAAAAAATCCCAAGAAATTCTTTAAGTATGTAAACAGTAAAAAAGGGAGGACAGACCATATTGGCCCCATAAAGAATGAGGAAGGACATCTGGTTACAAAGGATGGGGAGATGGCGAAGGTATTGAATTTATTCTTCTCCTCAGTCTTCACGAGTGAATCGGGGGGCTTCAGTAACCAAAACTGCAGTGTTTATCCTCATGACACAACACAGGAAGCACCTCCATGGTTAACAGAGGACGGAATTAAAATTAGACTTGAGAAACTTAACATTAATAAATCACCGGGACCAGATGGCTTGCATCCGAGGGTACTTAGGAAACTCAGTCAAGTGATTGCCAGACTGTTGTTCCTAATTTTTACAGATAGTCTACTGACTGGAATGGTACCAGCTGATTGGAGAAAAGCCAATGTAGCACCAATATTTAAAAAGGGCCCAAAATACATCCCTGGGAATTACAGACCAGTTAGCCTAACATCGATAGTATGTAAACTCTTGGAGGGGATGATAAGGGACTATATAAAGGATTTTAGTAATACGAACGATATCATTAGCAGTAATCAGCATGGATTCATGAAGAATCGTTCTTGCCAAACCAATCTATTAACCTTCTATGAGGAGGTGAGTTGCCATCTAGATAAAGGAAGGCCTGTAGACGTGGTGTATCTGGATTTTGCAAAAGCATTTGACACAGTTCCCCATAAACGTTTACTGTACAAAATAAGGTCCGTTGGCATGGACCATAGGTTGAGTACATGGATTGAAAACTGGCTACAAGGGCGAGTTCAGAGGGTGGTGATAAATGGGGAGTACTCAGAATGGTCAGGGGTGGGTAGTGGGGTTCCCCAGGGTTCTGTGCTGGGACCAATCCTATTTAATTTGTTTATAAATGACCTGGAGGATGGGATAAACAGTTCAATCTCTGTATTTGCAGACGATACTAAGTTAAGCAGGGCAATAACTTCTCTACAGGACGTGGAAACCTTGCAAAAAGACCTGAACAAATGAATGGGGTGGGCGACTACATGGCAAATGAGGTTCAATGTAGAAAAATGTAAAATAATGCATTTGGGTGGCAAAAATATGAATGCAATCTATACACTGGGGGGAGAACCTCTAGGGGAACCTAGGATGGAAAAGGACCTGGGGGTCCTAGTAGATGATAGGCTCAGCAATGGCAGGCAATGCCAAGCTGCTGCTAACAAAGCAAACAGAATATTGGCATGCATTAAAAGGGGGATCAACTCCAGAGATAAAACGATAATTCTCCCGCTCTACAAGACTCTGGTCCGGCCGCACCTAGAGTATGCGGTCCAGTTCTGGGCACCAGTCCTCAGGAAGGATGTACTGGAAATGGAGCGAGTACAAAGAAGGGCAACAAAGCTAATAAAGGGTCTGGAGGATCTTAGTTATGAGGAAAGGTTGCGAGCACTGAACTTATTCTCTCTGGAGAAGAGACGCTTGAGAGGGGATATGATTTCAATTTACAAATACCGTACTGGTGACCCCACAATAGGGATAAAACTTTTTCGCAGAAGAGAGTTTACCAAGACTCGTGGCCACTCATTAAAATTAGAAGAAAAGAGGTTTAACCTTAAACTACATAGAGGGTTCTTTACTGTAAGAGCGGCAAGGATGTGGAATTCCCTTCCACAGGCGGTGGTCTCAGCGGAAAGCATTGATAGCTTCAAGAAACTATTAGATAAGCACCTGAATGACCACAACATACAGGGATATACAATGCAATACTGACACATAATCACACACATAGGTTGGACTTGATGGACTTGTGTCTTTTTTCAACCTCACCTACTATGTAACTATGTAACTCACGTCTGTCTATGTGGCCAAAAGTATGTGGATAACCCTGCACATTATTAAGTTCAGGTTTTTCCAGTGAAGGGTATTGTCAATGGTACAATATATAAAGGCATTCTAGACAATTGTGCACTCTTGTGGAAGGTTTTATTCTGGTCCAGTATGACTGTGCCCCTGTGCATAAAGCCAGGTCCAGAAAGACATGGAAGTTTTGTGTGGAGGTCTGACCTGCATAGCGCTGACCTCCACTCTACTGAATGACCTTGGGATGAATGGGAATGCTGCTTTTGAGTCAAGTCTTCATGTCCTACATCAGTACCTGAATGCTCCTTTGGTAGAATTGGCTCCAAAATTCTGTAAAGACTGTCTTTGAAGAGTGGAAGCTGTTATAGTTACAAAGAAAGGCAAGCTCCAGCGTAATGCCCATGCAAGGGTTGTACAGCAAGTTCATATTGGCATGATAGCCTGATGTCCACAAACTTTTTCGGTCCTATAGTATGTATGTATTTGCTGCAGGAGAACTAGTTATAGGTCTGAGTATAGCACTACACATGCACTGACATTAACAGAAACACCCTTAAACATACATGAATGCTGAGTTTATGTTTGAGATACCTATCTCACAATTATTGACAAAACTGCAAGGTAAGTTATATTACTTTACTGTTGCCAGATAACCTTACATATTGACTATAGCAAAAGAAGAACTCACAGAGCTCAAAAGAGGCACCATGTGGCCCTTTTCAAACATATAACATTAGTCAAAATCATAAAATAGGTCAATGGAAACAGCCTGGAAACTAATGATAATGTAGACAAAATGCTTTGGCAAAATAGTGGGAGCCAGTCAAAGCTCACAGATCGGAGAAGACAGACAGGCAAGGTAGTTGATGAATTCCACCACCATGTAGATTTCACAAAAGTAATTTTTTTGCTGGGGCTTCCATTTGGAAACCTCCTCTAACCCTATTTAATACATTCAGATAGTTTTTTGTTTGAAGAAAGCCAAAAGTTGTCTTCAGTCCCCAACACCTGTTGCTAGCCCTTACACATTGTGGATGATTCATAATGGTAGCAGCAGGTATGCTATACAATGCAAACATTGCTCTCTCACAGTATTCTAATATTTATTGATTGGATTAAATGCTCCCAATGCTAAATAAATTCAGAAATGCTTTTTTAAACACCAGCATGAAGTCAAATGCCTTCCTTGACCATCTCCAGTTAAGACGTTTATGGTACGTTCTGGGGCAGGCAAATAGATTCCAGTTTCATCCCTCAAAGAACCTGTGGTGTTTATTCCTTGGAAATAGTTCAGAGTCCCATTAAACGCCGTTAAGTTGTATCACAACCTTCCAAAATTGATAGGTTGCCCTTGACCATTTTCCCTTTGTGTGTTTGTTTTGTGCATTTTATGTCTCTATATTTTTTCTAGATTATATATTGTGTCAACCTACCTACATATCTATCCTAAAGCATGTGTATGTTTTGAATATTAGCCAGAGATATATCCAATGTTCTATTTTACCCTAGCTGGTGTACATAAAAAAATCACAACCATATCTGATGCCATTTTAAATGTGCTTGCCAAATGTTGATTTTTTTTGTAAATCTGTGAATGTCTCAGTTATTTGATTCTTTTTTCTGTGCTGTTCTCTGCCACTATATGTTTTGGATGGCATACAGATATCGGCTACAACAATATAGGAAGTAAGAGCAAAGTGCTTGCAGATGATCTGACTCTAGGCCTTGGGAAACTGAAATGTTTTCCTCACCAACATAAACAGACTATGGTGATGTAAGCTTCAGTTATATTGGACTAAAGCTGGCCAAACTCCATGCACTGTGATCATACTCCTTTCCATTTACCAACAAACCAGTAGTGCCAGGGTTTGCCTAATTGGGTATAAATGTAATTAATTATTTAGTTTGGGCAGTTTAGCTGTTGAAATCCAAAATATTTCATGCTGCTAAATGAGCTACCTCACTTAATACCATGTTGGCAGTTGCGTTTTTGCGAGCGAAGAATAGCTCCAAAATTCTCTGGTTTAAATTCTTGCCAATTTCATCAGGACTAAATACACTATTTAACACTCTGTGAAAAAGTACAAAGGTTCCAAATCGCTGCTACCAATGAAATTAGAAATGCGCAGTTGCGATCTCCAACATTTTAAATGAGCATTTACTCTTTTACTGTACCCAAGTGTGTACTGTACTGGAACAGATGCAAATACCATAATGACAGTTGATCCTTCGACGTAATTTAGCAACATGTTCAGAACCACACATGGGTAAACCTACGTTATAAGTAAAAAAAAAAAAATCTGCTCATACTTGATTTAAAAAATACCAGTTAATTATTTGCATCAGTTATGTGTAATGGATAAAAAAGATTGTTTTTAGATATAGAAAATTCCAAAACGGAGCCAAACACAGAAAGTAAACCAAGGAGCCAAAGTAATTATAAAAGTCACACTGGACCGCTGCTACTGCACTCAAATGACCAAAAGAGAAACAGACAAAAACAACTGAATTGGGAAGTGCAGATCCAGGAGGTGGCAAGGAATCAATTGGAGATGGAATCCATGTGAAAAGTAAAACAGTTTATTGCTGATAAAACATGTAACCAATACACAGTACAAATGGGAAAAATCGTCAGAATGGATAGTGTCAGCAATGGAGCCAAAAGGTGGTGGAGAAATGACTGCCCCGCTTCCTTGAGGGCTGTGGACAGAGGGGGCTGCAGACCAAAAATGGGAAGCCTGAAAACACTTTCCAACAGCTGGGAGCGGTGACCATAACCATAGCCGGGCTACATCAGGGAGGGGAAAGGCTGGGTCCAGATCCAGAAGCACGATCACTGTATGACCAGAGTGGAAAATGGCAGAGCCACTGCAGCGGCAGTTGAGGTAAGGGGCAGTGGGTACGAGGCTGAGCTTTAAGGTGTCCGGACACCACAGGACTCCTCCCCGGCCGCGTCACATGCTCCGACCAGAGGCAGACATCGGCAAAGCCTGATGGATCAGAGCAGGAGATGTGATGATTATCACAGTAGGTGCCGGAGCTTGAGTGGTATATGATTACATGTTTCAGGGTTTAACCCCTTCCTCAGATAACACGCTCAAGATCCAGGATAGAACAAGGATTTTATAATCAAGAGGCGGGACAACCAATCGATCCACCACCAATCATCCAATACCTGGATGCCGAGGACACCCAGATCTATCTCTCCACTCCTCAACTCACCCCCTCGATCTCCTCACGGATCTCAAACTTACTGGATGACATATTGGTATGGATGTCACAGCACTTTCTCAAACGCAATCTTTTTAAAACTGAGCTTGTAATATTTCCTCCTTCCCGGCCCAGCCCACACGGAAGCGGGTCAGCCATTTCTCCACCACCTTTTGGTTCCATTGCAGACAATATCACAGTGAGTTTGGCCATTCTGACGATTTTTCCCATTTGTACTATGTATTGGTTACATGTTTTATCAGCAATAAACTATTTTAAATTTCACATGGATTCCATCTCCAATTGATTCCTTGTCACCTCCTGGATCTGCACTTCCCAATTCTGTTGTTTTTTTAGATATAGAGGAGTTGATTTAAAGCAAACTAGGCTGTTAATTTTGCAATAGAATTTGCACTTTGCAAGGGAATTTACCCTTAGCTTGGTGAATGAGGTGAAGCTCTGCTGATTTCCACCATCCATTCATGTGCAAGTAAAAATACTTTCTTTTTTTTTTTACCTTGCACATGACTGGGTGTTCCTTGCATTATTAATCTCATATTCCCTTGCAAAGTGCAAATTCCCTTGTAAAATGAACAGCCTATTTGCCCATAGTAAATCAGCCGTATTGCATTTAATAATGTAGAGCACAGTGCACATACAGAACACTTAATTAGGAAAGCTCTGGATGAGAAATAAAGTTCTAGGTTGTCAGCATTCTGCATACACCAGGCCATTCTGGCAAAGACCAAAAAGGAAGTTTCCATCCCATACAGTGCATGAACATGCTGTTATTCAATATTTTGTGCCGTAGTGTACATGATCATTTATTAATCTGTAAGTATATGTTGCCAATCTTACCAATTTATATTAATCCTTAGATGTATTTACTGAAAGCTTCCTCTTCTCACAGAATGCATTGACTAATAATTAGAATGTGTATACTATTCATCATTCTAATACTATGAAATATAGCACTTGTCCTCATTCCAAATGCTGTCTAGTTTCATGCTATCTCCAAGATAAACATCACAGTTTGTTTTGTCTTTGCTTTCTAGTTTTCAAAATCCATGGTACTTGATGCATATAGTGAATATGTGAATAATTTTAGCACAGCAGTTGGAGTTCTCAGGAAATCTTGTGCTACTAAACTGACCTTTCTGGAGTTTTTAAAGGTACTGTTTTATGATAAATCATACAACATATGGCACATCATTAAAACAAGTTTGGAGTATGAGAACAACTTGCATTTATATTATTATTAATTGTTATATTGTTATCAAACAATCAGTCATTAATTGCATTGAAGGATGCAAGAAAATGCCAAACCCATTGGTTGTCTTAAAATAACCTGAATCACATGATGTCATTCACTAATGGCTTATTCACAACACTGTGTTGTGAGGTTATGGCAGTGCTCAATAATGCCGTGTACACATGACTGGACTTTCCTGGCAGAAAAGGTCTGACGGAACAAATCCGTCGGACATTCCGATCGTGTGTGGGCTTCATCGGACCTTTCCTGTCAAAATCTGACAGACCTTAGAAATAGAACATGTTTCAAATCTTTCCGACGGACTCGATTCCTATAGAAAAAAACGTCGTCTATATGCTAGTCTGATGGACTGAAAACGACGCAAGGGCAGCTATTGGCTACTGGCTATTGAACTTCCTTTTCTAGTCCGGTCGTGCTTCACCACGTTCGAAACAATCGGACTTTGGTGGGATTGTGTGTAGGCAAGTCCGTTTTGTCGGAACTCCGTCAAAGTCCTTCGGAGTTCAGTCCGACGAGAAGTCAGCTCGTGTGTACGCGGCATAACACATCGCTTTGCACTGGTGCACTGCTCTGCTATTTATTGCACATGTCATTTCAGTGAACTTGCGTTGCAGTGCACCACACCATGCAATCTGCTGTCGCACTGTGCTAGCAAAAAAGCTGCAGAAACTATTTTTGGTACCTTATGTGCAATACAACACATGTCAACACCTGACCTAATGCACACTAATGTGTGTACATTAAATGCACCATAACATAACACTTTGGTGTGAATGAGCCCAAATTAATTTAAACACATCAATTTGCCAAGCCAAGAAAAAAAGGTAACCCCTTTTAATTTACTCCTCTAAAAATGACAAAAAATAGCATTTTGGAAGAGCCAGGAAAATGTGGTTGTTGTCCCCCTCTCCCACTGGGGCCCTTAAGGTTTAAATGGACAAAAAATATAACATGCTTATTTATAAAAATTCTAGGTCCCTAGCTGCAGAACTGTTATCATAAAGGATGCCATTCCATTTTAGAAAGGCATTACACTCCATTGGAATGTGGTCTTTAATTTATAGGATTCCTAAAAGATATACTATTTATTGATCATCCATTGAAGGACACAGCAATTAGAGAAATTCTCAGTCAAGTAAGCTATGCCTACAGTAAATTGAAGCAAACAAAAATAGTTTAACCAGCCCCCATATACCCCTCCTTCAACTGTCATGCTTCAGTTTTTGCCATACACAAGATGTTTTCTTTTCTTCGGTGACTTCAGTCATGACTTAAAAAATGCTACTTGAGCTAGTCCCCACACTGCAGCTATCCAGTGGCAAACATTATGCTGGACATTTGTTATATCCTTGTTCATAAATAACACATGAAGAGAACTTTGGATTGACATACATCTCAGGATACAAATTATTATTCCCATCAGGTGGAATCAGGTTCTTCTGTTTTCTCCTATATTACAGCATTTACCATTTTTTTTTTGTCCTTCCATTGTTCACTTTTTCTGTCCAATTTGTCCCTATTTTTACCACCCATTTCTCCTTCTGACTGACTGACGGACTGCAGGTACCATGGCTAGCCATTGAGCTGTTTGTGTTTGGGAACAGCGTGAATATTTAGTGCATTTGCATTATCACGCTGTCCCTTCAGGAATTGTATGGTTCAGCCTGTAACCTTAGGTAGTAGGGGGTTTCATAGGTGCTATAGGGGTGTGCTATGTATTGGGGTAGGAAGGAACCTCCTCAGCTGCGGGCATCCTCGCTTTTTTATGAGGGATTACATACTGTTTACAGGGAGGGTATAGACAGATTGGTGGGATCCGCTTTACCGGTATTCCCACCATATCCATCTTTTAGGGGTGGTTGTGTACACACTTTTTTCTGTGTTCAGCTTTGTATAGCTAATAAATCTTTTTTTGTAGTTTACTCTGTTTGGTGTGCTTTGGTCATTTAGTTTTTTATTTTTCATTTTTTTTGTTACATATAATTTTTTGATCACACCCCCTTTAATATATGTTGTGAGTACTACTAAATTTCTGTCCTGATGGGATTCCCATTTTCTCATATTTTCTTGGTCTCCAGAAACATACCCCTTCTGTGGTCTATGCTCCTATTGGCTGTGATTGGTGGGAGGGTTTTAATAAACTAGGCTGTGATTGGCAGGACCATGTTAGGAAGGCAGGCTGTGATTGGTAGGGGTTATGTGGGGAACATAGACTACAGAAATACAGGCACCATGTGTGAACAGGCATGGCATTTTGCAACTCTTAATAGGCAAACACTGATACGCAAACTGACTACGCCAGCATAGATCTGCTTCTGTGCTTGACATGCTCAAATTGCAAAAGCAAGGAACTGGTAATATCAGGATAGCAAGATATTTCTGTGCAAAATAAATAATAAAATGACAACAGGGTATGATTTTACACGCCTGCATGGAAAAAGACATATCTGAAGATATAAATGGAGGGGTGTAATACACTTGGGCTGAGGAAACCAAGTGCTGGCATCATCAGTTAGCTCTGTGCTCTTTTTCCCACCATTCAGCTGCGTGGCTTATCCAGTCTTTGTTGATATTCCACTGCCTGCCTAGAGTAACTTGGTCATCTCTGAGCACCTGTGATCTTCATCAGCAGCTTGGGTTTTGTGTATAGGAGGTCTATTTGTTTTCTGCTACACGGTAAATGAGGATGGTCCGGCAGCTGTAGGTGACCTCAGCCCATACTTTTCTACCAACCTCTGTAACCTAAATCCCATGAACCCTATTATTATACGGTCATCCTCATAGGAGGTCCACCTGGTTGGGCTGAGACCTTCCATGTATCTGCTTCAGACTTTTTGTCAGTTTGTGCACAATTAATGGAGCAGTCTGTTTGCAGAGGCTCTATGTGCACTTTGGCACCATCTACAGCACAGACTAATACTGACCCCACTGAGGCCCATAGCCTCATTGAGGTAGCAGTTTTTCCCCTTAGTGGGTACCTGTACTGGTCTAGAGCGCCAGGTGGATCCTCTGTGCACTGCCATTGGTCAGGATAATTTTCATATAGTTTGGCCCTTCTTCATCTAGTCTTCAATCAGGCATTGATACCTTCAGATTTTCTTGTAGTATGATCTTCGCATGTGTTGATTGCCCACCCCTCAGTTGGACTGCTTTTGGACATCATGACTGTTTAGGAATTTCTACAATTTTTGTGTCCATCAATAGATTCCAAGAAAAAGATTTTATTTTAAGTACAAAAAAAATCTTACTAACCTCTTCTTTTCTATAGCCGCGTCTAGATCCAATGAATGGTTCTTATAATACTTATGTGTAAGATTAGTTTGTTTATTGGTTCTCTTTCATATTAAGGTATTTTAGTTCATTGAACTGTCAAGTTCTTGTACTACTTACAAGAAACAAGTTATCCATGAAGAAATGGATCTCTGAGTTCTTGGACTGGATTTTATCAAGCTCTGTGCATTAGATCTAATTTCAAAAATCTAATCACATGCCAGTATTTTAGATCATCAATATTTCCAATTTACAAAATATAAGCTTTAAGTTTCTTCCACTACTCAAAACATAAAAATCAATTCAGAACATAGCAGTAACCATCCCCTTTTTTTGCAAGATTGTACAGGTTACAGTAGTAGAGGGCAGAAGTAAAAGAAAACTCTTGAGCACCGTGACACACACACATATTTTATTGTCTCATGTGCCTTTTTCTTCACTGTTACAGCATATCATGGAGATAAGTTGTCACTGTGTTTGTCTCTTGTAGGCAAGTCAGGTGATGTACAGCCTGTTTATTGAGTTTAAAATGCATGGGTTAAAGTTTGATGTTTTGTTGAATTGTAGTGTGCATTTTTAGAGATATAGTATGCATGCAATTTTCTACCTTCCATCGTTATAATAATTTAGGTTATGTAAGTATGATTTATGCTTACCAGAACATCAAACATATCATAATATTAAATCCAGTACACACTAACCTCCCCCAGCATTGTATAACGGCAGGTGTATTCTGGATCAGATTTTGGTGTTTGTGGGTTCCTACCAGAAAATGATAAGACCTACTTCTTGAAATCCATGTGTATGTTATTTAAAACTACTGCTGCCCAGACATTTAGATTGTGGCCATTATATTACCATGTTAACTGTCAAATTCATTTTCAGCTAATATTCAGTGATATTAATGGTCATTGTTGCACATGTTTAATAATCAATCAGTAATTGAAAAATAAAGTTATGATTTCCTAATCGTCCCTTACAACTGCCTTGCTTGTTAGTGCCTATAGGTAACTTAAGGACTTCAAGCTTTTGGCAGGGTTACATGGGAGAATGAAGCTGTATTTTAACAAGAAATTGGGCTCCACAGATTTCTTACCGTACAAATGGTATAATTGTACATTTGAACAGATTGTGCTTTTCATGCCTGAACATTAAACAGGATCTAAAAGTAGAACAGTTCTCTGGCTTCTAAATTCTTATGACAAAATGTACATCTTCAAATTTGCCTTTACAGCGAGATTACATCTGTTCTCTTGGAATTTTATGGTAACGATTAAGCATTGCTTCCTGTCTTTTTAATAGGAATTCATTCAACATTTTATAGAAAGCAGTTTTATTGTATGTTAAGGATAAATACAATTAGTAGTTAGTACAGTATTTAAAAAAAACCAAACCTTATATTCACCTAGGTGAATGCAGCATCGACCCGATGCTGCATCTGTCCCTGCCACCTCTGCATTTAGAACCGAGTGATCAAACATTGCTGATCGCTAAGTTCTTCTATCTGCTCTGACTGTCAGTCACTGGCTCTCTGCTCTGCCAGAGAGAGCTGGGTTCACACCGCTCCAAGCAGCCTGCGAGATCTCATGCACTGCTGTAAGGACCTGGGTGCCTGTCTGGTCCGCAGTCAAATAATCCGTGGAAAAAGAAAAAGGTGGTGGCACATCCAGGAAGTAAAAGCAGTTTCTTAGAAATCCATAAAAGGATGAAACAAGACACATACTGTCTAAAGGTGCTCAGTAGACGTGTTTCACACTCTCATGCTTACTCATAGTGAGTAAGCACAAGAGTGTGAAACACGTCTACTTGAGCACCTTTGGACTGTATGTGTGTCATGTTTCATCTTTTTATGGATTTCTAATAAAGAAACTTTTGCTCTCAGCTATGTCCCTCCAGCGCTCACGGGAGCTCTGGGCTGAGGAAGGGAGGGAGGGGCTGGCTCAGTATCCCAATGGTGTGGAGGCTGAGTCAGCTGCCAATCCAGACATGTGAGAGGATCCAGACTGTAAAAGTCGGGATCTTTCCCTAGCCTGGACCGGCTGTAACATCAGCCAGGAGTGGGCTGGAGCCCACTGTTGGCTAAAAACAGGTCACAGGAGTGCAAAACGAACTGCACTCCTGTGATCCATATGGCCAAACAAGCTTTGCACTTTGAAACACAATAATCTTCCAAATAGCATTGTGTCAAGTGCCTAGCTTTGGTCTGTCTGTGGGAGACCATGCATGCTACTAGGTTATGTATTTACTACATTCGTCCATTTTCCATGTAAGTGTTATTTATTCGGTGACTCTTACTGATCAGCTTGTGACTTTGTGTTGTCACAGAAGCAGGATTCCAGCCCTGACCGCATTACACTCTACGGTTTAATGATGAAGCCAATCCAGCGCTTTCCTCAGTTCATCCTCTTGCTACAGGTGAATTATCCCGTTGTTTTAGACATGTTACACTAAATACTTTCACATATGTGTCAATAAAACTATATGAGAAGTGATTTAATTTACATCATCAAAAGGGAATATGCAGTGTATTAAAGTATGGATTTATAGCATTGTTTTAATTTATATGACCAAAAGGGATGTATGTTAAATATGGATTCACGCGATTGTTTTAATTTACATAAAGATGTATCCGGTCCTAAATAAATCTGTATGAAAATCCTGTGTCTATCAGGATACAGCTTTTTATGGTGTAAGTGAATCATAATGTTACCTGTCTCATGGTAGTAGTAAATCTGTATTGCTGCTCAGTACTGTATGTAATTTTACACGAAGGATGACAGTGGGCACATTTAAAGCAAATCTTAACTAAAAGATATATGAAGGCTTTCATTGCTGATCTCCTTAATAAGTTAGTTTCTTGGGTGTCTATGGGTTTAGTACAGTCTGTGAAACTTTTCACTGACTGGTTCTGAGCCATTATAGTCAATGTCACAGTTCAAATCTATACATATTTTATTAGGTACTAGTGACATTGACTACACATTTACAATATGCATAGTTTAAAATGCATTTAACAAGTGTAAAGGGATTTCATAGTGTAAGGGTAACTATTATTCACAAAGAAATATTTATAAAATTAACATTTACAAGATAGGAAAAATATTGGAGATGATGGTGTGTTAACCGAAGTGTAATCTTGCATGACATTTAAGTGTAATTATGAATACAGTTCCCCCACTGTGTGCGAATATTGTTTTACTTTGTGCTATTTATGATATATATTACTTTCCTGTGGTCTTGGCTTCTATCCTGCAGGACATGTTGAAAAATACGATAAAGGGTCACCCTGACCGGCTTCCTCTACAGATGGCTCTTACAGAGCTAGAAACATTAGCAGACAAACTGAACGAGAGGAAACGGGATGCAGATCAACGCTGTGAAATCAAACAGATTGCCAAAGCAATAAATGAAAGGTATCTGAATAAGGTTGGTATGCTTTTTAGTTAAATAACTGGCCAGATGCTTTTCAGCCTTACACCACATTTCTATTTAACTTAGTAATAATTTTGTACTTGCAGTATTTTTTTAATTCTTTATTTTGGACAAGGCACAAATAGATGCATACACGGCCAATATACAGTCCTCACGTTACAGTCATACAAATAACATCATAAGCAGGAAAGATAGAAGAATGAACAGTATACCATATATCTGTGCTTCTGAGTGACAGATTGTAAGTATCTCTAGACAACTAGCCTTTAAGTGCTCAGAAATAAAGTGGAGAGAAGTGAGGTGCTTCACATGTACAAAGAAAAATGAGGCTGTGTTCTGTAGGACAAGGAAAAAGGTAACACCATGTCTGGTATTTTTTTTTTTCCAGTGAACTTCTTGGGTGAACATGGATCACAAAGGGAGACCTTTAAAGGGGGAGGGAATTAAAAAGGACATGGCAACTGGTACAGGAATGAGATGTAAAGTACAGAGACAAACTTGGAAATATTTAATTTTATCCTGCAATAATTTTGTTAATTCAAATTAAGAGAACGAAAGAAATCCTAATCTGATCTTTTTTAATAACAATTTAATATATACTATATGGCCAAAAATATATGAAGACCTGACTACCGCACTTTCCCAGGTGACCAAATGACACCTCACCAAATTATTGAACTTGGATGTTTCAGTGAAGGATATTTCAGACAATTTTGTCTTTTAACATTGTGGCAACAGTATGGTGAAGGTCTTTTTTTGTTCTAGCATGACTGTTTTCCTGTACACTTAGCCAGGTCTATAAAACATGGCTTGATGAAACTTAACTTGCCTGTGTACAAAGCTGACCTCAGTCCTACTGAACAACTTTGGAGTGAACTGGAATGTCAATTACTAGCCAGCTCTCCTCCAACATCAGTACCTGAGCTCACAATACTATTTTAGTTGAATGATACAAATTCCCAAAAAATGGGGAGAAGGAAGGCAACTACATTTTAATGCACATGGTTTTGAAGTGGGATGTCCAACAAACTCAAATCTTAAGGAACTGAAGCTTTTGTAATTGGGTATGCCTTATTTTCTTTACCCAAGATACCCAAGAAAGCAAGTAATGTATATACACATTATACATATATGTGCAGTTTAGCGTATAATGAAGTGCTTACTGTGTAGATCAGGCATGTCCAAAGTCCTGCCTGCGGGCCAATCGCGGCCGGCGTTCCGGTTTCGAATGGCCCCCCTAGTAATTTGGACATGTATATCTTTTGTGGCCCACAGTAAATCCCCAAGCACCGGGGGCCACAGAAGATATACATGCTGGCTGCATTGGAGGGGACAAGGAGGAGGCAGGGCGAGTGCCATACATACAGGAGAATTTCCTGTTTACACGGCGGCCTCTAATAGGAAGTCCCGTCTCCTGGGCTGCCATTGGATGACTGTTCTGTCCATCATAGGAGGTGGGACTTTGTATTAAAGAGGCTGCTGAGAAAACAGATTCTCCTGTATGTAATCTGTCGGCACTCCTCCCGCCCCCTCCTTGTCCCATCCGAGGTTGCAGATGGGCATCGATCAGGCTGCACTGATGGCAATGGTGAGTCTGCATTCATGGCAATGGGGATGCTGCCTTCTTGGCAATGGTAAGGCATGGCAACGGTGGGTGCTGCATTCATGGCAACGGTGGGTGCTGCATTCATGGCAACGGTGGGTGCTACATTCATGGCAACGGTGGGTGCTGAATTCATGGCAAAGGTGGGTGCTGCATTCATGACAACGGTGGGTGCTGCCTTCATGGCAACGGAGGGGGGGAACGGGTGCAAGATTCATGGCAATGGGGGGTGCTGCATTCATGGCAATGGGGGGGTGCTGCATTCATGGCATCGGTGGGGCTGCATTCATTGCAAAGGTGGGGCTGCAGATGAGCACTAATTAGGCTGCATTCATGGGCACTGACCCCTATTTTGTTTCACAGTTCTTTATTTAAAATTTAATTTTTTTCCTGAAACTTCCCTCTTAAAGTGAAGGTGCGTATTATACGCCGACAAATATGGTATATCCAAATAACACGCCCAAGGTCATCTCTGCACCACACACCGCCACAAGGGCAAGAGAATTATTGTTGGGCGGTGTATTAGTGCTAGGATGAACACACTTAGACCGAATTGTAATGGTTCAAAGAATGTCAGGCAAAATGGTCAGCCCTCACACACGTTCACTTCATCAAATCTGGAAACTGGTCAAGCAGTGGAATGGGGAAATCTTTTATTGCTTTTAGTTTCAGGTATTCATTTTACCTTCACATTATTTGCCTTATAGAGGTTCTGTCCAAAAAATTTTCTTTAAAAATTTTTTCCCCTAAATTTTAGCTCCTTAGCAATGGAAATCGATATCTCGTTCGATCAGATGATATGGTAGAAACCGTGTACAACGAGAGGGGTGAAATCCTGAAAACCAAGCAGAGGCGTCTGTTCATGCTCAATGATGTGCTGATGTGTGCCACTGCTAGTAACAGGTAGGTTTCTGCTCAAAAGTAAAGGACTGGTAAAAACAGGAACCCTTACCTTCATTATTTGATTTGTGTACCATTTCATAACCATAGTCTATCACTGCATAATTAACTCCATGTTTACATGTTTTGAAATATTCATAGACACTATAACTATTGTGCTTTATACCTCTATAGCACTTATAGAACAGTTGTTGTACTGTTCCTCCCTAAGCACTGTTCGCTGTAAGAATAAACTGAGAGTAGAAATATAAGTGGCCAGCAGATGGCATAAGTGAAGCATCTGCCTGATCAGTGATCTGCTGACAGATGAACGTTGCCTAAATAAAGGATACCTTCCTCTGTCATGAAGTAATGAGACAATCCGAAGTAAAAAATATCTGCTTTACATTTTCTCTTTTGTGTACACATCAGGAACCAAACAATGAGCCTTTCCGCTCTTGGACTTATATGGTTCTGAAAATTCAGAGTAAGTGGTGCTAAAAAGAGAATAAATAACAGATGGTGATGAGAAAAGGAAAGTTTTTCCTTTTTCCACAACACACACATAATATAGCTAATTTTATGCTGGATAAAAATAAATTAGACTGTTTTTGCTTTAAAATTAAAAAACACTCCACCTATTGTTTCAGCACTGTGTGATTCTCTGTGAATTCCTGTTGCCATATTTTCCTTTCAGCTGAGGCTACATACAGCATAGCATGCTTTGTTTCAGGCTTGAGCCGAGACTTCATACTCGGAACACACTAGTGTCCACCACAGCAGCGCTCAGCCATTCAGAGAAAGCAATGCGTTCTATCAATGAATACAAATTTTCCTCTGATTGGCTGAGTCAGAGAGGGGGACTAATGATGTGACAACCTCTGACTCTGCCATTCAGAGGAAGCTTTGTATTCATTGATAGAATACATCGCTTTCTCTGAATGACTAAGTGCCACTGTGATAGTCTACTGCGTCCCAGGTATGAGACAGGAAGTATCAGCTCGAACTCGGAACACAGTGCAGTATGCTGTATGTAGCCTGAGACAGACACAGTTTATACTGCACATCAAATGGCCCCACATGCTGGTAAGGAACATAGTTTGTTTGGGTCAAGCTGGCCCAAACAAACTATGTAAAGCAGGGCTCAGAATTTCAAGTCCTGAGCCACTTGCCAGGCCTTAAGAGTTACTCGTCACCAGTTGCCCCACCCAACCCCTGCCACGCCCTGTGATTAATGATTTAATAAAATTACACTGTTAAATGTTTTATGCAGAATTAAGTTACAAAAATATATATTAACAACAATGTTAACAGTATTAACATAGAGCAAATCAGTGCAGTCTATCAGGTCCCATCAGTGCCCATTAGTGCAGTCCCATCAGTGCAGCCTATCAGTGCAGCTTCATCAGTGCAGGCTCATCACTGCCCATCGTTGCTGCCTCATCACTGCCCATCTTTGCTGCCTCATCAGTGGCCATTAGTGTTGTCTCATCAGTGGCCATTAGTGCTGTTTCATCAGTGGCCATCAGTGCAGCCTCATCAGTGGCCATCAGTGCAGCATATCAGTGCCCATCAGTGCAGCTTATCAGTGCTGCCTCATCATTGGCCACCAGTGCAGCCTCAACAGTGCCCTTCAGTGCAGCATATCAATGCTGCCTTATCAGTACAGCCTCATCAGTGGCAATACGCGCAGCCTATTAGTGCCCATCAGTGCAGCATATTAGTGCTGCCGTATCAGTGCAACTTATCAGTGCCACCTCATCAGCGGCCATCAGTGCAGCATTATCAGTACCCATCAATGCAGTCTTATTAGTGCCCATCAGTGCAGTCTTATCAGTGCTTCCTTATCATTGCCCATCGGTGCAGCCTTATCGTTGCCCATCAGTGCAGCCTTATCCTTGTCCATCAGTGTTCATCAGTGCAGCCTTATCAGTGCATATTAGTGCAGTCTTATCAGTGCCCATCAATGAAGCCTCATCAGTGCAGTCTATCAGATCCCATCAACAAAGCCTCATTAGTGCAGCCTATCAGTGCAGGCTCATCAGTGCCCATCATTGCTGCCTCATCAGTGGCCATTAGCACTGCCTCATCAGTGGCCATTAGCGCTGCCTCATCACTGGCCATCAGTGCCTGTCAGTGCCCATTAGTGCAGGCACATCCTTATCAGTGACCCCATCAGGGAGCCCCCCCTCTGGGCCGTTCTGGTGGTTGCACCGCTTCTGTCAGAAGCATTCAGCCAGGAAACTGTCATCCCAGTCTGCCCCTGCTCCTCACTCGCCCTCCACTAATTTCCACTCCCCAAATGCGAGCAGGTGAGTGGAAATTTTGAGGGCTGATGTAAAGTATATCAAAAGATGAAGTTCAGCTTTAAATTAAATGGGTAAGGGTTTTTATTGCTTTAAGCTCCCCTACTGTGGAGGTTTTCTTGTCTAATTAGCTTGGTTATTACTGACACCGAGACAGAAACAAAGAGGAAAACCTAACATTTAGAATGGTCATGAGAGCCAAAAGTAAGGGTTAATCATCCAACTGGGACAAATGTTCCAGTGACAACTGTTGGTAATTCCCCTCACTTTGGGGAGGTTCCCTCTCACTTCCTGTTGTTCCTCCAAGACTGAAGGGAAATCTCCCTAGTCTGACATAAATAGCAAAAAAGAACAATCTAATAGTGGTTTTAACCTTCCCTTCTCTATCTAAGGGTTCATTCACACTATGTCCATTGTTCTGTGTTAATCTACATTTTTTTGTGCCCTGTTTACACCACAACACTGCTTTGAAGTGGGTTACTGGTGCACTGCATACAAATGCAGACGTTGCATTTTTACACATAGCAAGGCACCACAACACCATGCCATTTTGTGATACTTCAATAAAAAAAAAAAAAAAGCCTAAACAATACATTGCATTGTAAAAACTCTCTGTCCCTACCCAACAGGCAGTAGCCCACACACGTTTTAATGTGTTAACAAGTCCATGAAACAAACAAAAAAGTTTTGACTATACATACACTTTAAACTTTTCACTATCGCCATACATCTTTAAACTGTGAAGTGGTGGTATTCAGTGCCAGTGAACCAAGTAATGCCTGTGAATATCAGCTCACAGACACAAAGCCAATCCAAGTGGTTCTGAAACTTTGGGATCTCTGTGACTGGTGAAGATAGACAAATCACATCACAGATGTAAACAGTGCAGTACATCTGTGATCTATCCCTTTCACTTACAATAGAGGAAAGGACGAAGAGAGGAACTAATAAATGAATAGCTGTGCAGATCAAAACAGCTGCAGCTGCAAGTAGTTTTTAACACTTTCACCCCTCTTTTCTCTCCTCTACATCTTAACTAAATTCTGCTTCCATCCTTCCACTGTATGTGACCTGTATAATAAACCCCTTTACCACCTCCTTCCTCTTCATATGACCTGTATGCCCTATATCTAGTGCCACCTCAATATGAACATGTTTCTTAATTTTCATAGATTTGTGGCAAAAAATGTTGATTACCTTGGTGTGTCTACTTTCCAAAAATAGGGACATTTTAAGGGTGTTTGCACTGTCCTGGAGTTTTTCTTTTGTTAATGTTTGGTCATTTGTTCCTTTTTATATAGTAAAAAAATAAATAAAAATAAAATGTTTATTGAAAAATAAATTATGTCAAATTAATTTGGGTGCAGTGTTGCATGATGGAGTAATTGTCATCAATTATCACAGCACTAAAAACTGAAAAATGTCCTTCTAATGGAGTACCACAGGCTGGCAATCAAGTGGTTAAATATACTGTTACATGAGATACAGATCTGTCTCAGAAGGGGGCATGTCTCTCTGAAGAGGTCCGAAGCCCCCTGCTGAGTAAGACCTATAGCTTTGCAACAAAGCTGATACTCCCTTCTGATTGGCAAACTCTAGCTTTAACCAATTATGTGTATTTCTCTTCACAATTACATCATTATTTTCAATATCTTACTATTTTGACAATTTTCTGACATTTTCATAATTATACATTGATGTTACTAAACCACTTTCAGCCTAAATCAGCTTAAATTATGTTTAGGGTCCCTTTTAAAGTATCCCTAAATGCTGGCTTTGTTTAATGAATTCTGGATCTGAACACACAGAATTCCAATACACTGTGACAATTTCTTATTAAATCCATATGCTCTTCTTTTAGATCTTCCAATGAAGGCAATAACATAGTAACAGAAAGCCAGAAATACTTACTAAAATGGAGTGTGCCTCTTGGTCATGTAGAGGTTATTGAATATGGGGAAAGTGAGGAGCAAGGAAATCCGTCTCGATTTTCTTCCGTACATGCATCTGAAAAGGTCATTTGTGCCAAACCAAGTAAGTATACATAATCCATTTAGTGGACAAAGGGCACCCTGTGGAATGTCACTACAAGCACGATTCTTCAGATATGATATAGTTGGTTGGTTATTCACTCATAAATTCCTCAATTTAGCGTGTTTTTATTTATTTTATTATTAGTAAATGTATGTGCTTAGGTATGTGTATGTTCTTATAACCCAAAAAGTGTGGCTGTCATGTTCACTTCTTTCAGGATAGGCCTAATTTACACTGGCACTTCTGTGTTTAGCTTTTTCATGTGGTACCCAACTGGTACCCACGTTTAGGGCCTTGTGTGCTCAGAAGACCTGTGTTCTGCAGCTTCATGGGGCCTTAGGCTGGATTCACACCTATGCAGTTTTAGTGCTTTTTGCATTTTGCAGATTTGCACTACAGTCCATTTAACATGGTTTCCTATGGAACACGTTCTGTTGTGCAAATCTGCAAAATGCAAAAAGCACTAAAAATGCATAGGTGTGAATCCAGCCTTAGGCCTCTTTCACACTTTCACACAGGCAGCTGTTCTGCCACTGTTAAAAGCATGTTTTGTTATTTTGAAATTCCAAGACTCCAGGCACAGAGATCACTTGCTGTTGTACATTGCGATTAGCAGCGTTTACGTGCGTTTACATGCGGCTGCGGTGGAATGTTCTTGCCATTTCTGATGTGCTTCCTGTTGTTTTTCTTTCCTCGTTGCCGTTGCTATCCGCAGGTGAAATAGTACACTGTGATTACCTGCGGTTATGTGCAGATAGCTGGGCTAAATCGGTCCTAGACGCAGTCAAATGTTATTTTTTTCTAACCACACAAAACCCCATGTAACGAAACCGTTGCTAAACGCAGTGTGTGAATGGGGCCCTAGGAAAGCATTGTGTGAGTATAGGTGCGGTAGATAACTTCATCTATCCGCAGCTAAAATCTGAATTCTATCTGCCCGTGTGGAAGGGGCCTTACAGTATTATTTGTACAGCTTTCAGCCTTGTTCAGCCCCAGCCTGCCAAAGACTTTGACAAGTTGCCTGCAGTGGTGCTGGATGTTGCACCTGCCAATCCTGGGTGCACTAAAGTGCCCGGAGGGAGGCATTGCAGCTGAATGGCTAAGTGTGCGAGGGGCCTAAAAATTGCCACTAATGAAGTGTGTGACATGTGTGGCTGCTGCAGCATTAGAGAACTTTTACTTTCATTCGGCTGGTACAATACAATAAGCCCTTAACTTCCAGCGCTGAAACTACAGATCTGGCTGTAACACTGATCACAGCGGGTCACTCATTCAGCACCTCTTCCATTCAGAAAACATTTTGCATTCTTTTCACAGAATACAGGCATTTTGTGATTGGGGAAGAGGGGGGGGGGGCTGTGACATTCATGTGCACCTCCTCCATTCAGAATGCCCTCCAAGTTGGGCACTTACTGTACTGTGTGGGCAGTACTCACTTCACTAGTGGCAATTTATTTTTACAGTGCAAATGTCCAAATTCATTTTTGATTACAGTTCAGCTTTCAGTTTGATGAGTTTGTGTCCTTATTTAAATAGAATTTTCAAAGCAGAGATTACTGTGTCCCAATAAATAGGAAAAAATATGCTTTCATTCAATTTTTGTCTGTTGAGATGATTTACATTGACATTGCAGTAACTTTTAGTTTTATAACAATGGTGAATTTATCCGTTTCTTTAATTTTCACATAATGCAAAGTTCTGAACCAGGGACATAAAATATCTCACAAAAGTGAGTACACGCCTCACATTTTTGTAAATATTTTTTATTATATTTTTTTCATGTGACAACACTGAAGAAATGACACTTTGCTACAATGTAAAGTGTACAGCATGTATAACAGTGTAAATTTGCTTTCCCCTCAAAATAACGCAACACACAGCCATTAATGTCTAAACCACTGGCAACAAAAGTGAGTACACCCCTAAGTGAAAATGTCCAAATTGGGCCCAGAGTGTCAATATTTTGTGTGGCCACCATTATTTTCCAGCACTGCCTTCACCCACTTGGGCATGGAGTTCACCAGAGCTTCACAGGTTGCCACTGGAGTCCTCTTCCACTCCTCTATGATGACATCATAGAGCTGATGGATGTTAGAGACCTTGCACTCCTCCACCCTCCACTTGAGGATGCCCCACAGATAGGGTTTAGGTCTGGAGACATGCTTGGCCAGTCCATCACCTTTACCCTCAGCTTCTTTAGCATGGCAGTGGTTGTCTTGGAGGTGTGTTTGGGGTTGTTATGTTGGAATACTGTCCTGCGGCCCAATCTCCGAAGGGAGGGGATCATGCTCTTCTTCAGTATGTCACAGTACATGTTGGCATTCATGGTTCCCTCAATGAACTGTTGCTCCCCAGTGCCGGCAGCACTCATGCAGCACCAGACCATGACACTCCCACCACCATGCTTGACTGTAGGCAAACACTCCCACCACCATGCTTGACTGTAGGCAAGACACACTTGTCTTTGTATTCCTCACCTGGTTGCTGCCACACAAGCTTGACACCATCTGAACCAAATAAGTTTATCTTGATCTCATCATACCTCAGGACATGGTTCCAGTAATCCATGTCCTTAGTCTGCTTGTCTTCAGAAAACTGTTTGCAGGCTTTCTTGTGCATCATCTTTAGAAGAGGCTTCCTTCTGGGATGACAGCCAGGCAGACCAATTTGATGCAGTGTATGGTCTGAGCACTGACAGGCTGATCCCTACCCCTTCAACCTCTGCAGCAATGCT
The DNA here is from genome assembly GCF_042186555.1 of Aquarana catesbeiana. Taxonomy (NCBI): domain Eukaryota; kingdom Metazoa; phylum Chordata; class Amphibia; order Anura; family Ranidae; genus Aquarana; species Aquarana catesbeiana. Next base: position 279,581,090 of record NC_133327.1, read on the forward strand.
GGCAGCACTCATACGTCTATTTCCCAAAGACAGTCTATGGATATGACGCCAAGCACGTGCACTCAACTTCTTTGTTAGACCATGGCAAGGCCTGTTCTGAGTGGAACCTGTCCTGTTAAACCGCTGTATGGTCTTGGCCACCGTGCTGTAGCTCAGTTTCAGGGTCTTGGCAATCTTCTTATAGCCTAGACCATCTTTATGTAGAGCAACAATGTTTTTTTCAGATCCTCAGAGAGTTCTTTGCCATGAGGTGCCATGTTGAACTTCCAGTGACCAGTATGAGAGAGTGACAGTGATAAAACCAAATTTAACACACCTGAGACCTTGTAACACTAACGAGTCACATGACACCAGGGAGGGAAAATGGATAATTGGGCCCAATTTGGACATTTTCACTTAGGGGTGTACTCCCTTTTGTTGGCAGCGGTATAGACATTAATGGCTGTGTGTTGAGTTATTTTGAGGGGACAGCAAATTTACACTGTTATACAAGCTGTACACTCACTACTTTATATTGTAGCAAAGTGTAATTTCTTCAGTGTTGTCACATGAAAGGATATAATAAAATATTTACAAAAATGTGAGGGGTGTACTCACTTTTGTGAGCTACTGTACCTGTAAGGAGAAAAAAAGGAATACTTGCATATCCTGATCTTTTATGCACCACTCAAAGCCGCTCTGATCAGGCATAATGTCCCCTGAAGTCTTCAGAGAGATGGACACTTCTGGCTGTGTCGATCTGTGTTCCTGTGCAGCTCTCACTGGTTCCTGCTAGAGACAATGGTGATGCAGAGCTCAGCAGGAGGAACCATGGAGGTCGAGACATGCAGAAGTATTGGTTTCCTTGTGAAATCCAGGCGCATTTTCTTAGAACTGGAGCAGAGTTTAGTGACACTGGCAACAGGAAAGGTTAGTATTCTGTTTTCTAGATTCAGAGTTTTACATTGTGTGACAGGGTTTCTTTAATAAAGAAATTGTAATCAAAATCAGATAAAGTGGCACAGACAGATCACCATGAATAAACATTGTTGCATATAGATTGCATATAGTTGCTGTCTTCGGAAAAAATACTGGCTAGGACCCGGAAATGCTGGTGTTTGGTTGAGAGAGCAGGAAGGGTAAAGATCAATCACTGCATTAAAGTAGGCTAGGTTAGGTGAGTGACTAAACTACTTGCATAGATTAGCCAGTCAAAAGGAAGCAAAAAAGCAAATTGCATCTTTTAACAGATATATAATAATGTGTTAGTTCTCTATCACCTTCCGTATATAGTAGGCCACAGTACCCTCATCATCTTCTCACCCCTGTGAGTAACATGATTAAAGCTTATGGCCTGCCCTCATTACCCTTGCTTTGCCCAGAAAAGTTTCTACACACAATAAAGCGCATTCTTGGCAATTCATTATACACACTTTAACTGAGCCAGCATTTCTGAATACCAAGTAGCTGTTCAGGATACAGTCTATTCTGGACATCCTTCCAGGACTTTTGCCCTGCACATCAGTCGTGATTTTTGGCTTGCTTTCTTTGTGGCTGTGAGTTTTAAATTCAAACATGGGTCAGTACCTAGAAAAACATTATAAAGCTGTCTTGAGGCAGCTGTAGATTTTGGCATTAATTGGTTTTGTTCCTCTTCTCTGAGGCTGTCTGTTAAATTGTTAAATTTATACATATTTTTTTAAAATAACTTTCGCACGTGACAGCTATGTTTGGATGTAGATTTTTTTCCCATGAAAATTTCTACTAAGGGAATTTACAGTCTTGCCAATCTTCTTATAGCCTAGGCCATCTTTATGTAGAGCAACAATAATTTTTGTTCAGATCCTTAGAGAGTTATTTGCCATGAGGTGCCATGTTGAACTTCCAGTGACCATTATGAGAGAGTGAGAACAATAACTCCAAATATAACACACCTGCTCCCCATTCACACTTGAGAACTTGTAACACTAACATGTCACATGACACCAGGGAGGGAAAATGGTTAATTGGGCCCAATTTGGACATTTTCACTTAGGGGGGTACTCACTTTTGTTGCCAGTGGTTTAGACATTAATGGCTATGTGTTGAGTTATTTTAAGGGGACAGCTAATTTACACTGTTATACAAGCTGTACGCTCACTACTTTACATTGTAGCAAAGTGTCATTTCTCCAGTGTTGTCACATGAAAAGATAGAATAAAATATTTACAAAAATGTGAGAGGTGTACTCACTTTTGTGAGAGACTGTAAATAAAGGGTGTTGTCAGTGTAAAAAGTGGCCAGCCACCTTATAGGCCTTTGTTTATTTTTTAAAGCCTGTTTGTGAACCACTGACCAAACTGAGGTCCAAATGTACTTCAAAATAAAAGATAGGTAAAAAATGAATTGTATGAAAAGAGTATGATCATGTATAATCAAACCATAATTAATGTCTGAGATATGTAAACAGGAATGTACAGTAGTTATATACACATTTATCTTAATTATACAGTGAACAGGCTGAGTATTCATAGATCCTGGGTAATAGGTTGATACCCTCAGGTGACTGGACATTGGCAAAAGTTCTGAGGATACGCCCACTGGGCACCCCTCCCCCCACAACTCTACCCAACTCCATGATTCCTTTTTTTGCTAGTGTCCTAAGGTGATGGACCATTTCTTCCTAGGGGTGAGAAATCACCCCTAGCTCACTAGTTTATTATTTTACTTCAAATCTTAAACTGACTCTTAACTGTTTTCTAATACAACAATAGAAGTAGTGCATCTGGATTAGTGTAAACTTGGGAATTGTACACAAACCCCACACTTTGGGTATGGCCTGTAATGTTGCCTTAGGCACTGGATCCTGCATGAGTGATTACCTCGGCACTTTATGCAACACATGTAACTAGCCGCAGAGTTCTATTCAAGTCCAGGGCCATGGTCAATGCTTATGGAACCAAGTCCCTTAAAACCCCTTCAGGGGTATGCCCACCGTGACAGACTAACGATACAAACTGCTCTCCCTTTAGATCTCTCACTTGGGTTTTAAGGTCAAAGAAATGCCCCTTGGTGAAATTCTCCACTCATAGTGGCCTCCTTTTTAAGGCTGTCCCATTCACCCAATTTCATTTTAGACCTCTCCAACAAAACATTTTGTTGGCATGAAACAAGCTTTCTCCTTCTCTTTATCTACCTTTGCTCCTGTCCAGCCAGGCCAGGAACTCCCTAGCCTAATGATTTCCAACCTGGCCCTGACAACAAGGAGGTTGTTTCTCCCATATCACTGGAAAGTGATAACTACAGATGGCAATTTTTTGGGTTGGGAAGGAATATTCCAATCCCTTGCGGTCCAAGGAATATTGTCCCTGAGACTTTTCTCTAAACTAGCAGCCCTCTCTTAGCCCTTTCTCATCCTTTACAAAGCCAAGGTAATCTTACGACCAAACCCATTCATCCTTCCTAAAGCAACTCCTCTCAAGTGCTTACACTCTTATGCCCCGTACACACGGTCGGATTTTCCCATGGAAAATGTGTGATAGGACCTTGTTGTCGGAAATTCCGACCGTGTGTAGGCTCCATCACACATTTTCCATCGGATTTTCCGACACACAAAGTTTGAGAGCAGGCTATAAAATTTTCCGACAACAAAATCCGTTGTCGGAATTTCCGATTGTGTGTACACAAATCCGACGCACAAAGTGCCATGCATGCTCAGAATAAATAAAAGATGAAAGCTATTGGCTACTGCCCCATTTATAGTCCCGACATACGTGTTTTACGTCACCACGTTCAGAATGATCTGATTTTCCGACAACTTTGTGTGACCGTGTGTATGCAAGACAAGTTTGAGCCAACATTCGTCGGAAAAAATCCTAGGATTTTGTTGTCGGAATGTCCTATCAATGTCCGACCGTGTGTACGGGGCATAAAAGTAAAGGTATTGCAAAAGCATTTTCAAGTCTCTGCTGCTCAGCTTTGTAAGGCCGCCATCTAAACTTCTGTTCATACCCTTTTCAAAGTTCTACCACGTGGGCGTTGAATCTTTTGATGATGCAGATTTCAGCCACAGGGTTTTTGCAGCGACACTCTGAAGTCAGGTCTGTTGACCCTGTTGTTGTTTTTGTTGGGCCTGTTGGCACAGTTCTGTTTGTCTAAATTGTTGCCCACCCTTCTCATGTATTGGGGATGTCCCACGGTCTATGACTGTTCAGCCTGTGGCCAGTATTGGCCAGTATTGCATGATTAGGATAAAGGGGATTTTAAAGTATAACTAAAGGTAAAACTTTTTTTCTTAGTTTTGTATAGAGCGTTCAGGGATTAGAACATCTGTCAGGTATTTTTTTTTTTTTTTGCTGTCTATGCCCTGTTAGGGAGATTCACGTTCTCTATTTGTCTTGTTTACTGTTTTCATTGAATGTGAAAGTAAAAGAAAATTCCATATTTTGGGTTCTCCCCAGAACAGTAATAGAGGCGTTATCCTCCAATGGGGATACTAGTCCTAGTGACCCCTCCTCACCTAGGGTGTCCCTCACTTTAAAGGGATTTCCTCTCACTTTCTGTTTTAGCTATGAAGGGAAAATTCCCAAATGAGACAGATGGCAAAAAACAAACAAAACCAAAACAAACTACAGGGGTTATAACCCTCTCTTACCTATTCAAAATGGGAAAAACAACATTTGCCTGTAGTTCTACTTTCACTTAATTGTAAATTCTATATTTTTAAATATAGTACAGGACACAGTCCACCAGTCACCTGAAAGTATCAGCCTATAGTCCTGGGTCTATGAATGTTCAGTCTGTGTCCTGTGCTGTACTCCAAGATATGGAATTTACAGGCAAGTCAGAATTCATTTGATTATGATCTGGACCAAATAAAATGTTTAAATATTTATTTAAAGTGTATTTTCATTGGAGCCAAATTGGGATAACACCTATAACGCATATTTGGTACATTTTCCAATTCACAGAGCATAACTGTAAAAATATTTTTACATTGCAGCCTACCTTTTTTTTAGATGCTCCTTTCTGGAAACTCCAACACTGAAAATTCCTACTTGGCTCTTTGTTTGAGGTAGCCAGTGAGCTGTGTTTGCTATAATTATATTTGTCCATCCTCTGCTAGCAGATCTCATCTCATTGGTTGTAAACTAGATTTGAACACTGTCATTGACTTCTACATTGTATGGATATTCTGATATTATTAGTGCTGTCAAAAATAATGTACTGTCTTTGCAGTTACTACATCATTATAACACTGTTATAATGGGTAAGACATGTTCTTGACACATATGTATTTCTTTATATCTGCAGATAAATTATACATGGGGCCTGGGCAGCTTTATCATGACTTACAGAATCTGCTTCATGATTTGGATGTTGTCAACCAAATTTCACAACTAATATTGCAATTAAAAGGAAACTATCAGGTAGGAATGTGCACTGTATTTTAAATGTTATTTAGCTGATTACACACACTTTTTTTTTTTTTTTTCAACCTAGCGGTCGGAATGAGAAAAAAAAGATTCCTGCATCCACATGAGCTAGGTGGATGCAGAGATCTCCCCCACTGTGCTTTTCTATTCTGACAGTGTAGACTGCTCTGCTGTCAGAATACACTGATCAGCACTGCAGCCACTGTTTGAAGGAGGTTTTCTAGCAGGACCATTTGTAAGAAGCCGATCTAACAATCAACTTCTGTCAAACTGGGAGGACTACACACAGATCGGAATTCTCTGTTGAACCGGCCACTTTTCAATACAGGTATACCCAGCTTTAGACCTGTGTGAACAGCAAGCTTTTTATGAAACTTTCAGCAAGCTTTTGGCAAGCTTTAAGCAGCTTTCTCTAAGCCTTTAAAGTGTCCTTCAGCTCCTGTTTGTAAATGTTATACACAGATCCTAATGGGAGTGCTGATTGTCACTTTAAGCAAGCTGCTACCAGACTACAGCAGGCTTTCAACAAGCTTCAAGTAGTATGGAAGCCAGCTACTGTAGCAACTTGTTTAACCACTTCAGCCCTGGAAGGATTTGCCCCCTTAATGACCAGGCCATTTTTTGCGATACAGCACTGCGCTGCTTTAACTGACAATTGCGTGGTCGTGCGACACTGTACCCAAACAAAATCGACGTCCTTTTTTCCCACAAATAGAGCTTTCTTTTGGTGGTATTTGATCACCTCTGCGGTTTTTATTTTTTGCGCTATAAACAAATAAAGACTGACAATTTTGAAAAAAATGTTTTTTTTTTAACTTTCTGCTATAATACATATATATATAGATATCTATATATATATATATAGATATCTATATATATATAGATATCTATATATATCTATATCTAGATCTAGATCTATCTATATATATATATATATATATACACTACCGTTCAAAAGTTTGGGGTCACATTGAAATGTCCTTATTTTTGAAGGAAAAGCACTGTACTTTTAAATGAAGCTAACTTTAAACTAGTCCTAACTTTAAACAAATATACTCTATACATTGCTAATGTGGTAAATGACTATTCTAACTGCAAATGTCTAGTTTTTGGTGCAATATCTACATAGGTGTATAGAGGCCCATTTCCAGCAACTATCACTGCAGTGTTCTAATGGTACAATGTGTTTGCTCATTGGCTCAGAAGGCTAATTGATGATTAGCAAACCCTTGTGCAATCATGTTCACACATCTAAAAACAGTCTAGCTCCTTCCAGAAGCTACAAAACTGACCTTCCTGTGAGCAGATTGAGTTTCTGGAGCATCACATTTGTGGGGTCAATTAAACGCTCAAAATGGCCAGAAAAAGAGAACTTTCATCTGAAACTCGACAGTCTATTCTTGTTCTTAGAAATGAAGGCTATTCCATGCGAGAAATTGCAAAGAAATTGAAGATTTCCTACAACGGTGTGTACTACTCCCTTCAGAGGACAGCACAAACAGGCTCTAACCAGAGTAGAAAAAGAAGTGGGAGGCCGCGTTGCACAACTAAGCAAGAAGATAAGCACATTAGAGTCTCTAGTTTGAGAAACAGACGCCTCACAGGTCCCCAACTGGCATCTTCATTAAATAGTACCCGCAAAACACCAGTGTCAACATCTACAGTGAAGAGGCGGCTGCGGGATTTTGGGCTTCAGGGCAGAGTGGCAAAGAAAAAGCCATATCTGAGACTGGCCAATAAAAGAAAAAGATTAAGATGGGCAAAAGAACACAGACATTGGACAGAGGAAGACTGGAAAAAAGTGTTGTGGACGGATGCCAAAGGTGTGCAATGCTGTAATTGCTGCAAAAGGAGGATTCTTTGATGAAAGCAAAGTTTGATGTAAAAACAATGTTATTTCAAATACAAATCATTATTTCTAACCTTGTCAATGTCTTGACTCTATTTTCTATTCATTTCACAACGTATGGTGGTGAATAAGTGTGACTTTTCATGGAAAACACAAAATTGTTTGGGTGACCCCAAACTTTTGAACGGTAGTGTATATATATATATATATATATATATATATATATATATATATATATATATATATATATATCCATATACAGTGGCTTGCGAAAGTATTCGGCCCCCTTGAACTTTTCAACCTTTTGCCACATTTCAGGCTTCAACCATAAAGATATAAAATTTTTATTTTTAGTGAAGAATCACCAACAAGTGGGACACAATTGTGAAGTGGAACGAAATCTTTAGGATTTTTGAAACTTTTTTAACTAATAAAAAAATGAAAAGTGGGGCGTGCAAAATTATTCGGCCCCCTTGCGTTAATACTTTGTAGAGCCACCTTTTGCTGCGATTACAGCTGCAAGTCGCTTGGGGTATGTCTCTATCAGTTTTGCACATCGAGAGACTGAAATTCTTGCCCATTCTTCCTTGCAAAACAGCTCGAGCTCAGTGAGGTTGGATGGAGAGCGTTTGTGAACAGCAGTTTTCAGCTCTTTCCACAGATTCTCGATTGGATTCAGGTCTGGACTTTGACTTGGCCATTCTAACACCTGGATATGTTTATTTGTGAACCATTCCTTTGTAGATTTTGCTGTATGTTTGGGATCATTGTCTTGTTGGAAGATAAATCTCCGTCCCAGTTTCAGGTCTTTTGCAGACTCCAACAGGTTTTCATCCAGAATGGTCCTGTATTTGGCTGCATCCATCTTCCCCTCAATTTTAACCATCTTCCCTGTCCCTGCTGAAGAAAAGCAGGCCCAAACCATGATGCTGCCACCACCATGTTTGACAGTGGGGATGGTGTGTTGAGTGTGATGAGCTGTTTTGCTTTTACACCAAACATATCGTTTTGCATTGTGGCCAAAAAGTTCGATTTTGGTTTCATCGGACCAGAGCACCTTCTTCCACATGTTGGGTGTGTCTCCCAGGTGGCTTGTGGCAAACTTTAGACGAGACTTTTTATGGATATCTTTGAGAAATGGCTTTCTTCTTGCCACTCTTCCATAAAGGCCAGATTTGTGCAGTGTACGACTGATTGTTGTCCTATGGACAGACTCTCCCACCTCAGCTGTAGTTCTCTGCAGTTCATCCAGAGTGAACATGGGCCTCTTGGCTGCATCTCTGATCAGTCTTCTCCTTGTCTGAGCTGAAAGTTTAGAGGGACAGCCAGGTCTTGGTAGATTTGCAGTGGTCTGATACTCCTTCCATTTCAAAATGATCGCTTGCACAGTGCTCCTTGGGATGTTTAAAGCTTGGGAAATCTTTTTGTATCCAAATCCGGCTTTAAACTTCTCCACAACAGTATTACGGACCTGCCTGGTGTGTTCCTTGGTCTTCATGATGCTCTCTGCGCTTTCAACAGAACCCTGAGACTATCACAGAGCAGGTGCATTTATACAGAGACTTGATTACACACAGGTGGATTCTATTTATCACCATCAGTCATTTAGGACAACATTGGATCATTCAGAGATCCTCGCTAAACTTCTGGAGTGAGTTTGCTGCACTGAAAGTAAAGGGGCCGAATAATTTTGCATGCACCACTTTTCAGTTTTTTAATTGCTAAATAAGTTTAAAATATCCAATAGATTTCGTTCCACTTCACAATTGTGTCCCACTTGTTGGTGATTCTTCACAAAAAATTAAAATTTTATATCTTTATGTTTGAAGCCTGAAATGTGGCAAAAGGTTGAAAAGTTCAAGGGGGCCGAATACTTTCGCAAGCCACTGTATCTATATATATAGATAGATATATAGAGATATATCTATCTATATATATAGATATATATATCAAATGTATTCATCATTTTATTCTTCTACATATTTTTGGTAAAAAAAATCGCAATAGGCGTGTATTGATTGGTTTGCGCAAAAGTTATCACGTCTACAAACTATGGGATAGATTTAGGGACTATTATTTTTTTTAATTGTTTTTACTTGTAATGGCGGCGAGCTGCGATTTTTAGCACGACTGCGACATTGTGGCGGACAAATCTGACCCCAAATGACACTTTTTGGGGACCAGTGACACTATTACATTGATATAAAAATGCACTGATCAATGTAAAAATGGCACTGGCAGGGAAGGGGTTAACACTAGGGGGCAATCAAGGGGTTAAGTGTATTCCCTGGGTGTGTTCTAACTATAGGGGAATTGGGCTACCAAGGACATGACAGAGAGAACTGTTCCCGATCACTGGGAACAGAAGATCTCTGACATGTTATCTGGCATAACGTGGAATCCGCTTGTTTACATAGGCAGTTCCCCATTCTGCCTCTGTGCACCACGATCGCTGGTGGACATCAAGTTCGCCGGACCCACGAGCACGCTCCCATGGCGGGCGCACGGCCGCTATCTCCTATGCAAAGAACAACTTACACCTATGGCGGTTTGCGCATATGGTGGCTGGTCAGCAAGCGGTTAAAGTGACAATTGGCACTTCTGTTGAGATCTGTGCTTGACCTTTACAAACTGTAGCTAAAGAATGCTGTAGCGCCGCCCCCCGAAGGCTTAAGAATGTAAGGTTCTATGCTCTGCCCCTCAACTCCAAGAACAGTCTCAGCCCCCCTGGCACATCTGGCAAATAAACGTTATTGTGAACACAACAGCAGATGAAGACAAACTGTAGTAAACCACAAAGTATTTTTACTGGAAAGACTTTCTCAGAAAAAAACAGGCAGTAATAATTCAACCAAGTAGGTAAATATAGCAACTCTGGTATAGGGCAGTATAACATTAAGTCATATGCAAAATATAAACAGCACAATCTCAAACAACTTAAAAGAGAAATATGGGTTTTTTTTGTTTTTTTTTTAAGAATCATACTTACCTAGGTGGATGCAGCATCGGTCCCATGCTGCATCTGTCCCCCAGCACCTCTAACACTGAGAACTGAGCGATTAAAACACTGCCGATTGCTCTGTTCTCACAGCTCCCTGTCAGTCAGCAACTCTCTGCTCTGCCCCCCCATGCTCACTGGAGCGCTGGGCTGGGGAGGGGGGGTGGGAGTGGCCGGCTCAGGCTCTCAGCGGCTTGCTAAAAGGCTGAGCTGGGTGCTGTTACAGGCATGTGGGTGTATCCCGACTTCATTGTCGCGATCTTGCCCGAGCCTGGACCGGCTCTGTAATGTCAGCCGACTGCAGGCTTCAGCCCGCTGTCTGCTGAAAATGGGGCACAGTAGTGCAGAACGAATTGCACTGCTGTGATCCACAGGAGGAGTACAGCCAAACAAGCTTTGGCTGTATTTCTCCTTTAACTGTCTCAAAGGTGACCTATGTGCTCAGACATGAAGGGAAATCAAAATGACTTGTTGCAGGTCAGTCTATTTCCCTAAAGCCCTGAAATCACAGGCCCTGAACTTGTATATGCGTGATACAATATGCAACAATGAGCAATATACACTCTATAATAAAGCTAGAGTTCCTCCTTAACAAGTATGTTTGTCCCTGAGTCACTGCAGGCCTGAATAGGCACTGAAAGTACCTATCCCTTGTAATAGGGAATATTCAGTAGTCCTCAGAGATGAAGCCTTGAGTCTTCAGCTAGCTCTTTGAAAAGGGCCCAATAAGTCCTGGCAAGCATGTTTAAGTGTAATATTTTAGCAGGGTGAAACAGCTGGTGCAAAGGGTCCTCTCACAGAGCTTGATAAAGTGAGTAAAGCAACAGTATATATATTACACACACACACACACACACACACACACTCTAAATAAATGTAAACATTTAAAAAAGTAGTAGGGTAGTGGATGGTGACAGTAGTTTTTTATTTTTATTATTTTGTTTTTGTATTATTTTTTACAATTTAATTTATATTTTTTATTATTTTTAAAAAATTTTTTAGAAGCTTTGGTGAAATATCAGCAGGGGGAATCTGCGCTGCAAGGGGTGATTAGGGTGTGCCCAGGCACACTCAGCACACCCCCTGCGCACACCTATGGTTTGCATGCCGTGTCTTCTTTGAAAAAAAAAAAGGGGGGGGGTTATACACAAGATGGGTTTCTGCCTGCTCACCAATCCTGCGACACCAAGGCCCAAGGGAGAGGTTGTCCTGGAACAGGCATTTTAGGAATGCTTGACTGGCTACCTGAAGGCCCAGCGATGTCTGTGCGGGCACCCACACAGCTAATAGGGTGTCTGAAGCGATGGGTCTGCGTCTGCTCGTGGACCTGCTGGTGGGGAAGCGGTCACGCTGTCCTAGCCAAGGTGTCTACTCTTGGAAGCTGTCCAGGAAGAAGAGCCCCCTTCTCCTGCGTCTGGTTACACCGCTGCGTGGTCCCTTCTCCTTGCTCCCAGGCAGCCTTGTTATGGTTCTAACCATGTTCTCCTCCCCTGGGCTTGCTTTCCAGCTCTCCCTGTGCATGCTGGGGTATGTAGTCTGCCCCCAAGAAATTTACATGGGGCCACTTGGCTTCGGAACTACATGTCCCAAGATCCTCTGCTCCTGCTGTCCTCCTCTTAGATTGGTTCTTTTCCCCCTGCCAACGAGGAAGGAGGGGAGGGAGCAGAGCCAGTGGCTGCACATGCAAGCGCTGCTCTCCTGTAGCAAGCAGTGTGGGGGGGAGACGGAGAGAAATCCCCCGCAGCTGTGACAGTCTGTCTCTGTCAGTGCCAGCGCTGCTGCCTGTGTGTCTGGTGGCACCGCCAGCTGGTGAAGCGGGCGGAGCACCACCCTCTACAGTGCTTTAAAAGCTTCAACAAAACTGACTGAAAGGGTAAAGGTTACCTTTTTCTTTTTGCTTATTTTGTTTAATAGGTAAAGGTTCCTGTAGCGCTGGCTATATGTGGTTTGGTACAAACTGAAGCCCATATGAAAAAGGACTTTGACTACAGAAACATAACAAATAGATCTTTAGTGGCTGTAAACATTTCATTATAAACTGTATAGAAGCCATGGTTTCCACATACTGTACTCATCATGAGAAAATAGTTTGAAACAGCTGTATGCAGTTTGGAATAAATGCCTTTATAATATTTGCTATAGTTGCACTATTCTGCATATGCATCAAAAGCAAAGAAGTAATTTGCATCTCACCACCCATTGTCCTGAAAGGAATAATCCTCCTATTTTTTGGGAAATGAGATGGAATGAAACGTGAATACTTTCTGTTTTAAAGCTTTACTGTACTGTGCTATTTTAAAACTGCAGAAGATTGTAAACCTTTCAATGAGAGAAGTAGTTACTTCAACAGCCTGTATTGGTGTGAGTAAATTCTCTAAATATAATGTTAGATGTAAGATGTAGATGTAAGAATAATGTTAAAAGTGGGAAACAAAGTAAGTGTATGCTTTAAATAGGATCAGCAGTTGACTTTTACTTGAGAATATTTTTTAGGCCTTAAGTATTTAAAAGAAAAGTATGGGAATGTCAAAAAAAATGTAAAAAATCACACTCTCCTAGATGGCTGCAGCTGTCTCCTGCTGGCTCTACCCGGAGAACTGAGCAATCAAACACTGCTGATTGCTCAGTTCCCCCCCTCTGCTCTGAGCAGAGAGCGGTAACTTTCAGTCTCCGGTTCTCTGCTCTGCCCCTCCACAGCTCACTGGAGCACTGGGCTGTGGAGGGGGCAGGAGAAGCTGGCTCAGGCTCTCTGCAGCATGCTGAGAAGAGTTTGAAATCCCACGATCCCGATTTCACCAGGAAGCCGACACTGCACACAGCTAATCACAGACAGTGAGACATTTCCCGGTCGGCAGCTGCACAGATCGGGAAATGTCTCACTCCCTGCGATTAGCCATGTGAAGTGTCGTCTTCCTTGTGGGATTATAGTCAGTAGAATGTATACCTTGTACTGATTCCTAGTGCGGCAGAGGTTAAGACAACCAAGGGGCTGTCACAGGCTCTCATCGAGAGAGACCGACTATGTCAGTCCTTTCAGCCCAGCTGCTTCATATATAAAGCTGTACTACAACTTCTATGAATTAATTAGGATCTATTAATGAAGGCTGCATGGATGATAATTCAGTGATCTTTTAGCCAGCCAGTGTCCACCAATAAGTACAACCTTAGTTTTGAGTGGGCATGTGATATAAATATTTAATATTCTAAAATATTTTTTTTATACATTTTGAATGCTCCTTTGTCACCAAATGCTGTTCTCTAATCTCCATACAGAACTTGAACCAGGTTGTAGCTCAGGATTGGTCTTCAGGTTTACGAAAGCTGATCTTGAAGAAAGAGAATGAAATTCGAGCGGCAGACCGCTGTAGAATTCAGCTCCGGCTTCCTGGCAAACATGACAAGTCAGTGGTATTTTTTTTACTGAAGATAGTTTTCCAGTTAGTGTTCATATTAGAGAAACTGCAAAGCCGTTTTGAATATTCTTTTATCTTATTATCTTAATATGTTCCAGATCAGGACGACCCACTTTCTTCACAGCAGTGTTTAATACTTTTACCCCTGCTGCAAAGCAGTCATGGATCAATAACTTGCAGATGGCTAAACTTGCACTTGGTAAGTTGCACATCCTTAAATGTTCTGTGCTGATTATACAGAAACACTGTTAGTTGTGTTTGAGAGGTATATTAAGTAATTGTATTTTGATCAAACATATAGTAGTTTTAGTGATTATTTATTGGATTTTGACGTTATGAGAGAGAGAAAAGAATGATTCTATAATGGCTCTTTTTCTCTGCTGGTTTGTAATGGAGTTGAAAATATGGTTCATACTAACCACTTATAGCAGTCAGTTTGTCAGTGCATGTTATGGATATAACTGCATAACAATAGGAGCATCAGTGGATGCAAATATTACTGGGCCTCAACTGAAGTAATGGCAGTCAATCAGCATAGCAGCCAAGGAAGTTGAATTTTCAGGAGTAGAGGTCAGCAGTGTTAGCCACCATATCTCCTTTTGAATTTTGAGGTTCACCTAAAAATGGGTGTGAGTTGTCTGAATATTTTGTTATTGGTTTAGAGCAAGGGTTTCTTCCCGGGGGACATTTTGGACTCTCTCAGAGAGCACCCTTCCTGTAGGACTACAATTACTGACAACTTGCTCATTTAAAGCAAGGCGAAACAATAATAACCAAGATGTTTATTATGGAAAGCTTCTTGAACTTAGATTGTTGTGTGACTGACCACTATAACCTTACCCTTTTTACAATTCGTTCTGCTGCTTGGTCATAACAGCCTATGTGTATGTTTGAATCAAAATTTCTTCTTGAAATCACAAATCTTGAAAGATGTAGTTCAACACATTTTGTATTATGGACAATGGTTTCCTAGATAACTTTCAATTTTTTTTTTACCATTACCTTGAAGCTTTTATAGTTATCCTTTATCCTTTTCAGAAGGAATTCTCAGGCAATTAATACAATATATTTAATATAGTTTAAGAATTAAATCATAAATATTCCAGATCTGCAGGATTCCCCATTGGAGTTCTTGCTGTACGTGCCATCCACTCCTCTAAGCCTTTACCGTAAATCGATTCTCCCACACCTCTTAAATGCTGCCTGGCGTCTGATTCCCATACATTGGAAGTCGGCCCATGTTCCAGGGCGACCCGACTGGGTGCGTCTGCTCAACTCTTTCATGGCAGCGGAGGAGTGAATGCCGAAGTGCTAGGACAGGTATGACAAATTTTTTACGCTATATGGGCCACTTGGATACATTATATGTCTAATATGACGCAGACGCCACCTACTGCCACTCCCAGGCAGGCTGATTAGAGGATAATTTCTCGGAGGGTGAGACCTGCGCTCCTCAAACCGCTAGGTTCTCTTTAATAGTTACAGATTTGCACCTACTGCTGTTTTGCTGCTTGATCGTTCTGTTCTTTGTTCTCAGATATGCCCATCCCTCGTCTCCCCTTCCCCCACCATTTCACTTTGGGTTATATTGGATGCAGCACGCAAGGTGTTGTACCCTATATGTGAGAATGCAATCCTGTTCTGATACAATGGTTAATATGCCTAAAAGCCCCTCTGTGGCTGGGGTATAACTTGATGAAGTCATATGAGGCTAGCTAACTGAATGTATCAGTGTTTTTTTTTTTGCTCCTGTAACCCAATGTCCTCCCTTGTCCCCCCTATGTTCCCCCTGGGCACTTATTGTTTTTTCTTATTTCTGGGTTGTTGTGTTTTGCTTTTCTCAATGTATGTTATTTTAAAAATATAAAACAGAGATTATACAAAAAAAATCATAAATATTCCTTATAAACTTACTTCCAGAAAACTTCGCTAGATGACTGTGTCATAAGATATTTTTTATTGAAAACTGAATTTTAAGAATGATATACTAAAATTATACAGTAATAACCTACTTGATATATTGTAAAGCATACATCTATTCCTGAAATCTGTGAGGTGTTGAGCTGTTGAAGCCCAACACCCCCCCCCCATTCTGGTTCTGACATGAGGAAGGAATACCTCGGTTCTTGCATAAGCCTCTTCATGACTGCCTACTCCTAAAGAGGAATGCTGCTAAGTACTATTTGCATATTAGCCACAGTGCAATTAAATTGATCTCTAATATGATATCTTCTACCTGCATACTTGATCCTATTCCCACCCATTTATTTAAATCCTGTTTTAGTTCTCTATGCCCCATTATTCTCAATATCATAAATGACTCCCTTTATGCCAACAATACTCAAAACTGCTATCACCCCGGTACCAAAAAAACCCTCAACATGGCACTGGACAATTTAAACAACCCCCCCCCAACCTACCCCACTTTGCCAAGATCCTCGAGCAGGCTGTGATATCTCAATTACATAACCACGTGACTTTAAATAACCTATGTGAACCCCTCCAATCTGGTTTTCGGCCACTGCACAGCACAGAAACCACCTAGGTCAAAGTCACCAGGCTCACTAACTATTCGTATTCTACTGTATCTTAGTTCTGCCTTTGATACTGTAGACCACAATCTTTTAATCTTTTGCATTGAAACCATTTTTGGATTCTCAGAATTGGCTCTGAAATGGATTAAGTCATCATGGGCATCACTCCCTTATAGTTTCAAGGAACACATATGCCAAACATTAAGACATTTTTAATGTCAAAAATAACACATGCTGTATTTCATATATTTATTTTGTGTATTACAGATTTATTATTACATTGTAAACATGATAGACCTTATAAAATATCGTTATATGACATAGACATAATCAATAAAATAAACTTATTTACTACGGCCTTCATTTATCCTTGAAAGCCAGCTTCTGCATAAATGTGGCATTCAATACATATAATACATAAATAATCTTATACATGGTTAGAATAGTCACTATTTTTCTTCTTCCTATATGTGTGGTGACTTATGTAGCATAGTACAGAAGAAGCAGCTTAATTTTGACACTTCTAAAACAGTTCTGTTATAATAATCTACATATACTGTACCTGAAAGGACAGGGGCAACACTTTCTAGTAGGGGGCGCAGGGGTAGAGATACTCAAATGATCTGGAGTAAACCATAATCTTCTTATAACCCACAGGTAGACATACCTTTAACAGTTTTATCCACATGTAGACAATAGGAGATGATCTGAGTGGCTGTAGAATATCATGCACCTCATCCCGTTTAGTGAAGATCAAGAAAGAGGAGGATTGGGATTATCGCGGTGCTTGTAATGAATACTGCATAAAGAGTTAAATAAAAAAATATAGTTTCTTTATTGATTCAAAATGAAGAGAAAGAGCAAGAATTTCAATTAAAACCAATATAGAGCATATAAATATACATAGTACATGTACTGGGTCGCTGGTGTCCCAAGAAAGGAAGGTGGTCACAGATAGATGTTAAGTCCCAACATGTTTCGCCAATGATGGATTTCTCAGAGGATAATGTGGGACCACCACAAATAATCCAGCTCTAACACAAAATACAAGCCAAAATATCAATGATTATACAAATAATGACCATAAATGTAAGAGAAACAAACTTTTGTCATGACTTCAAGAAAATATATAGCACATACTTCGATCAATCCCGGGACCAGCAGATGGATAAATTGGGGGGACGCCCCCAGGGGAAAAAAAGGGGGGTTTTTGGGTGTCAAAAAAGGCCCCAGCCAAGGAGTGCACGGTTGCAGGAAGTGGATAAGAACCCAGCTAAAGTGTGTAAAGACAGACCAAAGAATTAATTAATATATATACATTCTGGACAGAGAACAAAGTCCAGTTATATGGGCCAATAAGAGGAGATCCTCTTATTGGCCAATAAGGTCTCCTGTTATTGGCCCATATAATTGGACTTTTGTTCTCTGTCCAGAATGTATATATATTAATTAATTCTTTGGTCTGTCTTTACACACTTTAGCTGGGTTCTTATCTACCTCCTGCGACTGTGCACGGTCTCCCTTGCGCTATCCTTGGCTGGGGTCTTTTTTTAAACCCCAAAAATGCCCCTCTTTTCCCCTGGGGGGGTCCCCCCAATGTATCCATCTCCTGGTCCGGGATTGATGGAGGTATGTGCTATATATTTTCCTGAAGTCATGACAAAAGTTTGTTTCACTTACATTTATGGTCATTATTTATATAATCATTGATATTTTGCCTTGTATTTTGTGTTAGAGCTGGATTATTTGTGGTGGTCAAACATTATCTCCTGAGGAAGCCATCATTGGCGAAACATGTTGGGACTTAACATCTATCTGTGACCACCTTCCTTTCTTGGAACACCAGCGACCCAGTACATGTACTATGTATATGCTCTATATTGGTTTTAATTGAAATTCTTGCCCTTTCTCTTCATTTTGTATCAATAAAGAAGTTGAATTGTAAAAAAAAAAATTCAAACTTTTTTGAAGGTAGGATTTTTAAAAAAGATGTGCTTTGAATGGTATGTATTAAAAAAATTGATATGAATAGTAAAAAAGACATCTTTCAGTATAGAAAAAGTATAAACTTAAAGTGTCATTAAACCCAAAACTTATTTTAACATGTTTACATTTAACATTACATTATATGCATATTAACAAATGCATTATTATATTAAATTAGTAAAGAGTAATCAAAGCCTGGTTCATTCTGCTGTTCAGTTTCACTTTCTTGTTCTCTGTTTCAACACTGGTGCATCCGATCCTATGGCTTTGCCATTGCTACCTGTATTGTAATATACACGTAAGTAAAAAAAGTCCTTAGTCCATCTAGACACAGTTCCAATACTCAAAGCAGCGCTCAAATCACATAAATGAAGTATGACCAGCATTCTCATGTAAAAACATATGGGAAATCAGTAGTATGTTGATAGGTGATGAGACAGTTTAATTGATAGGTGAAGGATTCTACTTAATGATTGATAGGCATATACCATCCACCAGAGTCCACACCACGTGAAACACACTCCCCTAGGGGTTCACACCCACCGAAGGGATGTAATTCAAAAGCCTTGAACACACCAGGTGTCTCCCGTTTGGTCCGGTTATCTCAAACAGCTCATCGCCCAGGATGGTTTAGTCATGTAAAAAAAGGCTCCACATAGCGTGATACCGTTTTAACAGTTTATTCAAGGCGACCACCCCCTTAAAACCACACTTACACAACATAAATTGTAACAGGCTTTTGGTTAAATAATCAAGCTGTGTGTTATCACCAATCAGTATGGAATGCTGTCTGCCATCCACCGCATCCACTGCGTTGAAAGTATCTGGCTGTTCCTTCCTGGTAGGAAGTTTTGCGTTTGGCTAATCCTCTTACCAAACGCGAAACAAAATGGATCTTTCTCACTGATACCCTTGTACCCAATGTGGAACTTGATGTCGACTGTTTTATCAGGGATATAAAGGTTTTATTTATGAATTTCTGTTTTTTTAATTGTTATATTAAATTAATCATTTACCAATGTTGGCGTTAGTATAATCAACAACCCCTTGATCTTCTCTTTTCTTATAGTTCTTATATTTCCTATATTTCTTATATATATATTTTACATTTTAGACTTATTTATTCTGGTTTGTCGTTGCATTCATATTGCATTTATATTACATATGTTTCACTTGCCGGGAGATATCCATGATTGAGCTTTACTAGGTAGTATCTGGGTTTGCTAGTATGTCAGTTTGCTAGAAATTTAGACTTGGATTGATTTATTGGATTGGATTGAACTCAAACAGACATGTAGAAAAAAGGAGGAGGGAAGGGACCCGAGGAGTTCAAAATGGGGAAAAAAAAGAAAAGGCAGGCTGAGGCCTTCACCTATTAATATGAAAATGTGTTTAATGGTATCAAAATTTAATGTGAAAAGATAACAGGCAGATTATGTGAAAAATAAAAAAACATTAAGAACAATGTGGCCACTTGTGTACACACAGGCCCAGAAAAAGTCACTCCAGTGTAAAGCGTATTATGCCACAAGTGTCATAACAGTTCAACAGCTTCAAAAGCATGTGTAAGTGGGATCAGGGGGGAGATCAGAAGACAGGTGTCATCCAGTGGTGTCAGCCGTTCATTGGTTTATACAGGCTCACTGCAGACTTCTGTCAGCTCAATTTCTGAGATCTACCAGATGAATAGTGATAAATGCATAGTTTATGAGCAGTACCACATATCATAACAGTTCAACAACTTTAGCAAGCATTTGTGAATGGGATCAGGGGAGAGAGCAAAGGACAGATAACGTCCAGTGGTGTCAGCCATGCATTGGCTTATACAGACACACTGTAGACTTCTGTCAGCTCAATTTCCAAGATCTACCCAACAGACAAACATAAATATTGGTTATGTGCAGTATAGCGTCCACTGGGATAAAACACCCTGGGTATGGGTGTTGTGGGAGGACAAGTCACCTGGTTGAGTGGAGATGATGTATATGATGGGAATACATATGGCTTGGGAGTCAGTGTAATTGTGTAATTAATACTCAGCCATCCGTTTCATAGGATATAGATCAATGCTTTTTATAATGTGGTGGTTCTCTAGAAGTGGGATGGTGTGAATTACTCACTTTAAGTAGATCAGAGATGACTGCTACAGTTCAGGAGATGAGTCATGCAATATCCAGGAGTGATGTGACCGTCTACCAGTATGGTAGGTGCGGTGGTTTTCAGCGCTGGAGGTATTCCCAGTGTAGTCGTGAGGTGCCGTACTGCACGTGGGCAGCGTGAAGGTTTCCTCCGGTGCGGTGGAAGCCTCGGTAGGTACCATACAGGTCACCCACCATAGATACACACCACAAGCATTGCCATAAAACATCTTGGTTCCACCTGACCATATGGGAGCCAGCAATACTCGAAGGGTTACCAAGACAGAGGCCTCAGGAGGCTTATACATGCTCAAAAAAACATTTGCCTCTGATGGAGTACAATTGTACAGAGGCTTCAAAAACTTTAAAGTGCTCAGATATTGCAAGTACCTGGGATGAAGTGAAGTGATCCAAACATCCCAAAGACCAAAGTGCAAATAAGGATATGATTTTTTTTACATAATTAGGCTCCATGCACACTGGACGTTAAAATAACGTTATAAAAACGCCAGTAGCTTTGCAGTGAGTCTTTCAACGTTTTTTAACTTTTTGCAATAGCGTTTTGTAGCGTTTTTCCACGTAAGTGGTTTTTATGGTTTTTTTTTTTATTTTTTTATTTTTTTTTTATCAATGGATCAAAAACGCTAAAAAATGCTGGTGAACCATGTTTTTATCAGCGTTTGGCGTTTTTTGTGGTCAGAAAAACGACTCCTGAACGCAATTTTATGGTGTTCAGAAAACAGCCCATAAACTCCATTGCTGGTAAACATCTAAAAATGTCCATGTGTGCATGGACTCATAGGATAACATAGAGGGGAGTTTATGGGCTGTTAAAAAAACGCCCAAACTCCCAAAAACAGACGTTTATGAGCTTCAGTGTGCATGGAGCCTTATACTAAATAACTATACCACTTTACAGTAATGGATTGTGACATACCTAAATACCTGATACCCTACATATTTAAGTATGTCACAATGCATTACTTCAAAGTGGTATATTTATTTAGTATAGTCCTCAATCTGCCCTGAAGAAGCCACTGGTGAAGCGCGTTGACATAAGAAGATGACTCACCACAAAGCCCTTCGTTACCTTTTATATACTATACAGTAAATTGTGTAGGCCAGATTGTTGGTAACTAGCTATCCGTTATTTATTTAGAACAAGGAATTATGTATAAGATATACAATGCATCTGATATGGGGATGTTTTTAGGATTGGACTCATTACAGTTTTGAACAAATATTTATAAATAATAAAGATTTGTCAATTTTTTTTCTTTAAACTTGTAGTCTCAATTGTACCAGTAAAGTCCAACACTAGTTTTTTTTTTTTAGTTTATTGTAAAGCAACAAGTGAAGGAAAATCTGTCAATGGGGACGCCTGTTCTTGTGACCACTCTCTAGAATGGAAATTCTGTTAATTTTTTTACTGATTTCCTCTTATTTTCTGTTGCATTTCTAGGAATGAAAATTAAAAAATATATGTCTCCAGTGGGACACAGGCAAAAAAATAACTTAATAGGTGTTTTAAGTATTACCTACTCATTTTAAAACATTTAAACATTTTTAAAAATTTGGCCTTGTATAAACATTAATATGATAAGCAAGAGACTTCGATAAGACCATTCAACATTTTGCTTTCAGTCCACTTTTTGTATATTATAGGTTATTTTTAAAATAGACAATGTTACATTTTTGTCACACATAATTCAGACATAAGCATTATTCTAACAAAACATACCAGAGCCTGTAGTTTATGAAAAGACTAGAAGGTGTGAGGAAAAACACTTTTCCTTTAAACTGTCTAGCTGGTTGAAAATGGTCACAGGCATTTTTCCCATACACTTTTATAGGTTGTTCATACTGATGTAATAATGGAATGCAAAGTACAGTTGTCATGTGCTATATGTAATGAGTCTATCAAACGTCATTGTTCTCCTATGACTGTAGTGAAGTTGTAGTGATTTTGGTTGGTATGGGTTACTGCACTTGGACACTGTGAATATTTTTGTAGCTTTATTAAATTAACTCCTTGTCCTTTTTGCTTGGAATCCCTTGTTCTGATGAACAGCAAAAAAGTTGAAAAACCTTAAAACTGACTGGATCCCACATTTTCTTTTCTGGTTAACTTTATTACAGATGAGGAGAACCAGCTGGGTTGGTTCTGCCTAGAGGATGAGGGAAATCAGGTCAAAAAGGAAAAGCACCCCTTGCTTGTTAAGTATTTGCCAGTAATCATGGCAAAGCAACAAGAATTTAAGGTAAGACATTTTTAGAACGCAGACATCAGCATGTTTCGAGGTCATGAAGAGAACCACACATCCTTCCTGCACAGCCTTTTTGTAAACACATCTTTGCAAAAAGGTTTTATTTTTCTTTATATAATAACTCCATGTTATGGAGTTATTATATAAAGGATGCAGATTGCAGACTCCCATCTGGCCTTGTCAGTAAATGTGTAATGTACCAGCAGTGGTGTCTCACAGATGCCAGTGCACATGCTTTACACGCCAGGCAACGACGTGTGACCTTATTTATAGTGCTCTCTTACCTTCCTCATGATTGATGTCCCTGCAGGTTAATGATATCTACTGTATATGATTTAAGGATATTTATAGACCCAGGTATGGACGTGATGTTCTGTGACCCAATTAGCATTTCCCTGATTTATTTTCAGATTGAATGTGCTGTCTATAACCCTGAACATTATTTCGGTAGTGAAAATGATCCAGATACACTTTCCATGCATCATGGGTTTTTGTGGGTAAGTGAACTCTTTTAACGTTTTTGATTTATTATCGTAGTACAGACAATTGTATATTATATACTAAAATGGATTGTTTATTTTGATTAAAAAATATTAAAATACAAACCGCTAAATAAGACATAGCAATTCAAAAGATGTTTCCATTAGTATGATTGCTTCTTTTGTGGAGGGGGCATAGATCTTACAGTGTTAGGTGGTAAGAAAAATCTTCTGAAGCATCCCGTAGCTTCTTTTAGATTATGCTGTAAAAAATGACTTGGAGCTGTTGGAACTGTCTGAGACAGCTCATTCACTGTACTGAGAGCATTCAGAGAGCACACTCTCAGCACAGAAAAACAGTTCCCCAGGATGCATATGTGCAGCAACTTGACATTAGGGCCCTAGTGCCCACCCTGCTGTTGCATGTGTACCTACAGCCAGTGAGAACTATGGAACGCCCCTTCCCCACCAACACACTAAAGCTGGTTACACACTGACTTTCAGTCTGTGTACAGAAGTCTGTCTGACAGAAGCCAGTCTAACAACTGGCTTCTGTCGAAGGGACATGCTGGAAAATCAGTGCTCGCAGTCAGTGGGGGGTGTGGACTCCCCCTGTCAGAACAACAATAGCACAGTAAGGGGAGATCACCACACCAACATTGCTTATGTTGGTACAGCGTTCTGTCATGTATTGGGCATATAAGGTCCATTCACACCAGTAGACACACATTGTAGTGCACAAAATACAGGTGCTGTAGTGCATTTTGCATATGTACTGCAGTTGTTATAACACAAGGCAGTGCTAATTTGTTTTTGTTTTTTTTTGTTTTTTCTTTTTTTAAAACTATTTTTAAACTCCTTTTAATTATTTATATTCATTCAACACTATGTGCAGCAGCGCGTTGTGATGCGTCCCCGTGCAGTGTTGGGATAAAATATGTGCCCAAATAATTTTATCACAACGCAGTGCATACACAGCAATACAGATTGACATTACCACAAGGCATCAGTGTTAAACCAACCTCCAGATTTACAGCAATATTTGCTTATTTACAGTTTTGCATATGGTCGCTTTTCACTATTTTTCAAAAGGCATTTAAAATTTACAAATGATTTATTAACTTAATACAGGTTTAATTTTTAGACTTAGTTGTGAAAATAATATTGGTTTGATAAGCATTTGCGCAGCTATCACTTGATCTACAAAATCAGTCGTATCTTTTTATTCTACTGGTCCCATTCTTTCAGAAAATGTATGATTTGGGGTGTTTTTTGCAAACTTAAAAAGCTGTAATTGAAAAATAGAAAAAGTGAAATATTGCAAAAATAGTCTGGCCACCTTAGGTTAATAATGGCGCACAGAGCCTGGCAGCAAATGGGTGAGCGAATGTATGAAGATTATATCCAATACTTTCAAGTACATACATTGTGCATAGATACCTTATTTTCTTCTACATAAAAAAATAGTTTGGGGGAAAAATAGTGTCACGCCCTCCTCTAGTTAAGCTAGAAAATGTTTGTTTTTGATTGTTATGATGAATGGAGCAGTGATTGATTGTGTTGGTCTGTTCAGGGTTTCCTGAGCTGAGGATTTGATTACTCACACCTGCCTCTGGAAGGAAGCGTCCAGAAGGATGCTGGGGAGGTGATACATATGCAGGAGGCTTGAACAGAATGTTCTTTTGCTTTAAGGGAGGAATCAGGTTCTCTTGGGGCTGCTACCCCTGAAGGCTGTTCCACTAAGACAGTAAGCTCCATTCTAGGTCTTATCAGCTGCTGGGCTGAGGGTCTGGGGAAGTTTGCTGGATGATTACATTTGTTGTGCTGAAGTTCTTGGCCTGGAGATGGATCTAGTTAATCTCCCCCACTCAGGATCTACCTGTGGATGCTGGGTGGCAGACAGCTCCTGGGATACTGTGAGTAAAGATCTTGCTGGGGATTGTTAGTTGTGCAAGTGGCAAAAAGGGAACTAAGTGAAGAAAATTGCTATATGGACTGCTGTGGTAGGGTCCTAGATATATTGGCCGTCCCCTGCTACCTCCAGAAAAGCTGCTATTTGAAAGATTAGAGAGAAGTTTGTCATGCTATCATTGTTACTAACCGTTTTGGAGTATCCTGTGACTTTAAACCCCTCCCTGTTAATGTTCTTCAGCAATAAATCCTAAAAGGACATCCTCTAGACTGAGTCTAAATTACCAGTGTGCATGGGATTGAGCTTGTGTGACTGTCAGCCTCTGTGCTACTTGGGAGAACCTGTCTATTCTCAGCAGCCCCTCCGGGGAGTGACTGCTGCAGCAGCATTGTGAGTTGATTCATTTCTGCAGGGCTGGTTGTAGCAATAGTGGTTTCTGTTGATCTCTCTTTAGTGCAGTGCCCTCCTGTGGACATCACTACCCTCTATCTTAAATGCTGTTGTTCACATTTATGAACACTTGGCTGACTATTGGAAGAGACCAAGACACAACTTGAAATATTAAAATATGTCCACTGACAGTAGTGGTCAGTTAGCGAACAGTATTGATGAAATGTTCTTTTTTAAAGGAACCAGGGAGGACAGAAACATGAGAACTGCCATTACTGGCTTGTTTTTGAAGGTGCATGTTCCAGGACTGTCATATTTCTCCATGCTTCGCTGCTTAGTGAGCCACTGATCTGGAGCAAGCATATGCAGATCAGGTGCTCCAGTTACCTTTATGTCATATGTTAGTGGCTTACTATGTAACAAAGGAAAATTACAGATAACAACATATTTAAAATCAAGTAATCGTAACAAAGGGAAATTACAGATAACTACATATTTAAAATGAAGTAATCAGTTGAAGCTTCTTTGTTTCTGTCCTGAGTTTACTTATCTCACGGGTGTCATATAAGAAAATATTGCACAATTTTATTTTTCCTGGGTATACATTTTCTAGCACTCTTACAACTTTGTAAATTACATTTATCTAGTAAATTACAGACAGCCCCCATAAGAACAGGGGGTAACAGCTTTTCAATGAACTTCTTAGTTCTAAAGCTCATTCTGTGACATTGAATGTGGAAGTTAATACCTGTGAAATAAGAGTTGAACGAAAGAATGAGACCCCTTCTGTTGATGTATAAACAGTGAGTACATATGGAGCTGCGAAAATCAAAAGGTGGCTCTTTGTTGTGTGTTTTACTTAGATTGGCAGCTGCACTAATCAGATGGGTCAGATTGCTGTTGTTTCACTTCACAACCGTAGCCCGAAGGTGATAGAGTGTTTCAATGTAGAATCACGCATACTCTGCATGGTCTGTGTCCCTGAGGAAGAAAGGCACAAACAATTAAGTGATGTCCCAGATTCCGAATGTGGTTCTTCTTCGCGAGCACCAGATGTGCCCACGATTTGCCTGGGCATGGAAGAAGGAAGGTAAATGTTATTTATTCTGATATATCTGCTTTAAGTCACAATGACTGTTAGATATTAGCGAAGGAACTGTGAACTATTCAGCTGTAACAGTGTTTCTAAGATATTCCTGGCAAAAGTAATACCTTCTTGAAATTCAATTTTGTGGCTCTTTCTAAAAACAGATTTTATGCTAATTAGAGAAGATTCAACAACTTTAAGTACTCAGATTTAACTTCCTGGTTGCCTAGATACTGGTACTTATGTAATATATATGTGCATATTAAAAATCTAAGACAGATGCTGTCTTAAAGTGAACCAGCAAGAACTGAAGCCTGTCAATGCTCAGCTCTTAAAACTAATGCTATTTCTAGACCAAAGCACACCTTTTCAGCATTATACATGAGTATAGCTATAATCTGATGGGTATTGATTTATGACTGCTATGAATTTTAGGTGATGGTTATAACATTTACAGAGTATAGAAAGATGCCCTTGCTATATCAACTTAATGTTTGCCTTGCACTTTTTCTAGCATATGTGTCTACAAAAGTAGCCAAGGATCAAAAAAAGTTCGTCTGCAGCACTTTTTCACTCCAGAGAAATCTACCGTCATGAGTCTTGCCAGCGTGTCCCACACTTTATATGCAGGTCTTGTAAATGGAAGTCTTGCAATCTACACAAAGATGGAAGGTAAAATAACATCAATATGACTAGCTTCATATCTTTTAACATCTTAAGACTCACAAAAGCAAGGAATTTACAATATAAATCCATGCATACAGCTAAATACATGGTTGAATGGACACTGCTTTCTTGGTCAGCTTTGCTCACTGGATAGAGGTGATGATGCCAATTCACAGTCCACTAAGAAGGGTGGAGGCAGATAGGTAAAGACCTTCATACCTCAAATGTAGCCCAATCTCTCAGTTCTTGCAAAACAATCTGCCCAAGGCTAGGCAATGGTTTACAGATTGTACATCTCCAGCACCAAAGTAAATGTTTCACATGTGTCTGCTCTGACTATAGAGAATAATGGTTCAAGTAGAAATCCTATTCTCTCCCTTTGGGCCTGGTTGATATCTATGTGTTGCTATTTACTGTGAAAGGGAACCTATATGGGCCCATTCACAACTACGAATATGTGGTACCAGGGGTACTACAATGCATGTAGGACAAAGTGATTCCTGCCAGAGGTTTGTTTACAATTTGTTGAGTAGGGCAAGGTGAATCAGGATATGGTGTGTTTTTGAAAGAATATTTGTAACAACTAACAAGAAGGATGGTAAACTTCACAAAGGTAAAGTTATGCCTTTCTATATTGTGTTAGCTGAGTTACTATAAATTACCTTGACATAAAGAAAAGTCTTTTTTTTTTTTTTTTTTTGTGGCTGCTGGCTGTTGGCTGCACCAGCCCTGCTGAATGTCAAGGAAGATTAATACTGGGAGTGCCTACTTGGTATATAAACATGTACGGGGTTCTGAAATTGGTGCATTATGATTAGTCCATAGAAGAATTATGCAGTACTATCATTTGACCACCATCTCATGTCTATAAACTACATACATTAGGATATTAGGATTCAGGCAAGTGCTAATTTGCACATTATCAATTCTCCTAGAATCTGTAAGACCAAAGAAAACCAGTTGTACTTCATTAATTGGCTGATTGTGGTTTGGAGCCAGTATAGTGCAGAAGTCTGTAATGTACAATGTAGTATATATATATATATATATATATATATATATATATATATTATTATTATTATTATTATTCAGGATTTATATAGCGCCAACAGTTTACGCAGCGCTTTAATGCAATATATATAATGCAAGAGTATGTACTGTACAATAGTGTTTATAGTGCAGTATTCTGTAATGTACATTCTTTTGTTTATAGTGCAAGAGTGTGTCATGTACAGTATAGGGTATACAGTGCAGGAGTCATTTAAGCTGTCCATAGACAGTTTTTTCTTGTTAAAGCAGAACATCCCCCATTAGTACTCCACACACACACACACACACACACTAAACACACACTAAACACTATACAGTTATTACATTTGTGAAATTCCTTAATATAAGAGAAAATTCCAATTTCATTTTGAGGAAATCAGCTTTCTAATTCAAAAACTGCAGCATCTATTCTGGCAAGGAGAAGGTGTTGACACAGGGATTAC
The DNA here is from genome assembly GCF_042186555.1 of Aquarana catesbeiana. Classification (NCBI taxonomy): domain Eukaryota; kingdom Metazoa; phylum Chordata; class Amphibia; order Anura; family Ranidae; genus Aquarana; species Aquarana catesbeiana. Next base: position 279,609,695 of record NC_133327.1, read on the forward strand.
ATCATATCCTCTTCTCTCTCTCTCTCTACACTGTAATCAAACTACACTTCCCATCATCCTTTATGAATGTGGGAGGTACACTAGGTCTTTACATGTAAATGTGAACAAGCCCACTTCAGCAGAAATCACACCCCTCATTCTAGAGGCACTACTCTGTAACACACAAAGCAGGATAGGTAGGTTACAGCTTTATAAATACAAAGCATGTCTGTTCTCTGCCATACAGCCACAACAGCAGATAAACCTATTGCCCTTACTTGCTTTATGCAATCATTACAAAACTATAGACACATCCCATAATTATATATAATACACACTGTACTCTGCTGTAATTCAGTATTATAAATATTCCTCCTCCTGCTGTAGCTTTATGAGATTTTTCTAACAGCAATTAGTGCTTGTATTGTGTATGAGAACATCCCTATCCACATCATCCGCAAGGGCCATGCTGTTTTATTTCAGCATGTGACAAGTAAATGTTGGCATGAGAAAAAAACAAAAAAAAGCAGCGCCAACTTACTAATCAATAACACAATAATGGTGGAACCCTCTAATGTATGGAAATCTCAATAAGCTTCAATACCACCACAATACCGGTCTCTGTGATATGTAACTTCACATATAATACACATCACACGAAAAATAAGACATAAAAAAATGACTGTAAACTTTGCAGGGATGTGGAAACCCCTCCTACAGATATTTGGCTATGTGCGGTCTCACCAGTGCCACGAGTGCAGTCTCATCCGCACCATGTGTGCAGTCTCACCAATACCATATGTGCGGTCTCACTATTGACATGTGTGCAGTCTCACCAGTACCATATGTGCAGTCTCATCATTGCCATGTGTGCTATCTCACCAGTACCATATGTGCAGTCTCATCTTTGCCATGTGTGCTGTCTCACCAGTACCATATGTGCGGTCTTATCATTGCCATGTGTGCGGTCTCACCAATACCATATGTGCGGTCTCACTATTGCCATGTGTGCAGTCTCACCAGTACCATATCTGCAGTCTCATCATTGCCATGTGTACTGTCTCACCAGTACCATCTGTGCGGTCTTATCATTGCCATGTGTGCGGTCTCAACAATACCATATGTGCGTTCTCACTATTGCCATGTGGGCGGTCTCACCAGTACCATATGTGCAGTCTCATCTTTGCCATGTGTGCTGTCTCACCAGTACCATATGTGCGGTCTTATCATTGCCATGTGTGCGGTCTCACCAATACCATATGTGCGGTCTCACTATTGCCATGTGTGCAGTCTCACCAGTACCATATCTGCAGTCTCATCATTGCCATGTGTACTGTCTCACCAGTACCATCTGTACGGTCTTATCATTGCCATGTGTGCGGTCTCAACAATACCATATGTGCGTTCTCACTATTGCCATGTGGGCGGTCTCACCAGTACCATATGTGCAGTCTCATCTTTGCCATGTGTGCTGTCTCACCAGTACCATATGTGCGGTCTTATCATTGCCATGTGTGCGGTCTCACCAATACCATATGTGCGGTCTCACTATTGCCATGTGTGCAGTCTCACCAGTACCATATCTGCAGTCTCATCATTGCCATGTGTACTGTCTCACCAGTACCATCTGTGCGGTCTTATCATTGCCATGTGTGCGGTCTCAACAATACCATATGTGCGTTCTCACTATTGCCATGTGGGCGGTCTCACCAGTACCATATGTGCGGTCTCATCATTGCCACGTGTGCTGTCTCACCAGTACCATGTGTGCGGTCTCACCAGTACCATGTGTGCGGTCTCACCAGTGCCATGTGTGCGGTCTCACTAGTGCCATGTGTGCGGTCTCACCAGTGCCATGTGTGCAATCTCACCAGTACCATGTGTGCTGTCTCATCATTGCCATGTGTGCAGAGCGGGGATCGTAGACACAAGCCGGGTAACAGAGTGGAAATCTGTGACAGATCTTGTAAGTGTACACCGCTCACCGTAATGTCCCGCCTCCCAGACCAGTGTGCTGTCAATCACAATGTCGTTCTGGGTTACGGTAAGCGGTGTACACATACAAGATATGTCACAGATCTCCGCTCTGTTACTCAGCTTTTGTCTCCTATGATCCCTGATCTGTACTGTCAGAAGACAAGCGGGTGGCAGCAGGGGGGTGTCGGATGCTGGCAGGAGCAGAGGAGGAGCAAGAGTAGGACGAGGGAGGAAGGAGGAGGACACCACCTCCATGGGTGGTACACACCGGGGTATGTGAGACCCCCTCCGTCCACTACAGCATGCGGGGACCGCAAATACAAGTCTCTGCTCACTGCAGAGAACTACAAGGGGGCGTGTCAGACTGCTGGCTGGAGGTACAGGAGGAATAGCAAGCCAGCCGTTTTACAAACAGGAAATCAGGCAATAACGGTTTTATCTGATAATCAGCAGGCTATTGCAGAGGAACTACAGAGCTCAGAAGAAGATGAATGGCATATTTAGTGAAGTTAGGAGATCAGCAACAAGGACATGAGAGTTTTTTTCCTGAGCTGTGCTTTAAGCTAGCGGATTCCAATCACGCCCCCCCCCCCCCCCCTCAAAATCAATCTTGCCCTCAATATAATCTTTTCCCCCAGTATAATCCTCTCTCCCCCCCCCCCCCCCCAGTGCAAACTCTCCAGCTTTGTAGGACTGACCTAGGGGGATTGTACTGGGGGGCAAACTGCCCCCCAGTACAATCTGTGCAATAGTCGATTATTTTTTTAGGCTCTGCACAAATGTTTATCAAATTACTGTTTTCACTAAACATACATTAAAACTACTATTAGCGCACACAAACCCAATGTAACTTACAATATTCCTGTTAAATACCTACTAAGGCCTTGTTCTCATGGGGGGGTAATAAAATGTATGCCCCTTTGAAAGCTTTGTTTATGCGCATGGGGATGCACAGGTGTTCTGTTCTGTCTTGTTCTCTGTACTTCAACAACAGGCCAGTATTGACACTTCACATATATGTAAAAATCTTTAAAAAATGTTATAGGAAATTACTTAGAGCCCCCAAACATTATTTTTTTTTTTAAGCAGAGCCCCTAGAGAATAAAATTGCATTTTTTTATGTCACATGGTATTTATGCAGAGGTTTTTCAAACACAATTTTCTTTGAAAAAAAGACACTTTAGTGAATTTTAATGCACAAAAACATAATATAATACCTAATTGTTTGGTATAATGTATAAGAGGGTGTTACGCCGAGTAAATAGATACCTAACATGTCAAGCTTTAAAATTGTGCACGCTCGTGGAACAGTACCAAACTACGATTCTTAACAATCTGCATAGGCAATGCTTTATAATCCTTTACAGGTTACTATTTTGGAGTTACACAGGAGTACCAATTGATTTATCAGTACCAATCAATGACTGTGTTCATTCAGGAAGGGGCTGGTAAACATGACACTTTAGTGGGCAGGTAGAGTGGCAGCAGCTCCTCCTCCATGTGTGCAATGTATGAGGACACAGTGGGCCCCACCCCCCTCAAGACCCATGTGCACCGCACACAGATTGCATAGTTGCCAACGGTCTCAAAAAAATTTCTAGGTACACTTTTTTGTCTGTAGGTGGAGTATTATTTTAATTAGGGGCGGGTCATTAATTTGTAGGCATGGTCTAGAAGGAGTGGAAAAAAGTGGCGTGCAATGGGCGTGGTTTAAACTATGTTAAATATTTTGGCATGGCTTAAAGGTGCTGTGGTTAAATAGTCTGAGGTTAAAGAGGGATTGAGGGAGAAGGAAGAGAGGGATGGAAGGAGAGAAAGAAAGAAAGAAAGAAAGAAAGAAAGAAAGAAAGAAAGAAAGAAAGAAAGAAAGAAAGAAAGAAAGAAAGGGAAACAGAGGGAAAGAGGGGTAATCAGGGGGAAAGAGGGAGAGAGTAAGAAAGGGAGAAAGAGGCGTGGAGGGAGAGAGGAAAAAAAGAGACAGGGAGGGAAGGAAAGAAAGAAAGAGGGATGGAGGGACAGCAGGTCCAGATCCTACACCACAATAGCAATATTTGTATGCTAGAAAGTTTAACAAGCAGCAGATAAAGATACTCCAAACACCATCCCCCCAGACAGATCCCATCAAACTGATACAAGAGATGGTCAGAGACTGTGCGGACATGCTACCAGACATGGTCAGAGACTGCAGACTTGATACAAGAGATGGTCAGAGACACATAGCAATATGTGTATGCCAAAAAGTTTAACAATCAGCAGATAAAGATACTTCAAACACCATCCCCCCCATCAAACTGATACAAGAGATGGTCAGACACTGTGCGGACATGCTACAGGAGAGGTCAGAGACTATGCGGACATGCTACAGGAGACGGTCAGAGACTGCTGACATGATACAAGAGATGCTCAGAGAGTGTGGGGACATGCTACAAGAGAGGGTCAGAGACTGCATACATGATACAAGAGCGGGTCAGAGACTGCATACATGATACAAGAGATGGTCAGAGACTGCAGTCGTGATACAAGAGACTGCAGACCTACCACAAGAGATGAGTTCAGAGATTGTGGACATGATAGAGATGGTCAGAGGCTTCTCACACGGCCATGAATGTGTACAATGTTCTGTGTAAGGGGGAGGGGAAGGATGTCAGTGAGTTAAGTACACTACACAGGTCAGTGTAGTTTGCTCAGTACATACACAGACACACACATATTTTATTACATTTTATGTACTTCTTTCTAAATTACATGTTTTTATCGCTTGTAAAACTTATGTCCATTTCAGATTAGCTAAGCTCTATGATGACTGTAATTGTAATTTGTAATGTTAAAGTATCATGTCATCACATTGCCCTCCCATTTATGCCCTTCAGTGCTCTGGCAGCAAGCTGTTTTTTCTGAGCAATGACCTATTTTCTAGGATGTGTGTGTCTGGCTAGAGGGCATAGAAAGCAGATTACTAGGAAGTATTACACTCTTTGTGGAGGGCAGTGCTAAAATAACATCTGTTTGGGTATAAAGCTTCACTGTTACACACAGTTTATCCAAGGAATAGTGCAAATTTAGTGTAAACAAAACAAAAAGAAAACCTGTATCAATGTAAATAGCTACAATTGTCATGGTCGTCCTTATAGGATACACTTTTTTCTCTAATATAATACACCTTTTCTCTAAAAATGCATGTTATAGTACCAAGTGGACTAATTTGCATGTAAATAGTATTACAGTTATTGTATGTGTTTGGGCGACATTGTTTGTATTATATATGTGAGCTGTAGAGTATTTAACACTATTTACAAATACCTATTTGTTAGATGGCATAATTCAGGTGATATCTGTCACTGGTCTTATTGAAATTGGCCTTGGTCAGCTTTCACAAATGGGGTGAAGTAAAATGAAACCACATCTTAACTTGTTCAGGTATACACCCTGACCAGCTGGAAATGGGCCCAATACCTGACGACTTCCCAAAACCTTAGCACAAACCTAGCTCACTTTTCATAAGTGTCTTGCGCTTAGGGTTATTCACACAGGTAGTCGGAGGGCTATAATAACCAGGGGCTGAGCTGCGGTTTACCTACGTTTTCAGGTACAATTAAAATCACCATTTTATTATGTCAGCCCAGAAGCTTTGACCTATTAAATGAGGAGTTCAGGCTCCCTTCAATATTAAACATTGGAAACAGAGCTATAGACCTTTGTGGAACATTGCACTGGTTTATCTGGACAATTTTCAGTTCCCGCAGCACATGAACCTTTGTCTAAGCTAATGTTAAAGACTTCAGCTTTTCAGAGTGATGAAATTTGTTTTCTAGTAAGTGAAAAAGAGAGTGATGGAGGCATTGGAAACAATCTTTAGGCTAACCACTGTGTTTATAGCCACAGCTATTTTCATTTGTTATAGGCAGAACCCAACCCAGGCCTAACATACAGTATTCATAGGAGATAGAGTCCAGCTATTTTGATGGATCTGAATGAACAGTCAGCAAATGAACTGCGTCTGGGTGCCATCCAATTAAATAATTATGCTCTAGAGTCCATGCAGGGATATGCAGAATCGCCTTTGCCTAGCTTATGTACACAGCATAAATAAAAGATTATTTGGTAAGTTTATAGATTCATCCTTTTCAGGTATATACAGGTACCTCCAAAAACATGTGTAGGTGATCTGACTAAACTTTACTAGAAGATGTGAACTGTATATAATTATATTTGTTGAATGTGTTAAGCATTGAAAAAAATGCTCATAATGTCATCATTAAAAAACAAAAACGTGAATATCTGTTTTACAATATTTACAATAGTTCCCTTCAAAGAGATAAAATGGTCTGTAGAAAAAGATAAATGCCCTGCCCTCAGGATCAATAGCACTTAAATTGTTTGCTCTATTAATAGTAGCGCCAGAGCAAACGGCTATAAGTCACTGTAATGTCCTTTTATAACTGTAAATGTGTTACCACAGGTAAAAATAGCCTTTATTGCCTTTATTTTATAACTGCACTCACTTGACAAACTGTACAAAATATGAAGAGGTTTAAACCCTAATTAAAATGGTCAGTTTTGGCTCATTCAGGCGCAGTGACAAAATACCAACCATGAAAGCATTTTTTATTATTATTATTATTATTATGATTATTATACAGGATTTATATAGCGCCAACAGTTTACGCAGCGCTTTACAATATAAAAGGGAGACAATACAGTTATAATACAATAAGATACAAGGGGATTACGAGGACCCTGCTCAGTAGAGCTTACAATCTAATAGGGTGGGGCAGGTGGTACAAAAGGTTGTAACTGTAGGGAATGAGCTGATGGAAGTAGTAAAAGATTAGTTAGAGAGGTTATAGGCTTTCCTGAAGAGATGAGTTTTCAGGGATTGCCTGAAGGTAGCAAGAGTAGGGGATAGCCGGACAGGTGGAGGGAGCGAGTTCCAGAGGATAGGAGAGGCTCTGGAGAAATCCTGGAGACGAGCATGAGAGGAGAAGACGAGAGCTTGAGAGTAGGAGGTCTTGAGAAGAACAGAGAGGACGATTTGGGTGATATTTGGAGACAAGATTGGTGATGTAGCTCGGAGCAGAGTTGTGAATGGCTTTGTATGTTGTGGTTAGTATTTTGAATTTAATTCGCTGGGTGATTGGAAGCCAGTGTAGGGATTGGAGGAGAGGGTTGGCAGACACTGAGCGGTTGGTAAGGTGGATAAGTCTGGCAGCAGCATTCATGATAGACTGAAGAGGGGATAGCCTATGGAGAGGCAGGCCATTGAGAAGGGAGTTGAAATAGTCAAGGCGAGAGATATCAAGGCAGTGAATGAGGAGCTTGGTGGTTTCATTTGTTAAAAAGGGGCGAATTTTAGAGATGTTACGGAGGTGAATTCTACAAACTTTTGACAACGATTGGATTTGAGGCTGAAATGACAAGTCAGAGTCTAGGATTACGCCTAGTACCCTGGCGTGAGGGGAGGGACAGATGGTTGCATTGTTGATTTTGATGGAAAAGTCGTGGAGGGGGGCACGGGCAGGGGGGAATATTAATAGCTCAGTTTTAGAGAGATTTAGTTTAAGGAAGTGGTGCGACATCCATGCTGATATATCAGTTAGTAAGTTAGTAATGCGAGAGGAGACTGAGGGAGTGAGGTGAGGAGTAGACGGATAGATTTGGGTGTCATCAGCGTATAAGTGGTATTGGAAGCCGTGGGCGGTTATCAAGTGACCAAGGGAGGAGGTGTAGATAGAGAAGAGAATGGGTCCAAGAACAGAGCCTTGGGGGACCCCCACAGAAAGGGGCAATGGAGAGGAGGAGACAGAGTTGTAGGTGACAGTGAATGAGAGCTGTGATAAATAGGCAGAGAACCAGGATAGAGCAGAATCTCGGAGGCCAAGGGAATGTAGTTTATTGAGAAGGAGCGGGTGGTCAACAGTATCAAAGGCTGCGGAGAAGTCAAGTAGTAGGAGTATATAGTACTGGCTGTTGGTTTTAGCAGTTAGCAAATCTTTAGAGAGTTTTAGTAAGGCAGTTTCTGTGGAGTGCTGTGAGCGAAAGCCAGACTGTAAAGGGTCAAGGAGGTTATTTTAGGTAGGAGGTAGGAGCTAAGACTGTTGTAGACTAAGCATTCAAGAAGTTTAGAGGTGAATGGGAGCAATGAGATGGGTCTTAAGTTGTTCAGGTTGGTAGGGTCCAGTGAGGGCTTTTTAAGTATGGGAGTGATCTGCCCGTGTTTTAGAGGGGAGGGGAAGGTGCCACTAGAGAGGGAGAGATTGAAGATGTGAGTGAGGGAGCATAGGATAGAAGAAGAGGATGACCGTAATAGTTGTGAGGGAACAGAATCCAGGGGACAATTGGTTAAGTGGGCATCTGAGAAAAGGTTTGTAACCTCTTCAGTAGTAGCCAATTCAAAAGAGGATAGTGTTGAATGTGCTGTTAGGCAAGGTATGTTGGGCGGGGAAGATGTACGCACAGTAGAGGTATCCTCACGAATTGCATCAATCTTGTCTTTGAAGTGATTGACAATCTCTTGGGCAGTGAGTGAGTTAGTGGGTAGAGGGGGTGGGGGACGAAGCAGAGAGTTAAAGGTTGAGAAGAGCTGACGGGGACTGGATGACAAGGAATTAAAAAGAGAGACAAAGTAGGCTTGTTTGGCAGCATGGAGGCATGAATTGTATTTTAGAAGGGCAGATTTATATAGGGTGAAGTCTTGCAGGCATTTGGTTTTACGCCACAGTCGTTCAAGAGCACGGCAATGTCTCTTGAGATTTCTAGTGTTGTCAGTTTGCCAGGGTTGTAACGGTCGGGGCCTGATTCTGCGTGTGGTTAGAGAAGCAAGTGCATCTAGTGATGATGAGAGTTAACTGTTGTAGACAGAGTTTGCCAGGTCAGGACAGGACAGGGGAGAGTTTATGTCATATAGGTGGTCAGTAGCAGAATAGAGAAGAGAAGGGTTAAAGTGGCGAAGGTTTCTACAAGTATTTGTTTGCTGCTTGGAGGAATGGGTGGTTGGAGGCAAGGATACAGTGAAAGTAATGAGGTTGTGATCAGAAAGAGGAAAGGGGGTGTTGGTGATTTTGCCAGGGTTGCAGAGATGGGAGAATACAAGGTCAAGGGTATTACCACTGGAGTGACTGGAAGTATGTGTCCATTGGGTTAGGTCAAAAGATGAGGTTACGTCAAGAAGTTTAGCTGTAGTTGGGCTGTTAACATTGACAGGAATGTTGAAGTCACCAAGAATGATACTGGGTATTTCAAAGGAGAGAAAGTAGGGTAGCCAGGCAGCAAAGTCATCAAGAAAGCGCGATACCGGCCCAGGAGGCCGATAAATTGCTGCAATCCTCAGCGAAATGGGGGAAAACAGACTAATACAGTGCATCTCGAAAAAAGAGAGAGATAGAGAGGGAGGGACAGGAAGGACTTGGAAGGTGCTTTGTGGGGATAGAAGGAAGCCAACTCCACCTCCTTTCTGTCTGTTGGGTCTGGGGGAGTGAGTCCAATGGAGACCACCATGGGAGAGGGCAGCAGGAGAAGCTGAATCAAAATTTTGAAGCCAGGTTTCTGTTGTGGGGAGCATGTTAAAGCCATGAGAGATGAAGAGGTCATGTACAGATGTTAGCTTGTTACAGATGGAGCGGGCGTTCCAAAGGACGCATGAGATTGGTGGGCTACTTTGAGGAAGCAGGGGGATAGAAATTAAACTGAGTGGATTGCGGTGGTTGCCAGAGGGGGAGGGGTATTGGATATGTGGCTTGCAGTTGGAAAATGGCTGACCAGGATTAGGAGAAATGTCACCTGGGACTAGTAGAAGGAGGAGGGCAAGAAAGGCAAGATGGGAGTGGGATGTGCATGAGCGCACGTGTCTAGTGGCCCTGGTGTTTATGTCAGCATGTGGATGCAGCAAATGCAGGAGATGATGGGTGCAATAGTAGGGAGAGGGTAGGAGTGAGGGTGATATGTGCATGCTGCAGGGAAGAGAGGAGGGGTAGAGTAAGGATAATTTGAGGATAGAAGACACCAATGTGAGAAGGAAAAGAATAAGGAGCATGTTAGTGGATAGAGAGTGGGAAACTGACTTTATATATAAAAAAAACATTTAATAAAACAAGTCTCAAAATATCATGATATATATGCACAAAAACAGACTAATAGCGAATTGCAATTCTAAGATACTTTCAAAGTAGTAAACGATTAATTTAACCCTTTCAATGCGTACGGACCGAATTTCTCCCTCTCCTAAAAGCTCATGGTCACTTCAATGACCATAAACTTTTATAGCAGATTTGTTCAGCCGACTCTGCTGAACAATTCTATACCTCTGATATCTCACCAAAGACACCCCCCCCCCCAAAAAAAAAACGTCTTTCTCAGCTCCTTCCCCCGGCCAACCCGATCTGGAAGACATTAGCGATTATTAATTTGCTATTGTTACAAGTGGGTGGAACGCTCTGAGCCCAACCTTTTTCAAACCAATTAGAGCATTAGGCTCTAATCATGTGGCTTGAAAACAAAAAAACTCATACAAACATATGAGTCCGGCACCCTGCAAGGGGGGGCAGTGCCCCTAATGGACCGGCTGCTCCTGATAAGACCCCTTTCACATTGAGTTAATGCTCTCAAGCAGATCCGCCTGCTCAGCGGGGGATCTGTCTGCTGATCCCCACTCGGTAGGCGGATGACAGGGCTGTATCCGCCCCGCTAATGCAGAGTGGACACAAACACAGCGCGTTGTTCTCTATGCTGCGGTCGGATGGAAATTGACCGCCTATTCATTTCCATCAGATAACATCTGATCCGATCTGCTAGATGGATGGGGAATGGAATCCCCATTCCATCTGTTTTTAGCGGAACTGGACTGGATCGGATCGGATGCAAGCGGTTGTAAACGGACACATGTCCATTTACATCAGCCTCTCCATAGAGAACAATGGGTGGTCCGATTGGGCCCGCCTGAAAAACGGACAGGCAGACCTGATCGGTGTGCTTGTGTGAAAGGGGCCTAAGGCCTTGTTTACACAGGGCATACAAAGCGTACCTTTACAGGGATGCACAGGTGTTCCGTGCATCTCTGTGCAGGCAGGCCCATTGATGTCATTTGGGATGTAGCAGCTGCACGAACAGAGCCATTACTTCCAATTTTATCCATGTAGGTCCGCATGCACTCACACTGCAATCAGCTCGCACTGTCTGCGTTCGAGGTCATGTACCCACACCCACACTGTCGGATTGGGAACAGCAGCTATGCCTGTGCAGCCATTGCATCTCAATTGACATGAATGGGACTGCCTCTACGGGGATGCACAGAACACCTGTGCATCCCTGTGCGGGTAAACATGGCCCTCCATGGGCGTACACTTTTGTATGCCACATGTGAACAATGCTTTAGTAGCAATCTATCAGGAGTTTTGTACGTTATGTTGTGTCAATGCACAATAATGATTTTAGTCTATTTTTAGTGAAAATAGCGATATGATATGATATGATATGATTGTTGCGGGGCCCAAAAAATCAGTAGCACTTTTTTTATTCTACAGGTCATGTGCTTTCAAAAATGTTTAGTTTGAGGGGTCTTTTCAAATTCTGAAAGCTGTATGTGAAAAATGGTAACCCCTGGATTATTTGAGTAAATTGTTTTTATTTACAGTTTTTCGTACCTTCAGTTTTCACCATTTCACAAAAAGGTGCAATTTAAAATGTACAAATATTTGTTACCGTATTTATCGGCGTATAACACGCACCGGCGTATAACACGCACCCCAATTTAGGAGGGAATTTTAAGGGGAAAAAAAACTTTTAGGAGGGAAGTTGAAGGGAAAAAAACTTACATTTAAATGCCCATCATTGCAGCTTTCTCAGTGCAGCCTTGCCCCAGTGCAGCCATGTCAGTGCAGCCATGTCAGTGCAGCCTTCCCCAGTGCAGCCATGTCAGTGCAGCCATGTCAGTGCAGCCATGTCAGTGCAGCCTTGTCAGTGCAGCCTTCCCCAGTGCAGCCTTGTCAGTGCAGCCATGTCAGTGCAACCTTCCCCAGTGCAGCCTTGTCAGTGCAGCCTTCCCCAGTGCAGCCTTGCCCCAGTGCAGCCTTGCCCCAGTGCAGCCTTCGATCAACAGTCCCTGCTTCCTGGGCTTCAAAATCGCCGACCGCGATTTGAAAATGGCGCCGCCGGCGCCGAAATACACAGAGCCGGTCCTCGGCTCTTTCCGGCGGCTCTCGTTTACTTTCGGCTCCACTCGTAGTCCCGAGTAGGTTCGGATAGCTCCGCTCGGGACTACGAGTGGAGCCGAAAGTAAACGAGAGCCGTCGGAAAGAGCCGAGGACCGGCTCTGTGTATTTCGGCGCCATTTTCAAATCGCGGTCGGCGATTTTGAAATTTTGACAGCTCGGGATCGCAGGGTATCGGCGTATAACATGCACCTGCGACTTTCCCCTGATTTTAAGGGGAAAAAAGTGCGTGTTATACGCCGATAAATACGGTATTTATTAACTCAATACAGTTTTAACTTCTATATTTATTAGGAATTTAGTGATTTTAGTGTATTTTTTGCGAAAATATTGTTTTGATAAACATCTGCGCAAATATCGCGCTGCCTTAAAAATCAGTAGCATCTTCTTTTTATTCTACTGACCATGTGCTTTCAGAAAATGTATGGTTTGGGGTGTCTTTTACAAATTCTGAAAGCTGTAAGTGAAAAAGGAAAACCTGCAGATTTTCTAAGAAACGTTTGCGTACATCTGATTTTCACTATTTCTCAAAAAAGCGCAATTCAAAATTTACAAATATTTGTTATTTATGAACTCAATACAGGTTAAGCTTTTATGTTTTAGTAGGAATTTAGCAGGAATTTTGTAAAATTTGCTGTGTTTGTATCTGCTAATAATGATTTTAGTGTATTTTTAGTGAAAATATTGCTTTGGTAAACATTTGCGCAAATATTGTGGGGCCTTAATTTGCAGCTACAGGCATCTTTCAGATATCCTTGTTTGCAGCCAGCGATTCTGTGCACCATAAGAAAGATCATAGCGGCAGTTCCGCCACTTGATCCTTCTTACAGGCGACTGGAGGGGACATCCCCCCCTCCCGCCACCATCTGGTGCTTCTCCGGGATCTCCCGTGCCATTGGGGACCCGGAGAAAGAATCGCCCACCGCTGGAAGATGACCATAGAGATCTCTATGACCGTCGGAGGCCCGGGCGCGACATTATAACGTCACATCCAGGCCGCAGATGTAAACAAAGCCACCATCTGGTAAGCATGAAATCGTGGATTTTTTTCCCAATCTCATGCTTTCCAGCCTGGAGGAGAGATGTGGGGTCTTATCGACCCCTCATCTCTCCATAAAGAGGACCTGTCACAAATGATTCCTATTTCAAGGGATGTTTACATTCCTTGTAATAGGAATAAAAGTGATTAAAAAAATGTAAAAGAAAGTGTAAGAATAAAAAAATAAAGTAAAATAAAAAATAATAATAATGTGCCCGGTAGCTCACGCTCAGAAGCGAATGCACACATAAGTCCTGCCCACACATGTAAACGCTGTTCAAACCACACATGTGAGGTATCGCCGCGTGCGTTACAGCACAAGCAACAATTCTAGTACTAGACCTCCTCTGTAACTCTAAACATGTAACCTGTAAAAAATGTTAAAGCGTCGCCTATGGAGATTTTTAAGTATCGTAGTTTGGTGTCATTCCATGAGTGTGCGCAATTGCAAAGCGAGACATGTTGGGTATTTATTTACTCGGCGTAATATCATCGTTCACATTATACAAAAAAATTGGGCTACCTTTACAGTTTTGTCATTTTGTTAAATCATGACACTGTTTTTTTTCCAAAATAAAAGTTTAAAAAATTGATGCGCAAATACCATGTGAGATAAAAAGTTGGATCGACCGCTATTTTATTCCGTAGGGTGTCTGCTAAAAATATATATATATATATATATATATATATATATATATATATATATAATGTTTGGGGGTTCTGAGTAATTTTCTAGCAAAAAAAATGATGATTTTTACATGTCGGAGAGGAGTGCCAGAATAGGCCCGGTATGGAAGTGGTTAACAAACTCTGAAAGTTGTAAGGGAACAATGAAAACTTTTAGATTTTTAGAGAAATGCGGTTATTTACATTTTTGCGTACTTTCAGTTTTCACCATTTTGCAAAAAGGCGTAATTTAACCACTTCAATACCAGACACTTTCCCCCTTTTCTGCCCAAGCCATTTTCCAGCTTTCAGGGCTGTCGCTGTTTAAATGACAATTGCGCAGTCATGCTACACTGTACCCCAATTTTTTTTTACCATTTTGTTCCCACAAATAGAGCTTTCTTTTGGTGATATTTGATCACCTCTGGGGTTTTTATTTTTTGCTAAACAAATAAAAAAATACTTTTTTTCTTACTTTCTGTTAGAAAATTTTGTAAGTTTTCTCCTTCACTGATGGGCACTGATGAGGCTGCACTGACGGGCACTGATAAGGCGGTACTGATGTGCACTGATGAGGTGGCACCAATGAGGGCACTGATGATGGGCACTGATATGCGACACTGATGAGCACCGATAGGCGGCACTGATAGGTGGCACTGATATGTAGCACTGATGGGCACTCATTGGCGGCACAGATGGGCACTCATTAGGGGCACAGATGGGCACTCATAGGCGGCACAGATGGGCACTCATAGGTGGCACTAATGGGCACTGATAGATGGCACTGATGGGCATCACTGCTATGGAGGCACTGGCAGGTATTGCTGATGAACACTGATTGGCATCATATGTGGGCACACATTGGCATCATATGTGGGCACACATTGGCATCCCTGGTGGCCATGGGTGGCATACCTGGTGGTCATTAGTGGTGGCCATCCCCAGTGCTCCTGGTGGGCATCCTTGGAGGGAGGGGGACTACGTTGATAATCAGCGCAGACCCCCACTGTCAGGAGAGCAGCTAATCGGCTCTCCTCTACTCGCGTCTGTCAGACACGAGTGAGGAAAAGCCGATACATGGATCTTCCTGTTTATATCGTGATCAGCTATGATTGGACACAGCTGATCACCTGAGGGAGACTTTTTACCTAGATCAGAGTTGTGGTGTGTCAGATTGACACACCACAACAACGATCAGCACGCTGTGCACCCCCGCAGGCACGCAACAGCTTTTTATCCTGATCACGTCCGGTCGGGATAACCGAACCACTTTGCTGACGTACTTTTGCTATATGGTGGGCGGCAAGTGGTTAAAAATTACAAATATTTGTTATTTAGGAATTTTGTAAAATGTACAGTGTTTTCATCTGCTAATAATGATTTTAGTGCATTTTTAACGAAAATATTGTTTTCATAAACATCTGTGCAAATATCATTGTGCCCTAAAAATCAGTAGCACCTTATTTGTATTCTACTGGTCATGTGCTTTCAGAAAATATATGGTTTGGGGGGGTCTTTAACCATTTTTAAAAGCTGTAAGGGAAAAATAAAAAAAAGCAATGGAAAAATTGTAAAAATTGCCTGGCCACCTGAGTGTAAAAATGGAGCACATATTGTTTGCAGTTCACAGGTTTAGCATCAGAGTTTGATATTTTTTTGAAATATACAATATTCATAATTAGCAGTTTGGGTTGTATGCCATTTATTGCATGGCACCATGCTCTAACCACATAGAAGTTGGTGCCAGATAGTCTGTTCCAGAAGTATAATAACCATGTAGCCTGCCAATAGCAGCCATCCAAGTCTAAATCTGTTCCAGCTTTGTGAATGCCAGCACATACAGAATACATATGGCAAATCCAACAATAGCTTGTAAATTCAATTGAATGCAAACGCCATTCATTTATTTGTATTGTTTCTTTCTGGTAGCATAGCCATTTGAAGTTTGCGTTCAGAATAGAGTTTAATAATTTAGTAAATACAGTTCATAAATGCCTTTTGAGATAAATCGTTGCTATCCAACAATCCTCAAATGGACTGAGAATACATATATAGCGATTGGCATTTAGGCCTCATTCATGACGAGCACCCACATGTATGTTAAATTAGGAGCAGTGGCTATGTCCATGCAGCCACTGCATTTCACTTTACAGGAATGGGACTGCCTGCACACGTACACATAGAACACCTGTTTATCCATATGTAGGGTAGAAATTCAAATTGTGTTAGGTGTTTGACAAACATTACCAAAAACTCTAGATGATATGATAGCGTTTGGTCAATATTATTAATTTTTTGTAAAAGGCTTTTTAAACAACGTTTTCTGTCGGTTTACAACCTTTGTGACAAAAGATTATCAGCGCACTATGGGTTATCTAAAGCAATGGCTCCCAACCAGGAGAATGCACCAAGACATTAAAGGGTATGCAAAAAAAAAAATAACAAAAATAACTGCAGAAAAAGGCCATGGCTTACCTGTGAGTGTAAACAAAAGGATCTATGGGTTTGTGTGTGTGTATAGATATTGATATATATCGATATCTATACACACACTATATTACCAAAAGTATTGGGACACCTGCCTTTACATGAACTTTACTGGCATCCCAGTCTTAGTCCATAGGGTTCAATATTGAGTTGGCCCACCCTTTGCTGCTATACCCACTTCAACTCTTCTGGGAAGGCTGTCCACAAGGATTAGGAGCGTGTCTAATTCATCCCAAAGATGTTCTATCGGGTTGAGGTCAGGACTCACTCATCCATGTCTTTATGGACCTTGCTTTGTGCACTAGTCCAAATCATTTGGTGGAGGGGGGATTATGGTGGGGAGTTGTTTTTTAGAGGTTCGGCTTGGCCCCTTAGTTCCAGTAAAGGGAACTCTAAAGGTGTCAGCCTACCAAGACATTTTAAACAATTTCATGCTTCCAACTTCGTGGGAACAGTTTTCGGATGGCCCCTTCCTGTTCCAACATGACTGCGCACTGGTGCACAAAGCAAGGTCCATAAATACACGAATGAGCAAGTTTGGGGTGGAGGAACTTGACTGGCCTGCACGCAGTCCTGACCTCAAACCGACAAAACACCTTTGGGAAGTATTAGACTTCCCAGGCCAGGCCTTCTCGTCCACATCAGTGCCTGACCTCACAAATGCATTTCTGGAAGAATGGTCAAACATTCCCATCGACATAATCCTAAACCTTGTGGACAGCCTTCCCAGAACTTGAAGCTGTTATATCTGCAAAGAGTGGGCCAACTCAATATTGAACCCTACTGACTAAGACTGGGAAGCCATTAAAGTTCAGGTGTGTATAAAGGCAGGTGTCCCAATACTTTTGGTAAAATAGGGTGTATATACAGTGGATTTAAAGAGTCTACACACCCCTGTTAAAATGTCAGCTTTCTGTGATGTAAAAAAGAGACAAAGATAAATAATTTCAGAACTTTTTCCACCTTTAGTGTGACCTATAAACTGTACAACTCAGTTGAACAGCAAACTAAAATCTTTTAGGTGGAGGGAAGTAAAAATAAAAAAACTTGGTTGCATAAGTGTGCACACCCTTAAACTAATACTTTGTGTTTTATTACAGCTTTCAGTCTTTTTGGGTATGAGCCTATCATCATGGCACATCTTGACTTGGCAATATTCGCCCACTCTTCTTTGCAAAAACACTCCAAATCTGTCAGATTGTGAGGGCATCTCCTGTGCACAACCCTCTTCAGATCACCCCACCAATTTTCAATCAGATTCAGGTCTGGGCTCTGGCAGGGCCATTCCAAAACTTTAATCTTCTTTTAGTGAAGCCATTCCTTTGTTGATTTGGATGAAAGCTTTGGGTCATTGTCATGCTGAAACATGAAGCTCCTCTTCATGTTCAGATTTCTTGCAGAAGCCTGAAGGTTTTGTGCCATTATTGACTGGTATTTGGAACTATTCATAATTCCCTCTACCTTGACTAAGGCCCCAGTTCCAGCTGAAGAAAAAGAGCCCCAAAGCATGATGCTACCACCACCATGCTTCACTGGGGGTATGATGTTCTTTTGGTCATGTACAGTGTTGTTTTTGCGCCAAACATATTTTTTGGAATTATGGCCAAAAAGTTCAACTTTGGTATCATCAGACCATAACACATTTTCTCACATGCTTTTGGGAGACTTCAGATGTGTTTTTGCAAAATTTAGCCAGGCTTGGATGTTTTTCTTTGTAAAGAAAAGGCCACTCTGCCCTGTCTTGCCACTCTACCCCATAGCCCGACATATGAAGAATATGGGATATTGTTGTCTCATGTACCACGTAGCCAGTACTTGCCAAATATTCCTGCAGCTCTTTTAATGTTGCTGTAGGCCTCTTGACAACCTCCCTGACCGGTTTTCTTGTCTTTTCATCAATTTTGGAGGGACATCCAGTTCTTTGTAAAGTCACTGTTGTGCCACATCCCCCCCCCCCCCCCCAAAAGATTTCAATTGAGTTGTAAAGTTTTTATAGGTCACTAAAACCTGACAGGGGTGTGTAGATTTTTATATGTCCACTGTATGTGTGTGTGTGTGTGTGTGTGTGTATATATATATATATATATATATATTATATAGTATCTCACAAAAGTGAACCGTTCCAGGCCACATGTTCTCAACCAGAGGGGGGCAGGGGTTAGGGGTTACCTTGCCAGCTGAGACCTCCCAGGAAAAGCACATTTTCCCTGTGTCAATTCCAGCAAAGAATTTGTGTGAGCCATGGGTACCAGATAATGGGGTATGAAAGGTTGGAATTTAAAATGAAAGGTTTGAATTTTTCCATGCTTTATCGATTGTGTAGCAGCAGTAAAAGACATAAATAATACGTTTGAACTGTACCTTGAGTAGACTGGGCTGTTTGGCACAGGGAGTGCATATTCCTCTCTGTGGGGGGCTTCCTGTCCCATTGGTTTAGTAAGGAGTGATAATACAGCAGTCCAGAATTGTTGAGCCTTTCACAACTACCACGTGTGCCAAAATCCACATCCATGAAAGCCATGAAAGCCATGAGAAGAACAGCCAAGTACAAAGCAAACAATTCTGGCGGATACGAAGTACCAACGTGTCATAATGACGTAATTGTTTTTGAGAGCTAATACATCATGCAAGCAGGATTTCACTGTGGCCCATATTCAATCCCAGTTTTTCTTGCCACTTACACATTTCATTTCTGCACAGACCTTGATGTGTGTGTTTCATGTTAAAGCTGCTGTTTTAATTTCAGTATTAACATTTTGAACCGTATAGTAATTATTTACCCTTGTTTTGTTTACATATGATTTCTTTTTTTTTTTTTTTTTTTGCATTAAGATGGATCTTGGAATGTGGATTCTCCAAAGCTGATTAAATTGGGAGTTTTACCTGTTCGAAGCTTATTGGTAATGGAAGGAACTATATGGGCTGCCTCTGGAGGACAAATATTCATAATTGACAGAGAAACGTTTAATACTGAAGTAGGTATACACTTGGATGCAATGCATAACAAAATTAAATGAACATGACTAAGATTATTAAGTATTATAAGATATTCTATTCTTTTTACCATGCAATAGGATGCTTAATATCGTAATTTTGTCTGTGACATTTCACTTCGGAGCATTTTATTTATTTTTTTCAGCTACTGCAGTTCATATTGAACGTTAGAGTGGTTGGAATGTTTCTCCAGGCAAAAATGTAGTTAGGTTTATAGATCTTTTTGTTATATGGTACATAACATGGATAATCTCTAGAGCAGAGATTACTACCAGACATAGAATGGAAGCGTTAGATTTCGTCAGAGCAACAGAAATTAGTTCAACACATTCTCACAGATATTTTAAATGAATGAAATGTGTTTTTGATAGTATTATCAGGGGGGTTTGTCCATCCAGTGGCAAAGGGAATTTTCATTCCGATATACGAAAGTGCTGTGTGCTTATGTCATAATATCATTCAACACTGCCTCCATGTTCTGACGTTTTAAATTTGGGATTAGTAAAACAGGGGAGTAGGGTGACCAATACGAACACATCTATCTTGTGTGAACATTACTAACTTCAAAACATTATCTCATTTCAAAAAACAGTTCTCAGTCAGTCTATGATACCTTGCACAGTTTTAATAGTTTTTTCTCTAACACAATGTTACCGCTTATATATAATTATACCAAGTAGAATTTTGTATTTTTACTATTATTACAGTAGTTTAATTTTTGCTGGCAGAATAGAAATATGGGTTCTCCTTGTTTTACCACTTAGGCCATACACATAAAGATTTCTCTCTCCATACTAAATATCATGGATGGAAGAATTTTCCCTGCTGGCTATTGTATTCTGACAGCTGGTACCCTGTCAGAATACCTAATTGGGCGCAGTATCTAATTGGGCACAGTCACTGTTTGGCCAGCAACTATCCACACAGCACCTTTGTTGATTGAAAAAATTAGGATCCTAATCATATAGTACTGAACCCAGGCAATTTATTCATACACCATGGGTTATAGATGCATACCTTTAGGTATTTGGACACTGGCAAGCTTTTGAGGAAACTCCACCCCCAGGGCCCCTCACCCATAAACCCTGCCACACTCTGTGAGGAGCTTGTTTCTTTTCTGTAGAGAGCAGCTCCAATACTTTCATTTTTTCTAAAGATTTCTTCAATCAACCTCACAGTCTACAGAAGCAGTCTACATACAGTCTGGCATTGTGAACAAGTACCACAGGGTCACCCTGTATGTTTGACTATTACTGTGCAAAATTTGGGCATTGGTAAACAGTGGGCAGTGTAAACTTTTCCAACTTGGCACTAAAATCCAATCACTCAGAGCCCAGACTCAGGTGGGTGACCAGGTGTTAACATCACATCACTGGTATCTTCCACCTAGACCATTTATAAGGCACTCAGGCACCTCCCCCTGCCTTTTTGCTTCATATATTTGTTGAAGAACGATCTACTCCTACTAGACACGCTAGGGTAACTCCTCCTTCACCCTACTCCATGAGTACCCCACAAGGAAATACCCTCACTTTTAGCTATGGTGAAGACCTAGCGAAAGGGAGCCAACAGCAGGCAGATTTGCCCTGATGAAGGTCTGTTCATAATGATTGTGTCCCTTGCATCGGAGTAGGAACTAGTCTTAACACCAGCTACCGAATCTGATTCTAGTTTTTTTTCTATGCTTAACAAGGAGCCTATTTGACAAAATCAGAATTTTTTTACACCTGTGTCACAATTTCTCAGACAAATTACGGCCTTAATACAACCACCTCTTAATACATCTCTTCTCCTATTCCCGTTTTTGAACCAGAGTCAGTCATACCCTGATATACTGGCCCTAGATAACTTGAAGCACAGGAAATTGAAAGGATGCAGAAGCAGATGACATACACATACAGTCACCATATTGAAGAGGGAGTTTCCCACAATATGCTTTCCTATTGTTTAAAAGCTTATTGCCTCTGCTTGCAAAAGCCTTAGTATTGTACACTTAAACTGACCTCCAACTCAATACGCACCTTTGGGCACAGAGACATATTAAACCTTGCAAAACATTCCCTGTTCACAAAAAGATCGAATAGTCCATCTATTACAATTGGGAGATTCCTGAAAGGATTTTTACTCCCCCAAAAGTTTCTACTGAACTCTATCTAGTTTCAGAAAGAGTTTACAAAGAAATAGTCTATCCCCATGTCTGACCCTGAAGTCTCTGTCCTAAACAAGCATCTCATTGTACCCATTGAAGATGTTCCATCTCTTAAAGACTCTGTGGACGGGACATTTGAGACGCTCTTAAAGCCTTTCTTTGCCCTGGCAGGCCCGGCTCTGCAATCGGCTCTGTTTGCAATTTCAGTATGTCAAACTGCAGCAAATTGGACCAAGATAATGAACAACCAACACGACCCTGTATTTCAGGATTGTGTCGTTGCAGAGCAATTACAGCTTCCATTTTCTTTCTTCCATAATTACAACTTCCATTTTCTTTCTTCTATGTCATAGTTGGGCAGTGATGTTGCCACTATCCCGGCTATCAGTGGTTGTTATGGAAGCAGCGGCTGCCCCCTTTTTTTTATTTCAATAGTTTTTATTGAATTTTTCATATAGAAATAGGAAACAATGATACAATCTGTAGTACAAAATAACAAAGTAATAACACATGAGATATGGCTAAGATGTCGCCCCCCACCTCACAACACCCCAAATGGGATCAAACTGCATCACGGGGATGAAAGCAACATAGCCGACCTGTAATATACTTTTAGTTCAGTACTTGTATTGATGTAGTAAAGAGTCATGCCATATAAGAGCCCAAAAAAAAAAACTGATGATGCAAGCAAGGAAGTATAAATGGATAAGCTAGAAGAGAAACTATCCATGGGTTCCTAAGTCAAACATTTACTAAAGTAGACATAAGGAGGATTAGCTGGACATAAAATAGAATTTTCCTGGAATAAATGAACTGTAAAACATTAATTGAACTGTGAACTACCGTCCAAAGGGGATAGTGGTCCAACCCCTCTCTCCCCAACAAATACAAGACCCAGGATCAAATTGCTGGAGCATCTGAATACTTAAATACTCCCTAAAATGTCAAATGAACCATATAAGGGGAAACCAGAATTAGAAGAGAGAGGGAATAAAAGCTAGACAGAAATAGCATACAGATGCATAAGGAAAAGACACCAATGATTCTACCAGAGTAAAATACATGACTATTCAGCATGGAGGTAATTGGATATAGGACTTCCAAGGTTCCCAGATGCCTTCAAATTTATCCAAGGTATGTAGTAGAAAGCTAGCTGACTTCTCCTGAGTCCTTATCCAGGAATCCTTACGTTTTGCTGCTGAAAAAGATACTGTTGGCTGTTTCCAGGCCCTTGCTATTATAATCGTAGCCCCCAACAGAATGAAATGTATGAGTCTCTGGGTGGATTTGGAACATCCGACTGGCTTACCGTTCAGTAGGGTCATTTTGGGTGTTTTTTGCAGGGATAGCCCTAGTGTGACTTCTCAATTGGGATATGGAGTGAACGAAAAAAGTATAAGATTCTTGGGAGGAGGGTCATTTTAACAGTCTTCATCCTACCCAGCCAAGAGAGGTCTCTCTGCCCCCAGTTGGACAGATCTGCACTCAGTGTTTTGAACATAGGGGGATAATTAGCATTATATAGCTGGTCTATGTTGGCTGCAAAGTTGATACCTAGATGAGGGATGTGTGTATTGCTCCATGCGAACACAATGTGTTCCCGAAGCTGCTCAACCAAAGAGCTGGTAGTAGTAATGTTTCACGCAGTAGAGATAAGGGGGAAGTGATGAATAAAAGCAGGTCATTCGCAAATAAAAAAGGAAAAGAAAGACGCCTCTAAGTGCAGTATGCAAAATTTAAGTAAGTGCACAAAGGGTTAAAAGCATTTACAAGATTGTTGAGTGTTAAAAAACATGATAAAATCAGGAGTCCTCATCTGTGACATTTGTCCATCCTCAGCATGGTGGTAGAGAGTAGTGTAGAGCCGTCCAGCAGCTGTAAAGCGTTCTCATGCATGTTGGAAAGAGGAGGCAGCAGGGAAGCCTGTATTCACTGCGGGACACACAAGGCTGATGGTGTCAGTGTAGAGAAAGGGGACGGTAACGCGTCTGACGAAGGAGCCGCACATGCTCCGAAACGCGTTACCGCCCCCTTTTCTACACTGACACCATCAGCCTTGTGTGTCCCACAGTGAATACTGGATTACTTAGCAGAGATTTGTTCAACCTCCAGCGAAACTTAACTTACCGTCAGATTCATGTGGTATCATAATATAAAGAACAACCATTGAATGATCAAACAATGGGGAATCCCTGATAACGATAAGTGACTTGGAGACAAAAGGAATTGTTGAGGCCGCTGTAAAGATATGATCTATTATTGCTAGTGTTAAATGGGGGCAGAATAATGTGTGTAGTCCTTTTGCCATTGGGTTAAATTCCCTCCAGATGTCCACCATCCCATGTGAATGGAGAAGCTTGGCAAACCTTAAACTTTGCTTGGGGGGACATAGCTGACGAGGGTGGCCATTTTCTGATTTATCTAGCATGTGATCTAGGGCAATATTGGAGTCTCCCCCCATAATTACGGTGCCCAGAAAATGAGGGATAGGGTGGCCATCATAGAGTGAAAAAAGGAAGCCTAATCGTGGTTCGGGGCATAGCATGAAATAAACCTGAATGTTACCCCATCTACAGCACCTACAAGGAGAATATATCTGCCCTCAGGGTCCCTGATTTCCTGCTGGAGAGAGAAAGTGGTGTTATTAGAGAAAAATATGCCCACCCCTTTAGTCTTATCCGATGCATTGGCTAAATAGAAATGGAGGAATTTAGAGTGAATACATTTAGGGTTGTATTGGTTCGGAAAATGGATTTCCTGTAAGAGAAGCACCTCAAGATGCTGTGAATGGGAATGTTGGAAATATTTCTGGCACTTCAGTGGTGAGTTCTAGCCCCGAACTTTGTGTGAGGCTATTCTTAAGGGTGCTGAGTGTCCCTTAAGCGGAGCCATGGATCAAAGGGGGTGGATAATGCATCACTGAGTAGAGGCCTACCTGCCTCCAGATCAACTTGGACTGGGACCTCAAGGGACGAGAGAGAGGTGGAGTCAGTTACCCCCAGCCTATCACGTGTGGTGACTCCTTGGTGCCTGAGAAAAGATAGGAAACGTGAGAGAAGCATGAAAAAGGGAAAAGATAAGTGTAGAAGAGAGGTTTGAGAAGGTCACTGAGGAATCTACCAGCAAACTTCCCCAGAACCACGAGAGTGGGATTAGTTTCTATCCCATCCACTCTAGTAGTTAACAGCACAATAGTCCACCTAGACGGCAGACCAACAACTGCCTCTGAAAGAACCAACTGTCGTAACTCAGAGGCGGAGGGAGGAGCATAACTTCCGCTTCGGCCTCACCAACCACCTGTTAATGCATAATTTAGGGGAAGGCCCCATATGTTTTGGTATAGCTGTTAACATGGGCCCTAGAGACCCTCCCCATCTCCTTTCCCCTCCCAGGGGGTAGCTGTTGCTTAGGAGTATCTGGAAAGGAGCGAAGCAGCCCAAAATTTGGGTACCAGCCACTTCCTTACACCCCAAAGCAAAAGGATATCTAAGAGTGGTGTTGCTATGCACAAGAAAAATATACAACTATAGATGAACTGGAGCCCGAGTAAACTACAACTTTCATTAAAACCTTATAACTAGCTGCCTCCGCCCCGGGGAGGATCCGAGGGACTCCTAAGGAGGGAAGAAAGCCTTCTCCCTACGCCCAATGCCTGACTCTCCCGGAAAGGAAGACAGCCTGGTTATCAAACAACAAATAACGATAACAACGCATAGCTTCCTCCTTCACCCCAAAAAAATTAGGCTCAACCACTATATCTCTGGGTAGGCCATCAGAGCGTGGGGGGTGAAGTGCTCTGTGCGCTCTGTCCAATTCTAGACAGTGATCCGGGATGTCAGGGAAGATGTCTTTGATAAAAGCACGAACAGTCCCATGAACTTTTGTAATTGTTTGGGGGAGCCCTCTGATCCGAAACTAATAACTCCTGGAGCGATTTTCCAGGTCATCAATTTTGGAGAGGGCCGAGTCCACTTAATCCTGTAAATATTGAATGTGGGCCGTGTTCTGATTAATTTTGGAGATTGTCTGTTCTGTTTTGTGTTCTATGGCCTTGATCCTGGTTCCCAGGTTTTGGAGGTCTGCTTGTATAGTAGAAGTACTGTAATTTGGGGTGCTGTTTGGGCTAGGCCCCTGGAGAGCATTTTAAAAAATGTATTCATTATAGTGTGTGAGTCCATCGGGTCTCCTGGGGAATGTGTGCCCAAAAGCTCTGACATTGCTGGGTTAGCTGTATGATCCCTCACTGGGGGGGTGATTAGCTCACCCAGCGTTCTTTCCAGAAGGGATATTGTGGATGCAGGTGACAATAGCTGTGGGAGATGAGGACTCACATCGTTAGGCCCAGGAGTGGTGGTTTGAGGGCCTCCATCTGTGCCTGCCTTCATATCTTCTCCCCTGTCCCTCCTGATGCTCTGCCCCTGATGCCATCTTTGCAGCCTCTGTGACCAGGAGATGGAATACAGGCTGGCGGATCAGATCTCTCCTGACCAATCCTGCTTGCATGTGCACGGTCTCTGGCTTCACAGCAGCTGAATGAGCCCAGAACAATTAACCACTATTGGTTTAGCCTGGGGGTGTATCCAGAGATCGCGCTGCTTGCAGTGGTGGGGCTGGAAAGGCCGGAACGGGATGGAGCTCCGAGGTTGGGCAGCCTTCTTGGAAGCTCCACTTGCGCACTCTCCTCACTGCCCCCCCCCCCTTTTTTTTTTATAGCTAATGACACCTCTGGGAGCTGTCATCAAGACAGTGTCACTGTCAGGGATTGGTTACGTGCGGTGGGTTGCTGGGTTTTTGTTTTTTGGCATCGTGATTGACTATGGGTTTTCAATGGAGGACTTTTTGGGACATTTTTATTTCTTTTATTAAAGAATGTTTGGGTGTCTTTATTTCTAGATTACTCATTCACGTAGGGGGAGAACTGGAATTAGGGGGCCACCTTATTAATAAAGGGGGCTTCCATATTTCGATGAGCCCCCACCCGCAGACCCCCACAACCATTAGGCAATGGTTGTGGGGATAAGACCCTTGCCCTCATCTCAATGGGGACAAGGTGCTTTTACCGGGGGGGTTTCCCCTGGCAAGCCACCTCTCATTGTTAAGCGCATGTGGCCCTTCATTATTTTTGGAGTAACCTCCCCATCCCCTTTCTTGGCCAGCCAGGCTACATGCTCAGGTAAATGGTCAGGTATAGATAGGGATAGGGAGCACTCACATTTATTTATTTTTTTGCATCGAGTCACCCTTAAAATCTGTACCAGACTCAAAGGGTCTGGTATACATTTTAGTAGGGGAGGACTCTACCCAGTTTTATTTTTTATCATTCTTGCTGTAGGATGTGCTACAGCAAAATTACATTTGTAAAGAAAACATTACAGTTTAAATTGCTGGCAAAGAAATTAGTTGCACACAGACCCCTACAAGGCCACTCAGCCTCGCACGACCCTTGCCATGCAGGAGTCTCCTTCAGCAGCCAAGATGGCGCCCAGCCCGAAGGCCGTGGTGCCCCAGAGTCTGCCGCAGACAGTCCACAGGGCGACACTACATAGCCCAGCGGGATCCCCATCAGTGGCAACACAAGCATCAGGCCTCTCTGTGCCACAGGACGGCATGCCTGGGACACCACAAGGTGAGACTAGCCCAAACTCCCCATATAATGCCTTTTCCAGGAGGGATGTGGAAGATGCCATGTCTCCTGCTTAATCTATAGAGACCTGGCAAAATTTGCAGAACCTACACACAGTCAGCAGAGCTCTCTCCCTGAAGAACTGCTGGTACCCTCAACCACCTACTCGGGGGATGCAGTATTACTGGCTAGATTCTCAACTCCATTACAACAGGAACTCAACAAGGCCATCACCCTCATCACCACAGAATTAAGGGGGAGCTGCAGTCAATTGGAGAACGACTGGATACCATTGAATTTAAGATGGATGGCACAGTGCGCAGGGTAAAAAATGTGTAGCGCTAAAAAACCTTATAAAAAGTGTTCTATATATACTCATTGAAGTGTATGTAACATCAAGTGCAAAAAATCTCAAAAGTGAATACTGTATCCACAATCTGAAAATGGATAATAATACTGGTGCTAGGAATGTCTAAATAACCCAAATTGCAGATTAAACCAAATCTGAGTTGTGTAAACAAAACAATATGTTTTATAAACCAAAATAGAATAAAACAAAATATTTTCAGTGACAAAAATTATATAAACTGTGAGGAAAATAGCAGTGAAAAAATATGTTTTTTCTTATGACTTTAAAGTGTGGAAAAATAAAGTCCATAGATGGAAGAGTAGTCAGATAGACACTGGAGCAGGCATTCATCACACGCCAATATTCCAAAGGGACCAGTAAAGTGAGAAAGCCACCTCCAATGGACAAAAGGGAGGCTTACCAGAGGTCGATGACTTGGAGAGGCTTATACCACTCAAGTCATAAAGGCTTTAGATCAAATGGTTTGAAGAATATTCCCGATATTCCCGGTTAGACAAGTACAAGGAATCCTAGGGACCGATCAACAGCTGGCCACAACCGTTATCATGCATCCATGTATAAATGAAAATCCAATGGGAGCCAGAGACTTAATATGCATAAACCATGTGGAAAAACAAGAAAACTGGTATTCCCAGGACCACGTAGCTTTAACATGGCTGATGTTAAAGCCATGTGGTCCTGGGAGCCATGAGACATGATCATGAAACCTCATTTCTATCGCATCAAGGAAAAGATGATTTTGGCTACAAGGGCTCTACCAGATCTTTCTTTGCGGGGCCACCTCATTCAATTGTTCGTGTATTTGTCACCTTTTACGGTCCAGAAACGTTGTTCCTTCAAGCCAGTCAAGTACGGATGGCAGTTCCCTTTCTGTTTTGTTAACTACAAGGGGAAGGCCCACTCGTTTACTAACTTCCAGGATGGCGAGGCACTTCTTCAGGAATTCAACGCCACCAGCAAGACCGCTCACTTTCTACAATTTGGTCAACAACCAAGCCCCTCCAGCACGCAGATCCCTATCGGTTACCTGAACTGGCACGAGGGCAAGCTCTGGCACAATTTCACTCTCTGCTTTGAGAGCCTGTTGCACTGTGATACTGCTTCATCCGTAGATGAGTAATTATTTCATTGACGTTACCAATGTTTAAGTTCCAGTATTTTTCCATGTTTACAGTTGTCCTTCACCTGCTATGACACGGTTTCCACCAACCCATGGCCAAGGTGGTCTAATGGCCAGTGGAGTTTGAAATTTCCTTCCCCTACTCCCAACTGCCTATCCTGCTTTAACCCTTCTTTTCCTTCCCCACCCCCTCCCTTTTCCCCCCTGCTTCTCCCCTTACCTGGTCTGATCCTGATATCATTTGCCTTGGCCGACAATTCAAACTTGTTTGTGCTGTCTTTTACATTTGTGCCAGATTTCCCAAAAGGACCCAGCTCCTATCCATCTGTTCCTGCCCCCCATATTGCCTATCAAGCTTTTGCCAAGAACCCTATGTGGTCCCGAGGGGCACCTGGGGCACTAATTCATTTATACAAAAGTATAGTAGTAGGCCCACTTGGGCATTCTCTTTTCGCTGCTAATCCTCTACCTTCACGCTTGATCGATAAAGATGGATATGTGCCAGGGGGTATATGCATGCCACTTGCCGTGAACTTATCTTCACCTATAGAGAGGGGGACAACTCCACAACCCTCATTGGGGGTTATGTCCCCTTTGCCAACGTTGGTTGGACACCTATTTTCTACTAGTTTAATTGTTGAACTAACATTACTGATCAACATTTACTTGTTTCTTACTTATTCTCTTCCTTTTCCTGACTTTTCTCCTCTTCTTCACTACACTTACCTATACCTAGTGAGCCTCTCTGGCATTTATAACGGTTTCAATAGTTTTAAGGGTCTCATTGCCATGGTCAACTAGCCACGGGGGTAAATGCTAACAAGCGGGTGCAGCCTGCCTGCCTACCTACCATGACCAGCCTAACTCACTACAATGTAGTGACACACAATGTACATGGATTTAATTCCCCTCTAACGAGAAATGCAGCATTCCATTACTACAACCAGCTGGGAAACAATGTTCTTGTACTTCAAGAAATACACTTCTCCAAGGCCTCTACCCCCCAGATTTCTCCACCCAAAATATTCTACAGATTACTCTGCCAGCAACACAGAGCAGAAACAAGGAGTAGCAATCTGTATCACAAAAAAGTCCCCTTTACACCAAAAAAGTTATAAAGGACAAAGATGATAGCTATATAATGGTAGTGGGGAGGGTCACTGATATGACTGTTTCCTTCATATCCTACTACGCCCCAAACACTGATCAGTTGGCATTCTTCCGTAGGCTGCTGGATATTATCTTGCCGCTTGTGGAGGGCCACTTGATCATTGGGGGAGATAGCAACACCTCCCTAGACCAAATTCTGGACAAATCTGACCCACATAGGTCTTCCCAAAAGCATGTCCCCAAGCAGGGTTGTTAGTTGGCTAAGATACTGCACCTTAATGATCTTATCGATGTGTGGCGGGACTGTAACCCTACAACTAGAGACTATACCATCTACTCCCACGTCCACAGGACCTACTCCAGAAATGATCATCTCTTTGCCCTCTCCACTCTACTCTCTTTTATATCAGGAGTGAAAATCCACACAACCCCCTGGTCAGCTCACTCCCTGGTCTCTATGACTATCACATGAGCAGCTCACAAGGCGACCATTAGAGGGAAATTTATTCCAATAGCCTCTAGAGTGAAACGAGCCAGGGAAGCTGGAGGAGGATTTGCACAAATTAGTACAAGCCCAAAATCAGACTCCGCAAACTGACCTTCGGCAGCAAATTGACTTGGCCCACCTAGCTCTCAACATTAGCTTAAGGACTAAAGCGGAAAAACATATACACTGGTCTAGATACAAGTACTACTATATGAGAGACAAACCTAACACGTTATTGGCACAAAAATTGGTCCTTAGACCATTCAGCCCGGCCTTACCAAAATTGAGAACACATAATGGGGCTCCTACTCAGAATCCCCAAATGATAGTACGGGAATTCTTTAATTTCTATGCTAAATTGTATTCCATGCCGAGACCTTTCCCAGACCAGTTAGCACACAGATTCTTTCAGGATCTTTCAATCTCCCACCTAATGCAAGCTCTTGCGGAACAAATGGACTCCGTTTTTATAGACGCCGAAATAACAGCGGCAATCAAATCCTTGAACTCGTCCAAAGCGCATGGACTGGGCAGTTATTCAGGACATTATTACAAAAAATATACTGATATATTGACACCCCACCTTCCTGCGCATTTCAAAGAGTTGCAAAAGGGTCACCCAAAACCACTGCACAAGAATCATGCGACGATCTATGTGATCCTGAAACCGTGCAAAGACCTCGAGGACTGCGCCAATTACCGCCCTATTTCACTCATAAATGTCGATTTCAAAATTATGACCACGTTTTAGCAAATAGAACTCCTTCATATCATGCTATATACATCCAGACCAGGTAGGGTTTGTTCCTAGTAGGCAGGCACCTGATCAAACCAGATGCTTAATCAACATCATATAGGCAATCCATTCAGATTAGGACAATCAGGGACGACGAAAGGGAATGCTTCTTTCCCTGGATTTACACAATGCTTTTGATTCCCTGTCTTTGGACTACCTCTTCTATGTCCTACAAAAATATGGTTTTGGCACCCACTTCCTGATATTGCTACGCACGCTCTATCATGAGCCCACAGCAAATCTACAAATCAAGGGTTACAGTTCCTCGCAACTGTTCATTAGTAGGGGCACACGCCAGGGATGTCCCTTGTCCCTGATATTATTTATCTTGGCCTTAGAGCCATTAGCCATCAGAATTCAAGACAATCAGGACATCCAAGGCATAATGTGTGGGGGGCTGGTCCATAAATGTGCTCTGTTCACAGACAACATACTGCTACTCCTCTCCTCCCAAGCTACCTCTTTACCCAATTTATACTCAGACCTGCACCTTTTATCCTCTACATCCAGACTTAGCGTTAACCATAATAAATCACTGGCAATGAATATAGCATTGGAGCAGCAAACAGTCCAAGCTCTCCAAAACACTTTCCCCTTCAAGTGGCAAACTAAGGGCCTCCCATATCTGGCTGTCCATCTGACCCCGAAACGTTCAAACATTATACCACCAGAACTACTTCCCACTATATAAAATACTCTCAGATAGCTTACAACAATGGGCCAAAAATCCCCCATCATGGTTTCGCAGGCTGCACTCGCTTAAAATGAATGTTTTGCTAAGATTGTGTGTCTCTTTCGTACACTCCCAGTGTCTTTAACCACTTCAGCCCCAGATTTACCCACTTCCTGACCAGGCCATTTTTTGTGATACGGCACTGCGTCGCTTTAAATGACAATTGCGCAGTCATGCAACGCTGTACCCAAACAAATTTGATGCCTTTTTTTTCCCACAAATAGAGCTTTCTTTTGGTGGTATTTGACCACCTCGTGGTTTTTATTTTTTGCGCTATAAACAAAAAAATATAAAAATATATAAGCAACAATTTTGAAAAAAAAAAAAATTGCTATAAAACATTTCCCAAAAAAAAAAAAATTAAAAAAACAAATATATTTATCAGTTTAGGCCGATATGTATTCTGCTTTATATTTTTGGTAAAAAAAATCGCAATAAGCATATATTGATTGGTTTGTGCAAAAGTTATCGCTCCTACAAAATAGGGGAAAGATTTATGGCATTTTTATTTATTTATTTACTAGTAATGGCGGCAATCAGTGATTTTTAGCGGGATTGCGACATTGCGGCAGACAGATGGGGCACCTAACTGATACTTTTGGGGAACCAGTAACATTATTACAGTAGTCAGTGCTAAAAATATCCACTGTTATTGTACTAATGACACTGACAGGGAAGGGGTTAACATCAGGGACGATCAAGGGGTTAAATTTGTTTCCTGTAGGTGTTTTCTAACTGTATGGGGGTCTGTGTGACTGGGGAAACACATGGATTCATCTTCCTCCTTAGCAGAAAGACAGGATCTGTGTGATCTCCCCTGTCAGAACGGAGATCTGCCTTGTTTACACAGGCATCGCCCCGTTCTGTCACTGCAGGGAGCGATCATGGGTGGCAGGCAGACATCGAGTCCGCCGGACCCGCTGGCCAATGGGAGCATGCACTCAAGCCCACAAAAGCAAGTTCTCGAGCCAACGTACACCTATGGCAATTTACGGAAAAGAGCCAGCTTACCACAGTATAATGACGGCGGCTGGTCGGCAAGTGGTTAAATATGTCTGATCTAAAGAAATTTCAGCGAAAAGTGTTAATGTTTATTTGGGAAGACAAGGG
Source organism: Aquarana catesbeiana (assembly GCF_042186555.1). Classification (NCBI taxonomy): domain Eukaryota; kingdom Metazoa; phylum Chordata; class Amphibia; order Anura; family Ranidae; genus Aquarana; species Aquarana catesbeiana. The sequence continues at coordinate 279,642,537 of NC_133327.1, forward strand.
ACCCAGGGTGAATAGAAAGACACTTTATGCTCCTAGGGTAAGGGGTGGCTTAGGAGCTCCAGACCTACTTAGATGTTTTCAGGCTGCCCAACTGTCCTCATTGATTACTTTTCATACCAAACAACGTCATCCAATTTGATTGCAGCTGGAATTTTCCATCTTGCCCACTAGACCAGTTGGTCAACTGTTATGGTTGCCTGCCAAAGTTTGACCCTCTTGCCTATGTCCCCCACACTTTCCTTTTCTGTAGGCTTGTGGGACAGGCTATCCTCCAAACCTAATTTTAGATCAACCCATGCTCCTCTTGCTCCATTATTGGCAAATCCTGCATTCACCCCAGGCCTCCTTCCCTCTGATTTTCCATGGTGGACAAACAAGGGGCTTTTGCGTATTGCCGACTTTTAAAACCACCGAGGGGTCCTCTCCCTGAAAACCCTTAAGGAAAAATTTACTTTACTACCAGCAGAATACTATCGATATAACCAGATAGCCCACTTTATCTCTTTACTCAAAAAGGTATCAACAACAACCCCAATGGAATACCTATGCAAACATATTGATACCTGTTCGAGGTATATAGCTAAGGTTTACAGTATCTTGACTTCCACAGATGACAAACTTCCTTATGTGGAAAAATGGGAACAGGATATAGGGGAGGTCTTGGATCCTGCAGAGTGGCATAGACTGGCACAAGGGGCTGCAAAATCAATTATAAATACCTCCCCAATAGAGGCCAATTACAAAGTATTAATGGTCCCCGCTAGAATTGCCCAATGGATGCCGGGTGCCTTTTCAGGGGGTGCGGCCAAGAGGAAACGGTGTACCACTTGTGGTGGATATGTCCAAAAGTACCTGACTAGCTCCTTACAACAGGCACTCCTCGGACACCCTGTTGGGGGAGCCCCAAGACCCACCCAACACTTAATTTGTTTTATTCTTACTGCAGCCAGAATAACGATCGCAAGATTCTGGAAATCCCCGGTTCCTGTCTTTTGACCTCTTAAAGAGCAAGTTATCCTGGATAATGTTAAACGGACGCCTCTCTGCCATCTTGCAGGACAAGCTTCCCCGATTTGAAAAAACATGGGACCCCTGGATTATATACCTGACGGGGCAAACCTGGTCTGATATGAGGCTACCCTCTAAGTCTCCCAGGAGAGGCTCGTTGCCTCTTCCCCCCTTCCTCTGCCTCCTTCTATTACTTCTCCTTTTCTCCTTCGTCCTACTTATTAAACCCTTTGATAGTTTGAGGAGTGTTCTGTAACCACTGGTCGATTGCCATTGGTCCCACTCCTAGTTTGTGGGTTGTGTATATAAACATAATGACTAGCTACTATTATGGAATTATTTCTGATTGGGGCTCTAAAACAAAGTTAATACTGCAGCTGCAGGAACAGATTCACAGGACTCAATCACTGTGTTTAAAATGCCCGTTCAGTGTCAAAATTTATTATTACATGTTATTTTATACATAGATAGGAAAGGGGTGGTGTGAGATGTTATTAAAAACTAACAAATAGAAATATATTATTAAAAGCTAGCTAATAGAACAATTGGAAAAGTAAAACCTTGAGAGGGGAAGGGGGAGTAAAGAGCTTCTAGTAGAAGATGTGTCTGTGTGAAGGTTACAGAACACACTTCAACAGTGAGAACAAAATGGAGTTTCTTGTGCTTAAATTAACAATACAGTGAATGTCCATGTCATTTCCCTCCTTTTGTTTATTTGACACCATTCTTCTCCGCGTTACATTCAGCCGATTGCTGGTAACTCCTGTTACATTGGCGCAGAGAGACGGCGTCCAGTTCAGCTCTCTCCTAGCATTCTCACAATAATGGGATCATCAGGACTGGTGGACCATTTGTTGGTACAGCGGGTAGTCACACAGAGGCATAGCCTGATGAGGAAGTAAATAACAAATATGAGAAATAGGAACATCACAATGTAAGCGCCTAGTTTCTGTAACCATGTTGCTATGCCATATAAAAAGTCACCAAAACCTTCCTAAACATTTAAGCACCATACACACCAGATTTTCTGCTGATTTTTTCCTTCAGATTTACCAAAACCATATAATATGAGGTCAAACCTTAGGAGTTTTAATCTGTATGCAATCAGGCAGGCCCTTGCACTACATGGTTTTGGTAAATCTGAAGACAAAAATCAGCAGAAAATCTGATAGTGTGTATGGGGCTTGAAAGGGGTTCCATCCATCTTTAGCAATATCTCTGGCCTTATTCTGTAGTTCTCTTATCTTAGCAAGATGCCCTTTAATAATGTCCTCATTATCAGAAATGTAGTGGGGACAGAAAGTATTCAGACCCCCTTAAATTTTTCACTGTTTGTTATATTGCAGCCATTTGCTAAAATCATTTAAGTTATTTTTTTTTTCTCATTAACCGCTTAACGACCAGCCTCGTTTTGGATTTTAGGTGTTTACATGTTTAAAACAGGTTTTTTTTGCTAGAAAATTACTTAGAATCCCCAAACATTATATATGTTTTTTTTCAAACACCCTAGAGAATAAAATGGCGGTCGTTGCAGTACTTTTTTTTGCACTGTATTTGCGCAGCGGTCTTATAAGCGCACTTTTTTTTTTAAAAAATCACTTTTTTGAATAAAAAAATAAGACAACAGTAAAGTTAGCCCAGTTTTTTTTAATATTGTGAAATATAATGTTACGCCAAGTAAATTGATACCCAACATGTCACGCTTCAAAATTGCGCCCGCTCGTGGAATGGCGTCAAACTTTTACCCTCAAAAATCTCCATAGGCGACGTTTAAAAAATTCTACAGGTTGCATGTTTTGCATTACAGAGGAGGTCTAGGGCTAGAATTATTGCTCTCGCTCTACTGGTTGCAGCGATACCTCACATGTGTGGTTTGACCACCGTTTTCATATGCGGGCGCTACTCGCATATGCGTTCCCTTCTGTGCACGAGCTCGTTGGGACAAGGGGGGTTTTTAAAAAAAAAAAAATTATTTTTATTATTTATTTTACATTATTTTATTTATTTTTACACTGTTAAAAAAAAAATAATTGTGTCAATTTTATTCCTATTACAAGGAATGTAAACATTGCTTGTAATAGAAAAAAGCATGACAGGACCTCTTAAATATGAGATCTGGGGTCAAAAAGACCTCAGATCTCATATTTACACTTAAAATGCAATTAAAAAAAAAAAAAAAAATTCATTTAAAAAAATGACATTGAAAAAAAATATGCCTTTAAGAGGCATGGGCGGAAGTGACGTTCTGACGTCGCTTCCGCCCAGCAGTGTCATGGAGACGAGTATACCCCTAGTAGATGAAAACAATGATCTAAACATGAATGAAATTGATAAAGAGGCAATTAACATTCTAAAAGAACTATTCTGGGAGGGAGGGTCGGAAGTGGAAATTCCCATATCTAGAGTGGGGACGGAAAGTATTCAGACCCCCTTAAATTTTTCACTCTTTGTTATATTGCAGCCATTTGCTAAAATCATTTAAGTTCATTTTTTTCCTCATTAATGTACACACAGCACCCCATATTGACAGAAAAACACAGAATTGTTGACATTTTTGCAGATTTATCAAAAAAAGAAAAACTGAAATATCACATGGTCCTAAGTATTCATACCCTTTGCTCAGTATTTAGTCGAAGCACCCTTTTGATCTAATACAGCCATGAGTCTTTTGGGGAAAGATGCAACAAGTTTTTCACACCTGGATTTGGGGAACCTCTGCCATTCCTCCTTGCAGATCCTCTCCAGTTCTGTCAGGTTGGATGGTAAATGTTGGTGGACAGCCATTTTTAGGTCTCTCCAGAGATGCTCAATTGGGTTTAAGTCAGGGCTCTGGCTGGGCCATCCAAGAACAGACACGGAGTTGTTGTGAAGCCACTCCTTCGTTATTTTAGCTGTGTGCTTAGGGTCATTGTCTTGTTGGAAGGTAAACCTTCGCCCCAGTCTGAGGTACTGAGCACTCTGGAGAAGGTTTTCGCCCAGGATATCCCTGTACTTAGCCGCATTCATCTTTCCCTCGATTGCAACCAGTCGTCCTGTCCCTGCAGCTGAAAAACACCCCCACAGCATGATGCTGCCACCACCATGCTTCACTGCTGGGACCGTATTGGACAGGTGATGAGCAGTGTCTGGTTTTCTCCACACATACCGCTTAGAGTTAAGGCCAAAAAGTTCTATCTTGGTCTGATCTGACCAGAGAATCTTACTTCTTACCATCTTGGAGTCCTTCAGGTGTTTTTTTTAGCAAACTCCATGCAGGCTTTCATGTGTCTTCCGTCGGGCCACTCTGCCATAAAGCCCCGACTGGTGGAGGGCTGCAGTGATGGTTGACTTTCTACAACTTTTTCCCATCTCCCGACTGCATCTCCTGAACTCAGCCGCAGTGATTTTTGGGTTCTTCTTTACCTCTCTCACCAAGGCTCTTCTCCCCCGATAGCCCAGTTTGGCCAGACGACCAGCTCTAGGAAGGGTTCTGGTCATCCCAAATGTCTTCCATTTAAGGATTATGGAAGCCACTGTGTTCTTAGGAACCTTAAGTGCAGCAGAAATTTTTTCCTAACCTTGGCGAGATCTATGCCTTGCCACAATTCTGTCTCTGAGCTCTTCAGGCAGTTCCTTTGACCTCATGATTCTCATTTGCTCTGACATGCACTGTGAGCTGTAAGGTCTTATATAGACAGGTGTGTGGCTTTCCTAATCAAGTCCAATCAGTATATTCAAACACAGCTGGACTCAAATGAAGGTGTAGAACCATCTCAAGGATGAGCAGAAGAAATGGATAGCACCTGAGTTAAATATATGAGTGTCACAGCAAAAGGGTCTGAATACTTAGGACCATGTGATATTTCAGTTTTTCTTTTTTAATAAATCTGCAAAAATGTCAACAATTCTGTGTTTTTCTGTCAATATGGGGTGCTGTGTGTACATTAATGAGGAAAAAAATGAACTTAAATGATTTTAGCAAATGGCTGCAATATAACAAAGAGTGAAAAATTTAAGGGGGTCTGAATACTTTCCGTCGCCCCTGTATATACAACAGTCAGTGCAAAATACCTTACACATCCCACCTTGAGCTGCAGTGAGATGATTTAGCATTAATCTGTGCTCTAATACTACTTTTTTAAGTTGGGCCATTTCTTCACTTAATAAACCTATATCAGTGGTAGTAAGGTTAATAATCTCATCTACAATTGTAGTGTAATTATTTATTCTTTTCATTGCTTCAATTCCCCACCCTGTCCAGGAAGGGAACAATGACCATGCCATGTCAGCTTTAGTGAACAGCTCTATTTTGAACACTAAAGGGTATTCTGGACTTTGATCTGGTCACACTGTATCTTTGCGAACAGCCAAAGCAGGTGCTAACTTCCCAATATAATATGTACCTGTAACATTATTAGGAAGCCAGGCGTAAGCTTTATCTCCACATATATAATATAACCCTCTACTTATGGATGGTATACCTGCTCCTAAAAAAACTGGAAGCAATAACATGGAATCTCAGGTAACCGATATTTTCACATATTGGGAACTGTGAGCAATTTGTACTATAAAAGGTTCTATTTAGTTCTGGATCTGGGATATAATAATATTGACCATAGTTTCCTCCATAAACTGTAATTTTTGCTCCGGTGGAATCTGAATTGCCCAACCATGTACATTTAGTGTTAAACGGGCATGTAATGTTTAAACAAATCTGTGGAGTGTCTATCTGTTTTGAGACCATCAAAGTTACTGATCTGTGCTCATTAGCTGTGGAGACTATGCATGAGCCATTTATTCTGGTCCTGTTTAGATCAGTGATTTTGAGAGGCATTGCTATCATGGGTATTGTTCCTGTTTGGGGACGTAAGTGAGAACACACTCAGCAGTTACTAGCGTTGCTATGGGTTGCATACATTTTTAACATTTGGATGAAAGGGTTATTTTTCCATGTCTCATTTCTCACAAACAACAAAAAGAAAAGAAACATCATCATCATTTTTTCAAAGGATATCATCACTTCAGGATGTTCTTGCAGTGACTGGCGTGAATCCAGGTGGGCTTTCCTTCCAACTTGACAGCGGAACCGGTTGTCAAAAGCACCAAATGATCAATTCATGGCTGAGGTGACCCCTCGTCTTAGATGGGGTGCCTCCGACCATGCAGTTCCTCTTCGGAGGATCAATCTTCTGTTCTTCAGAACTATAGTCATAGCCCAAAAAAGTGCTACACCAGTTCCTTAATGACCAATGCTGTAGGTCAATAATGTTGTTATGTTCCGGTACTTCTCTCTATACTGTATTGTACTGTTTTATATATGTATGGTTTATAGCTGTAATAAAAACGATTGGAAAAGAAGCAAGAGTGAGATGTCATTTGCCTGCAATTTAAAACTTTTTTTTTCTTTGAAAATGTCAGTGCTAAAAATCCCTGCTCTTGGCTGCATTGATATATTTAAAAAAAATACTTTTTACATTGGTACATATTTTTCAGGGTAGCCTCTATCATTCATCTCAGCTAGACCATTACCTGGTCTTCAGTTCTTACTTTCAAGATACAAATTACATATTTTTGCCTTCTAATAGTGCCGGCAGCAAGGTTTTTCAATCACCACTCTGAACCTGGGAAATTTTTATCTGTTGTTTTGGGACCTGTTGCAGTTCTGTTGCCTTGTTATTGCCCACCCTTATATTCACTGCTTTGCGACGTCCAATAGTGTATGAATAAGTTGCCTGTGTCCTGTACTGTACTTCAAGGTATGGAATGTACAGGGAAATGAAAATCCCTCTTTTTGTATCGTTAGGTGATGCCAACAGTGCCATTGTCCAGATCATTAGGTGAATATATTGGTGAAATCATTAGTGTTTTTGCACCTATCGAATAGATCTAACAAAACACTTTCAGTTGTACAGTGGGGAAAAAAAGTATTTAGTCAGCCACCAATTGTGCAAGTTCTCCCACTTAAAAAGATGAGAGGGGCCTGTAATTGTCATCATAGGTATACCTAAACTATGAGAGACAAAATGTGGAAACAAATCCAGACAATCACATTGTCTGATTTGTGAAAGAATTTATTTGCAAATTATGGTGGAAAACAAGTATTTGGTCACCTACAAACAAGCAAGATTTCTGGCTCTCACAGACCTGTATCTTCTTCTTTAAGAGGCTCCTCTGTCCTCCACTCATTACCTGTATTAATGGCAGCTTTTTGAACTTGTTATCAGTATAAAAGACACCTGTCCACAACCTCAAACAGTCACACTCCAAACTCCACTATGGTGAAGACCAAAGAGCTGTCGAAGGACACCAGAAACAAAATTGTAGACCTGTGTGTTACTGATGGTAGCCTTTGTTACGTTGGTCCCAACTCTCTGCAGTTCATTCACTAGGTCCCCCGTGTGGTTCTGGGATTTTTGCTCACCGTTCTTGTGATCATTTTGACCCCACGGGGTGAGATCTTGCGTGGAGCCCCAGATTGAGGGAGATTATCAGTGGTCTTGTATACCTTCCATTTTCTAATTTTTGCTCCCATAGTTGATTTCATCACACCAAGCTGCTTGCCTATTGCAGATTCAGTCTTCCCAGCCTGGTGCAGGTCTACAGTTTTGTTTCTGGTGTCCTTTGACAGCTCTTTGGTCTTCACCATAGTATAGTTTGGAGTGTGACTGTTTGAGGTTGTGGACAGGTGTCTTTTATACTGATAACAAGTTCAAACGGGTGCCATTAATACAGGTAATGAGTGGAGGACAGAGGCGCCTCTTAAAGAAGAAGGTACAGGTCTGTGAGAGCCAGAAATCTTGCTTGTTTGTAGGTGACCAAATACTTATTTTCCACCATAATTTACAAATAAATTCTTTCAAAAATCAGACAACGTATTTGGATTTGTTTCCACATTTTGTCTCTCATAGTTGAGGTATACCTATGATGACAATTACAGGCCTCTCTCATCTTTTCAAGTGGGAGAACTTGCACAATTGGTGGCTGACTAAATACTTTTTTTGCCCCACTGTATATTTAAAAAAACAGAAGGTGCAAATAAGAGAAGTTCATTACTATGGCTTATAATCACTTCAAGTGTTTGCTCTTATGAAATATTTTTACTTGGGTTCAGAAATACTTTGTTAATGGCGTATATGTTACCATTCTATTGTAACATTGTATTTTATTTTGCCTTTTTAGCACCAGTTTGAAGCTCACCAAGAGGAAGGCATGGTGATTTCTCACATGGCAGTGGCTGGAGTAGGAATCTGGATTGCCTTTACATCTGGCTCCACATTACGTCTATTCCACACAGAGACATTTGAACATCTGCAAGATATTAACATAGCAACTCCAGTCCACAACATGTTGTCAGGTAGCTTTTACTTTTATTTAATGGGGCTTTAAATGTTCTTATAAATATATAACATTGACATAATGTTTCAATGTATGCTCTCCATCTTTTTACAAAGTATGAGTGATATCCATAATATTTAAACATCACAGTCGTTTGTACCTCATGTTTTGCTACCTTGCACAAGTATTTCATTTCTCCTTAACCACTGAAGGACAGAGCCTCTTTCTGAGATTTGTTGTTTACAAATTAAAAACTGTTTTGTTTTTTTTTGTTTTTGATAGAAAATTACTTAGAACCCCCAAACATTATACATTTTTTTTCTAAAACCCTAGAGAATAAAATGGCGGTCGTTGCAATACTTTCTGTCACACCGTATTTGCGCAGCGGTCTTACAAGCGCACTTTTTTTGGAAAAAATACACTTTTTTGAATTAAAAAATAAGACAACAGTAAAGTTAGCCCAATGTTTTTATATTGTGAAAGATAATGTTATGCCGAGTAAATTGATACCCAATATGTCACGCTTCAAAATTGTGCCCGCTCGTGGAATGGCGACAAACTTTTACCCTTAAAAATCTCCATAGGCAACATTTAAAAAATTCTACAGGTTGCATGTTTTGAGTTACAGAGGAGATCTAGGGCTAGAATTATTGCTCTCGCTCTACCGATAGCGGTGATACCTCATGTGTGTGGTTTGAACACCGTTTTCGTATGCAGGCGCTACTCACGTATGCATTTGCTTCTGCATGCGAGCTCGGCAGGACGAGGCACGTTTAACATTTTTTTTTCTTATTTACTTTATTTTTTATTTTTACACTGTTCTTTAAAAAAAAAAAAGGGCCACTTTGATTCCTATTACAAGGAATGTAAACATCCCTTGGAATAGAAAAAAAGCATGACAGGACCTCTTAAATATGAGATCTGGGGTCAAAAAGACCTCAGATCTCATATTTACACTAAAATGCAATAATAAAAAAAAAAATGTTGTCATTTGAAAAAGAAAATTTAAAAAAATAGCCCTTTAAGAGCTATGGGCGGAAGTGACATTTTGACGTTGCTTCCACCCTGCAATAGTATGGAGACTGGTGGGGGCCATCTTCCCCTCACTCGTCTCCATACCAAGAAAGGAGAAGCATCCAATCGCCTCCGCCGCTACTGACGGCTCAGGTAAGCGGCGGAGAGCGGGGGGAGGGGGCACCGGGGTTATGGCAGCTAGCTGCTGCCATAACAACAATATTCCTCTTCAAAGTGAGGATGTATATCGGTGTGCGGTGGTCCGGAAGTGGTTAATTTTCCAAGAAGTCAGTTACCCCTATGTGCATTGCTCAAAACAAATGCATCACTATTGTTGGAAGTTTACATTAAAAGAGAAGTATGGAACATTTATACTCACCTATGTAGATGCAGCATCAATCTGAATCTGCAGTGAGAGCTGAGTGAGCTAACACTGCTGCTCACTCACTTCCCCCCTCTGCTCTGAGCAGAGAGCCATAACTGTCAGTCACTGGCTCTCTGTTCTGCCCCTCCATCGTTCACTGGAGCACTGAGCTGTGGAGGGGGCGAGAGGGGCAGGCTCAGGCTCTCAGTGGCATGCTGAGAGGCTGAGCCAGCTGCCAGTCCAGGCATCTGTAAGGATCCTGACCATATGGTTGGGATTGTTCCAGAGCCTGGACCGGCTGAGTGACATCACCCTCCCTGTCGGCTAAAAACGGGTCACAGGAGTGCAGAACAAACTGCACACTTGTGATCCATAGGAGAAGTATAGCCAAATAATTTTGGCTATATACAGAGCCGCTGATAAGGCAGTACAGCTGGCCATCCTGTACTGGGCATGGGTCTCATCAGTTCAAAAGGGGGCCCAGGCACCTGCCGAACAGGAAAACAGGCTGTACTGCCTTATTGAAGGAACCGATCCTCTGTTCTACTATTGGTGCCCCCACCCTCTTGCTGTCTGGGCCGCCCTGTATGCCAAACCTCCCCTGCAGCATTGCCAGCTTCCCTCCTCTCCTACTGCAGGCACACAGGGGGATTGGTTTCAGGATGGTGGGTGGGTTGCCCTGTCAGGTAGGCTGTACGGGGTCCCATGATTCCTAACAGCAGGCTTGGCTATATAAGTGTAGCTAAAATGTATTAAAGAAAAAAAAGAAAAATCAGCACAAGAGACATAACTTACAATCAGTATGATGTGTTACTTGTACTGATTCCCAGTGCAGCAGGGGTTAAGATAAACAAGGGGCTCATCAAGAGTGCCTGACTGTGCCCGCCCTTTCCGCCTAGCTGCTTCATATATAAAAGCTGTAAGAAGAATTTGTTTAAAGTGGGAGTGCTGTCTCAACCCCGAGAACAAAGCAATAAAACCCTGCTGGTCGCTCAGTTCTCCCTCTCCATTCTGAGCAGAAAGCTGTGAATGTCAGTCACTGGCTCTCTGCTCTGCCCTGCCCTTCCAGTGCTCACTGGAACACTGGGCTGTGGAGGGGACGGGAGGGGCTAGCTCAGGCTCTCAGCGGATCGCTGAGAGGCTGAGTCAGGTGCTGGTCCAGGCATCTGGTCGAATCCCGATGAACTTTAGCCTGCTGTCGACTGAAAATGAGCCAGAGGAGTGCAGAACGAACTGAACTCCTGTGACCAACAGGAGAAGTACTATATACTTCTACTTTAATAATGGAAACAATATATAAAGTAACTGTACAGGCTCCCTGTATTTACAATCTTTGCAGGTTAATAGGTGTGCCACAGTGCACCTCAGCAAAGCATGGGGATGATAGCATCTCAGTTTAAAAGCCTGCTTAAAGTGGTTATAACCCTAAAAAAAAAAAAATGCTCCTGTCCCTTTAGGGCACGAGATATAGCACAGTGCTTATGCCATGTCAATTGGCCCGTTCTATGTTCTACAATACCTGGCTGATCCTGCTTGTTCCTGACTTCCCCTCTGTAAACTGACCACATTTATCATGGCTACTAATCTCTGATAGCGTGCTCAGTTTACCTGCCTCCATCATTCAGCTATCTCCTCAGTGTCTCTGCAGGACAGCAGAGCTCTGCAACTAGGGTATTTCACATTTTTTATTTTAGGAAAACACACACACTGTACTGAACAGGGACCTAAAACAGAAAGACTCAAATTAATACATGCTACTTTACAACCACTTTAAGTTTTAAGTTTATGTTGTAATATGGTCTTCTGAATAAATAGTGCTGACAATACTGGAACAAACAGACAGGAAATTGGCATTCGTGGCAACATGCTGGCAGCAAACAGGAAATTGTAACACTATGTCATGTTTGTTACAATATTTTTTGCCATGTTCTGAGCTAATGAGGGGCCATACAAGTACAGATCCACGATTGCTGAAAGGATTTTCCCTAACCCTCAGAAGCTATTTAAATCCTTTTGTAACATTAAAAACAAAAAAAAAATTATTTCACCTACTCCATTGATTCTAATTAGGGCTGTGGAAAGTAAAGATTAATTCCTCGATTAATCGTTCATTTTTTTGATCGATCAAAATTTTTTTGATCGGTAGGCTGCCTGCCCTAGGGCCACTTTGGACCAAGCTGTGGCTGCAGCGCAGCGCTCTGCTCCCTCCTCCTCCACTATATGTCATACACAGGCTGCGGGCATCTCCCGCTGTGTGTCTCCGAGCTGAGTGTGAAAACTTTGGCCGCGCTGTGAGAAAAGTCCCGCCCTCCTCCTAGATCAGCTCGTGTGATAGACGCAGTGTTCTGTCTATCACACGAGCTGATCTAGGAGGAGGGCGGGACTTTTCTCACAGCGCGGCCAAAGTTTTCACACTCAGCTCCGAGACACACAGTGGGAGATGCCCACAGACTGTGTAATCCAGGCACAGGCACTGACTACAGTGAGGCTGCGATTATGGGCACGGTGAAACTGCATTATGGGCACGGTGAGGCTGCCATTATAGGCACGGTGAGACAGCATTATGGGCATGGTGAGGCTGCGATTATAGGCATGGCAAGGCTGTGATTATGGGCACGGTGAGACAGTATTATGGGCATGGTGAGGCTGTGATTATGGGCACAGTGCGGCTGTGATTATGGGCACGGCAAGACTGCATTATGGGAACGGTGAGACTGCATTATTGGAATGGTGAGGCTGCGATTATGGGCACGTGAGACTGCATTATGGGCACGGTAAGGCTGCGATTATGGGCACGATAAGGCTGAGATTATGACGTGCGACGTCTTAGCCATGCCCCGCTATGTCCGGCTTCGGCCGTTGCCATAACAACGGTGCTAAATGAGCTAAAAGTAGTTGGATCCGTATGTGCATTATAATTAATCGAAATTAGTCGATTAATCGATTAAAAATAAAATTGATTAATCGAACACGAAAATTTTAATCAGTAACAGCCCTAATTCTAATGCATGTTGTCAAGATGGTGAAATGCCCTCCAAATTTATCCATATTTTCCCATTATTTTGGCAATATAGAAACTCTCAATTTTTTATAACTACTTTTGCAATAAAAATATTTTACATGAAGTTTAGTGATATTACTAGATGGAAATTTACAAGGAAACTGGAAACATCTTTCTATGTTTTCCATGTGTGTATTTTGCTTATCCTGTCTTTCTGTTTGTGAGCAGGTGACAGGGTTATCGCAATATAACACATGTATGATTTTTTTTTTGTTTCCCCTATTTATCTATCTTTGAAGAGAAGAAGGGAAATATTTGTTCATTATAACCATAAATAAAGCAAAGGGACAGCTATTATATCCAATACATACCATGTTATTGTTGGGTGGAAAATTGCAGGGACACATAAGCTGTAACACAAGGCAGGCTAATTGTTTTAGAGCAAAATACATACCATTAAATTGATGGAAGCGGTGTGTAGACTTTTACTTAGAGCATATTTTTTGTAAAGTTTAGTTTTACGGAGCTCATCCTTGGGGTACATTGTATTCAGCGGGCACAGTATGGGGATATCCATGTGGCAAAAGATAAATGATTAGAGATTCAGTTTTTCCAAATTATGTTTCTTATTTAAACTGTTATTCAGCACAACCAAAGCAAAAACAGGTGAGTTTGATTAGATGGTAAGATGAGTCAGTTCAAGCATGTTATAAATCCTTGATACCCCATATTGAGAGCTCCCGCCATAATTCTTGACCCCTGTCCACCTTTTATTTTTCCAGCATCTCCTTTTTTATTCTCCATATTATAAAATAATATTAAATCCAGCAAGAAGAGTGCGAACCCCGCCTAATGGTCACAGCACCAATACACTTCCTTAAAGATAAAATAAACTTTCAGGTTATTTAACTCTCCAGCATCTACAAAAAAACTGAAATATCAGTTTAAGCTGTACTCTATGCAGTTATAAAAATACATGAGTTCATTTGGTCACATCTAAAAATATATTTTTAACCAGGGCGGCCCGTCCATTAAGGGCGCATGGGTGCCGCCTCCCCTATCCATGCTGCCGCCCCTCTTATCCATGCGTCCGGCCCCTTGCAGGATGTCGGGCGCATGAATTACAGTGGTGGTGGTGTTATTTTGAAGCACTAATTAGAGCCAGAGGCTCTAATAGGCTTCAAAATAGAGTGGGCTCCGGACACACAGAATGCGCTCACAGCCCACCCAGGTGTGTTAGAATAGCGAATGAATATTCGCTATTCTAACACTGGTCCTCTTCCTGGCCATTAGGGAAGCGGGTATGAGACCCGTCACCCAGTTGGCTGAATGGACAGGGCATCCTATTGGATGTCTAGGAGGAGGGGAGAAGCCGCGCGGCGGAAGCGAGGAGGAGAGGACACAAGAGCCAATGCACGCTCTCCAGATGCCCGCTGCCCAAATGCCCGCTGCCTGGATGCCTGCTGCCCGAATGCCTGCTGCCGGCGTTTTCTTTACTGGCTGTGAAATCTCTCTGAAAAAAAATATACAAATCATATGTAGGCCTTAAATGTCATATTCAACTTAGGCCCCATCATCTGTATACACAGCTCTGACCTAAATGTAGTAAAAATGTAATCTATTTTCCTGCTTAGTTTTGGGGGTGTAAAAAAATTCCATCCATACTTGTGTGAACTGCTCTTCATGAGATCACACTGAATTATGTAGTGGATAACTAGATAAGGCTATTCTTTTTGTGGCTTCTTTTCTTCTAATTAAGGTAATTTTAGATATATTTAATGATTACTGTCATTGGAAAATATAGTACCAATTTAGGGGCTTGATTGGTTGAAGGCATTGTGTATTGCACCAAAAACCTTAATTTATGTGATGAGTGTCATGTGTCTATTTATGGAATTAAATGATTTTCTGTTAAAACAATAAATTAATAAGCAATTGCCTGTGAAACATGTTCTTTAATGTGACTTTGACTCAGCCGGGCACATTGCCCCAGTCCCACACAATTGTCTCCTCTCAAAGCATCTTTGTTACCAGAAGTAAACAGCGGTATTCTTTGTAAACAGTCTGGAAAACTGTTGAAGGTTTTCCTTACTTAACAAGGCTGCCACTGTGCAATTGCCAGTTATTTAGCTTCTGCAACTTTGTAGTCTTAAAATAAAAAAATAAAAATAAAGAGAAACCGTACAGATACAATACAATTCAATACAAGAGGGTTGTGCTTGTGAGAGCTTACAATCTAAAATGTAGGGTCAAGTGACCCTTTATTTTTTAAACATGGTTTTTAAACATTGTCTTATCATGCCATGCATACAGTCCAGTATTTCAGTGGTTGTGGGTTTGTAAATGTAAACCACACTGTTATTTCATTATAACAATTGGGGAGTTTCTTTCACAGCAACATTCTACCACCTTTACAAATGGTATTTTAGCTTTAATGCAAATTATTTTAATATAGAATCTGTATAATAATATAGTTGTAACATGAGATTCTAGGAGATTCTTAGTAGGTCACAACTAATAATCTTGAATGTTGAATACCATACATAAGATGATTTTTTAAGATTATTGAAAAAATTCAGATACTTTTTAGCCATGATAAAAATAAAAAAAAGCATCTGGTTAGTTGTTTATGCCACTTTGCAGTTGTCTTACTGAATTAAACCTAAAGTGAATCTATGGGCTGGATACATATGGTAAACTGGAATTGAGATGATAATGCAGGCTCCTCAAGGTGTGCACAAACTGACTACTTCCAGACCACAGAAAACCACAACCAGATCTATTTTGGTGTTGCTGTACCTGGCTCTTGAACTACTAGCCAAATCCCCACTGACAAGTGTTGCCACCTCTGAAATAATGTGTTCAATAGGAACCTGCAAGCTAAAGTTTTATATCTAAGAGTCTTAGTCCATGTTTGCTTAAACGCTTGCCTTGAATTTTTAGGGTACCAGGGAGTTCTGGAAATGACTTGTAATGCAGACACTGTAAATCTTGCCTCATTAAAAATCTGCCACCTCTCACCAGATCATTTGCAGATATAGACAGGTCCTTACCAATTTAATATTTATTCAGTTGACTGTTGCTCAAGTGGCCCCGCTAGCTAAGTTGATCACTGAGGAAGCTATAAAGGCAACTGTTGAAAATGTATCAATGGGTAAGGCCTCCAGGTCTGATAATCTACCCTTGGAGGTGTACAGCAGGTACCTAAAAATACTTGCCGCTGTGCTGGTATACAGTATGTGCAATGCTGTGAAAAAGTATTTGCCCCATTCCTGATTTTTAATTTTTTTGCATATTTGTCACACTTAAAGGAGTTGTAAAGGCAGAAAGTTTTTTATCTTAATGCATTCTTTTGCATTAAGATAAAAAAAACCTTCTGTGTGTAGCAGCATCCTCAGCACCCCCTAATTACCTCCCTGGGCTCCTTCTCTCTCCAGCGATATCCACGATCCCCTCAGCCATCCAGTACACTCCTGCTGATTGGCTGAGACAGAGCAGTGGCTCTATTGGCTCCCGCGGCTGTCAATCAAAGTCAGTCTGCCAATCGAGAGAGAGGGGGCAGGGCCAGGTCGGGGCTCCGTGTCTGAATGGATACACAAAGCTTTAACTCAGGTTGGGTGACCCCTGAAGCAAGCTTCTGGCTGAAGGGCACTCAAAGGAGGGAGGGACTAAGAGCAGCAAAGGGGGACCCGAGAAGAGGAGGATCCAGGCTGCTCTGTGCAAAACCAAATGCACAGAGGTAACTATAACATGTTTGCTATTTAAAAAAAATTAAAAAACGAGCCTTTACAATCACTTTAAATGACTCAGATCATCAAACAAATCTTATTATTACACAAAGATAACCCGAGTAAATACAAAATGCAGTTTTTAAATGATGGTTTCATTTATTAAGGCAAAAAAGCTGTCCAAATCTGCCTGGCTTTATGTGAAAAAGTAATTGCCCCCTAAACCTAATAATTGGTTGTGCCACCCTTGGCGGCAACAACTGCAATCAAGCGGTTGAGATAACTGGCAATGAGTCTTTCACATTGTTGTGGAGCAATTTTGGCCCACTCTTCTTTGCAGAATTGTTTTAATTCGGCCACATTGGAGGGTTTTCCAGCATGAACGACCTGTGTAAGGTCATGATACAGCATCTCAACTGAATTTAATTCCGGGCTTTGACTAGGCCACTCCAAAACCTAAATTTTGCTTTGTTTGAACCATTTGGAGGTGGACTTGCTATTGTGTTTTGGATC
Source organism: Aquarana catesbeiana (assembly GCF_042186555.1). Classification (NCBI taxonomy): domain Eukaryota; kingdom Metazoa; phylum Chordata; class Amphibia; order Anura; family Ranidae; genus Aquarana; species Aquarana catesbeiana. The sequence continues at coordinate 279,659,479 of NC_133327.1, forward strand.
ATTGTCCTGCTGCATAACCCAAGTGCACTTGAGCTTGGGGTCACGAACTGATGGCCGGACATTCTCCTTTAGGATTTTCTGGTAGAGCTCAGAACTCGTGGTTCCATCAATTATGGTAAGTCGTCCAGGTCCTGAACCATGTCTGACTGTTGGTATGATGTTCTTGTTATGAAATGCTGTATTAGTTTTATGCCAGATATAATGGGATGCACACCTTCCAAAAAAGTAAAATTTTTGCCTCATCAGTCCACAGAATATTAGCCTAAAAGTCTTTGGGATAATCAAGATGTTTTTTGGTAAATGTGAGATGAGCCTTTGTGTTCTTTTTGGTCAGCAGTGGCTTTGGCCTTGGATGCCATTTTTGCCCAGTATCTTTCTTATTGTTGAATCGTGAACACTGATCTTACCTGAATCAAATAAGGCCTGCAGTTCTTTAGATGTTGTTATGAGTTGTTTTATGACCTCCTGGATGAGGAGTCGTCATGCTCTTGCAGTAATTTTGTAGGCCGGCCACTCCTGGGAAGGTTCACCACGGTTCCAAGTTATCTCCATTTGTGGCTCATGGCTCTCCCCGTGGTTCACTGGAGTTCCAAAGCCTTAGAAATGGCTTTGAAACCCTTCCAAGACTGATACATGTACATTACTTTGTTTCTAATCTGTTCTTGAATTTTTTTAGATTGTGGCATGAAGTGTGTGTTTTTTTTGTGATCTGTTAGCGTGCTTCACTTTGTCAGACCGCAAGTGAAATTTAACTTGGCTTTCCAAAAAATTGTGGTTAATCAGAGTTCATTCATGATTCAACATGGGAGGGGGCAATTACTTTTTCACACAGGGCCAGGCGGGTTTGAACAGCTTTTTTCCTTTAATAAATGAAATAATAATTTAAAAACTGCAGCCTGGATTTACTAGGGTTATCTTTGTGTAAAATGTAAATTTGTTTGATGATCTGATTAATATAAGTGTAAGAGATATGCAAAAAAAAAATAAAATCAGGAAGGGGGCAAATACTTTTTCACAGCACTGTACAAAGGGAAGCATTTGAAAGAGGTGTATTTCCTGATTTAATGTATAATGCCACTGTTAATTTATTGCTTAAACCAGATAAAGACCTAACAGACGGCTTGTCATACAGTGGGGCAAAAAAGTATTTAGCCAGCCACCAATTGTGCAAGTTCTCCCACTTAAAAAGATGAGAGAGGCCTGTAATTGTCATCATAGGTATACCTCAACTACGAGAGACAAAATCTTGAAAAAAATCCACACAATCACATTGTCTGATTTTTTAAAGAATTTATTTGCAAATTATGGTGGAAAATAAGTATTTGGTCAATATCAAAAGTTCATCTCAATACTTTGTTATATATCCTTTGTTGGCAATGACAGAGGTCAAACGTTTTCTGTAAGTCTTCACAAGGTTGTCACACAATGTTGCTGGTATGTTGGCCCATTCCTCCATGCGGATCTCCTCTAGAGCAGTGATGTTTTGGGGCTGTCGCTGGGCAACACAGACTTTCAACTCCCTCCAAAGGTTTTCTATGGGGTTGAGATCTGGAGACTGGCTAGGCCACTCCAGGACCTTGAAATACTTCTTACGAAGCCACTCCTTTGTTGCCCGGGTGGTGTGTTTGGGATCATTGTCATGCTGAAAGACCCAGCCATGTTTCATCTTCAATGCCCTTGGTGATGGGAGGAGGTTTGCGCTCAAAATCTCACGATACATGGCCCCATTCATTCTTTCATTAACACGGATCAGTCATCCTGTTCCCTTTGCAGAGAAACAGCCCCAAAGCATGATGTTGTCACCCCCATGCTTCACAGTAGGTATGGTGTTCTTTGGTTGCAACTCAGCATTCTCTCTCCTCCAAACACGAGTTGTGTTTCTACCAAACAGTTCTACTTTGGTTTCATCTGACCATATGACATTCTCCCAATCCTCTTCTGGATCATCCAAATGCTCTCGAGCAAACCTCAGACGGGCCCAGACATGTACTGGCTTAAGCAGGGGGACACATCTGGCACTGCAGGATCTGAGTCCCTGGTGGTGTAGTGTGTTACTGATGGTAGCCTTTGTTACGTTGGTCCCAGCTCTCTGCAGGTCATTCACTAGGTCCCCCCGTGTGGTTCTGGGATTTTTGCTCACCGTTCTTGTGATCATTTTGACCCCACGGGGTGAGATCTTGCGTGGAGCCCCAGATCGAGGGAGATTATCAGTGGTCTTGTATGTCTTCCATTTTCTAATTTTTGCTCCCACGGTTGATTTCTTCACACCAAGCTGCTTGCCTATTGCAGATTCAGTCTTCCCAGCCTGGTGCAGGTCTACAGTTTTGTTTCTGGTGTCCTTCGACAGCTCTTTGGTCTTCACCATAGTGGAGTTTGAAGTGTGACTGTTTGAGGTTGTGGACAGGTGTCTTTTATACTGATAACAAGTTCAAACAGGTGCCATAAATACAGGTAATGAGTGGAGGACAGAGGCGCCTCTTAAAAAGGAAGATGCAGATCTGTGAGAGCCAGAAATCTTGCTTGTTTGTAGGTGACCAAATACTTATTTTCCACCATAATTTGCAAATAAATTCTTTCAAAAATCAGACAATGTATTTGGATTTGTTTCCACATTTTGTCTCTCATAGTTGAGGTATACCTATGATGACAATTACAGGCCTCTGTCATCTTTTTAAGTGGGAGAACTTGCACAACTGGTGGCTGACTAAATACTTTTTTGCCCCACTGTATAGGCTGATTTCTTTGTTGAAACTAGAATAAAAATTTTAGTGAAAATCCTACCCCTTAGACTAAATGACAGGAAAGTTTGACATCTATAAATATTATATTGGCATCTCTTGATACCTTCAAAGCGTTTGATTCCATAGAAATTTCTGTTCTTCACACTGTTCTTAAACTGTTCTGCTTTGGTTCCAGGTTTTGCAAGTAGTTTGCCGTTTTTTATGCTCACCCATGCTCCAAATTATTGGTGAATGATTGTCCCCTTCCTTACCGTTTCAAAGACATACACAACAAGGGTGACCTTTTATCTCCTCTCCTGTTTGCAATAGCTATTGAATCTCTAGCTTTCAGGATACACTTCTTCAATCGCATTAGGTGACTTACTTTAGACAGTCGTATAGATCAAGTGGGCCTTTACACTGTTGATCTTGTATTACTGATGATCTGTTCTTACATTGATGATCTAATATTGCATGTATATATAGGACACAGATCATACCCTAAATTTAGCTATCCAAACCAGAAATATGGTTGGTACCTACTGAAAATCAATTGACAAAAACCTGTCCTTATTCTACTGACCTCTGCCCTTTAGATTGCCAGTCCCACTTTTTATCCCCTCAGGTTAGTGACACTTTTAAATATTTTGGGATAGTCACTATGTGAGATGCCATTGCTATCAATGCAGAAAATATTATAATTTTTCAAGCATAACGTATTGATATGGGTTAGGCTCAACTTAATCAAAATAATGCTTTTGCTAAAGTGTTTATATGTTCCGTCACATATTCCGGTGACACTTAATTCTTCTTAACTGATACTGGTATAATATTGGACGAAAGGCAAATAATAATACTAGACGTAAGGCAAAACTCACCACCTTGCTCAAAGTTAACTTGGTGATGGCACTAGCTGACTGGTCAATTATAACATCCAAACACTTGGTGTTTGCTTGCTTGCAGGTGACTGGCTGAATTTCAATCAGTATATGACTTTCTCTGGTGGCTGCGGCAAAATGGCTACAGCCGCTGATTGGATTATTCTGTCAATGGCGGTTGCTGCTGTTCAAATACAGTGCTGTATCTGTGGGCAGATTCCAGATCCATTTGTGTGGATGGAGGAATCTTTTTTTTTTTTTCTTTTTTTTTTTTTTCGTAGTGGCTGAGATTAAACCGTGTATGGCCAGTTTAAGGAAATCTTGTATCAGAGAGGGCAGAGGGCTGCTCTGGATTAATGTATTGTAAGTATTGTAGCCAATGATGTTTGTATTTTTTTTTCTTTTTTAAAACCTTCAAGGAAAGTTAAAAAAAAAAAAAAAGCTTGGAGTTGTTTTTTAACCTTTATAATAGCTATAAAAGCATCCATGATGTAATCTTCTCTTCATTCACTGTCCACAGAATCCAAGCAAACAGTTAGGTGATTCACACTATAAACTTCATTGACTATTACGGGTTACGCGTTTTATTTTTGTAAATCGTTTTTTGTAGAAGTTTGTATGGATCATGAAAACTGCATTCAGTTACTGACTGCTGTTGAGTAGAAAAAAAAAACGGATATATTAACCAGTAAAAATGACAGGTCTGTCATTCACGTGCTTCCTGTAAAGGCAGTTATGTTATGATTTCACACGGATGTTTCCACATGGGCCTTAATAATTAAGGTCTAAGGTTAATTGCTGATACTTGTATTTCAAAGCAAAGTTTTCCAGGTGCTTGAGAACAATGCATGAAAGTTTACCAAGTAGTGATGCAAATATGTCCTATTATCTTGTCAAAGGACTGCATAGTGAGAACATAACAAGCATGTTTTGCACAGCCAGTAAACAGCTAAAGTACAGCATATACAGTACATCATCTGTTCGTGATGTTATTGTTAACAGCTACCAAAAAAAGATGTGAAAAATAAGATATTGTTTGTGGTAGGACTTTTATAGTTCTCTTCTACAGTACATATTTATATATAATTCCAGGATATCAGAAAATAAGATGATAGAATAATAACTCTCTCTGTGATGTGTTAATAACTCTGTGATGTGTTAAAAACCATACTGCAGAATTTTGTTTTGTGATTTTCAGGAAAAATATCAGTATTCCCTATTTTTTATTCACATTAGAGGAGTTAACTAATTTTTTAAATTTAATTTGGACTCCATGAATTTTAAAACCCTTTCTCAGGATGTCCCGCGTGCCCTAAAAGATAGGATTATATGGCATTTTTATTTGATCCACAACAGCTGTTTGGTATTGTTAGAGCACTGGCTATGTTGATTGTTTTGACTACAGGGCCACTGGAGCCATGCATCCAAAGATGAGTTTACATGCCATAGAGGTATGTGTGCAAGGTGGATTTTTCTATGATTAGAAACATACACACATGTTGGGGAGGAGCATAACTCCTACAAATGTCAGATTTTAAAGATTCTTCAGCTGAAGATTTTTCTTCACTAGAGCAGAGATTGGCAGCACATGCAGTGGAAGAGGTGAGCATTACCTGTCTTCTTTACAGGGTACTTTTTATTGCAAACATTGCTTTTAGTGACTTATTTGCTTTTAGAATCCCTCCCATGGGGTAACCGTAACACATCTGCCTTGGATCACTACGGAGAGCAATGTTGATGTCCTAGTGGCAGTGCCGCTCTCTGTAGCATTGAGGACCACCCACTGCCACCACAGGACAGAAAGGCAGAGGACCTAAAAATGTCACTAGAGTGGCCAGAGGAACCCAGGGAGAAAGAGTACTGTATGTATTAAGGGGGGAATAAAAATGCAAGAGGGGGTGCACAGAATTGGAGAGGGGGGGCTTTAAAACAGGCATCACCAAATGGCGGACCAAGTAACAGTCCTATCCAGACTTCAGCCTCACCAAATACATGCCTGAGTGTCCTTAAGTCTGTCCTCCCTCCCAGCGCCTCACCGCTGCCGCTGTCATCCTTTATCATCGCTGTGGTTGGAGGTGCACAAGGATGCAGCAGGTGAGGTGGAGGGCAGCTACTCTCACAGAGAGGGAGAGCGAAAGTGGAGAAGTGGGACATGCCGCGCAAGCCTGCATGCATATAGCGCACAGTAGAAATGTGTGTCGGCTTGGAGCGGAAGGTGCAGGGGAGTGTACAGCGGGATCAGTGGTTACAGTCTGCTACTGTGCAGCAGGACAAGGCAGCGAAAGCCTCTAGCAGCCTCTGACAGCTGTCACTGGGAGACCTCTAGAGGCCATTGGAGTTCTGGTCTGAGGGAGCAAGATGGCAAGTTTTACTCTATTGACTGTGCTTTTGAAAACTTTGGCAGGGAGTGCTTCTGAGCTGCTCGGCTGTCGTTTGCACTAAATTGGCTGTTGGCTGTTGGATGATGTAGCTCATGTATACTGAAACAAACTGCTATTTTTTATCTTATCGTCGAGGAAGGGCAAAATATTTTAGGCACGGCAGGTCTAAATAGAGGTGTAACTTTTCAAATTAAGAAGCGGGTGATTGGTTGCTAAGCTGCAGGGCAGTTCAAGCAACTATTCACCCGCCTTTACCATAAAAAAAATTTCCACCCACTATTCTGACCTGCCGCGCATCCAAACCTGTGTGTGAGTTACGACAGTAAAGGTAGACAGGTGGTCGGGGGGGGGGGGGGGTGGCTATGATGTGAATGGGACTGTGGTGCAAGAATGAAGGGACTGAGAGCACTGGTGTAAAGGGGGGGGGGGTGTGATGTAACACTAGGTTTACACCTATGCATTTGCTGTGGCTCGCGTTGTTTGTGCAACCACAGCAGCCCATAGATTTGAGCCTAGGAGAATGTGATGTAAAAGGGGGGGGGGGGGGTCTAGGAAGGATGTAAATGGGGAAACTGTTATGTAAAGGGGGGTCTGAAGACACTGATGTTGGGGCTAATTCACACTTGTGCAGAGATCTGTTTTCCTGCACTAGAAAACATAGGTCTCTGCAAGGGCATTGGAAAACGATTGTTTTCTGTGTGCCCCGTTCACACTGCATTTTATGGCAACTCATTGGAGCTCAACCGAAGGCTTTACAGTCTGTTTCTATGCATCGTAACTGAGCTGTGGTGCATAAAAATGAATGAAATGTAATTTTAACATTTCAATTAAGTTGAAAGGAAAAAAAAACACAGTGCAACACTCTTTAATGCGCATTGCACCACCACTTCCTGGACCTCACACTAACAGGTGCCCTCACAGTAGCACCCTGCATTTTACTATGAGGGCCAGGGTGATCAGCCCCTAAAGGGTGGGGGGATTGTGATGCATACAGGAGGCTGTTATGTGAAGAATGTAAGTCATGGCACAAACATGAAACTTGGACCTCTGCTGGAAGAAAATTCTATTGACCTTGTGAATTTTAATTCAGTACCCCTGTTTTAAAAGAAAACTGAATGTAGTTTCCTATCTACTTCTGATCCTAACAAATGCATGTTTCTGACCAAAAATTAAGCTCCTATTGTAGTAGATGCTGCTAACTCACAGACTTGTGAGAAAAGCAGTCTTGCAGTTTTCTGTTGGCTTTTTTTTTACCCAAACCCTGCACAGAATGCCCACAGGATGTTAATGTACATTGTGGTAAATAGGCAGTTCATTGTAAATTGACTGTTTTTTAACGATCCTGCACCTTTTTTTATCTTTTTTACTTTTTTCAATGAAACACATCTCAATGGCATTCAAAATTAATGGCATCAGTGTATCTTGGGCATTACCATGTGATTTACAAAAATGCAAAGATGTCAATCTAATTTAGCTTCTACAGCCATTGATTCTGATACATTTCTTGGCCTCTAATGGCACCAGTGTACTTTTTCAGTGCTTCTGAGTCAAAATATGGGTCTCTAACATTTAAATACAGTTTATATATTGTTTTTTCTCTGCAAAATACAGTTGCAAGTGCTCTGTTTTATGGAAAGGAAAAATGAAGTGTGTATTGCAGAAACTTATTATTTCTTGGTAATAGAATTTCTTTTTCTTTTAGCTCTGTATACATGAAACAGATTACTTTATGACACAGCTGAATGAACAACTTGTGTAGGAGTTGGCATTATCTACCATCTATTCTGCTCTATCTTTGTGCATTAGTGGGAAGTAGAATACTTGCCATCCTTTATATTGTGAACTGCTGTTCATTAGAGTGCCAGTTTTTGTTTGCAGAACACCAGGGTTGGCATTTGCCTTCCAATAGCGAAATAATTTATTGTGAATAAGAAACTCTAAAGTTTATTTTAAAAGACAATAAATACATACATCATACACATAACCATAATTGTAGAAGTGAAAACATTCCAACCTACAAAGTATGTTGGAATAATAAACAGAAGAAAAAAAAAGTGGCACATACTTATAATTGCTGCATGACTCAGTGTTCTTTTTTGTAAATGAATGTCTTTAATGACTAACTTATATTTAAAGGAATCCGAGATCTGCCTTTAATGGCCTAGAAGCTTGTCAGTCCTTTGACGTGGTGACCACTTTTGTTTTGTTTTGTTTTATGTTTTTTTATTTCTCACCAGGTGAGCCCGCCAATAAAACACTTGTTCCAGGGTGACAACAGTCACTCTCTACACATAACATATGAAGAATGTGTTCTATAGTTCACAGAGATGGAAGGGAACACTTTTTACAGAATCAACGTATATTTTTTTATTCAAACCGGTACAAAGACTAAAATAAAACACTCTTAAAGTGGTTGTAAACCCACATGAAAAAAAAAAAAAAAAGACCTGCAAGACAAAGGCATAATGAGCTAGTATGCATAGCATACTAGCTCATTATATAATACTCACCTGAGATCGAAGCCCCCGCTGTGGTGCCCTTACACAGCGCTGGCCGGTGACATTTCTCCCCAGAGTTACTACCGTGTATCACTGCTCCGGCGCTGTGATTGGCCGGAGCCAGATGACGGTAACGGCACACTCACTGAAGCAATGGCACATACCTGAAGCAAACGGCACATACGTGCCATTGCTTCAGTGCGCATGTGCCGTTAACGTCTAGGTTTAGAAGGTATCCGGGGCAGCTACAGGTAAGCCTTATTATAATAAGGTAAGCCTTTTTTACAACCACTTTAATGGTACAATTAACAAACCAAAAAGGATAAAATAAAATACTTACATTTTTCGTGTTTGTATACAGTACACTTTGTCACCAACTAGTCAGTGAGTGGTCAGCATTGCAGTTTACACAGTTTTAGTGGTACAAATTTCCATTGCAAAAAAATTGTCACTTTGCTTATTCAGGGAAAATTGACAGATTGTCTTTTACAATGGTTGTAAAGGCTCAAGGTTTTTTACCTTCATGCATTTATGTTTTTCACCTTCTGTGTGTAGCAGCAGCCCCAGCTTACTTACCCAAGCCCTATCTTAATCTAGCGATGTGCACAAGAGCAGCAGCTCTCTGGGGTCTCTGCCTCCTCATTGGCTAAGACAGCAGTGGGAGCCATTGGTTCTTGCTATTATCAATCACAGCCAGTGAGCCAATGAGGAGAGAGCAGGGGAGGGGCTGTGCAGCGCTGTGTGTCTAAACAGACAGACAGAGCAGTGGCTCGGGAGGGGCAGTCGGCAGGAGGGAGGGGCCAGGAGCGCCAACAGGACCCAAGAAGAGGAGAGAGCAGATAAGTATGACATGTTTTATTAAAAGAAAAAAAAACTTGGCCTTTAATGTCACTTTAATGCTAAACCCCAACCACCTACAATATACCCACCTTTGCCACATTCCCTCAGTGCGCTGTTTGTCCAAAATACCCAGCTACCTAGCTTTTGATTATGAGGGAGAAGTGAACCACTCCCAGGATGCAGTGCTTAGGCCTGAGTGTCCCAACAACAGATTTGAACTTGTGGAGGAGAGGAACATGCTATTTACTTTGTGCACAGTACAACACTGACCTACACAGAGATTCAACAGGGTTTAGACTAATGGCTTTAATGGATGAACAGAGATACAGAGGAGGAAGAGAACTGAGAATATCAGTGGTGGAGGTAAACTTTCAGGAGAACCTGCCCTAAACCGACAAATGAAAGATTCCCTTAGAAAGAAAGCTGGTTACTTCCAAACTATCAGATCGCCTTTCCATCTAACATAAAATTGTGCAGTAAATCCTGGCCTATCTCTCCATGGTACTAGCTTAATGCCTCTCGATTAGGAAAAGAGAATGGGTAGTCAGCTAAAATGTAAAACGGTGAAAAAAATCGTATTTACTGTGTGTTTAAATGTATACATTAAAGAAAGTTTCTTTACTAGAAGGTCCTGTGCATTGAAATGTTGAATGGATTTTACAAAGTGTTTATCTTAAAACAGCGTGGTACTTTAGGAGAATGCAGCTAAATGAACTAAAAGATTTAACTAATTTACCCTCTACTGTTCTCCATAAAAGATCTACAGCTTGCAGCACTTATATGCCATTTTCATAAGACGCGCTGCTAAAACGCTCTCGTTATTTCTTAAATGCAGACACTGGCAATATTTTTTGATACTAATAATACTAATAAAATTGTAAAAAATGTATCTGTGTTTTTGAGTTGCTTTTTCGGTTATCAGTGGCTCTACATATCTGAAAATTCAACCTCACCAACATAAATAACATTGTCATCTTTTTACTAATGCCTCTTCTTTTGGCTAATAAAATTACATTACTGTTTTCCACTAATTATATTTGTTGAGACGTTCTAATCCAATGAGTAAAAATTGCAGTATCTTTGTTTCTGCTTTGCAGGGCAGCAGCATGTGTCGGTGACCAGTTTGCTTGTTTGTCATGGTCTATTAATGGTCGGTACGAACCATGGTGTTATTGTAGCATTCCCAGTCCCTCGCCTGCAAGGAATTCCAAAAGTAACTGGTACGTTCTATGTACAAATCAATAAAATATTGTGTAATATACTTGTTTGGTTTTGCTTTAGAAGATTTATATCTATTAGTATAAGATTTTTATTTTGGTTTTAAAGAGACAAAAGATACAAAGTCGAGCTGCCAAGTAGTATTGTAGAAAATACAATTTGCAAATTAGCAAAGGAATAATCAAACAGATAATGGAAAGCAAGTTCTACAAAGCTCACATAAAAATGTAAAATTTCTGGAAATTTTGAAGCCATGAGAAAAAAAGTTGTTTTCCCTGGTTTTTTTTTTGTTTTTTTTTCTGGAAAAAAATCAAAATTTTCAGAAAAATGTAAAAAAATAAATTTCCATTTGGAGTAATTTTACAAATTGAAAATTAACACTGTAACCGTGAAATGCAGTGTATGAAATGTATTACGCTTGAAATAAAAGGAAAGCTTATTCATTAAAGTGGAAGCTTACTTCCATCTTTTGCTTTTACATAAAGGTAAGTCTATAATAAGGCTTACCTATAGGTAATGTAAATATCTCCTAAACGTGCACCGTTTAGGATATATTTAGTGTACATGCAGCCAGTGATATCACTGGTGCATACGCTCTGAAGGAACGGCCACCCATGCTGTTTCTTCAGAGTCCTGTGCCATAAATGGCAACTTCTGCGTGCATGCGCGGTAGTGATGTCATCGCAGCTCTGGCCAGTCACAGAGCCAGATTCCACAAACCCAGAAGCAAGATGGGTGAAGATGAAAGCGCCTGCAGCGCTGACATCTCAGCGCTGAAAGAGCTTCATTTTAAGGTAAGTTTAACAGAATGTGCTAGTATGCAATTTATGCCTTTACCTTGTAGGTACAAATTTTTTTTTTAAATTGTCAAGCGGTGCACAGCCGCTTTAAATAAACTAAACTTGCTTATTTCTTTCAAATGTAATAACAAAGAATGCATATGTTAAAGCGGTAGTAAAGTTACTGAATAAAAGAAAGAAAATCTCCCTGCAAAGTAATATCATAATGTGCACTGCATACTAGCACATTGTGAGACATTTACCTTAAAAGTAAGCCCTCCAGCGGCACGCTGTCACCACAGCAGAGGCTCCCATCTTAACCCAGTTTTCCCGGGTTCAGGGGCTGCGGGAGCTTGAATGGCCAAGCTGCAATAACACCACTCCTGCGCATGTGCGTGGGAGTCACAGTTTATGGCACAGAGCTCTGAAGCAATGGCACGGTATGCCGTTCTCTGCGGTTTTTATTTTCTGCTAAACAAATAAAAAAAAGAACAAAAATGTTGAGAAAAAAATATTTTTTTTTTTCAGTTACAAAACTTTGTAAATAAGTAAGTTTTCTCCTTCACTGATGGTAACTGATGGGGCTGCACTGATAAGGCGGCACTGATGGGCACCGATGAGGTGGCATTGATGGGCACTAATATGCGGCACTGATGGGGCACTGATAGGCGGCACTGATAGGTGGCAATGATATGCGGCACAGATGGGCACTGATAGGCGGCACAGATGGGCATAGATTGGCGACACGGATGGGCACTGATAGGCGGCATGGATGGGCACTGATAGGTGGCACTGATGTGTTGTTATGTATGGTACTGATGGATACCAATCAGTGCCAAACAATAATGCCTGCCAATCAGTGATGCCCATTGTGGGCACTGATTGGCATCCCTGGTGGTCTAGGGTGGCATACCTGGTGGTGACATCCCTGGTGGTCCTAGTGGCATCCCTGGTGGTCCAGTGTGGGCATCCTTGGGGGGGGGGGGGCTGCGCTGATAATCGATAGACGCAAGTGAGGAAAAGCTGATCACCGGCTCTTCCTGTTTACATCGTGATCAGCCGTGATTGGACACGGCTGATCATGTGGTAAAGAGGCTCCGTCAGAGACTACCTAGATCGTAGTTGTGGTGTGTCAGACTGACACACCGCAACAACGATCGCCGCAATGCATGCCCCCGGGGGCGCGCAGTGGCTTAATATCCGAAATACATCATATGACGTCCAGTCAGGTTATTGAAACCACTTTGCCGCTGTCATTTTGCTATATAGCGGGCAGCAAGTGGTTAAGAGCATTTCAACTACACATAAAAACAGGCAACCGCCTTAATTTCCCTAATAATAATTTCAAAGTTTCCTGCCAATATGCATTTTCAGTTACTGACAATTCTGATCCAGAAGCATGTATTGCTCTTGCAAGAGCTTGATCAATTTTCTCCTGACTTTCAGGTGTCATTTTATCTATAAATGGAGTTTGTGTGTATTTTTGTGAAGCAGTGGTTTGCAACACTTCCTTATTTGAAGAAGATGATGATGATGAAACACTCTTGTGATGATCCAGAGGCAGTTGCCATTTAATTCCATAAAGTACTGTATTTATCGGCGTATAACACTCGTCGGCATATAACATGCACCCCAAGTTTAGGAGGGAATTTTAAGGAAAAAAACTTTTTAAGGAAACAAACTTACATTTAAATGCCCATCAATGCAGCCTTATCAGTGTCCATCTGCAGTCTTTCAGTGTCATTTGCAGCCTTCTAGTGTCATTTGCAGCCTTTCAGTGTCATTTGCAGCCTTGTGTCATTTGCAGCCTTTCAGTGTCATTTTCAGCCTTGTTGTGTCATCTGCAGCCTTGTGTCATCTGCAGCCTTGTTGTGTCATCAGCAGCCTTGTGTCATCTGCAGCCTTGTTGTGTCATCTGCAGCCTTGCCCAGTGACACTGCAGCCTTGTAGTGTCACTGCAGTTTTAAATATGGCTCCGCCGAGAGACACAGAGCCGGTCCTGTGTCTCTCGACGGCTTTCGGCTGCTTTCGGCTCCTCTCGTAGTCCTGTGGGCGGAGCCGAGCGCCGCCGACATTCATACATAGCCGAGTGTACTCGGCTAGGTTCGGCTAGCTCCGCTCACAGTCACACCCAGTCCCTGTGTTATGTCCATCTTAGGGCGGGAGTGGGCGTGACTGTGAGCGGAGCTAGCCGAACCTAGCCGAGTACACTCGGCTATGTATGAATGTCGTCGGCGCTCGCTCCTCCGCTCACAGTCAGCGGGGGATCGGCGGGGATTGGCGTATAACACGCACCCGTGATTTTCCCCTGATTTTAAGGGGAAAAAAGTGCGTGTTATATGCCAATAAATACGGTATTTTTAATGTCTTTAGGGCACCTTTGGCATGCAAGGATGTGTTTTGTAATCCTTGTAGCATTTGGAAAAGAGTATTTCTTCTCGCCATATTTGCAAATTGCAGTCAGACTCCCATTTTAAAAACGCAGGGGATTTATGGAATGAATTATAGAAAAGGGGAATACCCCTTTTTTGTTGGTTAGGCAGAAATGAAACTGACAAACTTTGATGTGCAAGGAGCATTTAGGGGGGAGGATTTTTGAAAAGAAAAGAGATAATTCTAAGATATGTAAAATATTTGGTATTAGGTAAATTATAGGCAGCCTCCAGTTCCTCCATGTGTTTAGCTGTGTGGGATAGTATCAGTTCGTGCACCTCTGTAATGCCAAAAGTTGACCAAGAGTTAACCTGAGTACATAGGGTTCGAAAATCGTCTGAAAACGGTCTGTTCAGCATGAACCAGCTGACTTTCGGTGTGTACAGCTCCTCATCCGACAGAAGGTGGTCTCACGACCAGCTTCTGTTGAACAGGTATGCTGGAGAACCAGCATCCGATCAGCGCTGGCAGCCAATTGCTGTGTGTGTGTGTACAGTTGTGCTTATAAGTTTACATACCCTGGTAGAATTTATGATTTCTTGGCCAATTATAATGGCAACAGAAACTACCCAAATGACCCTGATAAAAAGTTTACATACCCTGGTGATTTTGGCCTGATAACATGCACACAAGTTGACACAAAGGGGTTTGAATGGCTATTAAAGGCAACCGTCCTCACCTGTGCTCTGTTTTCCTTGTAATTAGTGTGTATATATATATATATATATATATATATATATATATATATATATATATATATATATATATATATAAATAATATGTGTGTGTGTATGTATGTGTATATATATATTAAAGAATGGATCATTCCTGATGTACTGAAATCTTGTTTCTTGAGGCCTGAAAATGTCAGCACAGTACAAATGACCCCTTTTTGGAAAGTAGACCGTCCAAGGTATTTAGTAAGAGGCATGGCGAGTTTTTTGAAGTTGTAATTTTTTGTCATAATTTTTTGGAAAATTGAAAAAAAAGGTTTAATTTTTTTTTTTTTACATACTGTCACCAGTGCAGTACAATGTCAGCATATAACTGATGTGGCAGTGAACAGGCACACTGACTAGTGACAGTACGAAAAAAAAACCACTGCGACCAGAGCAATAAAATGTTACCATAGTACAATTGTACTACTCTGGGGAAGTGATCAGGGTTGTTGTTTTTTTTTTTTTTTTACACATCATTGCTTATAGCAGTGAATTTCTTTGCTATAAGCAAGCATTTTACTGAATGAAGCTGAGTCATTCAGTTTGTTTTGATGTGATTAGCTGTGGTTGGCCAGAGCTAATCACATGGTACAGTGGGGACGGAAAGTATTCACATTACATTTTTCACTCTTTGTTATATTGCAGCCATTTGCTAAAATCATTTAAGTTCATTTTTTTCCTCATTAATGTACACACAGCACCCCATATTGACAGGAAAACACAAAATTGTTGACATTTTTGCAGATTTATTAAAAAAGAAAAACTGAAATATCACATGGCCCTAAGTATTCAGACCCTTTGCTCAGTATTTAGTAGAAGCACCCTTTTGATCTAATACAGCCATGAGTCTTTTTGGGAAAGATGCAACAAGTTTTTCACACCTGGATTTGGGGATCCTCTGCAATTCCTCTTTGCAGCTCTTCTCCAGTTCTGTAAGGTTGGATGGTAGATGTTGGTGGACAGCCATTTTTAGGTCTCTCCAGAGATGCTCAATTGGATTCAAGTCAGGGCTCTGGCTGGGCCATTCAAGAACAGTCACGGAGTTGTTGTGAAGCCACTCCTTCATTATTTTAGCTGTGTGCTTGGGGTCATTGTCTTGTTGGAAGGTAAACCTTCGGCCCAGTCTGAGGTCCTGAGCACTCTGGAGAAGGTTTTCGTCCAGGATATCCCTGTACATGGCCGCATTCATCTTTCCCTCGATTGCAACCAGTCGTCCTGTCCCTGCAGCTGAAAAACACCCCCACACCATGATGCTGCCACCACCATGCTTCACTGTTGGGACTGTATTGAACAGGTGATGAGCAGTGCCTGGTTTTCTCCACACATGCCGCTTAGAATTAAGGCCAAAAAGATCTGTCTTGGTCTCATCAGACCAGAGAATCTTATTTCCCACCATCTTGGAGTCCTTCAGGTGTTTTTTTAGAAAATTCCATGTGGGCTTGCATGTGTCTTGCACTGAGGAGAGGCTTCCGTTGGGCCACTGTGCCATAAAGCCCTGGTGGAGGGCTGCAGTGATGGTTGACTTTCTACAACTTTCTCCCATCTCCCGACTGCATCTCTGGAGCTCAGTCACAGTGCTCTTTGGGTTCTTCTTTACCTCTCTCACCAAGGCTCTTCTCACCAGATAGCTCAGTTTGGCCGGACGGCCAGCTCTAGGAAGTGTTCTGGTAGTCCCAAACGTCTTCCATTAAAGGATTATGGAGGCCACTGTGCTCTTAGGAACCTTAAAGTGGTGTTCCGGCCGAAATTATACTTTTTAAATAAAAATACCCCTATAATACACAAGCTTAATGTATTCTAGTAAAGTTAGTCTGTAAACTAAGGTCTGTTTTGTTAGTTTAAAGCAGTAGTTTTTTTATTTTATAAACTTACAGCAGGCCGTGGCCATCTTAAGTGTGGGCGTCTGAAGCCAGACTGTATTTCTTCCTGGATCTCATCCTTGCAGATTTCGCACATACTCCATGCAGCACAAGCAGTGTAATAGGTTTCAGGTCAGGTTTCCATAGCAATGGCAGTATCAGAGGAAGTTGCTGCCCCTTCCCAGAAGGCATTGCAAACAGGAAATGATGCGATGGGCCACGGCCAGGGAGGAGGAAGTGAAAAATGAATACAGCAGATATACAGTAGGTGCTGAGAAAATTTTTTTTAAAATATCCAATTCGTTTACAGTGCACAGTTTAGTGAGGGATGCTGAAGAGTTTTAAAAGTGGATGGAACTCCACTTTAAGTGCGGCAGAAGTTTTTTTGTAACCTTGGCCAGATCTGCGCCTTGCCACAATTCTGTCTCTGAGCTCTTCAGGCAGTTCCTTTGACCTCATGATTCTCATTTTCTCTGACATGCACTGTGAGCTGTAAGGTCTTATATAGACAGGTGTGTGGCTTTCCTAATCAAGTCCAATCAGTATAATCAAACACAGCTGGACTCAAATGAAGGTGTAGAACCATCTCAAGGATGATCAGAAGAAATGGACAGCACCTGAGTTAAATATGAGTGTCACAGCAAAGGGTCTGAATACTTAGGACCATGTGATATTTCAGTTTTTCTTTTTTAATAAATCTGCAAAAATGTCAACAATTCTGTGTTTTTCTGTCAATATGGGGTGCTGTGTGTACATTAATGAGGAAAAAAATGAACTTAAATGATTTTAGCAAATGGCTGCAATATAACAGAGTGAAAAATTTAAGGGGGTCTGAATACTTTCTGTCCCCACTGTATATCTGGGCTGTGATTGCAACTGTCTGTACCATGTGATCACATTGACCAATCACAGCTAGCAACACAACTGTACACAATGAATGCCATGAAAGGAAGCCGTCCACTATGTAAAACTGTCACGTGATCTGCTGTGATTGGTCACAAAGTTCACATGATACCAGTAGTTCTATGCCCGGTAGACACAGCTGTTGACAGATCGTGCCGTGGCACCTTATGAGAGGATATCAAAGGCTGTCAATCTGCTATAGGCCAGGCGGGAAGGTGTTAAAGATACCTCATTACCTTCTTTAGACGTAGAGACAAGCTCCTCTGGAAACTCCATTTACTGAAGCGGAAATTGCACAATATATTAAATATTTTTAATCAGGCAAAAGTTCAGGGCCAAATGGGTATACCCCTAAATTTTATAAGATCTTTCAAACTTTCCATATACTATATTTAATGAAAGTTTTCAACTCGTCCTCTAAAGGAGCACAATTCCCCCCTCAGTCATCTCATATCTCATTAATTCCTAAACCTGACAAGGACCATTCGGTATGTTCTAATTTTTGGTGTATTTCTTTGATTGGGGTAGACCTTAAAACATATGCAAAGATTTTAGCAAATAGGCTTTAACCCTTGCTTCCAGGTTTAGTTTACTTAGATCAGCTGGGTCTTACACAGGGTCATGAAGCAAGGGATAATACCCTGAAAACCATCTTACTCAGTATGCTCAAATCCATAGAATCTCAATGTGTCTTTTGACAATAGATGTGGAAAAGGCTTTAGACAGGGTGATCTGGAGGTTTTTACAGCTCACCCTGTCACAAATCCATCTAGAACCCAATATGTTAGCCCTTATAATGGCTTTCTAATCACACACTTCCGCTAGGAATTTGAGTAAATGGTTCCCTTTCCCCTATTTTACATTGATTTTTTTTAATTGTTGGGAATGTCCTCCTAATAAACATTTAAAGGGAGGGAATGTTATTTTGTACTACAAGTTAAAGGGGGCCCAAATTGATAATCTGCCCAAAGTAGTATTTCACTCCGTCTTTCCAGGCCCTATTAAATCAGCTGAAAAATATATTCTTAGGCATTTTCTTTTGACAGCAAGAGCTGTAATTCCTCGACATTGGAAGTATATTGTGATACCATCAATGGCAGAATGGGTGGTGGAATTAGATGCCATTTGTGATCTTGAATGTCTGTTGTTACTGGAAAAAAATAAAAAACAGAAAAACAGAACAGTTTTTAAACACATGGACACCATGGCTCTCTTCTCCTCTCTCTCCAGAGTTCAGGGCCTGGGTTACTGAATGATTAAAATAATAGTTTGGCTCCATGATGGAGACATTTCTTCTCCCCCTTTTTTTTCTTTTTGTGTAGGTGTTTTGTTTGTTCCTCTTTTTTCCTTTTTTTCTATTTACGTAGTTTATTTTGATAAATATAATTTTTGTCTCTAAATCTAGAGGTTTTTTTTTTTTAACGCAAAATCTCAAGGGTATATGAGATAGCTTCTTTTTCTTTTCTTGAGTAGATGCACTATGTTAACAAAATTATTGGGACATCTGCCTTTACACACACATGAACTTTAATGGCATTCCAGTCCTAGTCCATAGGGTTCAATATTAAGTTGGCCCACCCTTTACAGCTATAACAGCTTTAACTCCTCTGGGAAAGCTGTCTACATTGTTTAGGAGTGTGTCCATGGGAATGTTTTACCATTCTTCCAGAAGCGAATTTGTGAGGTCAGGCACCGATGTTGGACGACAAGGCCAAGCTCACAGTCTCTGCTCTAATTCATCCCAAAGGTGTTCTATCGAGTTGAGGTCAGGACCCTGTGCAGACCAGTCAAGTTCCTCCACCCGAAACTCACTCATCCATGTCTTTATGGACCTTGATTTGTGCACTGGTGCGCAGTCATGTTGGGATAGGAAGGGCCAACCCAAAACTGTTCTCACAAACTTGGGAGCATGAACTTGTCCAAAATGTCTTGGTATGCTGACACCTTAAGTGTTCTCTTCACTGGAACTTAGTGGTCAAGCCCAATCCCTGAAAAACAACCCCACACTATAATCCCCCCTCCGCCAAATGATTCGGACCAGTGCACAAAGCAAGGTCCCTAAAGACGTGGAGGAACTTGACTGGCTTGCACAGAGTCTTGACCTCAACCCAATTGAACACCTTTGGGATGAATTAGAGTGGAAACTGTGAGCCAGGCCATCTCTCCAACATCAATGCCTGACCTCACAATTGCACTGGAAGAATGGTCATAAATTCCCATAAACACACCCCTAAACCTTGTGGACAGCCTTCCCAGAAGAGTTGAATCTGTTATAGCTGCAAAGGGTGGGCCAACTCAATATTGAACCCTACGTAATAAGACTGGGATTCCATTAAAGTTAATGTGAGTGTAAAGGCAGGCGTCCCAATACTTTTGATAAAGTAGCTTTATCTCGTTAAGCATAAGGAATGCTATTTTTAAATTTAGTTTAAATGATAATTTAAAGGAAAATGGCATAATTATTGAATATCAAGTATTCTATTCTAAATTGTTTATTCTCACAGCTTTCTTTGTTTCTGGACAGTATAAGATGTATCTATTTGTTTTTGGATATTTCAGAATAGCTTTTTTTTTCTTGTTTTTTGTAATATTTAAAATGTAATAAAATACAATTTAATACAATGAGGTCAAAGCTCCCGACCTGCATACTTGTTCAGAGTCAGTGACTCAAAATGTTGATGACATGTAACATTGAAAAGTTGGAGTTAGCCTTTAAATGAACCTGTATATCTGATGCATCAGCTTCCCAATTGGAGTCAGTCACTCTTCATCCTGTACACTACATGTTTTTTCTACCTGTGGTCAGATTGCTTGCAATAATAGGTAAAAGAGTACCCCTTGGGGCTGACTTATAAAAGTTGCATCAAAAAATATAGACAACCAACCAATTTTAGACTTTGTTTTCTCAATACAAGTTCTGCGAATACCTACTTGTAATTAATGCTTCTGCCTTATTCTCCCAATACTTAGGCAGTGTTAAAAACGTATTACAAACATATATTTAACAGATTTTGGTAAATCCAAACCGTAATGTGTCAAGTGAAATACCTTACAACATGCAATCAGGTCAATTATTTTAGTGAACTGACCTCAGTGAACTGAAATATGACTAGTTGTTATATGACTTACCATTTCATAATCAAGCTCAGTGTCATTTCAAATATTAACAGGAACCCTTATCCTTCTATTAGATGCAGTATTATAGTCAAGAGCTATAATCAGTGCTTTGAATGAAATGTGGTAACCGTGCAAGTTTACAAGAGCCAAAGCCATGTCATGTTGCCAGGTCCAGAGAGGCGAGATGCTGCACACCATAGAAATGGCACACCACTAGGCAGAAGCTGTAGTCTAGTTATCAGAGTGTTGATATGTTTCCAGAGGCAGGTCTCTCATGTTATTACAGAGAGCGGGGCCATGTTTCCATGGCCAGAAAGACGTGTCAAGAGACAATGGATGGGGTCATGCTTCTAGAAACACTGTTCTACCCTTCTCCACTTCACCATGTTTTTCATTAATGACTTTTCATTTCCCCTCACTTCTTTCCCATGTGACACAAGTAAAACAGTATATAGGGGAGAATTCTCCCAAACAGGGCTACAGACGTAAAAAAAAAAAAAAAAAATGATCATTTTTAACTCTTCCTTTCTCAATCCAAAACATAAAAAAGGGAAATTTTGAGTACACTTCTATTTAAATTAAAAACATAGAGTGGATGGTGTCATTAGTAGGCTGGTTCTGTGAATACTGATTAATTCACACATCTATACCAAACATTGATTTTTGTGTTGTGAAGCTCTGAAACAGGCTCAGTGTTTATCTTGAGAGCAGCTAGCAGATAACCCTGGCAAGTTCATGGACTCTCTTGCTAAATTCTTTATTTTTCTTGCTGCTTAGAACATCACAAACCTGATGATCTTGCTAGTTTAACATAATGTCATTGTTTTGTTTTGGTCTATTTCAGCTCAGTCAAGCTGCTTTTATTTTCTTGATAAATGTGTCTTTTTAAGTACCTTATTTTTAACTCCAGTTTAAATGACAAAAAGCACAAAATAAGCTCTATAGTGTCTTGGAAAAAGTGTATTTCTACCCGAAACTTTTTTTTTTTTTAGTTTTTTTTTTTTTTTAGTTTTGGATGGGGTAAAAGGGTTAGAAACGTTGTTACATTATATTGCTGTCTGTGTCTGCACTGGTGAGATTTACACTAGTGGGAATTTCCCTTCATATAAAAGAGATTTCCTCTTACTTCCTGTTCTCTGAGAGTGAAGGGAAATCTCTTCAGCTGTACACAGCGAAAACATTTTAACATTTTCTAATGTGTCAAAAAAAAAAAGGCAAAAAGTTGCACCACAAGAGTCACACAACTTTCCCCCAATAGTGACGCATTTTTCTAACTTGATCTTGAAAGGTTTTCAAAACATTAACACACATTGATAAATATATTAACATGAAGCTAACACTGTATACTATATCTATAACAACTTTTGAATATGCTAAAGGAATTATTCAGAATGGTTTGGTTTAAATAAAATGCATAAAAATAGCTAACAGATGCTTGTATATTTACAGCTTTGAATTTTAATGCCAAAAAAATGTTTATGATTTCCAGTGAATGTACTGTATCTATGGCATTATGGAAGCCTAAAAAAATAACTCCACTTTTGTTGAGAAAAAAAACATTCCTCTCTGGGTGATCTATGTACATTGCAAGAATTTTAACAAACTTTGTTGCTGATTCCTACCTTTTGTTGTTCTGAAGGAATAGCTGTCTGTTTGTCCATTTGCAGAGTGAATCTTTATGGGAGTGGTTTTATAATTATCAATCAGCTGCTGCACCTGCAGGGCACTAGTGAGGACATTGGCATGGCGTGCATCCCTTTTAGATGAGATTTCCCTTTAGGAACATCACCAAAAATGACATTTTTGTTGCTGGAGATGCCAAAAATCAGACTTGTATCTTAGTGTAGACTTCTGGGAAAATCAGTAAGCCAATCACTCAAGTAGAAAATTACATTTTCAGGGGCGTTGTGTATACCATCTGTGTACAAAACACCTTCAGGCTGCCATATTTCATTGCATTTTTACAGAAAACTACAGTACTGCAGATGGAAAAGGAAAGGTAATTCTTTATTAACATTCAAATCCAATATGACTCGAGTCGCAATTGTATAAGCTAAATATTTATTTTTTCTATTTGAAAATTTTTTTTTCCAATGAAAATGAAGTTACCCTTTAATCAAATCAAATCACAAATAAGCATAATCGCATCCCTTATGACCTTGCATTATTTTCTTTTTCAGGACGAGGAATGGTGTCTTACCATGCACACCACGGTGCAGTCAAATTCCTTGTCATGGCAACTGCTGTGAACAAAAAACATAAGCGGACACCGAGCAGATGTAGCCAAACTTCAAATATTGAACTAAAATCAGAGGACCCTCGTGGTGCCCATGTACAGCAAAATGAGGAGGGAAACGCAGCTACTGCCAACAATAACAATGACGGCGCCATTTGGCTCGGGGGCTCCATGGGGTCCATTGCACAAAGAAGTGACTTGTCCTCTTCGTCAGGCTCTCTCACATTGTCTCATGGATCAAATTCATGTGACATGGGGAAGGATGATTGCACTCTTTATGATCTTCTAAGTGACCCCAGCATGCCACCACAACATAGCAAAAGACAGCGAGCTGGGAAGTTGAAGGCAGACTCCGTCTTGGTAATCTCTGGTGGACAGGGTCACCGAAGAGTAAACAAGAAGCTCAAGCCACAGCGACAGGAAGAGCCGGTTTCTTCTGCTATGGTTTGGCAGATCCCACTGTTAAACATTTAACGACCTGAGGGAATAAAATGAATTTGTGCCTTTGTCCATAATGTATCCACTACATTGTTGTTCAAGCCTTGTCTTGTCATATACAGTATGTGATCCAATGTGATCTGTTGAGAATAAGGCCCTATGAAACTGAAAACACAGGGATGGTACTAAATGAAACTGGTATATCTTGATCACGCACCTTTTCTCATCATTGTCCAGGAGAAATATATGCTGCTGCCCATGCATAACACTGAATACCATTGAGCATTTCCTTGTCTTCCCTGTCTGATATAGCTAACATCCATTAGCTGCTTTTTTGCTTTGACTGGCATGATGAGCTGTAGAGTATGCTGTCTTTTCTTTGCAGGTAAAGTGGAAGGCAAATATGAATGAATATACAAATAATATGAAACATATTGGAATGTGATAAGCCATGTGTATCCTTAGAGCACCTGATGCAAGGCAAACTGCCTTCTCTTTGGGAATTTCTTCAGACCATGAATATCATTCTAGTGTCTTTGTTGTTCATTGC
The DNA here is from genome assembly GCF_042186555.1 of Aquarana catesbeiana. Lineage (NCBI taxonomy): Eukaryota > Metazoa > Chordata > Amphibia > Anura > Ranidae > Aquarana > Aquarana catesbeiana. The sequence goes on from NC_133327.1 coordinate 279,683,048, forward strand.
ACAATGACTGCCAGTTATCATGTACAATAACTTTACCACTACAGTATATATGTTGTAATATGTGCACATGCAAATTGTGTGTTTTTTCAGCTGCATTAGTGTATATGTGCATGCTGGGAAGTCACTAATATGTCCAGGCTATTTGAAATTCTGTATACTTAAACTGCCGTATGATGGTTTCAAGGCATATTATAAATGAAAGAAAATATAAAACCATACTTGAGTAAAGAAATCTGGAAACCAAAATTGGTTTGGTCTCTTCTGTGAAGTGGATAGTTTTTAGGGATGTGTTATGATAATGAAATGTAAACTACTACAGGCGGTCCCCTAGTTACAAACATTCGACTTACAAACAACTCCTACTTACAAACGGAGGGAGACTAAAGGAAGTGAGAGGAAATCTACCCCTAGGAAGGGAAATTCATTCCTGTAAGAGTTATTATGGGAAAAGGGTTTCTCCACTGATGCTTTATCACCAAGGCTTGTTTCCACAACAACCCAAAATCTTCAAAATCCAATTGTCATTGGGACAGAAAGTGAGGTGACATCTTCTGAACAGGGGCACAGACAGCAAAACAAACATTACAGGTGTGTTAACCCTTCCCCATGCTATCCAAAAAGCTTAAAAATTGTTTTTTGCCTAGAGCTACACTTAAAATATGTACCAGTTCCAACTTACAAACAGATTCAACTTAAGAACAAACCTACAGACCCTATCTTGTTTGTAACCCGGGGACCGCCTGAGGGAAAATGTTACATTGCAATCATTCCGATATGACAGAACTTTCATATTTGACGATATACTATTTCTTTGAAAAAAAAAAACACATAAATTGATGGGGCTGAAGCTTTTTTAAACCAGTACAGGGATTGATCAGATGGTCTTAGGTCAACTCTTTTACTTAGTGCTCATTTTGGATGCGATTTTTTTTTAACCTCCTCTGGCTAAGCCTGCCTTATGGATATATGTGTCTGCATGGGGTTGGGCCTTATTCTGTGTTGCCACATATATGCATCACTGTTTTGTATCAGGAGCATGCCTAATTGCATGTCCCCTGCACTGTCACTGTACTGTCACTGACAAATTCCAGTCACAGATTGAAGATTGGGGGCCAGTAGGACAAGCTACTGGTAATGTGATCACCGTGACAGCCAATCACAGTGATCACACGATAAGGAAGCCCATGAAATGCCTGCCCTGTGTCTCTTTCGCCTCAAGACGTCTGTGAAGAGAAAGAGATACATTGTAGAGGCATTCTGTGAAGAAGAGGGGAAAAAAAACTTTTTTTAACTGCTATTAGGCTGGGCGGTAGGTCTCCTGTTCTGGGTGGACCTCATGGGACACAGCGGATGACAAATCGGTGTACTGGGCCGCTTCTGTGACCAATCACATCACATGACAATTGTACTGAATGTATGGCTTCCATTCATGTCATTCATTGTATACTATTGTGATGATCTCTGTGATTGGACACAGTGATAACATGGTACAGACAGGGCCAATCACAGCCCATCTGTTCCATGTGATTAGGTGTGGCCATTCACAGCTAATCACAGTAGTACACAATTAATAAATTTAATTGAGAAAAAATGGTTGTTTATAACAGTGATATTTACTGTTATAAGCAATCATAGTAAGAAAAATCCTGATCATCTCCCCAGAGTAGAACACTGTATTGCTCTGGTCACAGTACGCAACAACAAAAAAAAATGGGGAAAGAAAATTTATAAAGAAAAAAAAATTACATTTTTCTTTTTTAACTTATTGTCACAGTGTCCCTGATCACCACCACACCAGTTATGCGATAATGCTGTACTGCTCTGGCGACAGCATGTAGGAAAAAGACCTGTGAAAACTGTTTGTGAAAACTATTTTTTTTTTATTTATTTTCCAAAAGATTGTGACCAAAAAATTACAACTTAAAATAACTCTTCATGCCTCTTACTAAATACCTTGGACTGTCTAATTTCCAAAAAAGGGGCATTTGGGTGATATTTGCACTGTCCTAGCACTTTCGGGCCATCAGTACATCAGGATGGATTAATTTTCAGATATATACAGTATCTCAAAAAAGTGAGTACACCCCTCACATTTTTGTAAATATTTTATTATATCTTTTCATGTGACAACACTGAAGAAATGACACTTTGCTACAATGTAAAGTAGTGAGTGTACAGCTTGTTGCTGTCCCCTCAAAATAACCCAACACACAGCTATTATTGTCTAAACCGCTGGCAACAAAAGTGAGTACACCCCTAAGTGAAAATGTCCAAATTGGGCCCCATGAGTCAATATTTTGTGTGGCCACCATTATTTTCCAGCACTGCCTTAACCGCTTCAGCCCCGGAAGATTTTACCCCCTTCCTGACCAGAGCGTTTTTTGCGATTCGGCACTGCGTCCCTTTAACTGACAATTGCGCGGTCATGTAATGCTGTACCCAAACCAAGTTTGCGTCCTTTTTTCCCCACAAATAGAGCTTTCTTTTGGTGGTATTTGATCGCTTCTGCGATTTTTATTTTTTGCACTATAAACAAAAAAAGAGAGACAATTTTGAAAAAAACGTATTATTTTTTACATTTTGCTATAATAAATATCCCCCAAAAATATATAAAAAAAAATTTTTTTTCCTCAGTTTAGGCCGATCGTATTCTTCTACATATTTTTGGTAAAAAAAAATCGCAATAAGCGTTTATTGATTGGTTTGCGCAAAAGTTACAGCGTTTACTAAATAGGGGATAGTTTTATGGCATTTTTATTAATAATTTTTTTTTTTTACTAGTAATGGCGGCGATCAGCGACGTTATGGCAGACATGTCGGACATTTTTGACAAATTTTTGGGACCATTGTCATTTATATAGCGATCAGTGCGATTAAAAATGCACTGATTACTGTGTAAATGATACTGGCAGTGAAGGGGTTAACCACTAGGGGGCAGGGAGGGGTTAAGTATGTCCTAGGGGAGTGATTACTAACTGTAGGGGGATGGGCTAGCAGTGTCATTACTCTGATCACTGCTCCGATGACAGGGAGCAGTGATCAGTGACACTTGTCACTAAGCAGAACGGGGAGATGCTGTTTACATCAGCATCTCCCCATTTGTCCTCTCCGTGAGGCGATCGCGGGTATCCCCGCAGCGATCGAGTCCGCGGGACCCACGACCCGACTCATGGAGCTCCGGGCCGGCGCGCACGCAATGGCACGGCGGGGAATTCAAATGGACGTACCTGTAAGTCCATTTGCCCAGCCGTGCCATTTTGCCGACGTACATCGGCGTGCGCCGGTCAGGAACTGGTTAATCCTCTTGGGCATGGGGTTCACCTGAGCTTCACAGGTTGCCACTGGAGTCCTCTTCCACTCCTCCATGACAACATCCCAGAGCTGGTGGATGTTTAGAGACCTTGCGCTCCTCCACCTTCTGTTTGAGGAGGTCCCACAGATGCTCAATAGGGTTTAGGTCTGGAGCCATCTTAGCCAGTCCATCACCTTTACCCTCAGCTTCTTTAGCAAGGCAGTGGTCATCTTAGAGGTATGTTTGGGGTCTTTATCATTTGGAATACTGCCCTGCAGGCCGGTCTCTGAAGCGAAGGAATCCTGCTCTGCTTCAGTATGTCACAGTACATGTTGGCATTCATGGTTCCCTCAATGAACTGTAGCTCCCCAGTGCAGACAGCACTCAGGCAGCCCCAGACCATGACACTCCCACCACAATGCTTAACTGTAGGCAAGACACACTTATCTTTGTAGTCCTCACCCAGTTGCTGCCACACACGCTTGACACCATCTGAACCAAATATGTTTTATCTTGGTCTCATCAGACCATAGGACATGGTTCCAGTAATCCATGTCCTTAGTCTGCTTGTCTTCAGCAAACTGTTTGCAGGTTTTCTTGTGTATCATCTTTAGAAGAGGCTTCCTTCTGGGATGACAGCCATGCAGACCAATTTGATGCAGTGTGTGGCATATGGTCTGAGCACTGACAGGCTGACTCCCCACCCCTTCAACCTCTGCAGCAATGCTGGCAGCACTCATACATCTATTTCCCAAAGACAACCTGTGGATATGACGCTGAGCACATACACTCAACTTCTTTGGTCGATCATGGTGAGGCCTGTTCTGAGTGGAACCTGTCCTATTAAACCGCTATATGGTCTTGGCCACCATGCTCCATGCTCTCAGTTTCAGGGCCTTGGCAATCTTCTTATAGCCTAGGCCATCTTTATGTAGAGCAACAATTCTTTTTTTCAGATCCTCAGAGAGTTCTTTGCCATGAGGTGCCATGTTGAACTTCCAGTGACCAGTATGAGAGAGTGAGAGCGATAACACCAAGTTTAACACACCTGCTCCCCATTTACACCTGAGACCTTGTAACACTAACAAGTCACTTGACACCGGGGAGGGAAAATGGCTAATTAGGGGTGTACTCACTTTTGTTGTCAGTGGTTTAGACATTAATGGCTGTGTGTTGAGTTTTTTTGAGGGGACAGCAAATTTACACTGTTATACAAGCTGTACACTCACTACTTTACATAGTAGCAAAGTGTCATTTCTTCAGTGTTGTCACATGAAAAGATATAATAAAATATTTACAAAAATATGAGGGATGTACTCACTTTTGTGAGATACTGTATATATCATAGTTTGTGGACTCTAACTTTCCTGCAAACTAAATAATATACATTGATTTGGGTTATTTTCACCAAAGAGATGTAGCAGTATACATTTTGGTACACATTTATGAAGAAAGATGATTTATTTGCAAAATGTTATAACAAACAAAGAAAATGCTTTTTTTTTTTTTTTTTTTTTTTTTAATTTAGCAAAAAAATTAAAACCCAGTGGTAACTAAATACCACCAAAAGAAAGCTCTATTCCTGAAAAAAAATTATACAAATTTCATATGGGTACAGTGTTGCATGACTGCGCAATTGCCATTCAAAGTGTAGCAGCCCTGAAAGCTGAAAATTGGCCTGGGCAGGAAAGGTGGTAGAAGTGTCCGATATTAAAGTGGTTAATAAAGTACTGTAGGTCAAGGCTTGATTGAGATTATTGTTAGTGCCGGAGTCAGTTGCAGCATTAACATTAGTGCCTGTTTTGGGTAGGTTTAAAAAAAAAAAAAAAAAAAAAAGATTTTCTTGTATTTATTACACTGTTATGCCCCGTACACACGGTCGGACTTTGTTCGGACATTCCGACAACAAAATCCTAGCATTTTTTCCGACGGATGTTGGCTCAAACTTGTCTTGCATACACACGGTCACACAAAGTTGTCGGAAAATCCGATCATTCTGAACGCGGTGACGTAAAACACGTACGTCGGGACTATAAATGGGGCAGTGGCCAATAGCTTTCATCTCTTTATTTATTCTGAGCATGCGTGGCACTTTGTGCGTCGGATTTGTGTACACACGATCGGAATTTCCGACAACGGATTTTGTTGTTGGAAAATTTTATATCCTGCTCACAAACTTTGTGTGTCGGAAAATCCGATGGAAAATGTGTGATGGAGCCTACACACGGTCGGAATTTCCGCCAAGGTCCTATCACACATTTTCCGTCGGAAAATCCGACCGTGTGTATGCGGCATTATGCCGCGTACACACGGTCAGTTTTTCCGACGGGAAATGTTCGATGGGAGCTTGTTGTTGGAAATTCCGACCGTGTGTAGGCTCCATCGGACATTTTCTGTCGGAATTTCCGACAAACACAATTTGAGATCTGGATCTCAAATTTTACGACAAAAATACGTTGTTGTAAATTCCGATCGTGTGTACACAATTCCGACACACAAAGTTCCACGCATGCTCGGAATCAAGCAGAAGAGCCGCACTGGCTATTGAACTTCATTTTTCTCGGCTCATCGTACGTGTTGTACGTCACCGCGTTCTTGTCGATCGGAATTTCCGGCAAGATTTGTGTGACCGTGTGTATGCTAGACAAGTTTGAGCCAACATCTGTCAGAAAAAAACATGAATTTTGTTGTTGGAATGTGCGATCGTGTGTACACAGCATTGGTGTGAGGGATGTAACGTGAGTGTGATGGTGTACTGTTAGGGTCAACATTCGTGTCAGCATTCAGTTCCGTGCCAGTGTTGGTATCAGTGTCTAGGGGGTTTAGGTAAGATTAAAAAAATATTTTAGTATAGTATATAGTATATATATATGTATATATATATATTATACTATTTTGGACCATATTTCTTTTTTTTTTTTTTTAATAGTGCAAAAAAAAACCCAGGAGATACCCGGTAACATTTACTACAAAATGAAAGTGAAATTCATCCCAAAAAAAACAAGCTATAATTCACCTGGAAACAGTACAGTTTTACTAAGGAAGTCAAAGTTGCAAAACTGGATTCAAGCATTAAGGTTCGTTTTACATTCTGTCACTAAGGGTTAATTAAAGTGGAAGTACAGTTTTAACTGAGTAAACAAAGGTGTGCATGTACCTGGAAGTTGAAAAACATGACCTGTTGGTGTTCCCTGAGGACAGATTTGAGACAAAAAAAGAGAGAGATAAGAATACAGAGCTATGCCTTAAGAATTCAGCACAGTAAAGGTATACTGTGGTGGTGAAGAATATATTTTATTATTATTATTATTTTTTTTTTTTTTAAGGGCACAAAGTCCTCACCAGGATCATCATTTCAGCCCCGTTCTTTTTTACACTCTATTATCTTTATTTTGTTATGGTGGAATGTTAAAAGAAAAGTTGGAAAAAAAGGCCAATTTCACGCGTCTGCATTTTTATGTAGGGCAGTTGCAGTGTGGCGTACTTTAAATGTGTTCTCTTTTTACATGTATCCCCCTCCCATGGAAAGTGTGCATTCCTGTAAAATATTTTTATTTCACCACACTAAAGCACAGAGATGTACATGGAGAAGTAGGTGGCTATTGATGAAACCGTTTTAGCAAGCTATGTATCCAAGCTTATACAAACACAACTCACCAAATATGTGCAACAGTATGTATGTCTACTTCCCAACACCATGCACAGACATAGTATTTTATTCAACTAACAAACCTGTTAGACTTACCTGCTCTGTGTAGTGGTTTTGCACAGAGCAGCCCTTATCCTCCTCTTCCCCCGCCAGTGCTCCTGGATCCTCCCCCTGCCGGGTAGCTCAGCCCCGCCCCCCCCCCCCCCCCTGCTGTTGCCTCACTATCCATTGAGGAGAGAAAGAGCTGCTGTTCTCCTGCACATCGCTGGATCGGGATTGGGCTCAGGTAAGTATTGGGGGGGGGCTGCATACAGAAGGTTTATTTACAATAATGCATAGAATGCGGTAAGGTAGAAAAAACCTTGTACCTTTTTAGAACTACTTTAACCTTAACACTGAGAGGCCACATATATGCGTACTAAAATGTAAACAATGCGCTCTCGGCACAGCTACCGATGGTAACTGAAAGCAATCGGGTGCTTTCCAACAATGTGACCACTGTGACAGCCAATCATGGCAGTCACATGACCCAAATGCCAACCTCCCGGTGTCTTAAACCTCTTAAAGGGCCAGGAAGCACCAGCATTAATGAGTTAAGGATGTTTTTGTAAACCTGTCATGACTAGTCTGAGGCTGGACAGTGAAATGAGAACCAACAGACTGAATAGCTTATCTATCTATCACTTTATTCTCTTCTTCTCTTAAACATGTCCCTTGTTAGCAAAGGAGCATTGCAGGACTGCTGATTGGCTTCCAGCCTGGGCACTCCCTCTCCCAATCTGAGTTCTGCTGTACAGAGGATACAAAAGGCTACTGCGAGTAAAAATGAGGTCCAAACACTGTTCGCATTAAAAAAAAAAAACACATTTAATGATGTATCAGTGATTACTGAGGTAGGGTAACTTATGTCTATTACATCTGCCTAGAGTTTAGTCTTAAAGTGGTTGTAAACCCATTACAACCACTTTGACCTACAGGTAAGCCTAGATTAAGGCTTACCTGTAGGTGCTTGAAATATCTCCCAATTCTCCACGGTTTAGGAGATATTTACAAAAAAGGCGATCGCGATGTCTACGGCGCGCGCGCCGCAGACAATGGCGCAGGCGCACGAGCCGTAGTCAACAGCGCAGGCGCACTTTAGACTCGCCGTTTCTAAAAGAGATTGTACCGTGACTGGTGGCTCCCGCACGCATGACTGGCGGCTCCCGTGCGGAGTGACGTCATCGCGGCTCCAGCCAATCACAGCGCCGGAGCCGTGATACCTGGAAGGAAGCTGGACGCTTCATGGAAGAGGGGACAGTGGTGACATCGCAGGCTTCGGATTCAGGTAAGCGACACATAATGGGCTACTATACGATGCATAGTAGCCCATTATGGTTTACCTTTGTAGGGAGACAAAGAGGAATTAAAACCCATCAGGGTTTACTTTCTCTTTAATGCATTCCATGCTAAGAGCCTCAGTTCTAACAGGATCCCATAGAACTCAAAAAAACAGTTGTTTACAGCATACAGTCATCAGGGCTGCTAATAAGGCAGTACAACCAGCCCTCTTTTCCTCAGCCTGGTCCCCCTCAATTGAAAAGGGGGTCCCGGGCCCCTATTATCAGGTGGGCTGTATAGGGCCCCATGATTTCTAACACAGCCCTGACGGTCATATTGTCCCTTGTGTGCCCCTTCTGCAGGTTAGAAAATGAATGGAGAATTCTAAAAAAAGATGTGATTAGTGGGTGCAATGATCTTTGTTAACCATATTCTGATATGAAAAATATGAATGCAATACTACAGATTACATATAAAATGTGGAACAAATAGTGACTGCTGATACCATCTAGTAAGCTACATGCTGAGTACTCCTAAAATATCCAATACAAAAAAAATGCTCTATTCTTTTAATGTTGATACAGCAAATACAGATTAAAAGTATAAGGTCACATTCAAACTGACAAATGAGGGCTGACAGGCTGCTGTTTTTAGATGCGGCCAAGCAGCAGAACATAGCAGCACTCTGAACTATGACCGTATACAAATTGGATGACTAGCTGCAGTCAGTTTGTATGTGCCAGAAATGCCATCCCTATACACAAACTGTGTTCAGAGCCAAGAGAATCCTTAATCATATGTAAATGCTTGGATGAATATCTATAACGCTGGCCAGAGGCATAGCTTGAAGCTTGTGGGCCCCGAAGCAAAAGTTGACCTGGCCCCCCCCCCACTACCACCTGCCACTTCACCAAGCGCCAAGATACTCCAAGTGGCTAAACAGTTATTTCAGATCTTTATTTACATATTGAGAGGGTAATTGAAAAGAATTGGAGAGGTATGTCAAAATGTGGACAGTTTCTTCAAAATCTTTTGAATACCCTAGAGCAGGAGTAGACAACCTTTGAGAGGTGCAGATCTACCTGAACATGAAAGAGATCAAAGATCACCGGGGTTTCTGCGCCTTTTTTAAGAAATTATCCAGCAAGGCCTAACTAAACAGTAAGGAAAACTTAAAAAAATGTCACTGTAAAAATATAAATGTGTCAGTCAGTAGAGCAGTGGAAGGTGTCAGTAGAGCGGTGGATGGTGTCAGCCAGTAGAGCAGTGGATGGTGTCAGTCAGTAGAGCAGTGGACATTGTCAGTAGAGCAGTGGATGGTGTCAGTAGAGCGGTGGATGGTATCAGTAGAGCAGTGGATGGTGTCAGTCTGTAGAGCAGTGAAAGGTGTCAGTAGAGCAGTGGATGGTGTCAGTAGAGCAGTGGATGGTGTCAGTCAGTAGGGCGGTGAATGGTGTCTGTAGAGCGGTGGAAGGTGTCAGTAGAGCAGTGGATGGTGTCAGTAGAGCAGTGGACGGTGTCAGTAGAGCAGTGGACGATGTCTGTAGAGCAGTGGACGGTGTCAGAGCAGTGGATGGTGTCAGTCAGTAGAGCAGTGGACGGTGTCAGTAGAGCAGTGGACAGTGTCTGTAGAGCAGTGGACGGTGTCAGAGCAGTGGATGGTGTCAGTCAGTAGAGCAGTGGACGGTGTCTGTAAAGCAGTGGACGGTGTCTGTAGAGCAGTGGACGGTGTCAGAGCAGTGGATGGTATCAGTCTGAGGAGCCGTGGATGATGTCAGTCTGTAGAGCAGTGGACGGTGTCTGTAGAGCAGTGGAAGGTGTCAGTAGAGCAGTGGAAGGTGTCAGTAGAGCAGTGGAAGGTGTCAGTCAGTAGGGCAGTGGACGGTGTCTGTAGAGCAGTGGACAGTGTCTGTAGAGCAGTGGATGGTGTCTGTAGAGCAGTGGACGGTGTCTGTAGAGCAGTGGACAGTGTCTGTAGAGCAGTGGACGGTGTCTGTAGAGCAGTGGACGGTGTCAGTAGAGCAGTGGATGGTGTCAGTCAGTAGAGCCATGGATGGTGACAGTGTCTGTAGAGCAGTGGACGGTGTCTGTAGAGCAGTGGAAGGTGTCAGTAGAGCAGTAGAAGGTGTCAGTAGAGCAGTGGAAGGTGTCAGTAGAGCAGTGGAAGGTGTCAGTCAGTAGGGCAGTGGATGGTGTCAGAGCAGTGGAAGGTGTCAGTAGAGCGGTGGAGGGTGTCAGTAGAGCAGTGGAAGGTGTCAGTAGAGCAGTGGATGGTGTCAGTCAGTAGAGCCGTGGATGGTGTCAGTCTGTAGTGCAGTAGACGGTGTCTGTAGAGCAGTGGAAGGTGTCAGTAGAGCAGTGGAAGGTGTCAGTAGAGCAGTGGAAGGTGTCAGTCAGTAGGGCAGTGGACGGTGTCTGTAGAGCAGTGGACGATGTCAGTAGAGCAGTGGATGGTGTCAGTCTGTAGAGCAGTGGATAGTGTCTGTAGAGCAGTGGACGGTGTCTGTAGAGCAGTAGACAGTGTCTGTAGAGCAGTGGGCGGTGTCTGTAGAGCAGTGGACGGTGTCAGTAGAGCAGTGGATGGTGTCAGTCTGTAGAGCAGTGGACGGTGTCTGTAGAGCAGTGGAAGGTGTCAGTAGAGCAGTGGAAGGTGTCAGTCAGTAGGGCAGTGGATGGTGTCAGAGCAGTGGAAGGTGTCAGTAGAGCAGTGGACGGTGTCAGTAGAGCAGTGGAAGGTGTCAGTCATTAGGGCAGTGGATGGTGTCAGAGCAGTCGAAGAAAAGGAAAAGACACTAGAGAGGGAGAAGGGAATTGCTGCTCACCCCTTAGATATTAAAACAAAAAAGAGAGAAAGGTTTCCCCACAGGCGGGGTTTTTAGGCAGCACAGTAACAGGTGTAGTCAGTATTGTATGAAAAAATACAATTTTATTGAAAAATATACCATAAGTTAAAAAAAAAAATATGGAACGCTTCACGAATTTGCGTGTCATCCTTGCGCAGGGGCCATGCTAATCTTCTCTGTATCGTTCCAATTTTAGTATATGTGCTGCCGGCAGCAGCTGTCGGCAGCACATATACTAAAATTGGAACGATACAGAGAAGATTAGCATGGCCCCTGCGCAAGGATGACACGCAAATTCGTGAAGCGTTCCATATTTTTTTTTTTTTTTTTTTTTAACTTATGGTATATTTTTCAATAAAATTGTATTTTTTCATACAATACTGACTACACCTGTTACTGTGCTGCCTAAAAACCCCGCCTGTGGGGAAACCTTTCTCTCTTTTTTGGTGTCAGAGCAGTGGACGGTGTCAGTAGACCAGTAGATGGTGTCAGTCTGTAGAGCAGTGGACGGTGTCTGTAGAGCAGTGGACGGAGTCAGTCAGTAGAGCAGTGGATGGTGTCAGTCAGTAGAGCAGTGGATGGTGTCAGTCTGAGGAGCCGTGGATGATGTCAGTCTGTAGAGCAGTGGACGGTGTCAGTAGAGCAGTGGATGGTGTCAGTCTGTAGAGCAGTGGACGGTGTCTGTAGAGCAGTGGACAGTGTCTGTAGAGCAGTGGACGGTGTCAGTAGAGCAGTGGATGGTATCAGTCAGTAGAGCAGTGGATGGTGTCAGTCAGTAAAGCAGTGGATGGGGTCAGTCAGTAGAGCAGTGGATAGTGTCAGTCTGTAGAGCAGTGGACGGTGTCTGTAGAGCAGTGGAAGGTGCCAGTAGAGCAGTGGAAGGTGTCAGTAGAGCAGTGGAAGGTGTCAGTCAGCAGGGCAGTGGATGGTGTCAGTAGAGCAGTGGAAGGTGTCAGTAGAGCGGTGGAAGGTGTCAGTAGAGCGGTGGAAGGTGTCAGTAGGGCAGTGGATGGTGTCAATAGAGCAGTGGACGGTGTCTGTAGAGCAGTGGACGGTGTCTGTAGAGCAGTGGAAGGTGTCAGTAGAGCAGTGGAAGGTGTCAGTAGAGCAGTTAAAGGTGTCAGTCAGTAGGGCAGTGGACGGTGTCTGTAGAGCAGTGGACAGTGTCAGTAGAGCAGTGGACGGTGTCTGTAGAGCAGTGGACGGTGTCTGTAGAGCAGTGGACGGTGTCTGTAGAGCAGTGGACGGTGTCTGTAGAGCAGTGGATGGTGTCAGTCAGTAGAGCCGTGGATGGTGTCAGTCTGTAGAGCAGTGGGCGGTGTCTGTAGAGCAGTGGACGGTGTCTGTAGAGCAGTGGAAGGTGTCAGTAGAGCAGTGGAAGGTGTCTGTCAGTAGAACGGTGGAAGGTGTCAGTAGAGCAGTGGATGGAGTCAGTCAGTAGAGTAGTGGATGGTGTCAGTCAGTAGAGCAGTGGATGGTGTCAGTCTGAGGAGCCGTGGATGATGTCAGTCTGTAGAGCAGTGGAAGCTGTCAGTAGAGCAGTAGAAAGTGTCAGTAGAGCAGTGGAAGGTGTCAGTCAGTAGGGCAGTGGATGGTGTCAGAGCAGTGGAAGGTGTCAGTAGAGCGGTGGAGGGTGTCATTAGAGCAGTGGAAGGTGTCAGTAGAGCAGTGGATGGTGTCAGTCAGTAGAGCCGTGGATGGTGTCAGTCTGTAGAGCAGTGGACGGTGTCTGTAGAGCAGTGGAAGGTGTCTGTAGAGCAGTGGAAGGTGTCAGTAGAGCAGTGGAAGGTGTCAGTCAGTAGGGCAGTGGATGGTGTCAGAGCAGTGGAAGGTGTCAGTAGAGCAGTGGATGGTGTCAGTCTGTAGAGCAGTGGACGGTGTCTGTAGAGCAGTGGACGGTGTCAGTAGAGCAGTGGACGGTGTCAGTAGAGCAGTGGATGGTGTCAGTCTGTAGAGCAGTGGACGGTGTCTGTAGAGCAGTGAACGGTGTCAGTAGAGCCGTGGATGGTGTCAGTCTGTAGAGCAGTGGACGGTGTCTGTAGAGCAGTGGAAGGTGTCAGTCAGTAGGGCAGTGGATGGTGTCAGTAGAGCGGTGGAGGGTGTCAGTAGAGCGGTGGAGGGTGTCAGTAGAGCAGTGGATGGTGTCAGTCAGTAGGGCAGTGGACGGTGTCTGTAGAGCAGTGGATGGTGTCAGTCAGTACAGTCCCTGACAAAAGTCTTGTCGCTTCTCTATTTTGTAGAAACTCCTGCTATTAACCTGACTTTTATTTAATCAATTGGTGTTAGAAATAGCTCATATGAAAAGCTAAAGCCCTCCCAAATGATGTTTAATGCACTGAAATAAATTAGTTTCTGTGAAAAAAGATTTATCATTTAGTCAAGACAGACAGGTCAAATTTTGGCAAGGCAAAAGTTTTGTCGCCTATACAGAAATTGAACAACTTTACTGAAAATCCAAAAATATGTCAGCAAATTAAGTAGTGGTGCTGTGAGATCCAAATTTAATATCTTGTATGACTTCCATGAGCTTGAAGGACAGCATCCATGCGGTTTGGCAAGAATTCATACAATTTATTGATGAAGTCATCAGGAATAGCAAAGAAAACAGTCTTGCATGCCTCCCAGAGTTCATCAATATTCTTTGGTTTCGTCTTCCATGCTTCATCTTTCATCCTACACCACATATGCTCAATGATGTTCATGTCTGGTGACTGGGCTGGCCAATCCTGGAGCATCTTGATCTTCTTTACCTTAAGGAACTTTGATGTGGAGATGGAAGTATGCGATGGAGCACCATCCTGCTGCAAAATTTGGCCTTTTTTATGGTTGGGAATATAAGAGGTACCTAAGATTTCTTGGTATTTTAGACTATTGATGTTGTCTTCCACCCTGCAGATCCCTCGCACACCCCCATACTGGATGTAACCCCAGACCATGATTTTGCCTCCACCAAACTTCACTGTTTTCTGGGTAAATCTTGGCTCCATGCGGGTCTCCTGCAATACTTGCGGCGACTGTAGTGTAATTCAACAGAAGATTCATCTGAAAAATCCACCTTCTGCCACTTTTCCAGAGTCCATTCTTTTAGCAGGCTGTGGCCATTGGCAAATGCCACACGGTTTTTCAATTGTCTTTTGTTTAGTGCTGGCTTATGGGCACTGATTCGACCATGGAGGCCATTTCGAGACAGAATCCAACAAACTGTTCTGGTTGACACAGGGACTTCAGGTGACCAGGTCTCGTGGAGCTGCAGTGGAAAATGGGCTGGCCTTGGATTTTCGAGCCAACAAACGGTCCTCTCGAGCAGTTGTCTTGCAGGGTCGGCCTGACCTGGCCTTGTCAAAAACGTCTCCAGTCTCTTCAAATCTTTTTTTTATCCTCTGAACTTGACGCTGTGACACATTGAAGGTGTCTGCCACATCAGCAGTGGATCTGATCTTCAGCCTCTTGATAATCAACACTTTAGTCTCCGGGTGAATCTTAGGCATGTTTGCAGAGGTCTAGTTGCAGTTGAGAAGGTCTAGTGTACTGGTGTTTTTTTTATACACACCTGAGACCTAATTGATCCATTAATAGTCACAGGTGAAGCTCATATAACAAGGCGACAACACTTATGTCTTGGCAAAAATTGACTCAATGGGCTTTACCAAGCTGTGAATATTATAATACTTTTTGCCAGTTTTGTTTTGCACTGAAACATTATTACAAAATCTGTTGGGATTAAAATGACCCATTTCTTGTAACAAAATCTTGATTAGAAATATATTTTAGCGGTACATCAGGCCAATTTGTACACAAGTGACAAGACTCTTGTCAGGGACTGTAGAGCTGTGGATGGTGTCAGTCTATAGAGCAGTGAACGGTGTCTGTAGAGCAGTGGACGGTGTCTGTAGAGCAGTGGAAGGAGTCAGTAGAGCAGTGGAAGGTGTCAGTCAGTAGGGCAGTGGATGGTGTCAGTAGAGCGGTGGAAGGTGTCAGTAGAGCAGTGGAAGATGTCAGTAGAGCAGTGAAAGGTGTCAGTAGAGCAGTGGAAGGTGTCAGTCAGTAGGGCAGTGGACGGTGTCTGTAGAGCAGTGGACGGTGTCAGTAGAGCAGTGGTTAGTGTCTGTAGAGCAGTGGACAGTGTCTGTAGAGCAGTGGAAGGTGTCAGTAGAGCAGTGGAAGGTGTCAGTAGAGCGGTGGATGGTGTCAGTAGAGCAGTGGATGGTGTCAGTAGAGCAGTGGATGGTGTCAGTCAGTAGAGCAGTGGACGGTGTCTGTAGAGCGGTGGACGGTGTCTGTAGAGTGGTGGACGGTGTCTGTAGAGTGGTGGAAGGTGTCAGTAGAGCGGTGGATGGTGTCAGTAGAGCAGTGGATGGTGTCAGTAGAGCAGTGGATGGTGTCAGTCAGCAGAGCGGTAGATGGTGTCTGTAGAGCGGTGGAAGGTGTCAGTAGAGCGGTGGATGGTGTCAGTAGAGCGGTGGACGGTGTCTGTAGAGCAGTGGACGGTGTCTGTAAAGCAGTGGACGGTGTCAGTAGAGCAGTGGAAGGTGTCTGTAGAGCAGTGGAAGGTGTCAGTAGAGCAGTGGATGGTGTCAGTAGAGCAGTGGATGGTGTCAGTCAGTAGAGCAGTGGACGGTGTCTGTAGAGCAGTGGACGGTGTCTGTAGAGCGGTGGACGGTGTCTGTAGAGCGGTGGAAGGTATCAGTAGAGCAGTGGAAGGTGTCAGTAGAGCGGTGGATGGTGGCAGTCAGTCAGAGCAGTGGATGGTGGCAGTCTGTAGAGCAGTGGACGGTGTCTGTAGAGCAGTGGAAGGTGTCAGTAGAGCAGTGGATGGTGGCAGTCAGTAGAGCAGTGGAAGGTGTCAGTAGAGCAGTGGAAGGTGTCAGTAGAGCAGTGGGCAGTGTCAGTAGAGCAGTGGATGGTATCAGAACAGCAGAGGACCACGTCAGTACAGCAGAGGACCACGTCAGTACAGCAGAGGACAGCATCGGTACAGCAGTGGAAGGCGTTAGTAGGGCAGTGGATATAGAGAATATGATTACTTTATGCGCTAACCAATACCAACTAATATGACAAAAAACAGCCAAGGGCACTTGCCAACACTATAATGTCCCCACACTTACTAAAAATAAAAAGTGTGGCGCTATCCCTAATTCAATAAAACAAAGTGTAAAAAGACATAATACAAAAAAGACCTACTGGGTACTAAATCAAAACCCCAGTGCTGCAAGCGATTCAGATGAATGTACAAATAAGCAAATAATGTAAGGAACATCAATAACAGAGATCATTAATAGTCTACTGGATATTACAACTAAAAACACCAGGGCTGCACATAATTAAAAATGTGCAAACAAAGCAGAATAAAGAGATAAAAACGAAAAATACCATGTATACAGATCAAATTCATCAATGAAGTTCAATTGAATGCGCAAATAACAAATAAATAAGACATAAAAATCAATATAACCCTACTGGGTATTGCAACCAAATGCACCAGTGCTGTAAGAAATCAAAATATGTACAAATATGGCGAATAGGTAAATCAAATAAATTTCATAGGATAATAAAATTCATCATCCCACATCAATGTGTCCATGTAAATAAATCAAACAGATCCCAGTGGTCATAGACGTGCATATATGAAGAAATCCTAAGTGATGGTGTGATCACGCCGTATGTGCTAACAGCTCACCTCACATCAAGACTGTTGATTTTTTTACAGCACTGGTGCTTTTGGTTGCAATATCCAGTAGGGTACTATTGATTTTTATGTCTTATATATTTGTTATGTGCACATTCACTTGAACTTTATTGATGAATTTGATCTGTATATGGATTTTTTCCTTTTTTATCTATTTTAGTCCTCTTTGTTTGCACATTGTTAATTATGTGCAGCACTGGTGATTTTAGTTGTAATATCCAGTAGGTTATTAATGATCTCTGTTATTGATGTTCCTTATGTTATTTGCTTGTTATTTGTACATTCATCTGAACCTCTTGCAGCACTGAATTAGGGAAAGCCACACAGTCACTACAAGTCCCAGCATATCCAGGACTCGCCCCTTTCCCATGCTGGGTTCCTGTCACTTGCTCACATATGGGATGTTTCCAGTACAGGGGGGGTGCTGAGAAGTTTCAGTCCCACTTAACGTATAGAAGCCCCCCAGCCATGTCAGTGTCCTGGAATTTAGAGTGCTTGAACTTCCTCCTGCATCTGACCTCTTGATGAAATTGCTTGCAGTATCTCCGTCTCCTAATGGCTCCATCTTAAAAGCACGTATCCCCAGCCGGCCCCGCAATGACTGAGGACAGGTAAGGGGGGGGCCCGGGCGAGGCAATGAAAAATGAGGGAGGTGAGGAGAGATAAGCGTGCACAGACTTGCATTGGGAGATGTAAGGGGTGGAGGGGGCAGAACCAGCTCACAGAGCAGCAGGGATAGGGAGAACACTCGCGTTGCTTGGAGGCAGCCAGGATGCGACGTTCTGTGGAAGAGAGTGGAGAGCTGGCCCGCCCATTCAACTCAGCGACCCCGTCCCACCTGACGCCTGAGGGGAGGGGAGTGGTCTGTCACATATTATTCCTCACATACCGCCCCCTCAAGTAAAACTGCCGTCCACACACAGGCACAGCGGCATAAAACCTGATGTGACAGGGAGGCCATGGCGACCCCTGACGCTACGCTCATGGCACTGACCATTGATTTGTACAAGGTACAATCAGGCCGCACCACTACTAGTCATGGCTGACAAGAATCGCAAATTCTTGCCCACCACCATCCATGTGGATGAAGCCAATTTTTTACTTGACAAACATGCATACAGGGGACTTCATCCCTGATGAAGTCACGTGATTGGTGACGTCACGCGTAGGGACGGAATGAGCACTTCATATTGACTGAGGCTAACGAGCTCGCCGCTCGTGGGAGATAAGCACCGGTCTGATACTTCTCAATGTGAGTACCTGTATCTGTTTGCAATAAAAATGTATCTTTTAACCTACTACACTATGCGGTACCCCCTTGTCCTTTATTATTGGTACACCCTAATTTGAGGCACGGAGGCGGAGATAAGACCCGCGCTGGTCCAGGACCATTATTAAAGACCACAGCCACCTACAATAGTTTGCGGTTTACCGAGCACCACCAGGCATGGAAGCAGGGACAGAACCCGCGCAGCCCAGGACCCCAAGTAAAGACCACAACCACCTGCTAGTTGATCTTTGCGGTTGACCTAGCACCGATAGGTAAGGGGCCACTGCTTACTTGAGTGTGTTATTACACGAAGAGGACATCGATTTTTACTACTCCTCTGGCACCTCACTTGTATTGTTAAAGTTTTGAGCACATTGAACCCTTCTAACTGCACTTCAAAGGATATTATCACTTCTGCACTGTGGACATTATCACTGTCATATTTATTTATTGTGCTTTTTCACTTTTATACACAGGTGTATGTTATGCCATTTGGAATTTTATTATAGTATACAGATGATAACTTATTGTTGGTACACTGTGCAAGTTTATAGAGTATTATAAGGTCACTTAGCACCATGCACTTTTCATGAGTTTTTGCACGCTTTAATTGATATATATAGGTTGCACATCTGTATGCGCTTATTACTATATTGTTTTATTGTTATTGTTTCAGCTTATGTTTGAATATTTATTTAAGTTTGATTGGCGTATACTCATTATTTATATGCACAGGATCTGTCTATTGCAATATTTGCTTTACTTTGCACTTATGGATATGGGAATAGCGGTATGATATAGCATTCCCTTAACCAGTTGGACTACCTTCTATAGGAATCCCTTATACAGATTATTCTTTATAGTATCTCTGGTTAGCGCAGCACCCCCTCCCTTTGTCTTAAACATGCATACACATTCATGTAATCAGGGTAAAGTTAACTACAAAGAGTAATATATTGATTGGCATGTTGTAAATGGATATTCATAAGGACATAGGAATCCACGCAACTGCTACGGGGACTGTAACGAAACGTCCCGCACTCCGCTTGAGTGCTTTCATCATATACCGCTTCCTCCCAGTCTGAATATAGATATCAGATATTCCAACCGCTCACAAGCACAAAACAAGACGATACTTGTTTAGTTGCTGAACATGGACTGCTTTATTTTAGATCACACACGAATATATACAGCAGGCTTGCAATAAAAACTGTAACCAGAAACCTAATAAACATGAGCTAGTTATCTAATCATTTACCCAGACTAGGTGACTCAGAGATATGACTTTTTAGGGTAGACTTCCCGTCTCCTAGCTCACTGACTATATAATACACATTATCATATACATCAACACAGAACTCCTTCATGCAGTAGCAGGGTTAATTAGCACAAACAACAATTGGTGAAATACTCTTAGAAGCCACACTAGTAGACAACAGGAGACCCAGGGCTTTCCAGATCTCATTAATCAGCATTCCTTTCAATACATCTGCTATATGGGTCCCAAGCATGCAGAGACCATCATGGCCTCCTTAATAATGTCCTTTTGCATTACATAACAGAATACCTTCCTAAATGCTTGTAGCTCCTTTAAATTCCAGGGCCCATAGTCGGGTAGGCAAGAGGCTAGCATTCAGTCCCCTCCAAAAGCCTCTGTCCTGGGTGAGTCTGTCACATTCATGTAATCAGAGTAAAGTTAACTACAAAGAGTAATATATTGATTGGCATGTTGTAAATGGATATTCATAAGGACATAGGAATCCATGCAACTGCTATGGGGACCATAACCAATGTGGGGGGGGGGGTTAACTATCTGGCTGCACAATGATTTATGTAAGTAGCAATAGCAATTTGCACATACATTAAAGTATAACTAAAGGCTAAACTTTTTTTTAGTTTTGTATAGAGTAGATTAGAGGGATTAGAATGCTTGTCAATCATTATTGCTGTCTGTGTCCCCATTAAGGAGATTCAACCTCTCAATTTGTCCTCTTTAGCATTATCACTTAAAGTGAAAGTAAAACAGAAAATAACAAATTTTGGGTTGCCCCCAGAAAAGTAATAGAGGGGAAACCTTCAATGGGGACACTAGTACTGGTGACCTGGGGGGTGGGGCCTAAGGAATTCTTTTACTTTTCAGGAATTTCCTGTTTGGTTATGGGGCAGGAATGGAAGGAAAATCTCCGCAATGGGACACATATGGTGAAAAAAAAAAATCCAACGGGTTACAACCCTCTCTTCCTATATTCAAAAAGAAAAAAAAAAGTTCTACTTTAATATGAAATTACTGTATGCATAGTTTGGAACCTCCCTCCAAAAAAAAAAAAAAATTGCAATTGAAGCAAATTATATTCTAGTTGAGGAATTTGCATTAGAGACCAAGATTACAGAGACAGGGAGGACCCTTCATAGGTTGGATTTGGGACCTCTTCACAGAGTTATGATCCTGGATAGTTAATACAATACAGTCATGTAATAGCTAAAATCAGACAATAAACTTCAGATCTTTAGTCTGTATTTATATAACCTCACTACCACATCCCCAGCGTATTTACATATCTTAGTTATTTCAGTACTAGGCTTCCCATACAGGCAAACATTGTTTATAAAAGTCTGCAGCCCATTTAAAAAAAACATTTGAAAACCTTTCTGTGCCTTATGCATTTTAAATGTTTAGTAAGAGCCAAGTAATTTAATGTCCATTCTGTGATGTTATTTACGGATCAGCCAGATGGTTAGAAAAGAGGAATCCTGCTGTAATTACAGGTGTTACATTTCCGTTTAAGAGTCCTAAGGCTTATGTTAAAGTGCACCATTTATTTTCAGGTCTATACAGTTATATAGCATTAGTAGATATCCCCTCCATGGCTTATTTAATACAGAAACCAGGAATATGCAAAGTCCAGTAAACATAAACAGCACGTTTGTTTTTTCAGTGTTTTGCTTGCTGTAAGCAAATACAAGATGAGATGGTTACTATGGAGTATTTATTTCAGGTACTTAC
This sequence comes from Aquarana catesbeiana, assembly GCF_042186555.1. Classification (NCBI taxonomy): domain Eukaryota; kingdom Metazoa; phylum Chordata; class Amphibia; order Anura; family Ranidae; genus Aquarana; species Aquarana catesbeiana. The sequence continues at coordinate 279,704,112 of NC_133327.1, forward strand.
TGTTTATAGCGCAGACAATTTATGCAGCGTTTAACATATACTGTACGGTATATTGTACATTCACATCAGTACTTGCCCTCAATGAGCTTATGATCTAACTTAAAATCTGTCTACTTTAATTTACATTTAGCCCTCGTTCACACTGAGGGCGGGTTTGAGGCCCGCACCTATGTCTTTCAAATCGCCCCAGAGCTTGCATTTCAGTGAGAGTTCTGGGGCGATTTGAAAGACATCTGTGCGGGTTCATGCACAGATGTCTATTAAAATTGCCCCCAAAGTCGCCAAAAGTAGTGCAGGAACTACTTTTGAGAATTGGTGTTGCACCACAAAGTCGGCGTCAGACCGATTCGGACGGTGCCGTTGCCAGCAATAAGCTTCTATTTGGCATGCGATTTGACATGCGATGTGAACAGGGGCTCAAATATACACACACTAGGGCCAAATTAGACAGGAGCCAATTAACCTACCAGCACAACTTTGGGGTACCTTAACCACTTGCCGCCCGCCATATAGCAGAATGACGGCGGCAAAGTGGTTTCAATACCCTGACTGGGCGTCATATGACGTCCGCAGGATATTGAGCCGCTGCGCGCCCCCGGGGGCGCGCAACGTGGCAATCGTTGTTGTGGGGTGTCAGTCTGACACCCCGCAACACCGATCTAGGTAAAGAGTCTCTGTGTCCAATCACGTGTCCAAGCCGTGATCAGCAGTGTCAAATCACGGCTGATCACGATGTAAATAGGAAGAGCCGGTGATTGGCTTTTCCTCACTCGCGTCTGAGAGACGCGAGTAGAGGAGAGCCGATTGGCTGCTCTCCTGACAGGGGGGGTCTGCGCTGATTGTTTATCAGCACAGCCCCCCTCGGATGCCACCCTGGACCACCAGGGAAGCCGCCCAGGACCACCAGGGACGCCGCCCAGGACCACCAGGGAAGCCATCCACACTGGACCACCAGGTATGCCCCCTAGACCCCCCAGGGAAATACCAATCTGTGCCCAGGCAGCTGCCAATCAATGCCCAGGCAGCTGCCAATCAGTGCCCACTCACAATGCCTACCACTGCCAGTGCCACCAGGGATGCCCATCAGTGCCACGTATCAGTGCCCAGCAGTGCCGCCTATCAGTGCCCAGCAGTGCCACCCATAAGAACCCATCTTTGCAGCCTTTCAGTGCCCATCAGTGTCGCCTATCAGTGCCCAACAGTGCCACCCATGAGTGTCCATCAGTGCCACCTATCAATGCCCATCAGTGCTGCATATCAGTGCCACCCATCAGTGCCGCCTACCAGTGCCCATCAGTGCCGCATATCAGTGCCCATCGTCAGTGCCCGCTCATTGGTGCCACCTCATCGGTGCCGCCTTATCAGTGCCCATCAGTGAAAGAGAAAACTTACTTATTTTTAACAGAAACAAAAGCAAAACTTTTATTTTTTTCAAAATTTTCAGTCTTTTTTTATTTGTTTAGAAAAAAAAAACTGCAGAGGTGATCAAATACCACCAAAAGAAAGCGCCATTTGTGGGAACAAAATGATAAAAATTTAGTTTGGGTACAGTGTTGTATGACCGCGCAATTGTCATTCAAACTGCAACAGCATTGAAAGCTGAAAATTGGTCTGGGCAGGAAGGTGTATAAGTGCCCTGTATTGAAGTGGTTAAACTTAATTGCCAAGTTTAAACAAATTTGTCCTAAGAACAAAAGCCAGCTCCTAAAACTTGGAGTCAAGTAAATTGCATTATTACTGAATATGGCAAAGTGTTAAGCTACATCACTCAATTCAGTGATTGGATAGGAATAATGGTAGAAATTATTCCCACTTCCAATCTCTAGTTCTCATAGGTGTGTGCAGCCTATTGCATTAGGGTGTGCACCTCAAAGGTCAAACACATATGCATGTGTGTGCATGTGTATATATACAGAAGGTGTCAGTAGAGCAGTGAATGGTGTCATAAGGGCAGATATTGGTGGTGTCAGTAGGGCAGTTACAATATTATTTTAATTGTTTTTTTGCAATTTTTTAGGACAAAAAAAGAGATTTTTTATTTTATTTGGTGAAATGTCAGGGGCCTAAACATTAGAAATACGCACCACACGGGGTGATTAGGGTGTGCCCAGGCACACCTCGCACACCCTGTGTACACGCCTATGCTAGTTCTACTGCTTATGTCATCTCTCCTTGTGTGATTATAAATTTAGTCATTTCCTGGCTGTTGTGGAGCTGTTTATATTGTAGACACTTCCTATCAATTGTGGTATGGTACTAAGGTAGTGGTCACTCTGTAGCATAAAATTTAGTGCTCCGTGGCTTTAGTGGTGGTCTCTTTCCATAGTTATTTTCTCTCCATAATTATTATACAGGATTTGTATAACACCAAAAGTTTGCACAGCACTTTGCAAAGTAAAGGGAGGGGTAAAGGAAGCGCAATTACAATACGATTCAATACAATAGGATTAGCAGGGCCCAGCTCATTAGAGACCTTACAATCTACAAGGATGGGTCAAGTGATACAAAACTGTAAGGAATTAACCAAAAGAAAAATTAAAAGTATCGTTTTTGAGTGGCGGCAGGATAGACTATGCAGCAGAGATGTGTTTTCAGAAAGCACCCAGGGGTGGGCAGAGTAGAAGATAGCCGGTTAAGTTGGGGTAAAGAGTTCCAGAGGATGGGAGTGGCTCTAAAAAAAAGTCCTGGAAGCGATCATGGGAGAAGATGGCAAGAATTCTAGAAAGGAGGAGGTCTTTAGAGGAGCAGAATAGATGGTTGGATGATAATTCAAAATGCTAACCACAACATACAAGGCCATCCACAATATCGTCCCCAGCTACATCACCAACCTCATCTGCAGATATCGCCCTAATCGTTCCCTCCACTCCTCCCAGGACCTCCTGCTCTCTAGCTCCCTTGTTACCTCCTCTCATGCTCGCATTCAGGACTTCTCCAGAGCCTCTCCCATCCCCGAAGAACACCCTGCAATGCACTGAGCACTGCACAGTGCATTCTGTGCCCTGATTGAGCAAGGCTTTGCCCAATCAGGTTGCATTGTAAGCTGATTGTTAGGAAGCGGACCCGGGAAGCCGGCCGCGGTGTCCTTAACAATCCCCCCATGTTGAGGGCATGTGGCCTGGTATGGTTCAGGAGGGGGGCACTTGCTCGTCCCCCCCCCTTTCCTGACCTGCTAGGCTGTATGCCTGGATAAGGATCTGGTATGGATTTGGGGGGGCCCACGCCGTTTTTTTTTTACTTTGGCTTGGGGTTCCCCTCCAATTCCATGCCAGTCCCAAAGGGAATATAAGGTCAAGGTGTTGCCATCTGAGTGGGTAGAAGAGTGTGTGTCAGTGCCTTAGGTCAAAAGAAGAGGTAAGGTTCAAGTTGAGAGGTAAATGGGGTGTTTACAATAATTAGAATGTTAAAGTCAGCAAAAATGAGAACGTTTTTCAGATGAGAAAAATGAGGTAGCCAGTCCTCAATGAGTTATGATGCGTCCAGGAGGCCGATAAATCACAGCGATTTTTTAGGGAAGCTGGAGAAAAGAGACATATACAGTGAACTTCAATAGAGGAGGGGAGCAGAGAAGATGATATGGTATTGTTAGAGGTGCTTTGTGGGGATTACAAACTAAAAATACTTTGACTTCCATTATGGAAAAAATAAAAGCATGCTCTTTGCACTCTCATCTGAAAGTACACAATCTTATCCAGACAGTCCACAGTTGTGAGTGTCTTTTCTTTGTGTAACCAAACATTTTATGGTCACTGCTGATCAGCCCTCACTGATGTTTCTCCCTCTGCTTTAGCTTTCACCTCCGCACCTCTGTCACATTGCCCTGATTTCTCAAGTACTGTACACACTAGCATCTACTTGCCCTCAGGTGTCGTGTCTACTTGTGGGGGTGTGACTGAACATTTGTAAAGGCAAAAGGGCAACTACAATTTTATCCTGCATTTACTAAGATACACAGATCTCCTGACAGTTAAATATTCAGTTAATTAAATGGAATAACATGACTCATGTCGTAAATTGTATGCCAAGGAGATAAAAAGATTTGGTTCAATCACCTCCTGATGACTCATTTTGTTTAGACTTGTACATTTCCACCCTTAGCAATTATATGTTATAAAATTGGTTTAAAGGTAATTATGGTAGTAGAATGTGTTCTAGATCATTGTCAAGAGCATGGAGCTCCAAGGAACAAATACCTTGATGGTCACAAAGAAGCTGTTCCTAACAGGAAAGCGTAGTGCAAAATCTGGCACCAACTACACTTTTTTTTTTTTTTTTTTAAAGAATATGTTTTTTTTTTATTCATAAGGAGTAGAGTTCTGTGACAGTACAAAAGGAAGCCTCATTCAGCATACACAAGAATAGTAAAAGACAGGTACATTCAACCCAAATTATACATTGCGTTATGAGATCAATCCTGATAAGTCAGTGTACAATGTCAACAGAATACTCAGAAGAACCATCAGAGGTAGTGAAAAGGCAAGAGACGGTGTAGGGAGGTGGTGTGTGAGGAGCCCTAGGCCTGACCTTGCAGGCACAATCCCTATTATAGTAGTAGTCAAGAAATCATCTTAGAAACAGGTGGAGTGTAATGCTTGTTAAAGGAGAAAGACTTAGGCCCCTTTCACACAGTCCGATCAGGTCCGACTGTCAGTTTTTCAGGTGGACCTGATCGGACCCTCTGGTCTCTTCTATGGAGTGGTGTATGTCAGCGGACTAATGTCCACTGACACCCGCTGCCATCCGATGGGTCGGATCTGATAGAAACAGACAAGCAGTCTGTTTCCATCTGATTGCCCCAAAGAGGTGAGTGGGACTGTGTCCGTGTCTGCTATGCTCTACAGTGCATTATATTCATCTTGGGTGTTATGGAGATACGCCATCTGGACAGGGGTGTTTTCTGAATATAGTGGGCCTGTATGCAAAATCATAAGTTGGGTCCCTTTGCCTGCAACAAGAGAGAGCCATGCCACACTCAAGCCACCTACATATAAACATTTTTTTAACAACTATACATCATTATCCTGTTTACATCACAGCCCATTATACATCAGAGCCCAAAGTTCACACCAAAGCCCCCTATACATCACAGTATCTCTGGCTACATCAGAGCCCCACTGTTCAGATTAGATTCCCCTATTCACATCAGGAGTCCCATCGTTCACATCAAAGTCCCCCTGTTCACCTTTGAGTCCCTCTGTTCACATCAGAGTGTCCTGTTCACATTAGATCCCTCTAGACTGTACATCAGAGTTTCCTATGCAACTGGGTCCCCTAAACAACAGAGCCCCCTTTTGACATCAGAGCACCCTATATTTCAGAGTCTCCTTGTTTACATCAGAGCCCACTATACATCAGAGTGTCCTGTTCACATCAGTGCTCTCTATACATCAGAGTTTCCTATACAACTGTGTCCCCCATACAAGAGACCCCCCTGTTCACATCAGAGCACCCTATACCTTATAGTCCCCCATCCCCATCCACATTAGGAGTCACACCATATATGTTAGGCATCCCCCGATCACATCAGGATTCTCCTCATTCACATCAGATTCCCTCTGTTCATATCAGAGCCGCCTGTACATGAGGTCACTGTGCACGTCAGAGACCCCCTTTCACATACCTTAAAGTTTTTCAGCACGGCAGGTGTGTTCATTCTGTAATGGACATTCCATCCTCTTGTAAATGCTGGGGCAAGCACATCATTGGTTTCTAGGATGCCAGCATCCAGATTGTAGCCAGCTCCTAGCAACCACCATGTTTGGGGGAACAGACTCCACTGAAGACTGCAAGGGGGAGAGCACTGGCATCCCCTGCTAACCCCAATCCTTAATATGTGCAGTCAGTGAGTGCACAATTGGCACCCTCTCCCTCAGGCCCGTGTGCCAAGTACACACACTGAACATGCTGAGGACACTCCACTGCATCTGGTTGTCCATCCTCCTCAAGAGGCATACCCAACAACTCACATAGCACAGGGACAAAGAGACATAGTCAATAGAGCCATCTGAGAAGTATTAGGGATACAGGTTCAGAAGGTACTACTCAATGTCCCCTAATGACCCACCGCACCGAGGTCCAGTGCCACTCGTCTTGTAGGTTTAATGACACCCAGTGTCATTTAGCCTGCTACTTGTGAGCTCAGGATGTCATGAGCCCACCCCCTTGGGGTATGGCCAGGCTCACATGGTAATTCCACAGAGAGAGAGAAAGAAAACACAAAATTTGAAATTTTAATGCCCCGTACACACGGTCGGATTTTCCGATGGAAAATGTGTGATAGGACCTTGTTGTCGGAAATTTCGACCGTGTGTAGGCTCTATCACACATTTTCCATCTGATTTTCCGACACACAAAGTTGGAGAGCAGGATATAAAATTTTCAGACAACAAAATCCGTTGTCGGAATTTCCGATCGTGTGTACACAAATCGGATGGACAAAGTGCCACGCATGCTCAGAATAAATAAAGAGATGAAAGCTATTGGCTACTGCCCCGTTTATAGTCCCGACGTACGTGTTTTACGTCACCGCATTTAGAACGGTCGGATTTTCCGACAACTTTGTGTGACCGTGTATATACAAGACAAGTTTGAGCCAACATCCGTCGGAAAAAATCCTAGGATTTTGTTGTCGGAATGTCCGATCAATCTCCGACCGTGCGTACGGGGCATTAGACTTTCAGTAGTGCTGGACAAAAAAACAAAGAAGCAGATCAAAACAGATTTCTAATCCATTTATTGAAAATTTGATTGCTGGAGACAATCCTATTGGACAGTTTAGGGTACAAGGTTTAAAGCTGAATACTAGTTACCAATGGAAACTGTGCAACACTGCTGCCCCTTTTGGAGCCTCCCCTGCCACTCGTTTAAAAAAAACAAAAACAAAAAAACGTATACTTTTCTTTTTCCAAAGTCTTTTTTCGGGGCCTAAAGGTGGTGCACTCTAATAAAGGATACCAAAGTATAGTAGGGTAAGCTAACTTTTGCTTTTTTGGACATCTAAAAAATTACTACATATAAAAAAAATGACATCTGTATTCTATTGTTTGCTGTATTTTTATAAATTGTAAGCAGAAATGCTTAGTGATGGCATCTGTGTGTATAATATCATTTTACTTTATTATTTTCAGACTTTTACATTTTCTTCTAGTCTTTAGTTTTATATTGAGTGTAACATTTCCCACATGGACAAATAAACATCTTGACAGACCATCCCGTGTAAGTGACATACTGTACCTGTCAGAAGGTACTAAAATCTTGCAATAAGAGAGTTGCTATGTTACAAAATTTAGGATAATATATAAAGAAAGTCATTGTGAGCTAAGAACAATATCCACATACATTTCCACTGTTTACATAGAAACTGATTCATAGATCACTCAGTGCTTATTTTAAGTGGAATATTTTTCTGGGTCACTCCCAGGCTTGGGGGAAACTATTTCACATCTGATATCACTGTGTACTTTCCAGTGTTTTTATTTTTTTATCTCTACTTGTTTTTAGTTATTCCATTCTGTATTTTACCACTTACAGAAATATTGCTTATTCACTTTCCTGAATACTCAATGAAGACGACTTCACCTGTACCTGTCACAGGAACCAGAAAAAAATGTCCCCCCATAAGGAAGAAACACCGACCAGCAGTTACACTAACTGCTGATCTCCAATATTTAAGGGGGCATACACCATTGGCCACCAACATTTAAAGGTTCACTCATCACTGACCACCATCATAAGGGACTCTAACTCCTGACCACTGAAATATGCAAGCAGTTTTGTGTGTAACATAATCCTAGCCCCTGCATTCTGAATGCTACTCTGTATATACTATGTCTTAGGCCCGTTCACATCTTTGTGCTGAATATCGCGCATGAAAACCTGTGTAATGCCCTAGGTGTGCTGCAGTGCCATTCATTCTTATAGGCACCTCAGTGTATGTATGTTGCAGTGCACCACAATACTATTAATGCACTACCATGTGATGAGGTGCGCTGCATTACAAAAAAAATGTACATCCACCTTTTTTGGTGGGTGTGATTTGGTGCAGTGGGCAGCCCATTCCCATTCAAATGAATGGGCTGACTTAATGCAATGCACATTAAAACGTGGAAAAGCATGCATCAATATGCTTGTGTTACCACAGTGTAACAGTAGCCTAAACCTAAAAAATTTGGAGGGATCTTTAGTGTCTCAAAAAACGCAATATACCATTTTTCAAAATGTTTCGATTTTTTTCCTTTATATAGTACATAGTAAATAATAAAAAAATAAAATTAATTGCTAATACCAAAAAAGATCTATCGGTCTCAAAAAAGACAATATACAATTAATTTGGGTACAGTACAGTAATTGTTAATTAAACTATCAAAGCATTGAAAACTGAAAAATGGTCTGGTAATAAAGGGGTATATACAGGCTAGTACCCAAGTGACAACATTTTTAAAAGACATGTTCCTAGACATGATGTATAAACATTACTGTAAAGGAGGACAGCTATATTCACTCACCGGCCACTTTATTAGGTACACCTTGCTAGTACCAGGTTGGACCCCTTTTGTCTTCAGAACTGCCTTAATTCTTCATGGCATAGATTCAACAAGGTGTTGGAAACATTCCTCAGAGATGTTCCACCACATCCCAAGGGTGCTCTATTGGATTGAGATCTGGTGACTGTGGAGGCCATTGGAATACAGTGAACTCATTGTCCTGTTCAAGAAACCAGTGGTGAGATGATTTGATCTTTGTGACATGGGGCATTATCCTGCTGGAAGTAGCCATCAGAAGATGGGTACACTGTAGTCATAAAGGGATGGACATGGTCAGCAACAATACTCAGGTAGGCCGTGGCGTTTAAATGATGCTCCACTACCCAGATAGCAAGGATAACATAGTTACATAGTAGGTGAGGTTGAAAAAAGACACAAGTCCATCAAGTCCAACCTATGAACCTAACCTAAAAAATGTGTGGCTGTGTTGAATTGTAAGTCTTAACTTGCCTACCTACCATCTGAATGTCACAGCTGAAATCGAGACTCATCAGACCAGGCAACGTTTTTCCAGTCTTCTATTGTCCAATTTTGGTGAGCCTGTGCAAATTGTAGCCTCAGTTTCCTATTCTTAGCTGACAGGAGTGGCAGCTGGTGTGGTCTTCTGCTGCTGTAGCCCATCCACTTCAAGGTTCGATGTGTTGTGTATTCAGAGATGGTATTCTGCATACCTTGGTTGTAACAGATGGTTATTTGAGTTACTGTTGCCTTTCTATCATCTCTAACAAATCTGCCCATTCTCCTCTGTCCACTGACATCAACAAGGCATTTTTGTTCACACAACTGCTGCTCACTGGATATTCTCTCTTTTTCAGACCATTCCCTTTAAACTCTAGAGATGGTTGTGCGTAAAAATCCCAGTAGATCAGCAGTTTTTGAAATACTCAGGCCAACCCGTCTGGCACCAACAACCATGTTCAAAGTCATTTAAATCCTTTTTCTTTCCCATTCTGATGCTCGGTTTGAACTTCAGCAAGTCGTCTTCACCGCATCTAGATGCCTAAATGCATTGCGTTGCTGCCATGTGATTGGTTGATTAGACATTTGTGTTACCAAGCAATTAAAAAGGGGTACCTAATAAAGTGGCCGGTGAGTGTATACAGGCTCTGCTTCGTTCTTCGCAGTGATGCACAATGGTTATGCTTTACTGCTCTTGCTCAGAAAGCAATTCTATGAGCTGGCCGATATTTGGCTGATATCTGATTGTGACTCTGTTACTAAAACCTTAAACAAAATGTTCACGTTAAAAGATCTAAAAACATTCAAAACAAGTTTTAAAATGACATCATCATGTTAAAGTATATATAATATTATAATATTTGGCTTTATATATACTTTAAAGTTAATGTATAGTCACAACTTTTAATCTAGTGCTGGATTAACCCCCTTAAGTTTATTTTTTGCTCTTTTTTTTGCTGTCCATCCTGTTGTGGAGATTTCTCTTCACTTCCTGTTTCTAAAAAAAGCAACAGGAAGTGGGAAAAAATCTCTACAAAGAAATGAGAATTCTCAGGTGTCATTAGAACAGGAATCCCTATAGGAAGATTTACCCTCATCGGAGCTCTGTGTGAGAATGTGAGTGATGTATCCCTTCAGTAGGGCCCAGTCTGTTTACTATTTGATAGCCCGTGCCATAAATGAAGTTGCAAATAAAGCTGTTCTTACTAGATAAGCGTTGTTAGAAAGTCATATATTTAATGCTTTCCAGTAATATAAAAATATATATTTATAAGCAATTTTTCTCGTAGCTGTGTGGACTTTTAAAGGGAATGAATCATTTTTAAAACATTTGGACAATGTGCAGAATCAATGTTTAATTAGGTTTACATAGAATTTGGCAGAGCGTGTTTGGCACCAGAAAAAACTAACATCAATTCCCAAACAGAAATCAGATTGAATTATAAAATCCTTGCTTTAAATACGCATTTACGTATTCTTTCATCTCTTTCTAGGGATTTTTTTTTATCATGCTAGCTTATATAATAATGTGGTTAATGAGTACAGTAATCTATAAAAAAAACCAATACAATTTTACATTTCATCTCATCTTTTTAGATGAGCTATAGGGATATGTATTAAAATTTCTAGAAATGTGTTTTTTCCTAATGCAACCTCAGAATTCCTTTACATAAAAATGATTATACAAAAGGGTATATATCTCCTAAAAAATCTGAAGCCCACTATTTTTTTCCTTTCTTAAAAATACCACCAAAGCAGTTTTTTTTTTTTTTCCCTCACCGGAACCACTGTCAGATCCATGGCAGCACTTCTTCTGTGACGACTAGGAATCAGGCCCTGCAGCTGTGCTCCAGCCCTGATCAGTCTTGTTGGAGCCTCACTTTGTGACATCATCTCCACCAACAGTCTTCAGGACCTGTGGGGACCTTGCCTTAGTGTCCCGTTGTGGTGTCTGCAGTAGGAACCACAAGTCAGTGGGATACACAGGAGATCGACACTCCCAAATATGTGTAGAGACTTCAGGTGTAATTCGTCTTAATTGGAGCGGTGTGTGACAGTGCAAACATTAGTAGAGGTTTAACTTTTCTGGTTCTCTTTTGAAGGAAGAGTCACCTACAATATAGGGGATATTTTTATAACATCAGCAAGTATTTCTTTAACAAGCATTCTTTTACATACTGTTGTCTCCAAAGAAGTTAGCAAAATATAGTCTGTAATGTGTCATAGATCTATTTCCAGACGTTCCCACATATCTGTCCTTTTCAGGCTAAGTTCACCTTTTCCAGAAGATAGTCTATGCAGTCAAGAGGCTTCAGTACATATTAAAAGCTGTGTGGTTTTGTAAAATGTTCTTCAACCACTTAAGGACGGGAAGGATTTGACCCCTTAATGACCAGGCCATGTTTTGTGATACGGCACTACACCGTTTTAACTGACAATTGCGTGGTCGTGCGACGCTGTACCCAAACAAAATGTATGTTCTTTCTTTCCCACAAATAGAGCTTTCTTTTGGTGGTATTTGATCACCTTTGCGATTTTTATTTTTTGCGCTATACACGGAAAAAGACCAACGGCTTTGAAAAAAACAATATTTTTTACTTTTTGCTATAATAAATATCCAAAAAAAAAATAATAATAAAAAAAAAAAAAAAAAATACTTCCTCAGTTTAGGCACTCTTCTAGATATTTTTGGTAAAAAAAAAATTGCAATAAGCGTATATTGATTGGTTTGTGCAAAAGTTATAGCGTCTACAAAATAGGGGATAGATTTATGGCATTTTTATTATTTTTTTTTTTTACGTGTAATGGCGGTGATCTGCAATTTTTAGCGGGACTGCGACATTGCGGCGGACAGATCGGACACTTTTGACACTTTTTTGGGACCATTGACAGTTATATAGTGATCAGAGCTAAAAATTGCCACTGATTACTGTATAAATGTCATTGGCAGGGAAGGGGTTAACACTAGGGGGTGATTAAGGGGTTAAATGTATGTCCTAGGTAGTGTTTCTAACTGTGGGGGGATGGGACTGTCTGGAGGATTAGACTGATCGTTGTTCATAATCAGTATGAACAGCAGATCTGTCTCCTCTCTCCTGACAGAACGGAGATCTGTCTATTTAGATTGACAGATCTCCGTTCTGTCTCTCTCACGTGCGCGCCTCCGTCGTCGTGCCACAGCTGCAGGCGTGTGCCCCCTAGAGCTCTTAAAGCCGCCGACTTACAGCTACAGCGATTCGCCCAGGGGAGCCAACCTGCCGCAGTATAACTGTGGCAGCTGTACCTTAACTGGTTAAAGTGATATTAAAGACATTAAAAAAAAAAAGAAAATAAGCAACATGTTATACGTACCTGCTCTGTGCAGTGGTTTTGCACAGAGCAGTCCAGATCCTCCTCTTCTCAGTTCCCCTGTTGTTGCTCCTGACCCCTCCTTCCTGCCGAGTGCCCCCACAGCAAGCAGCTTGCTATGGGGTCACTCAAGCAGGCTTGCTCCTGAGCTGCTGCTCTGCATGTCCATTTTGCACACAGAGCCGCGCTCGGCCCCTCCACCTCTCTCTCCTCATTGGCTCACTGGCTGTGGTTGAGCCAACGGCTCCCGCTGCTGTCTCAGCCATTGAGGAGGGAGAGTCCCTGGAGAGCTGAGGGGTCAGGTAAGTATTAGGGGGGCTGCTGCACAGAGATTTTTTTTGCCTTCATGCATGCAATGCATGAAGGCAAAAAACGTTGAGCCTTTAGAACCAGTTTCATTTCCTTGCTTAACCTGTAGACCATTAGGGTCCCCCCAGAGGTCTGGCTGAAAACCTCCCAGTTAGCAATTCCCACATCTAACAGATGAAAACCATTGCCTGCTCACTCCCAGCCTTACAAAACTATAGGTGTTCAAGTCCTAGCAACAAGTAATAACACGAGGGTTGCTAAATAGGCATTTTTCAGCCAGACTTCTGGAGGGACCCAAATGACCAGTAGGTATGACAATACAAATAATGATCATTTTAAAAAGCTGCATTGTTTTTTTTACATCTACTTTGGCCCCCTGACTGAATAGGCTATTTTCTAGAAAAGGTGAGCTTAGCCTTTAAAACAGCAATTTTGATTTCTTTCCACACTACACTCAGCTCACATCTCTCCCAATATGTGCCTAATGATTCACATTGCACACATGGTTACCCCAAGCGAACAGGCCATGCTTGAATACATTGTGTGAGTCAGTGCAGAACTCTAGGTAATATCATACAAGATAACACCGAATTTATGAACAACAATATATAGGAAACATTGAATTATGTGTTTCCTCAATCATTAGAAGACAGGAAAAACTGAATTTTGTGAGCTGAAAATGTTTCCTTTAACATGCTGCCAGTAAATAGAAATACAAGAAGGTTATAATTACAAACCAGTCCAGATCATATTACTACTATACCTTAATTGATTCCAGATGCTGAAAAAAAGTGATGTTTTTTTATTGCTGCTCAGCTCACAGATGACTTTTCACCTTCTGGTAATAAAATCAAAGGCATGCCATGCATATAAGCTTTTAATAAACACAATCTTTATTGTATAAATACATTTAGTACAGTTATTAAAAGCCGAGGAAGAAAAAAAGAAGTACTAGAAGTCAGGGGCTTCTATCACTCTACTCTACTGATGTATGCTCCCTACATCAGCAGAGCATGTCTGCAGTATAAGTCTGTAAATCGTATTGAAGATCAATTGTGTATTTTTTTTTTGGTGCATTTTTTAGCTTTCATTTTGTTCAGACAGCATCTGCAACCAAGGCTTTTTATTTTACAGGTATTAGCAATTACATTTTTATATATTTAATACTGATTTATATTAAAACTAAGCTTTTTTGAGAGTTTCTTAGTGAATGTATGCAATCTGCATACTATATCTCACACCCATAGTGTTACGCAATAGGAGGACATGGAGGAAAAAGGGGAGTGCGTACACTCACATGTATAACGCTATAGTCTGGTGGGCTGCACAGATAAGAAAAATGAGGAAATAAAGAGCTTAGAAGGGAACTGAAACTGGAGCATGCTCAGTAGATAACAACAGCTGGTCTACAATATCTCAGGCTGCAGTGGGGACATAGAGGAAATGGGAGGGACAGCTGAAAGCAGAATTGACCAATTATATTTCACTCTACACAAAACAAATGCTTTAGTGGCTTTGTGAGTATGCACACTCTGTTATATAACCATACCTCCCAACATTTTGAGATGGGAATGAGGGACACTACTAGCAAATGTATGTAGGCATAGGACATGCCCCTGCCACACCCCCTTAAAGGAGAATTAACCCCAAAAAAGGTTAATGAAATCCACAAGTGTTTTTTTTACCACTACTATTCTTTTATATTGGCTTTTAAAATGTACAAATGCAGCAATTTAGAGATTGGATGAAAGGTTTAGCACTGGGAAACACTTTTTGAAAGATTAAAAGTGCATTTTATATACAACTCTATAGATCAGACCAAAATGAGGGACAAATGAGGAGGAAAGAGGGACAGAGGGACATTGCTCCAAATCAGGAACAGTCCCTCAAAATCAGGAACAGTTGGGAGCTATGATATAACATGTAATGAGAGTTTTTTATAGTCTGGGTTTAATGACACTTAAATAACAGACTTATTGACCGGATCACCAGGTAAAAATAAAGGAAACATCCTGAAAAATAAAACGAATGCATTCACCAAATGTAAGAATTGGTGATCTGTAATAGAATAGTTTTTTGTCTTTGGGTTTAAAGTGATTGTAAAGTCTTGTTTTTTTTTCCTATAAAAATAACAAACATGTTATACTTACCTGCTCTGTTGCAGTGGATTTGCACAGAACATCCTGGATCCTCCTCTTCTCATGTCCCTCTTCTGTGATCCTGGCCCCTCCCTCCTGTTCAGTGCCCCTCAGCAAACAGCTTGCTATAGGGGGCACCCGAGCTGAGTCACAGCTCCGTGTGTCCATTCAGACACGGAGCCCTGACCCGGCCCCCTCTCTCCCCTGATTGGCTAGCTGACTTTGATTGACAGCAGTGGCAGCCAATGGCACTGCTGCTGTGTCACAACCAGGAGGGAGAATCTCCAATGGCTGAGACACTTGTGGACATCGCTAGGCAGAATAGGACCTCAGGTAAGTATTGGGGGGCTGCTGCACACAAAAGGCTTTTTATCTTAATGCATAGAATGCATTGAGATAAAAAAACCTTCTGCCTTTACAACCCATTTAATACCGCTTTAAGCTATGGTAATAAGCTATGGTGTTCTTCCAAAATATAGTTTACTGCTACCATTAGTTACATTTATACTCCACTTTCTAAGTAATGAAAATTATTCATTTAATGCTGAATAGTTTTTGAACAAAATAAGAGATTTACTAATTAATAATCAATAGCTGAATGACGATTACACAGATACTGTATTGTATATATAGTTTGTAGTGCAGGCGAGGCTCTAGTAAGAAATGGTTCCTAAACTACATGACAGTATGAAAAGGACAGATATGTGGGAACATCTGGAACTAGATCTACTTCTCCAATTTTTCTGGTTAAAATGGTAGACTATAGCCAGGACCTAATGCTGCTACGTCTTGTAACTATTTACAAATGACAGCATCTACACCTTCCTATACCTGCCAACACTTACAAGCATCTCTATTATGAGGCCAATGGAGTTTTGGAGTCCAAAATAATCTCAAGCACTTCTGGGCAACTAGAGGAAAATGTTATGGGTCCTGTATAATACCATAAAGTGGATGAAGCTGATTGTTGCTCCCATATTACCTCTTCTATTTCTCTTCTTTCCTTTCTTTGATCTCTTTCTCCTTTCTTGCTGTTTTCCCTGGGCACAGAGAAGAATACTCAAATGTACCAAGCAACTCCACTGCTTCCACCACACCTTATACTGGATCTAGGATTAATCTTTTTTTCTGAATTAAAAAAAAAGGAATAGACTTCAAAAAATGTATACCTTTAATTTCATAAACACGATAATGTGACTAAAATAGAAGATCGAATGTATTGCCATTGCTTCCAAAAAGAAATAAAGAGTTAATTAATTTTAAGATAAATTATACAATGTTCCAAAAGGATATTGTGCATAGAATGTAAAATTGCATGGTAAATGAAAAGGATTTATTCTATTAAATGAAAAAATAAATGAAACATCATCATGATTTACTGGTATACATAGAAATCTAGTAATTATTTCAACAAAATGAAATGTCAGAACTACCTGAAATTATTCTGGAAGGGGAATACGGTTACTAACAGCCAGACTACATGTACATGATAAAAAAAAAAATCTCACAATCAAAGTTTATCAAAAATATACGTTTCTCATACTTGAGATGACAGCAACATTTGCTGCAAAGAAGATCTGAGGGATGTGTCCTGGGTTCCAGGTTCTAGTTGGAGGCAGGATTACTGCCTTGAGATTTAGCGGTATAAAAATGTTCCACCTATACTATATGCGTTGATGTTCAAGGTCAGTAGAGAGATTTGGACTTCGCAAGGTTGTGCACTTTTTTGCTCCAAGAAAGCTGCAAATTCTCATACTAAAAATAATTGTTTTTTAAAAACAAAAAAACTATGGTCATCACATTCAAAAAACTTATTATGACCAGTAGAATACAAGTTAATTTTTTTGTGAACTGTTATGAGCTCCATGAGGCCAGGAGTTCATTTTGTGTTCAGTTGAAAATATATTACCTGTGAGAACACTGTACTGGGAAAGTTAATATTTATATGGACGACTCCCATAACAACATAGTTTTGGCACAAAAATGTTACTATGATAAAAAGGATAAGTATGCGGTACACTTTGTGTGGCTTGCCTGAACAGAGATAAAAATGTATCGCCAGGTCTTATACCAATATGTATTTTTTCTTTATTTACTTCCAGCTTCAAAGATTTTTACTGTGAAATTAATTTCATAACACATGCTTTATTTAAAGTTCCACTTTTATAGAGAAAAAAATATTGATTTTGTAAAACGCTGAGCAAACTGTTTGCGCCAGTGGCGGCCCGTCCATTAGGGGCGCACGGGCGCCGCCCCCCTATCCATGCGTCCGGCCCCCTGATCTACATGCAGGGTGCTGGACCATGGATTCCAATTGGGGAGAGGGTGTTTTGAAGCATGTGATTAGAGCCCGAGGCTCTAATAGGCTTCAAAATAGGGTGGACTCGGGGCACAGAGCACTGCGCTCCAGGCCCACCCAGTTGTTTGACAATAGCGAATGAATATTTGCTATTGCCACACTGATCCTCCTCCTGGCCAATCAGGAAGCAGGGTCTTGAGACCCATCACCCAATTTGCTGATAGGACAGGTGATCTGGATGCCTAGGAGAATGGAGGAGCCGCATGGTGGAAACAGTCGGGATGAAGGAGGGGACACAGGAGCCACAGCCCACCGCCCGCCACCTAGATGGGGTAAGTGGCAGACAGCAGGCGAGCGGGGTGGGTGGGAGTGCTGCAGACCGACCGAGGGGGAGGGAGTGGTTGTTTGCGGGCCCCCCTACAAAAAAAAAAACACCAGCCATCACTGGTTGGTGCTATATAAATCCTGTATAAGAGTAATAATAATGATTCTGTTTTTTCTGCACCTCCTAAGACACCACAATCGTAGAAGGAAAGAGGGAGAGTATATTTTTTGGGCCCACATCTTAAGTGCGTTACCCAGTTCTGAAAGGCAAATAGTCTAAATCTAGTGTCACTTTTTACTTGTTTGACCTGCATAAAAAAAATAAATAAATAAATAAATTTTGCTTGTTTTTGGCTTAGTGAAGTAAATTCATTAGAAAAATACATTTTGCTGTTACAATCATGGAAGATGAAGCACAATGATATCCCAAGTAAACTAAATTGCAACATAAATTGAGAAATTTCATTAAAAAAAATGGTGACATTTTGCTTTCACCCTACATCATCAAAATAGTTGTTTCATATTATTTTTTAAAATATGTATTCATTTAATTTTACAATTGATGTTTCGTTAAATATGAGCTCTCCTACTGAAATGCTTGAAAATGAAAAGCCTGGTAGAATCAATATTACATCTCAATAAAGGATAAATCAGGTCCTTCCAGTTGCTGCAGGGATTAAAAATCACATGTTTAAATAAAAGTTTATTGCAAAAACCTATATTTTATACAGCATGAAGTCTTTGTCATTGTTCTTGGTAGAAGGGAAATAAAGGAATCATGAGTTAGGTATATTTGTGTTTTTCTGTCTTGGAAGTGTGTTGTGCATTCATTGTAAAATATCACAGCAGGGAGACATCCTTCTATACACAGTGCTATCATCTGCATTAGGAGCATCTGAGAAGCTGCCTGATCAGAGTACACACATGCCAGCAATTAGATTAACTCTATTAAGATCAAAGTGTGAACTGGGGAAATCACAACTTAGAATTTTCCTTAAAGATTGTAGTGCCCACAAAAATAATTTGGAAAACTATTATGCATAAAAACATGGGTATATAAGAGACTAGTAACATGACCCCTTGTGCTCATCAAAATGCACCAAAATGCAAACATTTACAGGATAGACCTGCAGTCTTGTGTATATATTATAATAATAATTAGCATTCCACGCAAACAATCTGGCACTGGTAGTATTTATTGTGGAGGTTTTGATGTGCAGAAAAAAAAAAAAACTTCCTTCAAATGCCTTGATTATCATTAGTGGGATGTAAACGATGTAAACCCTCACATATAACCAGTGAAGTGAACAGCCTCAGATGATACACAGAGATGAAACAAATCCTCCTACATACATTTTACATGTATATCTGCTCTCTTCAGCTTGCTATATTTTTCAGAAAGTGCACATGGTGTTAGAGATTTTTTCTTCCTGTTCAGCAGCGGGAGTGGATTCTTGGCATACACTGTGTGACAGATGATTGGAGGAAAGTCACACACAACCCCCTCCACATAGGCAAAGGAAGGAAGGAATGTGCAGAGCTGTGCTGTGAATAGACAAGCTCTCTGATAATCTATTTATAGCACCCACCCAACACAAATTTCAGGCTGGTTTTATCTCAGTTGTCGGAGAACTTGTCAGAAGTTATCCTGATAACAGAAGAACGGAGCAGCAAAAAAGGACTCAGGGCTTTGGAGAGAGATAAGAAAACACAACATATATATGTGCTAAGGTCACATTTCATTATCAGGTTTACAGTGCCTTGAAAAAGTATTCATATCCCTCATGTTACAACCAAAAACGTAAATGTATTTTATTGGGATTTTATGTGATAGACCAACACAAAGTGGCACATAATTGCGAAGTGGAAGGAAAATGATAAATAGTTTTCAAAATTTTTGACAAATAAATATGTGAAAAGTGTGGCGTGCATTTGTATTCAGCCCCCTTTACTCTGATACCCCTAACTAAAACCTAGGGGAACCAATTTCCTTCAGAAGTCACCTAATTAGTAAATGGAGTCCACCTATGTGTGATTTAATCTCAGTATAAATACAGCTGTTCTGTGAAGCCATCAGAGGTTTGTTAGAGAACCTTAGTGAGCAAACAGCATCATAAAGTCCAAGGAACACAGCAGACAGGTCAGAGATAAAGTTGTGGAGAAGGTTAAAGCAGGGTTAGGTTATAAGAAAATATCCCAAGCTTTGAACATCTCACGGAACACTGTTCAATATATCATCTGAAAATAGAAAGAGTATGGCACAACTGCAAACCTACCAAGACATGGCCGTCCACTTAAACTGACAGGCCGGGCAAGGAGAACATTAAATCAGAGAAGCAGCCAAGAGACCCATGGTAGCTCAGGACGAGCTGCAGAGATCCACAGCTCAGTTGAGAGAATCTGTCCACAGGACAACTATTATGCCGCGTACACACTATTAGATTTTCTGCAGATTTTTGTCTTCAGATTTACCAAAACCATGTAGTGCAAGGGCCTGCCTGATTGCATACAAATTGAAACTCTTAAGGTTTGACCTCATATTATATGGTTTTGGTAAATCTGAAGACAAAAATCTGCAGGAAGTCTAATAGTGTGTATGGGGCCGTGCACCCCACAAATCTGGCCCTTATGGAAGAGTAGCAAGACGAAAGCCATTGTTGAAAGAAAGCCATAAGAAGTCCCATTTGCAGTTTGTGAAAAGCCATGTGGGGGACACAGCAAACATGTGGAAGAAGGTGCTCTGGTCAGATGAGACCAAAATTTAACTTTTAAGCCTAAAAGCAAAATGCTATGTGTGGCGGAAAACTAACACTGCACATCACCCTGAACACACCATCCCCACCGTGAAACATGGTGGTGGCAGCATCATATTGTAGGGATGCTTTGTGACAGGGAAGCTGGTCAGAGTTGATGGGAAGATGGATGGAGCCAAATACAGGGCAATCTTAGAAGAAAACCTGTTAGAGTCTGCAAAAGACTTGAGACTGGTGTAGAGGTTCACCTTCTAGCAGGACATTAACCCTAAACATACAGCCAGAGCTACAATGGAATGGTTTAGATCAAAGTATATTAATGTGTTAGGATGGGCAAGTCCAGATCTAAATTGAGAATCTGTGGCGAGACTTGAAAATTGCTGTTCACAGACAATCTCCATCCAATCTGACAGAACTTGAGCTATTTTGAAAAAAAAAAAAAAATTGGCAAAAATGTCACTTTCTAGATGTGCAAAGCTGGTAGAGACATACCCAAAAAGACTTGCAGCTTAAGGTGAAAAAACACCTGGCAGTGACCCAGTATTGGGGTGCTTAATGATGGGACACTAGGAAAAAAAATATTTATATATGATGGGGAGGAAAGATATATATATATATATATATATATACATGTATAGAAATACATACAGTATGACTAGAGTTTATACATGGTTCTGTTTAAGGAAGAAGAAAATATGGATACTGACGGATTGTTGTATTCCCCCCTTTTATCTTTTACTTCTTTTTATGTTTTTGTACCTTTTTCTCTGTCAATGAAAGTGTAATAAAAATAAATTGAGTAAAAAAAAAACAAAAAACGGTGGGGCACTATTCCTTTCCCTAATACCAAAGATGGGGCACAGTTTACTCCCACTGATGCCAGGACAATTTCCACTCCCATTGGTCAGAGTCTTGACCCCCTAAAGTCTGAAGGACAGTAAACTGGCCCTGTTTTTGATCAGGGTAGTTTAGAGAGTAAATTTCCCAAAAATGGGGACACATACAGCAATAAAAACATGACAGTGGTTCTAACCCCTCCCCACTCTAGCCAAATCTAAAGAAAATTTTAATAATTTATACCTTACAGGATATCTAAACCTAAGACAATCTTTTAAAACACGTGGCTGAAGCTCTACGTGGTGTTACAGGAACAGATACATTTTCACAGACAGTCTCAGCGACAGCACACCCTGGCAGTGTGTATTTGCTTGTGGAACATATATTTTTTTCCTTTTATATTTAGATACAGCAGCACCCCAATCTGATTCATGTTATGTTAAATATAGTAATTAAAATGACCCTTCACCTTGCAATGTACCCTTGATGTGTATGGCAGTGTGTGCAGTGTTGCAGTGTGCAGTGCAATGTGTATGTCAGTGTGTGCAGTGTGATGTGTGCATTGTATGGTAGTGTGATGTGTGCAGTGTGATGTGTATGGCAGTTTATGACAGTGTGATGTGTGCAGTGTATGGTAGTGTGATGTGTGCAGTGTGATGTGTATGGAAGTGCGATATGTGCAGAGTAATGTGTGTGACAGTGTGTGATGTGTGCAGTGTGATGTGCATGTCAGTGTGATGTGTGCAGTGTGATGTGCATGTCAGTGTGATGTGTGCAGTGTAAGGCAGTATGATGTGTGCAGTGTGATGTGTGCAGTGTAAGGCAGTATGATGTGTGCAGTGTGATGTGTGCAGTGTAAGGCAGTATGATGTGTGCAGTGTGATGTGTGCAGTGTAAGGCAGTATGATGTGTGCAGTGTGATGTGTGCTGTGTGCATTGTATGGCAGTGTGATGTGTGCAGTGTGATGTGTATGGAAGTGCGATGTGTGCAGAGTAATGTGTATGACAGTGTGTGCAGTGTGATGTGTGCAGTGTGATGTGTGCAGTGTGATGTGCATGGCAGTGTGATGTGTGCACTGTAAGGCAGTATGATGTGTGCTGTGTGATGTGTATGGCATTGTGCTGTGTGTATTGTATGGTAGTGTGATATGTGCAGTGTGATGTGTATGGCAGTCTGATGCGTACAGTGTGATGTGCATAGCAGTGTTGTAGTGTGCAGAGTGATGTGTATGGCAGTGTGTGCAGTGCGATGTGTGCAGTGTGATGTGTGCAGTGTATGGTAGTGTGATTTGTGCAGCGTGATGTGCATGGCAATGTGATGTGTGCAGTGTGATGTGTATGGCAGTGTGATGTGTGCAGTGTATGGTAGTGTGATTTGTGCACTGTGATGTGCATGGCAGTGCGATGTGTGCAGTGTGATGTGTATGGCAGTGCGATGTGTGCAGTGTGATGTGTATGGCAGTGCAATGTGTGCAGTGTGATGTGTATGGCAGTGTGATGTGTGCAGTGTGTGGTGTGCAGTGCATGGCAGTGTGATGTGCATAGCAGTGTTGCAGTGCGCAGAGTGATGTGTATGGCAGTGTATGCAGTGCGATGTGTGCAGTGTGATGTGTGCAGTGTATGGTAGTGTGATTTGTGCAGTGTGATGTGCATGGCAGTGCGATGTGTGCAGTATGATGTGTATGGCAGTGTGATGTGGGCAGTGTGATGTGTTTGGCAGTGTGATGTGTGCAGTGTGCAGTGCATGGCAGTGTGATGTGCATAGCAGTGTTGCAGTGTGCAGAGTGATGTGTATGACAGTGTGTGCAGTGTGTAGAGTGATGTGTTTGGCAGTGTGATGTGTGCAGTGCAATGTGTATGGCAGTGTGATGTGAGCAGTGCGATGTTAGCAGTGTATGGCAGTGTGATGTGTGCAGTGTATGACAGTGTGATGTGTGATGTGTGCAGTGTATGACAGTGTGATGTGTGCAGTGTGATGTGTATGGCAGTGCGATGTGTGCAGTGTATGACACTGTGATGTGTATGGCAGTGTGATGTGTGCAGTGTGATGTGTGCAGTGTGATGTGTGCAGTATGATGTGCATAGCAGTGCTGCAGTGTGATGTAAATGGCAGTGTATGGCAGTTTGATATGTGTAGTGTGATGTGTGTAGCAGTGGGATGTGTGCAGAGTGATGTGTATGACAGTGTGCATGCAGTGTGATGAGTATAGCAGTGTGCAGTGTGATGTGTATAGCAGTGTGATGTGTGCAGTGTGATGTGTATAGCAGTGTGATGTGTATGACAGTGTGCAGTGTGATGTGTGCAGTGTGATGTGTATAGCAGTGTGATGTGTGCAGTGTGATGTGTGCAGTGTGATGTGTATAGCAGTGTGATGTGTATGACAGTGTGCAGTGTGATGTGTGCAGTGTGATGTGTATAGCAGTGTGATGTGTGCAGTGTGATGTGTGCAGTGTGATGTGTATAGCAGTGTGATGTGTATGACAGTGTGCAGTGTGATGTGTGCAGTGTGATGTATATAGCAGTGTGCAGTGTGATGTGTATGACAGTGTGCAGTGTGATGTGTATAGCAGTGTTGCAGTGTGATTTGTGCGGTGTATAGTAGTGTTGCAATGTGTGCAGTGTATGACAGTGTGCAGTGTATGACAGTGTGCGGTGTATTGCAGTGTATGACAGTGTGCAGTGTATAGCAGTGTGCAGTGTATAGCAGTGTATGACAGTGTGCAGTGCATAGCAGTGTGCAGTGTATAGCAGTGTATGACAGTGTGCAGTGTATAGCAGTGTATTGCAGTGTATGACAGTGTGCAGTGTATGACAGTGTATGACAGTGTGCAGTGTATAGCAGTGTGCAGTGTATAGCAGTGTATGACAGTGTGCAGTGTATAGCAGTGTATGACAGTGTGCAGTGTATAGCAGTGTATGACAGTGTGCAGTGTATGACAGTGTATGACAGTGTGCAGTGTATAGCAGTGTATAGCAGTGTATGACAGTGTGCAGTGTATAGCAGTGTGCAGTGTATAGCAGTGTATGACAGTGTGCAGTGTATAGCAGTGTATTGCAGTGTGCAGTGTATGACAGTGTGCAGTGTATGACAGTGTGCAGTGTATAGCAGTGTATGACAGTGTGCAGTGTATGACAGTGTGCAGTGTATAGCAGTGTATAGCAGTGTATGACAGTGTGCAGTGTATGACAGTGTGGAGTGTATAGCAGTGTATGACAGTGTGCAGTGTATAGCAGTGTATGACAGTGTGCAGTGTATAGCAGTGTATGACAGTGTGCAGTGTATAGCAGTGTATAGCAGTGTATGACAGTGTGCAGTGTATAGCAGTGTATGACAGTGTGCAGTGTATAGCAGTGTATGACAGTGTGCAGTGTATAGCAGTGTATAGCAGTGTATGACAGTGTGCAGTGTATAGCAGTGTATAGCAGTGTATGACAGTGTGCAGTGTATGACAGTGTGCAGTGTATAGCAGTGTATAGCAGTGTATGACAGTGTGCAGTGTATGACAGTGTGCAGTGTATAGCAGTGTATGACAGTGTGCAGTGTATAGCAGTGTATGACAGTGTGCAGTGTATAGCAGTGTATGACAGTGTGCAGTGTATAGCAGTGTGCAGTGTATAGCAGTGTATGACAGTGTGCAGTGTATTGCAGTGTATGACAGTGTGCAGTGTATAGCAGTGTGCAGTGTATAGCAGTGTATGACAGTGTATAGCAGTGTATGACAGTGTGCAGTGTATAGCAGTGTATAGCAGTGTATGACAGTGTGCAGTGTATAGCAGTGTATGACAGTGTGTATCCTGGGCTGTGTTGGAATCCATAGATAGTAGAGGCAGAGCTGTGACAAGCAGTCCATTCTCTCCTCCCCACCTCCTATGACCTCACCAGCTCTCCCTGCAGCCCCAGTGAGGAGGAAGGAAGGAAGGGAGGAAGATCTATGAGGAAGTCCCCTGTAATCCTTGGAAGACACCTGCCTGCTGATCTCCTTCTCCCTTCCCCACACTCCCCTGTATGATCTCAGGCAGGAAGACAATAGGTGGTGCACAGTGTGTGATGTGTGTAATCCTCCTGATCGGAGTCTGCAGTGTTCCAGACAAAAGGCTGCCTGGTGCTATCACCGGAGAGGTGTGCTCGGCTGAGCTCGGTACACCATTGCTGGGATTGGGACCCACCAGACGGATGTGATGAAGACAGGAATCCACAACATCCTCCCCAACTATACAGTCCCAGCACAAGGATGAGCTGTCCTGGGCTCCAGTGCTGTCCCTCCACATGACAATGACAGTGAAGCCTGCACACTAAGGTGAGACATCCTACATGACAGCAGTGATCATCATCCTCATCATCCTCATCCTCATGCCATAGTGGTGAGCAGGGCTCAGCATGCTGGGCAGCTCTATTGATAGCACATCCAATTACTGCACCCATTTGTTGCTGGATCCTGCTGACCTGCAGTGCCAGTGATGAGGCTGGCTACATTGTAAACACATGTACTCTCCTCTCTCATCATTACATAGGATATCCTGCTTTGTACAACTTCACACAATGCACACTACATTCACATCACCTCCTAATCACAGGGAAAAGCACAAAGTACAAGGATCAGGCATGATCTGTCTTCAGATTCCCCTGCTGGGCAGGATCAGGGAGTAGGATGAGTTGTGTTCCAGCATATTCCAGTCATTCACAAGTGGATGTATAAGGCTCAGACATGCCAACATGTCTTATCATTACACAAGCCCATTCTGGAACTTCTACACAAAGGAGCTTACAGGAGCTGTCCTGCCATAAGAGCCAACAATTCTGCCTGCTAATCCACTGCTCAGGCATGCTCACAGGGTTATCTCGGCTGCACAGATCACACTTTTAATTATATTGCCTTGCTTTAGCTATACTGTTTATATTTGTACACTTAATCCCCCTCCCATAAAAAATGATAGTTTAGCAGCTTACCATTCCCTCAATGTAGTGGTCATTATATATATATATAAATATATATATAATTTTACACTTTTTTCCTGGTAATCCTGCCATTAACTTACTTCCTGTACTACGGTGACAACTGTACTGAGCAGCGGTTGTCACCTTAGAAGAGGACTACATAACACCTCTCTTCTCTGTGTTTTGTAGTCCACAGAGATCGCAGGGAACAATGCTAACTGGTAACAGTCCAGAGACAGATAGCACAGGAAATGATCAGCTTGCAGGATTTATGGCTGGATGGACAGCTATTATATTGCACTTGTTGTATACATTAAATAAAACACTTTCTATTGTCTATTTAACAGAAAAAATGGGGATATATATATCTATATATATATCTATATATATATAGATATATATAGATATAGATAGATAGATAGATAGATAGATAGATAGATAGATAGATAGATAGATCTATATCTATCTATCTATTATTTTTTTTTAACTCATTAAAGTGTATTAAAAAAAAAAAAAAGAAAACTGGAAAATTGCTGCGCAAAAACCGCAAGGCATAAAAAGTTGCAACAACCCATATTTTATTCTCCAAGGCCTCTGCTATATATATATATATATATATATATATATATATATATATATATATATATATATATATATATATATATATATATATATATATATATATGTTAATACTGTAAATAAATAATATATATGCACCGCTATTTTATTCTCTAAGGCCTCTGCTAATATATATATATATATATATATATATATATATATATATATATATATATATGTTAATACTGTATATACATAATATATCTATACCACTTTTTTATTCTCTAAGGCCCTGCTGATATATACATATATATATTAGTAGAGGCCTTAGAGAATAAAATAGCAGTATATATATATATATTATTTATATACAGTATTAACATATATATCGTTTAGGGGTTCTAAGTAATTTTCTTGCAAAATAAAGACCCCACTGATTTTTACATATATGAGAAGATGAGAGAAGTGTCAGAATTGGCCTGGTAGGCAAGTGGCTAAAAGATGGTAAATGAGAGAAATGTATTGTTAGAGTGTACATAACAAAGTGCTGACTGTTTTACATGTTCATACTACATAAACATGGACATATGTACAAAGACACATACATGCATGCACATACTTAACAGGTAGTGTGATGTCATTACTAATACATGAGTGTGGTCTCATAACTGGAATGTGGTGATGTCACCCATGTCATGTGACTTGTTTTGAAAGTATTTCTGAACTAATATGGTGTAAAAAGGAATCAGATTATGAAAACAGTGTAAAAATCAATGATTACAGATATGTATACGTCATATTACCCAACCTGTTACATGCAAATCCATGACTTACAGCCCAACAATGTAACAAAGTATCAATATAGGATAGCCAGTCGTCTTATGGTAAGGGGGGCTAAAAGAGACTGGAAAGCCTTCTACAAACTCGCTGTAAGGAACGGTATTATATTCCTCAAATGGATGGCATTTATGCCTTTTTCACAGAGACAGCAGGCTCTAATGCCCCACTGAAAAGTGTTCTGCGGGTGATCACTTTTCAGAGGCAGCTGAAAGGCAGTTTGCAAATGTTCAAGAGGCAACACTGCTGCCTCCTGAGTGTCTACTTTTGTTTCTGGTTCCAATGGGATTTTAAATTGAAATACTGTGCCGCAACCACATGCCAAGTGTTTTGCACGCAGTTGCAGAGTGGTTTCATTGATTTCAATGGGCAAGCATGGCAAGTGGCACCACTTGCGAAACTCAACATGCCAAGTTAATATTAGAAAGCGTTGTGGCTTTGGCAATGTGATTAGACCCAAGTGGGCGGCCAGGGGGCAGTAAAAATGTGGATTAGTTGCATGTTTTTACTGCCCCTTAGCCAGTAAAAACTAAAGTGAACTTAGCCTTATTTCCAGTATGTCAGCACAGGTTCAAAAAACAAGTCTATTCATCACCTTATCATAATAGGTGGAACCATTCAATGACATCTTTATGGCCAGTTGTATATTTAGAGGCAGATTTGAGATTTCTAGTTCTGAACAAGTACATGATTACCTTATTGAGTGCCTGAGTTCACAGACTTTGGGCTTGTATCGATGGCATGAGTTTGACATCAGTTTGGGACACATCTGAGATCATTTAGGATTTATACACATGGACTTGGTCTGGGTTCACGCTGTGTGCGGACGCGGCTCACAGAAGGGGGTTCGGTGTGTCCCTGTTCTCCATTTTAGGGTCCTATCAGGTCCCAATTTTTGCCTGAATTCTGACCTGAAATGGAGCCAAAGAAGCACAGGACCGTTCTGCAACCCGCTCCACAGCTGGACCGGAGATGTATGAACCGGCTACATCGTCACACTCTCCTGTCATGCAAATTGGATGCGGAGAAATACGCATCCAATTCACATCAATGTGAACCCAGCCTAAAATTGGATTTTTTGTACACCTAACGTCAATCTCCAGTATTCTTCACCTGGGAAGTCATATGTACCATGTATGTGGCTGTACTCCTATTAACGCTGATGCTTCTTTGCATCAGAGCATTATACACATGCATGTCTGACGCATTTCCCAAATACACACTTCCATGTTTGGTAAAAACAATCTGATGTGCATGCAAATGCAAATGCAAAGTCGCATTGTGTTTACAAAAGTATGGCAGTGCACTGCTATTCAATTGTATGGTAGGCTGTACACAACCAATGCGACTCTCCAGGCGTGGTAAAGCACTGGGAACTCTACACTGGCATCAAAAATACCATGTGTAAAAACTCTCAGAATTCAACCTGCAGGTGACCTTCTTCTGACTTGCTTTTGGTCTGCTGGTCTGCTTCAAGAAGGTTTTGCTTTCCTGTAGACTTGTATGGGATTGTAAAACCTGCCTGAAGCAAAGGAAAGGGTAATTAAATGCCTCCAATTAAAAGAGAAGTTTTTTTTTTTTTTTTATTAGAAATCCCACTTACCTAGGTAGGAGCAGCATCGGTCTGATGCTGCATCTCCCCCCCCGCCAACTCCTAAGCCTCGTACACACGATCAGATTTTCCGCAGACAAAGCATCAGACTTGTCCGAAGGGCGTGTGCCAGGAACTTGTCTTGTATGCTAATGGTACACAATTGTCAGCCAACAAACACGAACGTAGTGACGTACTACGAGGAATTTCAGCTCTTGAGCGCCACCCTTTGGGCACCTTCTGCTAATTTCGCGTTTGGTGAGCATTGATTCCGATCATGCGTGTTTGTACTTTGGACTTTTGTGTGACGGACTTGTGTACAGACGATAGGAAAATCTGACAGCAGACCGAAAATTTACTAGCCTGCCATCCAACATTTGCTGGCGGAAAGTTGGCCAACAATTGTCTGATGGAGCGTACTAAAGGTCGGATTTTAGGCCAACAGTCTGTCATCACACAATTCCCAGACAAAAATCCGATCGTGTGTACGAGGCTTTAGACTGAGTACTGAGCAATCAAGCACTGATCTTAGAGCTCTGTGTGCAGAGAGCTGGTGACTGTCAGTCAGCAGCTCTCTGCTCTGCCCCTCCAGCGTGCTCACCGAAGCGCTGGGCTGTGGAGGGGGAATTGCCGGCTCAGGCTCTCAGCGGCTCACTGAAAGGCTGAGTCAGGTACTGGTCCAGTCTCCTTGGTGGATCCCAACCATAAGGTTGTGATCTCTCCCCAGCCTGGACCGGCTCTGTGTCCGATCACAGGAGTGCAGAATGGACTATACTCCTGTGATCCATAGGAGAAGTAGATCCAAGCAAGCTTTGGCTGTACTTCTCCTTTAAGCAGATAGATAACTTTTATATAATGCATCCTTGTCTTCAGGATATTGCCAACATTAATAAATACTATCATAGTATCTTGGATTTATTACAGCTAATAGTCTTTTAAGGCTTCATTTGCATTGTGTCCTACACAGTGTTTTCAAGGAAATGGGGCTGATTTACTAAAGTAGAGGCTGTTCATTTAGCAACATAAATAGTAACTTTGCAAATGTTAGTAAACAGTTGTTAGTAAATACGTGAACTATTTCCACGTTGATAACCCAGTCATGTACCCAGAATCTTTGTTTTTACTAACATTCACTTGACAAAGAAAATGTACTCTTTACTAAGTCCCCATTCATTTTACTAAGTGAAGTGTCTCTATTTTTCTTAGTAAATTACCCCTCCCTTTGTCAGTAAGAAAAAGTTGCTAACTGCAGCAGATCACTAATTTATTATTTCCACCATTTCTGTCAATGTTTAGTCTGCTGCTACAAAGTAATAGTACTTTTCTGAGTAGTAATCTGCACCAACCAGGGTAATACACAGAAGGAGTTTCTTTATTGAATCCCTCCCGCCAAATCAGTGTGTTCTGCCAACGGGTGGGCGGGGGAAGGCGTCCCCGCTGGGAGAAGACAGTGATTATTGTTAGTGGCTATACCAACCACTAGTGATAATTGTATGTAAAGTCTGGCAGGCTGATTGTTCAGCCTGCCCATACATGGTTTGAATCTCAGCCGGTTCCTGCTGAATCAGCCGAGATTCAAACCGTCTATGGCCAGCCTTAAAGAGGATCTTCAGTCATCTCATTGAAAAGTAAAAGTTAGCAGCTACAAAAACACAGTATGCTGGAACTTCAGAGCCTGTGCCGTAAATGAGGGCTCCTGCGCGCATGCACGGGAGTGACGTCAACGCAGCCCTGGCCACTCATGTAACCAGAGACCGCAAACCCGTAAGGAAGACCGGGTGAAGATGGAAGCCCTGTCAGCGGTGACAGCGCACCACTGGAGGGCTTCATTTTAAGGCAAGTCTTGTATAATGTGCTAGTATGAGATGCATACTAGCACATTATGACATGGCTTTGCAGGGGATTTTTTTTCCTTTTAAGATGCAGTTTACTACAGCTTTAATTGTCCAAGGATCCAGTGGAGTCCTCACCCTAGCTAGTTTCTTTTCTGGTCCCCAGTGCCAGCATCTTACCCATGGGCAGCTCATTGTGACTCCTTGCAGCTTTACAGCCGGCTGCCCACTGCACATCCGCAAAGAGTACTGCGCTTTTTGAATGTTCCTGCAGCCTTCTGAGACATGTGGCGTCTGCTCAGATCACCTAGTGTAGGGTTCTCCAAACTACAGCCCGCTGACCACATCCGGCCCGCTGACCACATCCAGCCCGCTGGGACGTTTTTTCCGGCCCGCAGCTTGAGTCCTCAGAATCGCTGCAGGGTCGTTTTCTTCTCAAGCTATGTTGGGGAGCAGGACGTGCGCTGCATACTTACCCCTGGCAGTATGCAGTGCTGGTCCCACAACCCGACGAAGCCTGCCAACCCGGCGCCTCACTAAGCAGCTGCTTGCTAGAACCGCCGGCTAAGACCTGCTGCACCTCCTAGCTCGCTGCCCGCTGTCAGTTTGCATACCACGTGCCTGTGTTACAGCCGGGCAGGAGTCGGGAGATACAGCAGAGCTGCACTGAAGCCGAGCATCGATATTACTGGGACAGAAATGTGAGTGCTGTGGAGGGGGCTTTCTAATAGGGACCTAAATGTGGAGAGGTGGCTCTGATGAAGGACACAAATGTGGAAGGGGCGCATTATTGTGTGGGGGTCTCTAATGGGGACATTATTGCGTGTGGGGGTCTCTGATGGGGACATTATTGTGTGTGGGGGTCTCTGATGGGGACATTATGTGTGGGGGTCTCTAATGGGGACATTATTGTGTGTGGGGGTCTCTGATGGGGACATTATGTGTGGGGGTCTCTGATGGGGACATTATGTGTGGGGGTCTCTGATGGGGACATTAATGTGTGTGGGGGTCTCTAATGGGGACATTAATGTGTGTGGGGGTCTCTGATGGGGACATTTAATGTGCAGGGGTCTCTGATGGGGACATTAATGTGTGTGTGGGGGGTCTCTGATGGGGACACAAATATGGAAGGAGGACACAAATGTGCAGCGGAGAGTCTGATGGGGACACAAATGTGTTGGGAGACTCTGATGGGGACCAAATGGGGGGGGGGGGGGTCACGGTAACACAGACATAAGGCTTTGTGCACACTGGATGTTTATCCCCGTGCATGAGGTTACGGCATTTAGGTTTGATCAGAGGATATAGGTGCGCCGTCCAGCTTTACTGCCGACAGCCTGTCAAATTCTATTCTATTCTGCTGCAGATTCATTTATAAATAAATGATTTTTTTTGGCCCGCAAATATATGAAAAAAGTAAAATGTGGCCCTCAAAGTAAAAAGTTTGGAGACCCCTGGCCTAGTGGTAGTGGGTACCTGTCGTAACTAGGTACCTGCTCCCCACCCCCTCAAAAAAAACAACTTTGCGAAGTCCTGCTTTAAACTGGCCATAACTGGAGATAATCTCAGTGGGTTGATTGCAAAATCAAAGAAGCCAGGTGAAAAATTGTCAGCTGAACAGTGGCTGCATTCAATTCAGGCACTGTTCAAGTCTTTCAACAGCAAGTACAGTAGCCGTAGCAGTAGATTCGTAGCAGTAGATTCATCCATGCATGCATGATGTGTAGCATGGAATCTATTAGATTTTTTCTGTTCAGCCTGCAGACTGACAAAAAAATATATATATATACAGTATATGTGTGTGTAGCGGGTGTCTCACTCTATAACCCACAATCCATCCAAGCTGGCCGGAACGATGTACACAGGCTTTCCAGCTTGAGTTAGGGAGAGCTGCCTGCTAGCAGTTGTAAGGGGGATTTTTCACCCCCCTCCTTCTTCCTGTTTTCACTGACTGAGTTAATGTAATGTGAGCTGACACACACAGAGCTCTGTATTCAGTGGCCTCTCTTGTGTCCCTATTAGCCGGAAGAGGAAAACCAATTGAGGGCACAGTTACAACAGCCAATGGAAGAGATTGTACTGAACTCCAGGGAGAGCTGCAATGGATTTTGGGACATGCAGTTCCCACACAAAACGGCCCCATAGACTGGTATACAAGGAGAACTACAAACCCCATGATGCTCTGCTGACAGGAAAGTAAAAGACTCCATTTTGTGTCCTGAGGTAAAGTTCAGTCAACCTTGAGGGAGGGAAGAGACCAGACCTGAGGGAGAGATGCTGTCTCTCAGATCTCCCCCGCACGATTCAGGCCTCCACCGCGAGTTGGGACGTCCAGCCTGAGGGAGGGGGATCCCATGTGAATATTGAGGCGCATCTCCACCAATGGTAAACCTTTCCAGTGTGAGGGGACCGGTTGGGTCACTGGGAAAGCCTGCCTGTTCCAGGACGTTCGCTTGGGCCCTGATCACAGGATTTGGTGAGAGGGCATTTCTGCCCATCTACAGGTAACAGAGACACTGCACTACAGAAATAGCTGTTTGAACACTGCATACAAACCTCATTTGCTGACACTTGTAGTACTACAGGGATAAAGGATAAGGCTATCCATTTCTGGGTACTGTATACAGACACCATTGTCCTCTCACCTTGTCAAACAAAATCTTGTCTGTTTCACTTGACAATCTGGCCCAGTTATGTTGTTTGCCCTGCTACCCAGTAGTTAAAGTGCACCAACGAAAGTGGCTAGATGAAGGCACCAAAGCTTATCTTTGCTTCAAAAAAAGGACTGAAGCTGTTAGTGCCATACGGATCCATGCACATATTCAGGACTCTGTATATGCATTGGGTGTGTGGGACAGTTTATCTATAAAGTTAAACCATTGTTTATTGACTTGAATAGGTGTGTAAAGTTGGGCCTGTGGTGTCAGGGGACAAGAAGAGAGAGGCCTGACACAAAGGGAGTCATTCCTCTGCTCTCCTCCTGCCTGGACTCATAGAGCCAATTTGAGTAAAGGTAACCAAACCAATTTAAAGTGCCATATTGTGCTTTATTTACCATTGAAGTGTGCCCCTCTGCTCTTGGGGACATTCTAGTGTTTGGAATCCACTGAAAGCAGCTTGAGAGTTAAATTACTCTTAAATCTCAGTTATTGCTCTCTGTTGATTACTCAAATATACATTGTTACTGTCTGTTATTCTTCCACAGAAATGTTGCAGTAAAGACAATTTCTACAATTTGTTATCATAACGTGTGTGTTTCTCATTGGTCATTCCACTTACCCTATTGCCGGGTGTGCCAGAAGGGACTGAGACTGTTATTGGGGTTGAGAGGCAGAGTAATGGGCTGAACTAACTTAAAGCGGTAGTATACCCATTTTTTTACTTTTACCTACAGGTAAGCCTATAATAAGGCTTACCTGTAGGTAAAATGAATATCTCCTAAACATCTACGGTTTAGGAGATATTTACTTTGCATGCAACCACTGACGTCAGCAGCGCATGCGCTGTGAAGGTGCGGCAGACGCAGCCAGACCTCCCCGGAAAGGAAACTCCTGCACATGCTTGGGAGTGACGTAATCGCGGCTTTGGCCACTCACAGCGCCGGAGCCGTGATACCTGGAAGAAACGCAGAAGGGAACATGTCAGCTACCTCGGCATTCACAGGGATCAGATATTAAGGCCTCGTTCTAAGGTGAGTATTTCATAATGAGCTAGTATGCACTGCATACTAGCTCATTATGCCTTTGCCTTGCAGTTTTTTTTGTTTTAATAAAAAATAAATCTGTGCAGGTACACAACCGCTTTAAGCAGCCCCTGTGGGGGTATCGCTACATGTGTATGGCCAGCTTTACTTAGTTCTCTGACCTATGAAGCTTTCCTGAACCTATGAGGCTTTCTGCTAAAGCTTTGGAGATGTGCATCGTTTACAAAACTGTTGATTTCCCAGCGCAAGTTACTCATCATAAATATAACAATGAAAAGAAAAATCCAATTTTTTGTTTTAAGCATTTACAGCATCACGATGGTCTGACTTCGTATGTCAGATTAGCTTTGACGCTGGCTGATATGATAGCTGTACTTTATATTCTGTTAACTATTTAATATTATGTTATATAATATAATTATATACTGTATAATGTTAAAAATGTTTAAAATGCTTAAAAGGGAACATTGCTAATTAGATTCTGAATACCTTGAAAGTTCTAACAGCTAGAAGAGTAATAAAGTTAGTTCTGGAAGTAGAATAAAAGCCGCTGGAATGACGTTTCATTAGACCTAACAGTGGTAATCACCCCGATTAGTTTCACTTTATTAGGGTGTGAGTGTAGTAAGTGTGAGTTTTTTCTGTGGACAAGAGAACATTGTTAGGGAATGCACATTTAGAAGTGAGGAGCTCTCATTTCCATGGTAATGGGATACCTCTTCAACAACTGACACAGGCTCTTCTCTCCGTAGCTGTCATGCCACCAAGCTGGGGGAGGGTTACCATGGAAACCGCAGAGCTTTGAAGTGATGAGTTTAAAGTACAGTATAATGGGATCCCAGTAAATATAACACATTTAGAGGCCTATTTATAGAGGTCATCGCTTTCCATTCTGCTATCCTATGCTATATGTCATTACTAAATTCTGGCTGCTTTTTTTCCCATTTTTTAAATTAAATAGGTAGACGGGTTATAATAATAGCATAACACTGGCAAAATGTTAGGAAGATGAAAAAAAAAAAAAGAAAACAATTATGTCATGTTGAAAAATGTTCTTTCTCCATTTTCCTTTATTGAAGACAAAGACCAGGTTGAGAGTGATACTGAAATTGCCCAGGGAAGCTTTTTATGACTGAATGAATATTTTCATTGGATAAACTAGAATGGTTTAGTGTTCAGGAGGATAAAAACAAAAAAGCCTTTTGTTCTCCATTATAAAAATAAATAGTTATGTAAGACACAAATAAATGTTTGTTTACAAAGAACATTGCTCATAGGAATATACCTCTCCAAACTTACAAGTCTATATACGAAGGTTCTCCCTCGTGCTTTTATCCAGTTTTCATAAATCAAGCCCACTGGGCTTTTATGTAAGTGCAGGCACTCCATAAGTTCTCTTTTCAGCCTGAAAACTCTGAATTCCAGAACTATTTGATTATATTTTGCCTGCTTAGAACAGTCATTCTCAACCCTTTTACCCCAGTGGAACCCTTGCAACAATTTTAAGGCCTCTGGGAACCCCAGGTAAAATAAAATGGAAAGCCCTACATTGGTGATCAGTGGGAGAATGCCCCTTACATTGGTAGTCAGTGGAAAGAATGTTCCTTACATTGGGGGTCAATGGGAAGAATGTGCATGTATTTGCAAATGTGTGCTAACTAAACCCCTGTCTTTAACACAGACTGTTGGACAGGTTAATTTGGTTGGTAAGCAGACTGGTTGGTGAGTTGAGCTGGGAATTTCCTCTGGTTTTGTCTTTCATGCGTTTGCCCTTCCATGTGCTCCTTGCTGTGAAGGCCAGTTATAGGTGGGGGCAGGGGCCATCTCTTTGTCAATGGGAAGAATGTCCCTTACATTGGTGGTTAGTGGGAAGAATGTCCCTTACATTGGTGGTCAGTGGGAGGATGCCCCTTACATTGGTAATCAGTGGAAAGAATGTTCCTTACATTGGAGGTCAATGGGAAGAATGCCCCTTACATAAGGGTGGGTCAGTGGGAAGAATGTCCCTTATATTGGTGGTTAGTGGGAAGAATGTCCCTTAAATTGGTAATCAGTGGGAAGAATGGTGCCTACATCGGAGGTCAGTAGGAAGAATGTCCCTTACATTGGTGATAAGTCGGAAGAATGCTCCCCATACAGTGGTGATCAGAATGCCACCCTTAGATTAAAAGATCATTGGTGACATGCTACTGGCTCCTCCAAGTTGTTTTGGACCTGGAACTATGCCTATCC
The DNA here is from genome assembly GCF_042186555.1 of Aquarana catesbeiana. Classification (NCBI taxonomy): domain Eukaryota; kingdom Metazoa; phylum Chordata; class Amphibia; order Anura; family Ranidae; genus Aquarana; species Aquarana catesbeiana. Next base: position 279,740,812 of record NC_133327.1, read on the forward strand.
CTCCTATTAGATGGGAGGTCAGCCAGCTACAGTTTAAAGGGGAGCTCCATCCAAAAGGGGAAACTCCACTTGTTTGCTCCCCCCCCCCGCCACATTTGGCACCTTTCCTGTTTTTGCTAGGTACCTGTCCCCACTTCCCGAAGTTCGCCCCCCCCTCCTCCTGCCCCTGCTGCATGTGCAGTAGGGAACCAGCTGTGAAGCCGCAAGACTTCACTGCCAGTTTCCCTTGCAAGGAATGACGGCAGCAGCACCTGAGAGACGATTGAAACATTGGCTGGGGTACCGACTTTGCGGGCTCCCTGGACAGGTAAGTGTCCTAAATTTAAAAGTCAGCAGCTACAGTATTTGAAGCTGCTGACTTTAAATTTGTTGGTGGTGGTGGTGGTGGGGGGGGCGGGGGGGCTGGAGCTCTGCTTTAAGGACTCCCTAGCAGCTTCTGGATGAACCCTAGAGTTCCATAGGACCCCTGGTTGAGAATGGCTGGCTTAGAACGTAATTTGTTAGCAACTGAATGCATTTTATCTTGTAGAATTAAAGCAGAGTTCCACCCAAAAATTGAACTTCTGCTGATCGGATTCCTCCCCCCCTCCGGTGTCATATTTGGCACCTTTCAGGGGGGAGGGGGGAGCAGATACTTTTCTAATCCAGGTATTTGCTCCCACTTCCAGACATAGATCGCCACAGGCTCCGCGGTGATCTACGCCATGTCTGGCCCCTCCAATCCCCCGCTGTCTTCTGGGAGAAACACAGGTCCCAGGAGACAGCAGGGACCAGTGAGGACGCGCAGTGCGACTTGCGCATGTGCAGTAGGGAACCAGGCTATGAAGCCCCAAGGCTTCACTTCCTGATTCCCTTACCGAAGATGGCGGCGCCTCCACCCGAGAGCCAAGGGACAGATCGGCTTCAGGTGAGGACATCGCGGGTGCCTTGGACAGGTAAGTGTCCATATTTTGCAAGTCAGCAGCTGCATTATTTGTTGCTTCTGACTTTAAAACATTTTTTTTCGGCGGAACTCCGCTTTAAGAGCCCTTTCACACTGGGGCGATTTGCCGGCGCTACTGCGCTAATAATAGCGCCTGCAAACCGACCCGAAAGTGCTGCTGCCTTAATTCCAGTGTGAAAGCCCCGAGGGCTTTCACACTGGAGCGATGCGCTGGCAGGACGGTAAAAAAAGTCCTGCTAGCAGCATCTTGGGAGCGATGAAGGAGCGGAGTGTATACCGCTCCTTTACCGCTCCTGCCCATTGAAATCAGTGGGACGGCGCTGCTATACCGCCGACAAAGCGCCTCTGCAGAGGCGCTTTGCGGTGGTTATTAACCATTTCTCGGCCGCTAGCGGGGGGTAAAACCGCCCCGCTAGCGGCCGCATACCGGCGGTAAAGCGCCGCTTACAATAGCGGCGCTTTAGCGCTGCCGCCGCCGCCCGCCCCAGTGTGAAAGGGCTCTTAGGTGTAAATTAAATTATAATCAAGTACCTCCTTCTGTACCCCCTCCGAACAATCCCCCTTCCCCTCTATAAGTACTTACATAAACTGGCTTGGTTGCAAGGCGGTAGATGGCTCACCTATTAACATTTTGGACACTTGTGCAGGTGCAGTAATAGGTGTACTTCCACAATGGACAATAGACAGGTCAAAGAAACAGGACCTCCAGGGTAAATGATGGTTTTAGTAAATACTTTTAGGCTCGGTTCACATATGAGTTGCATGCGACTCACAGCAGGGGTCCGGGGTGTGCTGGTTCACAGTTTCAGGCCTGATTTCAGGCCAAATTTTGGGCTGAATTCGGACCTGAAACAGACCAAAAGACGCACAGCGGTTTACTGCAAAACGCACCGGACTAGCTGTGGTGAACCGACTCCATCGAGAGCGGGTCAAAATCTCCTGCTATTGCGAATTGGATGCAGGGATCCCGCATTCAATTCGCAATGGTGTGAACCCGGCCTTATAGTTAATAGGCCTCCCTACTTCTAAAACAGACTTTGAGCAAACCTGCCATACGCATCTGAACACTTGTGCAGTATTAGTGGTCTGTTAAGAACCCTCTTAAGTTGGAAATTTTTATTTGGGCTGAATAGATATGTTTTAGAATCAAGTGCTACTCTGTGTAGTCATTCTATTTGCCTGGTACTGGAAGAAAGAAACTCTAATTACCTGTCATTGCAATTATATTTTATTTCAAAAATGGAACAATAGGCAGCAGGGAAAATCCTTGCACTTGCAGTACTTGTTATAAAAATGGTTATTAAGACAGCTTATGACTAACAGGAATAAATATACCTTTTGCCTCAGCGGGGACTGGTAAAAGCCCAGCTATAGATTACAGGGCACTGGCTGACAGTCATCATGCAGGTACCGTCTGATTCATGAAGGTATAAGTATGTAATGTGATCATATACAGTATACCCACGAGGCCTGAGTAAGTAAACCTGTGATTTGCACATAACATAAGCACTGCTCCATTTCTAGTATTAGCCCTAACTGTAAAATGTATAAGAAAATCACATATGATGGAATGTAAAGAAAACAGAAGTGTGATATGTCAGAAATACATGGAAACATATGTTTAAAATGTTAAAGTTGTTTTTTGTTTGAGCGTGTGGATGAGTAGGAGGTTTATGTAAGAGATAAGAGCACTGCTAACGTATTCTTTCTGTGCTCTGTGTGACATTTGCTAGACTGACATATTTCCTTTTATCTGAATCTAAGTATGTCTTTAGAAAATATATTTTGATCTATATCAAAAGAGGAACTGCTCTTTAAATGCGTGTTTAAAATTTTAGTTAGCAATGTATCCCATAGGCATCAGTGAATGGGAGGTAGCTGTAGGCTTCATATTTACATTATATTTGGAGCACATGAATATAGTACTTACCAACCCATACATGCCAATAGGTAGATCTCAGTTCTCCATGTTTCTGTATGTTTTAATACATTGTCATGAAAGGTTTATAGAATTCTAACAATGTAAAAACCTATGAACATATTGCATTTGGACAGTACATCGCCAGAAAATTGACACATACAGCCATAGATCTGCTCACAATCTTTTTACCTCAGGTATGAGAATATTGCTAAGACATAAATCCGTAACTTTAAACAATTCCAACAGAGCTTGGATAGCAAAGGTCCTCTTTGTTTTCAAGAAAAAGGAATTTGTGGGGGGACATAGTCACATTGTAGGGAGTTGGACTGTGTCCAGCACCTCATTTAACCTAGCTAATGCTTCAGAGAATGTGAGCCCAAGAAACAAGGGTTATGAAGAAGAGTGTAACGTATGGAGATGTAGGAAAGCCAATGAGTTGAGAAAAAAGAAAGTGAAAAAAAGAAAAAAGAGAGAAAAAGAAAGGAGGAAAAAGGAAATTCAGAAAGGAGTAATCGGTAGTAGGGGTATCAATGGTGGGGATCGCAGGGAGGGTGGGTGACCGGGAGGGGGTATTTCTATGCCAGTGTTCAACCCACTATAGGACAACTGTATAAACAGAAAAGTTAGTGCTACTACCCATACATCACATAAATAGTAGAGCTCCCAGGTGCTCGATCCACAGTCGCTGGCTGAGTAGAGTAATGTAGAAAAAATGATCCGCACTCTGGTTGTTGCTCTTAAAATGTCTTCATTTTATTGAATAGCCAAAGTGAACAAACGCAGATTAAGTCAGTTGATGCATTTCAACCTATAAGGCCTTAGTCATAACCACATTACAGACATAAAACTTTGAAATAAATAGTAGCTCTAAAGGTCACAGGCTCCACCCATTGATTGTCTTAATTGACCGTAGGCAATTATCCAAAAAAAGAGAATCAGCTGCAATACACATAGGGTGATCTATGTGTATGCCACTAATTTTCACACACCTTGTAGTGACAATATGCATATGTATGTACACACACACACACATGTACACACACATGCATACATTTATACACGTATAGACATATGCATAAAGAAGCACACCATAAAATTAAAAAAACATAAAATAAAAAAAGATGAAAATAATAATCCAGGTATGTGAAAAAATCAAAAACAGAAGAGAGAAAGGAAGAGAGAGAAAGGGGAGGCTCTGGGGAGAAGCATTCTTAATGTAAGTGCAAGTCCAGATCCCACCTCAGTTTTAACCCCTGAGGCAATCTAGTTTTTAATCTAAAAATCCACCATGATTCTCTCCCCAGTAGCCTCCTCTCCCTATCACCTCCTCTGGGCGAGTTAGACAACTATTTCTCTGAAACGAAATGAGGAAAGATCGCCCTGATGACATTCTCTAAAGTGACGTGTTGCATTTGAAATATTTCTAGCATTTGGGTTGTTTGTGTCACAGTAATGTTCCCCTATACGGGCTCTCAAAGGACGTGTGGTACAGCCTACATATTGGAGGCTGCATAAAATACAAGTGATCAGGTAAATTACATAGTTTGTGCCACAGTGGATGTATTGCTGTATAATGAACTCTTTATCTGTGGCAACAAACGTTTTACCCAAATTACAGTGCCTACAGGTTTTTGTATTACAAGGGTAACTTCCAGGATAGGAGAGCCAGGTGGGTTGGCATTGTTTAGATGAGAAAAGACTAGGTGATAGTGCAGTCCCTAATGTGAGCGTACGTCGGCTAGAAAAATGGCAGCCTGCTTGCAAAATCCCATTTAAATCTTTATCCGTATACAGTATTGGCAGATTCTTTTTTATTATTCTGACTATTTGATGATATTCTTGGGAAAATGTAGTTACAAACGTAATAGGTTTGCCCGTTCTTCTGTTTCTAGAGTTCTAAGGTTTATAAGATTTATTCTTATACTCTCTCTTGGATTTAGGTTTATCTGACAGTAATTCCTCTCTGTCCATTATCAAAACCCTTTCCAGTCCTTGGTGTATAACAGATTCGTTATAACCTCGGTCCAATAAGCGCTGATGAATGACCTTACATTCTAGCTCAAAGACTGAGTCTGTTGAACAGTTTCGTTTGGCAGGAATAAACTTCTTATAAGGGATGGCATTGATGGTGTGGGATGGATGACAACTGGCTGCAAAAAGTGTAGTATTACCAGAGCATGGTTTCCTATAAGTGCGTGTTAAAACATCACCTGTAGTTGCATTGCCCATTAGAGTGATGTCTAAAAAGATGATACTGAAAGCATCATGCTCAATTGAAAAATGCAAATTTAACTGATTATCATTAGGGCATTTCCAAAATTCATGCAATCCTATAGTGTCACCATCCCACACCATCACAAGGTCATCGATATAGCGACCATACCATACAATCTGTCTGGCAAAAAGGTTGCTGGGAGAGAGCAAAAATTTTTCCTCCCACCAACCCATGTAGTGATTCGCCATGGACGGTGAGAATCTAGCACCCATCGACGCATCACAGCGCTGGACATAATACACGCCATCAAATAAAAAATAATTGCGCTTTAATACGAGCTCAACGTTTAACAGAATAAACTCCTGTAGCTCCTGAGAATAGGAGCTATAGTGTTGAAGATGATATTGGATGGCCTGCAATCCAGCGGTGTGGGGGATCGACGAATAAAGTACCCTCACATCCAGTGTAGCCCGCACATAGGTAGATGTCCATTTGACAGATGTAATATGGGATAGGACAGTGATCGTATCTCTAATGTAGCCAGGCAATCTGTGTACAAAAGGCTGTAGGTGCCGGTCTACCCATTCTCCCAAACGCTCCAATAAGGAACCAATTCCGGCCACGATTGACCGGGAGGGGGTATTTCCATGCCAGTGTTCAACCCACTATGGGACAACTGTGTCTCTCTGTGTTTCATTCACATTTACTTTTTACTCATGGATCAGCAATCCATGCACCAGTTTATTCAATTCTAGAATATTATTTTATCATGAAATACCTAAGGTACAGTGACCCAGGATCTTACTTAAAAGAGAAGTGGGGGAGTGTAAAAAAAACAAACATACATACTTACCTAGATGGCTGCAGCATCGATCTGATTGTGCATCTGTTCCCCACCGGCCTGGTCCTATGCCATTTCCCGGTGAAACCATTCTGGAAGATTTCCTAGCTAGGCAGACAACATCTGCCACATTAATTTTCTTTCTCCTTTCCCTACATCAGGGGTCTCCAAACTTTCTAAACAAAGTGACGATTTACTGCCCTTCAGACTTTAGGGGGGTCATACTGTGGCCATTGGAAGTACAAGCGTCAGCGTCAATAAACAATCCCCCATCATTGGTGTCAGTGGGAGGAATTGTGCCCTACCACTGGTGTCATTGGGCTCCATTGTTGGTGTCATTGGGAAGAATTGCGCCCCATCATTGGTGCCATTGGGCACCATTGTTGGTGTCATTGTGAGGAATTGCGCCTCATCATTGGTGTCATTGGGGGGAATTGTGGCCTTCATTGGTGTCAGTTACTAAAATAGCACCCCATAAGGGTCGGATAAAAGCGAGCAAAGGGCTGCAGTTTGGAGACCACTGTCCTACATGATGAAAAAGGAAGTTGATTCTTCCATATCACTGATTTAGTTCATGCGGTCCTGGAACTGGGGAATACTAGGTACCTTTAGCCTTGGGGGACGTACAAACACTAACATTTCTCATAATAGAGACATAATTTTGTAGACAAGAAAGTTACCATGCAATGTGTGCCAAGGTGCGGTAGTGATTGATGGACACGTTGAAAGGTGGGTTCTTCTAAAGGATGTGGTTTTTTGGGACACACCTTTCCTTTCAGCTTCTTTTGTGGCCATTCTGTCATGTCACCCAGAGCAGCAAAGGAACTTCATGCTAGAAGGCTTCCCATTGCTTGATGCTGGGATTGCAGGCCTGATTGGGAAGCAGGTAGCTATATAAATAATTAACAAGTGTCACTGACAGCAGGTCACACTCTGATTGATGTCTTAATGGTAACGCATCTCCACTTAGTACTATCAGCCCAATATATTTTATTAGTAATGCCCCACTCTCCTACCCCCAGCTCAGTCCTTTAAAGCATTGATGTCTCACTGATCATTTTGAACTCATTTGGAATGGGTAAAGTGCAGTCACGTGGGTTGTGGCTGCAAAGTTCTGTAGAATTGTTCCTCCTTGAGCCAAAACCAATCATAGGGCATCTGTTTTTTCATTAAAATCAATAAAAAAAACCCATTCTGACTAACTTTTGATTTTGTAATTTCAGAACATTTTGGTGAATGGTGATGGTCTTAATACAGAGCGGTGTATTTGACAAATGTGAACGTTGCTCACCAGCTAAAACAGATTAGAATGCTATGTTGTAGACGGCTGGAAATTCCTGTAGCTCTAACCAGGGAAGAGGTTTTTGTGCTTTTGCTGTGTCACTGGCTGCTGTTGTTTCATATTATAATTAGGAAGCAGATTTTACAAGTCAGTGTGAAGGGGCAGAGCGAGAACTTACTGACACAGCAGTTCTGTAAGACGGGTGACGCAGCAAACTGAGATTCTTTTAGATAAACACCCTTGCAATCAGTATCGGAGTGGGAACAGAGAACTTCCATGGTATGCAAGTACTTGTATTATAGACACATTTGCAAATACAGTAGAACAATGGAAATGAGGTTATACTAGTGTTGTAAAAATTTGGATGGCATCTTGTGTCTGTACATTTAAGAAATGATTAACATGCCTTCTTAAAGTGCATCTAAACCCAAGGACAAAAACTTGGAATGTATTACAGCTTATCTTTCCTTAGATGTAGTGGCTGAAATTGTTTTCTTTTTTCACACTTTTTTTATTCTTTATTTTCATCTGGCAGGAACACATTTCTTGTCTAAGGGTGATATCTGTACAGTATCTAGGAGAAGCAGCGTTGTCACTCTAGAAAGGGAGTATGTTAGGACTATATAACAACTACCCAACTCCAAAACATAGGGGGAGGTGTTTTGTAGTCAATAGGGATAGCAGGGAACAATGCTAACTGATAACAGTCCAGAGGCAGAAAGTACAGAAAAGTATCAGCTCACAAGATTTCTGGCTGGATGAACAGCTATTAATATTATTATTATTACTTTGTAGAACAGATATAATAAAACTCTTGCAGTGGTAAATTTAAAGCGTTTGTTCCTCCAACACTTCATATTCCTGATATGTGCCTGCTGTACCATGTACTTGTATGAGAAAATATCCTATTCTCTTCGCATTGCTTCGTTTGTGTGAAATCCCTGGTAATCATGCTAGTCCCCTTGCTTTCCTATTAAAAACTGACCGCACTAAGCAAGAGAGTACACCGTTGTCAGTGCTATACAGTGAGGGAAAAAAGTATTTGATCCCCTGAGGATTTTGTACATTTGCCCACTAGCAAAGAAATGATCAGTTTATAATTTTAATGGTAGGTGTAGCTATGTTGGAAACTCATTGTGCTCTCCTCCAATGATCAGACTTGTCCTGACGTGCCCCTGATGCACAGCCATTCACTGGGAAGCTCAGAGTGGTGTTGCTTCTCCTCCCCTAGCTCTTATGCAGCTGAGAACAGAGGGAATGCGATCACTTATAAAACAGGGAAAAAAGGATTTATATATTTTTTTTATATTTATACATACATGTTTTGCTTTTCATTTCTATTTTAAACTGAATGGGTTTTTTTACAAGGCGATCGTTTACAATCACTTTAACAGACCAAGAGGGTCAACAAGAGAAATGTATTTGTTAGATTTTACATAGACTTAATGACATAACTGGTAAATATTATGCATTGCTGTTCTTACAGCTTTTCTAAGTGGACTAGATGTTTTTTTTTTTTTTATTATAGACATAATAAAAGACTAATACTGCCTTGGGTAATAAAAGGCACCACCCGCTATCAGTTTATGTCAAGTCTTGGTTTTTCCATTGGGGAGATTTCTTTTACTTCCTGCCCCAAAGCCAAAACAGGAAGTGAGGGGAAATCCCTCCAAAGTTAGGGAATCCCTTGTTGTCACCATTGGAAAATGTCCCCTCTATTCCTGTTCTGGCGACAATCCAAATTGTATGATTTTCTTTCACTTTCACTCTTGGTGATAACATTAAACTGGACAATTAGAGAAGACGAATCTCCCTAATGGAGACACAGACAGTAATAAAACCTGACAGGTTGCCTAATCCCTCTCCACTCTATCCAAAACGAAAGAAAACATTTTTCCTTTGGGGCCTACTCACACTTGCATATGGGGCTGACTGCGAATAGCCGAAAGAGACTCAGACAGGGTTTCCTGCAAATAGCTGCAGCAGTCTTCATCCAGGACTGAATATCTGTAGGTAATCACTGCGTGTTTGATGACATGCAAACTGTGATTGTGATCTAATAGTTTTTTGAAACTATCGATGTTAGCCTTCCACTGCTGTGAATGGGGCTTCCCGTCTGCAGTTTTTGCAGGAAACACCTCTGGGTCTCCTGTGGGTAAACACACTTGACCCCACATGCAAGTGTGAATGGAGTCTTAGTTATTTTCTAAATATCTATGCGTGTATGCTGCTGATGTAGTGATTAGTAATTTAGCATTTAAAACTTACTAGTGTCATCACCTCATTCAACCTGTCAGTTCCTGTCATTTAGAATCTAAAATGTAACTCCAGCCAAGATGTTTGGAAGTGGGGAAGGGTTAGAACTTCTGTCAGGTTTTACATCTATCTACAAATCCACTTCTCTCTTTATAATGACCCCAGAAAAACAAATTAGGGTGACAGAATTTACTAGGTCAATCTCTTTTTCATTTTACTAGTCTTGCCTGTAGGGATAACAGTATAAGGCTATTATGAAGTTAAGTTCTATGGTGGATCGCTTGGCTGCTGTAAGGTGTTCAGTAGGTGATTCTGACAACCCCGAATGCCTTAATTTTCTACTGAACAACAATTTTCAATGGGACTAATGCACCAAGCAGTTCTCCCCAGCCCCCTTATACTTACCTGAGCCCCATCTCGAACCAGCGATGTGCATGAGAGCAGCGACTCTCCGGGGTCTCTCTCTCCTCATTGGCTCACACAGCAGTGGGAGCCATTGCCTCCTGCTGCTGTCAATCACAGCCAGTGAACCAATGAGAAGAGAGCAGAGGCAGGTCACTGTCCATTCACACACGGAGCGCAGCTCAGGAGCAAGCCTGCTTGAATGCCCCCATAGCAAGAGGCTTGCTGTTGGGGGCACTCAGTAAGGGGGGGAGACAGGACTGCCGGTGGGGGACCCAAAAAGAAGATGATCTAGTCTGCTCTGTGTAAAAACATTGCACAGAGCAGGTAAGTATAAAATGTTTATTATTAAAAAAAAAGAATCTTGCCTTTAGAAATAGTTTAAAGGAGTTGTAAAGTCAGAAGATTTTTTTATTTTAATGCATTCTATGCATTAGGATAAAAAGCCTTCTGTGTGCAGCAGCCTCCCCAATATTTACCGGAGCCCCATCTCTGTCCAGCGATGTCCACGAGTGTCTCGGCCACCCGAGACTCTCCGCCCCGATTGGCTGAGACACAGCAGTGGCACCATTGGCTCCTGCTACTGTCAATCAAAGTCAGTCAGCCAATCAGGAGAGAGAGGGTGGGGCCAGGTCGCAGCTCCGTGTCTGAATAGACACAGGGAGCTGTGACTCAGCTCGGGTGCCCCCATAGCAAGCTGCTTGCTGTGGACACACTCAACAGGAGGGAGGGGCCAGGAGAGGCGAAGAAGGACCCGAGAAGAGGAGGATCTGGGCAAATCCACTGCAACAGAATAGGTAAGTATGTTTGTTATTGTTATTTTAAAAAAATGAGACTTTACAATCACTTTAAATTTGTGAGGGCCGTAACACAAAGCATGGAGGTCACAGCACGTGAACAGCCCCCTCCGGCTCTAATGTAGGCTTTAGGTAACTGGTAAAACCATGGCTCCACCGCCTTCTTTTTCTGCACAGCCACCTGTGAGAGAAAGGCCTCACAGAAAGAAGGTTATTCTCAATGAGCGACCACCTCATTGAGAATACCCTTCTTGATCCCCTTCAGTCTGGATTTCGCCCACAGCACTCCACAGAAACTGCCCTCCTAAAATTCACAAACCACTTACTAACAGCCAAAACCAAAGGTCATTATTCCATACTCTTACTCTTGGACCTTTCTGCTGCCTTTGATACAGTTGACCACCCCCTCCTCCTCAAAAAACTAAATTTGCTTGGTCTCCATGGTTGCACTCTCCGTTGGTTCGAATCTTACCTATCTCATCACACCTTCAGTGTCACTTACAACTCCACTTCCTCTTCTCCAACTCCTCTTAACGTTGGGGTCCCCCAAGGTTCTGTCCTTGGACCTCTACTATTCTCGAACTACACGTCCTCCCTGGGTCAGCTGATAGCCTCCCATGGCTTTCACTACCATTTATATGCTGATGACACCCAAATCTATCTCTCTGCCCTTCAGCTCACCCCATCAACCTCCTCACGCATCACCGATCTACTAACAGACCTATCAGCCTGGATGTCAAACCACTTCCTCAAACTGAATATATCTAAAACTGAGCTCTGAATATTTCCTCCCCCATGTGCCCCCTCCCCTGACTTCTCTGTCAAGATCAATGGCACATCTATCAGTCCGTCCCCACATGTCAGGGTGCTAGGGGTAACCTTAGACTCTGAACTGTCCTTTCAGGCCCACATACAATCCCTGTCCAAATCATGCCCCCTTAGCCTCCGCAACATTTCCAGAATACGCCCTTTTTTAGCTGACACCACCAAGCTTCTAATTCACTCTCTGGTCATCTCTCGCCTCGATTACTGCAACTCCCTCCTCATTGGATTACCCTTACATAGACTATCCCCCCTTCAGTCCATAATGAATGCTGCTGCAAGACTCATCCACCTTACCAACCATTCAGTGTCCTCCACCCCTCTCTGCCAATCCCTCCATTGGCTTCCACTCACCCAATGAATAAAATTCAAAGTACTAACAATAATTTACAAAGCCATCCATAACTCTGCCCCCAGCTACATCACTAACCTAGTCCCAAAATACCAACCAAGCCGCTCTCTTCGGTTATCCCAAGACCTCCTGCTCTCTAGCTCCCTTGTCACCTCCTCCCATGCTCGCCTCCAGGATTTCTCCAGAGCTTCTCCCATCCTTTGGAACTCCCTACCCCAATCTGTCCGACTGTCCCCTAATATATCCATCTTTAGGCAATTTGTGAAAACCCTTCTCTTCAAAGTAGCCTATCCTGCTTCTAACTAACACTGTTTTACATCAGCTCATCCCCCCACAGCTATTACCTTTTGTATCAATTGACCCTTCCTTTTTAGATTGTAAGCTCTAACGAGCAGGGCCCTCTGATTCCGCTTCTACCAAATTGTAATGTAACTGTAATGTTTGCCCTCATGTTGTAAAGCGCTGCGCAAACTGTTGGCGCTATATAAAACAATACAAAAATAATAATAACAATAATAACTATAGGCAAAACTTTAAAAAAAATATTTTGGATAGAGTAAGGGAGGGTTACAACCCCTGTCAGTTTTTTTTTTTGCCATCTGTGTCCCATTGGGGAGATTTACCTTCACATCCTGTCCCATAGCCAAACAGGAAGTGAAAGGAAATCCCAGCAAATAAAATAATTCCTTGTGGCCCAGGTCACCAGACCTACTGTCAGTCTTTGAAAGATTTGCCCTCTGTAAATTACTTTTCTTTGGATAAAAAATGTTTGATTTTTCTGTTACTTTCAACAATAATGGTAAACAGGACAAATAGAGAGAGTGAATCTCCCCAATGGGGAAACAGACAGCAATAAAACCAGACTCAAGTTTTCTCCGCTCTATCCAAAACTAAAAAAAGTTTTGATCTGAAAGAGGTTCTATTCCTTCCCCACTCTATCCAAACAGAAAAAAATGTTTAGCTGAAGTTGGGCACATCATTTATTTATCATTTATCATTATCAATGATGCATTATGTGTTTCTTTTTTGATCATTTATGTATCATTTATCATTATTATTTATTTATCATTTATTATGTATTTATTTTTCTTTTATGTCTCATCATTTATCATTGTTTTTATTTATTTTTATTTATCATGTATTTATTAGAGGTCGACCGATATATCGGCCGATATTTGGCGTTTTTTACTTAATCGGCATTGGCCGATTGTGCTGATAAAAAAGGCCGATTATAACTTCAGCCATGACTTGCAAAAGACTTCTGTAATAGAAGTCAATGCAAGTTGCCTGTGGAGAGGATTCTCTTCTCCTCTGGGCAGCCTGCCAAGTCTGATAAGAAGATACATTGTATCTTTTCAAGTTCTTTTTATCAATAGACTGAACTCCGAGTGTAGAAGCTCTCAGTTTAACCATTTAAAGACTAAATCTTTTCTGACATTTGTTGCTTACAGGTAAAAATCCTGTATTTTCTGCTAGAAAATCCCTTAGAACCCCCAAACATTATATATAGATTTTTTTTAGCAGAGACCCTAGGGAATAAAATAGTGGTTGTTGCAATATTTTATGTCACATGGTATTTGCGCAACGGTCTTTCAAACGCAATTTTTAAAAAAAAATACAGTAATGAATTAAAAAAAAAAACTAAGCAGTAAAGTTAGCCCATTTTTTTTCGTCCAAAAGTTTTGATTACCTGTTTTTGTGTATTTAATATTTAAGATAGTTTTTTTTTTTTTCTAAATTATACATACAAGTGAACTGATCGGAGGTTTGTTTTGTTTAATGTTTAAATGTAAAAAATTTTCTGTATCACTTATTACTTAAGGCTGCTTTCACACTGGAGCGGGCAGGAGTTGATGGTAAAACGCTGCTAGCTTTAGCGGCGCTTTACCGTCATTTTAGAGGTGCTATTCGGCTGCTAGCGGGGCGCTTATAACCCAGCTAGCGGCCGAGGAAGGGGTTAAATGCGCCCCTGAAGCGCCACTGCCAAAACGCTTTGCAGGCGCTTCGGCAGTGGTGCGCATTCATTTCAATGGGCAAGAGTGGTGGAGGAGCGGTATACACCGCTCCAAAGATGCTGCTCGCAGGACTTTTTTTTACATCCTGCCAGCGCATCGCCTCAGTGTGACAGCACTCAGGATATCACACTGAGACTGCAGGGGAGCTGTTTTACAGGCACTTTACAGGCGCTCTTTTTAGCCCAAAAGCGCCTGAAAAATGCCCCAGTGTGAAAGGGGTCTAACTGTTAGATTTTATGAGATGAAGGGAAAAAAAAAAAAAAAAAAAAATCGGCCAAATATATCGGCCCAAAAAATCGGCATCACATATCGGCCATCGGCCACCGCGATTTCTAAATATCGGCATCGGCATCGGCCAGAGAAAACCCCATATCGGTCGACCTCTAGTATTTATTCATCTATCATTTATAATTTCTTTTTATTATTTATCATTTATACACGTCCACATGGTTTATTTGGCTTTTCAATCAAAATGAAGGGGAAGCATTCTACAAAATAGATGCCACCAATGTATGCCAAATGCACAGATAGTGTACAGGCACTACATGGTAGAGTATCTCATTATTCATACCTTTATAAATGGTCACACCAAGGAAGGTTAGCCATCTGGACTTCCCTTTCACATGTATAACCTGATCATTGTGAACCTTTATCTCCATTTATCTGATCATTGTGAACCTTTATCTCCATTGTGAACCTTTATCTCCAGAACTAGACTGACCTTCTGATAGATGAAAAGGAGCTGGAATACTGGAAGTGTCATCTCCCTCATTTGCATTTCCAATGTAATAGAGTTGTTTCTTCACTTGTTTCCTGTGCTATTATGCGACTTTAACAAAATGACTGTTATTCAGTGTAGGTGGGCAATGAACAGAGGCTCTCTGTTTCCACTGAAGAAGTAGGCAATTCTGCCTGCAATCAAACGATCAGTGATTGGGGAGGTCTGTGTTCCTTTCTGTAGAGATCTCAAAAGGTTATCTTACTTGCAGATTTTATTGTTCCATTCCAAATTTCATTTGTTAGTACTAGGCAGGAATTTTAACCGTAAATCCTTTCAACAACAGCAGACAGGTTGGCTGTAGAATCTGCATGCAATGCTCCAACAACAAACCTATTCCTTACCTCTGTGGATCTTCATTATTGCCTGTTTATTATGACTTGTTTATTCCACCTAATAAATGAGCGGTAACAGACACTTCATCATCTCTGCTGTAACTCCGATCCAGCTCCAACAATTGTTTATTCACTTATTATTTTCTGGTCTGCCACAAATATATCAGCTCTGTAAAACGGCAGTTTTAAAGGACTAAGAAGCGTGGGTGAGCAATAGGACAGAGCCATACACCCACATTCAGTAAAGCTTGTAAATTGGTATGGGGAAGCTACAATGGTTTTATTATTTTATTCATTTGTTTTTTTAAAAGCAGTATTAAGACCAAAACGAAGAATGTAATATATTGCAGATTACCAATCGTTAGGTGAGTTTGTTTTCTTTTTTTAGCCTTTTTTTTCTTTCTGTATTTACCTGGTGATCTAACCAGTAACACCTACCTTTTTCAGAATCCCTACGCTCTGGATGAAGGAGCAAAGGGGGGACATTTTGACAACATCATGGTCAGTCTATTGATGCTGGTTGCTGGGGGGTCTATTCTAGCTGAAGGTGATCTATTTTTGCAGGGGGGGGGTCTATTGTTGCTGAGGAGGTCTATTGTTGCTGAGGAGGTCTATTGTTGCTGGTGGGAAACCTACTGTTGCTGGGGCTGGGTCTTATCTTGCTGGGGTGACAGTTGTTTCTGGGAGAGATCTACTGTTGAGGGAGGAGTCTATTGTTACTGGCTGACAGAGAGTTTACTGATGCTGGCTGTGAGAAGATCTGTTGTTGCTGTTGGGAGTCTATTGTTGCTAGGGGGAAATTTTGTTGCGGGTGGTCCATTGTTGTTAGAGGGATCTATTGTTGCTGGTGGGGGCCCTATTGTTACAGGCTGTAGGGGATCTTTTTTACTGCTTTTCTTGTTATCAGTACCAAATTCCATACAAATGACTTAGCACCACAACATGAGATGTGGTTCTGTATTCTCTGAAAGGGCAGTACTGGGAGGTGGGTAGAGTGTAGAACCAAGAAATGGTGCAGGAGGTGGGTGGGGGTGGGGAAAAATGGTGACTCAGAAAGGGGGGAGTTCCTGTACCTATTCTCTGAGAAAAAAGCCCTGGTTACAGCAAACACTTTTCCTTTTGGGATAAAGGGTTTACATAACAAGAAAACAAATGCAGACATCACATCTAAGAGTTGATAAGCGGCAATATAACAAATATTTTCTTTTGGGTTTAGTTCCTCTTTAACTTTATTTAGCCTGATATTTTATGTCACTTTCTTCTGTCTATAAAAACCTGTTGAAACCTCAATGATTCTGCTGGCAGCAAGTGCAACAACTCCAAAATGACCTTTTCCACACCAGCCTAACTATGGATCCACCTGAGACCTTAGTAACCTGCAAGCCATTAGGACTATCCAATTCCCAGTTCACTCTTGTGAACTGCATACTTACTGCTGCTAAGCTAGTTATAGCTAAAGCCTGGATATCCCCAAGTGTTCCTTTCTGTGAAATTAAATCGAAAATACATTGGTCCTTGATAAGTAAAAAGTTGACAGCATGCTTACAGAACACCAGAACACCATGCGCAAATTTGACAAAATCTGGGAGCCTTGGGTTACAACATTCCTTCCGAGACACTTTGATCGTAGTCAACTGAATCTGTAAAACACGCTCTAGAAATATCACCTCAGGAGCCTCACCAGCCTGACTCATCCCCTACTCCTCCTCTCATTGACCCCTACCTTGCTGGGGGGCCTCCCCCAGCACCCTTACCACAGTCCATCCTTTTTTTAATGTTTAATTGTCTGTCAAGATGTGACATTGCATATCGTTCTTTATGAAAACCTAATAAAAACCATTGAACAAGAAAACCCCATTGGAAATAAACATTTAATACAGGGTGCTTACTTGGCACCAGGTAAGGCAGCCCAGCAGTACCTGCCTGCTTTTGAACCGTCTCTTTCTAATTGAGACTCAATAGATTCTTTCTGAGCTAGAGACAGGAACGGACTGTGTCTCTCTGTGGACACATTCAGTTTTGTGGTTGAAAGCTAAACAGCTTTACAGCAGAAGAGTAAAGAACTGTAGATACTCGGCTGTCATCAGACTGTAGAGCACCACCTGTTGCCTAGAATTGCTTGATAGGAAACATTCATGCACACTATATTTTTATTCTTTACCTGACTACATATTTTTAGAATCATGTTTTTAGCCCTGAGTGTAATAAAAAAATATATACAGAACAATACATTCCCTTTAAAGCAGATTACTAACACTTTGTAAGTGCCATTTTACACATGACTGGTTTCTTGACTCCCTGCACCTGTTGTGGTTATCATGTATCACTATTAAATAATGATTCCCATAGCACAGTGCCTCAGTGGATAACAGCTCAACATAAATCTGTAGTCAGCAGACCTATAGCCTAGGTTCACACTATTGCAATGTGATATACTGCTAATTTGATCCGTTTTTTTGTCCTGTGTGACCCTGGGTTCACACTAGTGCGATGCAGGAACCAGCGCGATTACAGCGCTGGTTCCCGCATCACTCCTCTCCCACAGGCAGTTCACACACTGCCTTGTGCGATCCACTGCGGGTGTCATTAACAAAGTTAATGACACCCCCAGTTTAGTTCACAGATCTCAGTGCGAACTGTGAACTCGCACAGGAATGGGATCTCATAGGTGAGAACACCCATGTGATCCGATTCTAATGCGGGGAAAAACAAGTCCCTGCACTATTTTCTGTGCGAATCCAATGCGAGTTCAGCCATACAACTGTATGGCTGAACTTGCATTGCTCAGAGATCGCATGTGATCGGCACCTGCAGTGTGGGTGCGAATCACATGCGATCTCTGAGATCGCAGCATTGTGAACTCGGGCTGAGATGCGAATTTGCCTTGTGTTTTGAGGTAGACAGGTGCAAATTTATCGCAATTTTACCACAAATTTACCACAATTTTACCGCAAATTTCAAGAGGCAGACATGGTGTCATGGTGCAAGGGTGCAAGGGAGCCAAGCAGAGCGGCCAGAGCCTTGTGTATGGGTCTGCGCGATGGAGCAAAACAGGCCAGTAGTGGGACCATCAGTGCTGTTTGAACTGGAGGGACCACCTGGCTTGGAGAGAGACTATCACTGTGACTCAGGAGGGGACATGTCATGTCAGTAATCTGTACTGCTGTATACTGCTGTCAGTATCACTGTGAGAGTCAATTTCACGTGTGTGCCACCCATTCTAATTTCTTGCCCTCCTGAGTCCTGTCCCTGAGCTACTTACTTACTATATCGAAAATAAAATAAGAAATATGTTTTTTGCCTTATCTACCTTAAATCAAATTGCTAATTACATATTGTACATGTTTGTAGCCTAAATAGTGAAATTTGTACTTAAAACTGTAATTTTGTAACTTTTAGAAATGTCAGTAAAAACGTGGCTGTGCCAGTAAATTTTGAGTGTTGTGTCAGTAAATTTCAATCTGTTAGGTTGGCAACACTGACAGTGAACGATACACAGAGATGTGAACTGTGTGCTGCGAGTTTACTGCAAGTTCAGTTGAAGCCTATGAAGAAAAAATCTGCACTGCACCATAGGAATTCGCATCGCACCCGCAGTCAACACCTACAGGATCCTTTTTTTTCCTTGCACCAAATTCGCAACGCATAGAAGTGAACCAAAGCCATGGAATACTATGCTTTTTACATGACCTGCGAATCTGTGTGTTCCTAAATGCATCAAACCTGCTGTAAATTCGCATCAGTGTGAACCCAGGCTTAGGGCCTGTCCAAACTATTGCGTTTTAACTCGTGCATTGCAAAAAGCTTAAACATTATCCAACTTCCCCATACATGTGTTTTGATGCACTGGCAATAATTATTACCAAGCCTTGGTCAATGACTGTTAACCCTACCCGTTATCCAATTTTGAAATTCAAAAACACATTGAAAATGCTCAACAAAACACTATCATGGTACAAAAGAAAGCACACCTTGCCACATGACAACACACCTGCCTAGCACTACAATAATGCCCCTCCAAGTGAGTCCTTAAAGGGGTCGTAAAGGTTCGTGATTTTTCACCTTAATGCATCCTATGCATTAAGGTGAAAAACACCTGTCAGTGACCGGCCCCCAGCCCCCCGTTTTACTTACCTGAACCCTCTAACTTGTCCCACGGGGATGTGCCTTCTCTCTGCTAGGGGGTTCTTGGCTGTTAAATGGATAGATTGATAGCAGCGCAGCCATTGGCTCCCGCTGCTGTCAATCAATTCCAATGACGCGGCCGCCGGGGTTGGGGCCGAGTCCTGCATTCGGGAATGCTGGACTCGGGAGTGCGCCCGCAAGGTAACCCCCCGGGAGAGCGCTTCTCCTAGGGAGTTATCTGATTCGGGGAGGAGCCAGGACAGCCGCCAAGGGACCCCAGAAGATGAGGTTCGGGGCCACTCTGTGCAAAACGAGCTGCACAGTGGAGGTAAGTATGACATGTTTGTTATTTAAAATAAAAATTACCTTTATGCCCCGTACACACGATCGGAAATTCCACCAGCAAAAGTTCGACGAGAGCTTCTGGTCTGAAAATGCGACCGTGTGTATTCTCCATCGGACTTTTGCTGGCAGAATTCCAGCCAGCAAAAGATTGAGGGCATGTTCTCAATTTTTCGGTTGGAAAAAGTTCCGATTGTCTGTACCAATTTCGACGCGCAAAATTCCTACGCATGCTTGGAAACAATTCGACGCATGCTTGGAAGCACTGAACTTCATTTTCTCAGCTCGTCGTAGTGTTGTACATCACCGCGTTCTTGACGGTCAAAAGTTCAGCGAACTTTTGTGTGACCGTGTGTATGCAAGCCAAGCTTGAGCGGAATTCCATCGAAAAAACCATCCAAGATTTTTCCGACAGAAATTCCGCTTGTGTGTACGCAGCATTAGTGTCACTAAAGCAGCACTGAAGTTCACTAGCAGATTCCTCTCCAAGTATCTTCAGCTTCTTTGTGGAGAGTCTTGAAACCCCTGAATAAGGAGATGCTCTGAAATGCAAATATTTACTTCAGCTATGAGGTCAAAGCTAATCCCCTTGGTTAGTTACGCTGCAAAACATAAAAACAAAAGGTGCAAAGCCTGGCTCTGACTTCCTATGGAACTTTAATCAGTGGCGGCTGGTGAATATTTTTTTTGGGGCGGGGGGTCGGTCGACTGCACCCCCCCTTCCCCGGTTGGTCAGGCAGTGCTCCTTCTCCATGACATATAGGATAGCTTCTCCTTTCGTCCAATCAGGAAACGGGTCTCAAGGCCCGCTTCCTGATTGGCCGGGAGGAGAATCAGTGTGACAATAGCGAATATTCATTTGCTATTGTCACACAACTGGGTGGGCTCTGCGCCCCGAGCCCACCCTTTTTTGAAGCTTATTAGAGCCTCTGGCTCTAATCATGTGCTTAAAAAAAAAAAAAACCCATTGGAATCCATGCGTCCGGTGCCCCGCATGTAGATTAGGGGGCCGGACGCATGGATAGGGGGGCAGTGCCCCTGCGCCCCTATTAGACAGGCCGCCACTGACTCTAATATTTCTAGACAGGAGTGCAAAAGATTAAGGGCTTCCAGGGGGATTTGTAAGAAACCTAGAGAACTGCAGTATAACAATTCTAAAATGATATTGGCTACATAGTCCTGTATTTAACTTTTACTAGAGTTTGTTCCTCACGATTGGTGTGTTTGTTAGGTGAATCCAGGATTCAGTGGTTTTAATTGAATTGAATCTTGGTGTTTCAGAACAATAGCTCTCAGTGAAGTAATGGATCTCTTGTGATAGCCCTGTGCTATCTCCTATATTTATATCACTGCATAGAATAGATTACTGTTCTCTTTGCTGTGTAATGTTCACTAGGTTATTAGCCCCTCGCTACAAGATTTATTTTCTAAAAACACAATGCAGAAAAAGGGCAGCTTCAAGACATAAGTGTGCCAGCGCAAACATCACTTTAGCAGGCCATTTCACCTATCTTCACCTATGTAGAAACGTGTTTGCTTTCAAAAACCACAAGGCAAAGCAACAAAACACGTTTTTTTCACAAACCATATGCATCCAAACAGCCATGACTGGGATACCATAATCCTCTGTGGTTGAAGAAAGATTTTCTAGCATGCTGGAAAATATGTAGACCTGACATTGTATTTTTGTTGTTTGTTTGAACATGCCATAAGACTGACATATTTTCCTGTACTCTAAAGCAGGGGTTCCCCAACCCCTGAGCCCGTGTCCATGGCCTGTTTGAGGCTGGGCCGCATAGGCCGCATTGAAGGAGGTGAGTGGCAGGTGAGCACAGATTCAGCTTGCTCACATCGCCATCCACATCACCATTGTAGAGTCTGCCTCCAGATTTTCATAATAGGAAACCCTGTGTCAACAGCGCTTATGCCTATTCTCTTTTTACTGCTCCTGCTGAGGTGGTAGCTGCATCTGGGGGCTGACACGCTGCTTCTGGTGGCTGCAGTGGCTGACTACAGTGACAAGCTGCTTTTGGTGGCTGACAAGCTGCATCTGGGGGCTGCGGTGGCAGGCTACAGTGACAAGCTGCATCTGCTGACAGGCTACAGTGGTAAGTGACAAATTGTGGAGTAGTTTAAAGCAGGGTTAGGTTTTAAAAAAAACATACCAAGCTTTGAACATTTCACTGAGCACTATTCAATCCATCATCCAAAAATGGAAAGTGTAAGGCACAACTGCAAACCTACCAAGACATGGCCGTCCACCTAAACTGACAGGCCAGGCAAGAAGAGCATTAATCAGAGAAGCAGCCAAGAGGCCCATGGTAACTCTGGAGGAGCTGCAGAGATCCACAGCTCAGGTGGAAAAATCTGTCCACAGGACAACTATTAGTCGTGCAATCCACAAATCTGGCCTTTATAGAAGAATGGCAAGAAGAAAGCCATTGTTGAAAGAAAGCCATTAGAAGTCCCGCTTGCAGTTTGCAAGAAGCCATGTGGGGGACACAGCAAACACGTGGAAGAAGGTGGTGCTCTGGTCAGATAAGACCAAAATTTAATTTTTTAGCCTAAAAGCAAAACACTATGTGTGGCCGAAAACTATCAGTGCTCATCACCCTGAACACACCATCATCACTGTGAAACATGGTGGTGGCAGCATCATGTTGCGGGGATGCTTTTCTTCAGCAGTAACAGGAAAGCTGGTCAGAGTTGATGGGAAGATGGATGGAGCCAAATACAGGACAATCTTAGAAGAAAACCTGTTAGAGTCTGCAAAAGACTTGAGACTGAAGCGGAGGTTCACCTTCCAGCAGGGCAACGACCCCAAATATACAGCCAGAGTTACAATGGAATGGTTTAGATCAAAGCATATTCATGTGTTAGAATGGCCCAGTCAAAGTCCAGACCTAAATCCAATTGAGAATCTGTGGCAAGACTTGAAAATTGCTGTTCACAGACGCTCTCCGTCCAATCTGACAGAGCTTGAGCTATTTTGCAAAGAAGAATGGGCAAAAATGTCACTCTCTAGATGTGCAAAGCTGGTAGAGACATCCCCAAAACGACTTGCAGCTCTAATTGCAGCTAAAGGTGGTTCTACAAAGTATTGACTCAGGGGGGCTGAATACAAATGCACGCCACACTTTTCACATATTTATTTGTAAAGAATGCTTAAACATTTTCCTTCCATTTCACAATTATGTGCCACTTTGTTTTTGGTTGTAACATGACAACCTGTGGACAATTTCAAGGGGTATGAATACTTTTTTCAAGGCACTGTATACAGTATATAAATACATAGATCCAGAAATGTGACAGTTGATCCTTGCATACACTAATAAGAGAAGTGTGGGCATAGTAAAAAAAACAAATATACATACTTACCTCCATACCTCGGACTGATGCTGCAGCTGTCCCCCGCCAGCTCTAAGCCCGAGAACTGAGAAATCACGTGAAAGTTAATCACTCAGTTCTCGGGCCCGCTCTGAGCATAGAGCAGTGACTGTCATTTCTTCTTAGTATTATTATTTGTTTAATTTCAATATTATTGCTGAAAGTAATTTTATTCTATAGAACAGACCTGGGTGTCATATATGCCAGTGGTCGCCAACCTTTTTGGCACTGGGGACCGGCTGCGTGGAAGAAAATTGTGCCAAGGCCCAGCGAGGGGGGGGGGGGGGGGGGAGTGTACGCACACGCGGGGGGGGGAAGCGAATTTCGTGGGCAATTTATCGGGGCAATAGCTGGTGTTCTGCTGTTGGTACTTCAATCATCACAGCACCATGGTTGGTATGGTGTCAAAATGATTGAAGCGCATTATTTCTTATATTACATTGTAATATAAATGAAATAGTTCAACTCACCATAATGCAGAATCAGTGGGATCCCTGAGTGTGTCACTTTCCACGTTGCCTGCCACCAGATGAGGAATGTCACTTGCCATGCTGCCTGCACCAGATGAGAAATGCCACTTGTCACGCTGCCTGCCACCAGATGAGGAATGCCACTTGACATGCTGCCTGCCACCAGATGAGAAATGCCACTTGTCACGCTGCCTGCCACCAGATGAGGCATGCCACTTGCCACGTCACCTGCCTGTGCCACCAGATCAGGAATGCCACTTGCCACGTCACCTGCCTGTGCCACCAGACGAGGAATGCCACTTACCACGTCACCTGCATGTGCCACCAGACGAGGAATGCCACTTGCCATGTCACCTGCCTGTGCCACCAGATGAGGAATGCCACTTGCCACGCTTGCCTGCCACCAGATGAGGAATGCCACTTGCCACGCTGCCTGCCACTAGTTGAGGAATGCCACTTGCCACGCTGCGTGCCACCAAATGAGGAATGCCACATCACCTGCCTGTGCCACCAGATGAGGAATGTCACTTGCCATGTCACCTGCCTGTGCCACCAGATGAGGAATGCCACTTGCCACATCACCTGCCAGTGCCACCAGATGAGGATTGTCACTGCATTGGTGATACTGGTTCAGTGGTCATTCTTGAGTGAGGGCAGGAGAGCAGAGATGCGGGGCAGGCGGTGAGAGATGATGTCATCTCTCTGCTCCCCGCTGCACCTCCGACATTCTGTATGCTGTGAGGGCGGAAGAGCGGAGATGCTAGGCGGGCAGGGAGGGATGATGTCATCTCTCTGCTCCCCGCTGCACCTCCGACATTCCGCGTGTTGTGAGGGCGGAAGAGCGGTGATGCTAGGTGGGCGGAGAGAGATGTCATCTCTGCTCACCAGCCCGCTTCTCTCATTCGCCCGCCCACTTTCCTCTCTGATCCACCGGTGCCTTACAATGTCATGCCGCCCACCGTGGCCCAGCTGCAAAGACGCTACGGCCTGGTAGTGGGCTGCGGCCTGGGGGTTGACGACCCCTGATATATGCCACGTTTTTTTAAAATTTGTTCTTATATATCAAATTACTGTCCACACTAATGCACCCTGAACTGTAGACACCAAAAGATATCCTTCTGCTCCAAAAATACAGAGGACGGAGCTGTGACCGGGCATGAGAGGATCTCAGCGGGACAACACTGGATCCACTGGATGGGTGAGTATCTGAAATGTGCAGATACCACCTTCAGGTAAACATAAGAAAAAATTGGGGGGTCAGCTGGAGGTCCTCTTTAATGGTCCTATAATCTATTTTAGTAATATAATGTTTAGAACAAGCAATGCACATTAGTGTCAGTGCTCTATGCACATTACAAATCCCATAGTCCATAATCTCCAGTCCATCTCAGAAGTGAGCAAGAGAGGGTAGCTACATTCCTACATACATTGGGATCATGGAGAACAAACATAACCACCCTCTAGCAGGAAATAAAATCCCATCAAAAGAAGAACTGACATTTTCAAAGAAGCTGAGAGCAGTAAAAGGTTTTTTTGGAATTAAAAAGCTTTTTTGGAGTTAAAAAAACACAGTTATGATTAGAATTTTTTTTTAACAGCAAAGTTTAGTGGCACTTTAAGGGATCCTCAATGCTGACAAAAAAGGCTGCTTTAACTGTTGCCTGTTTCCCTTTTGGAGAAATTTTGCTCAATCTGTTTGTGACCATAAAGGAAGAGAAGGGAAATCGCCCCAAATAATGAAGAAATACAGTCTTGGCAATGTCTAAACTAACATTTTTCGGTATTTGGCTTTACTACCCATGCAGTGTGTTTTTATAGAATATAGATTACGTATTTTTGGGTGAAAGAAATTTTCCAGTTATAAAAAAAATATCTAAAAGTAGGCTTTCAGTACCATTTGAATGTAACATTTGCTTTCTGCCAGGAAGGGCAGTGTATAAGGATACCTAATTAATGTTATTTGATAAATGTCTCTTTATAATTGACACTGGTGCTATGCAGCTTATAAAGACTTAATACAGAACCAATATGTGTTTTTACACTGCAGAGTATATATTTTGTTACCCATAGGGTAGTAATCTTCCTCATTTGGGAGGTTATGCAATATTCCTGACACGGCAAAGATGTTACATATTTGAATGACAATGTAAAGCTTCTTTGTGTTTGTTGCTATAGCAATGACAGCGTACTGCGAACTACCGGAGAGACAGAGCTGCCATCCTGCCGCAGTGCTCATTACTTTCCCAGTACTGGGAAATATAAGCTTCTAGCAATTAGAGCTTAAAGGGGATGTACAGTAGTTTTGTATAAATTGTATTCCTCAATTTTTCTTCATCATGTCTAAAAAATAAAAATCTTAAACATAAATTCCATTTGCAAAACTTAAAGCAAAGGGAAAAAAAAACATTTTTGGGGAACAGCACAGGTGAAATGAGTTACCTCCAATGATGAGTATTTTCTGCTTGGAAGACTGACATTTTTTTTCTATCTTCAGTGATCTTGAATGCTACACGTACACGCAGTGCTTTTTTGGCACTGTGACTGAGAGTTCTGGATTGCTTGTGTGACTGCCCTCTCTTTTCCCATTGTCTATTCACAAAAAGCCTTGTATTCTTTTCACTATCTGTGAATTGCAAAGGGGAGAGGAGGGGCAGGAAAACAATGGGATCTCCTTTCGTTCATTCACAGGATCCCTTGTATTCAGTAAAAAGAACACCAATGGAAGGGGAGTGGGCAGCTCCAGGACATGATCTCCATACTGCTTGAGAGCCAGAACTCTCAGTCCCAGCACTGGTAGAAGCATGCTGTGTGTATTATCTGGCATCAGTGAACACAGGATTTATGCAGTTCACAGCAACCAATCCAAGCATGGGTTAATCATCATTAGAGGTAACTTTTTTTTCACTTTTGCTGTTCCCAAAAAATCCTATTTCCTAGAGTTAGGCTTTTTTTCAGATCAACATAAAATATTGCATATAGCACAACCCCGAAAAGAGCCGCTGGTGAACGTATCCTTTTTCCTCCAGTTGGGACACATGCAGCCATGTGTATAGCATTTTCTTTACTCTTTCACTAGCTCAAAGAAGCAGTCTAGGGTTGTGTTTTTTTAGGGTTTTATTGGAACAAAGAACTTGGAGGGAGCATGGGATACCCCAGAACTGAAGAACTGGACACTTTGAGGACTCTTCTCTAGCTTGCTGAGCTACACAAAAGACTGTCCCACAGAATTTCTAGTGCTGGCAGGACACTAGGACTTGTCCCAATGGAACAGAATAAAGCTGCACACAGTCACTAACGTTCAGCCCTGGGGTCAGTTACTCACACGGCCACAGGATCTTCGGTTGCCCCCTTACGATAACCACCAGGCATTTTCCAGTGAGGGAGACACTAACTTTTTCCACCATAGGACAGCTGGACACTTTTCCCCTAATATCCCCCTGGCACCCTCCAGTGAGCTTCTCCAGACCCAAACGAATTCCAGGACTGCGCTTTTGCAAATAGACCTCCCAGCTGAAGCCTCGGCTGGGACCTCTTTGTCTTCTAGATGGCACCCTCAGAAATCCTGCCCCAGAGGCAGAGCCCCTGCACACGGGTTTCCTCCAGCAGGACTGAACCCAAAAACTCTGCTGCTCCTGCCTCAAACTATTTATGAGCTCTATCACCACCTCCTGGGCACACCTATTCAGGGATTGGCTGGAGTTGGCTATTTATGGAAATATTCCGGCTGCTTAGTCTGTTACTCCTCCCACTATAATTCTGGAATTCTCTAGAATACAACGGGAAGCTATCAGAGCAACAGCCTGTGAGATGCTGAGCAGGCCTAAACAATCAACCCTTGCTCCATTGATTACAGGGAAGCTAACTAAATTAGCCTGTTCTACTCTGGGAGGGTGCTACATTGATATTTTGTATTCTCCTTTTCAGGCAGCAGGTGGGGATTTAGGCCCCTTTACATGTTCTACTTTATCTACTTTAGGCCTCTTGCACATAATACTCCTGTTTGAGCATCTACTTTTTCAGACTCATTTTTTGTATGTATTTGCACATATTTACACACATTTCACGGAAATGCGTGAAAACATTCTCACGTTCAAGTTCTGCACAATATGTAAATGGGAATTTGCGCACATTTGCGTGAATTTGCACGCATTTGCGCGCATGAGGCGTAAATTACTGACCAAAAAAGCAGATTTTCCTATTACAATTAATGGGCTGTTTTTTAGCTCAGTAAAAAAACTACTGTACTGAGCTTTTTCAAGCTGCAGTGTACAAAAGGCCTTACTCTTTTGTTATAGAATTCCAGTTGTTTGCAGGGCTCAGTAGCTCAAGGTAAATGCGATTGAGCCAGAGTAGAGACTTCCCATCACTCACCCTTTACCCTGCTTCGTACAGAGGGCTGAGAATATACTATATAGTGCTATGTAAATCCTGTGTTATGTACTAAATGTTTGTTAAACTAGGGGTTTCCAAACTGTGGTGCACAGACAAAAAGCAGCCCGCTACAAGATTTTTTTCCAGTCCACAGTAACTCTAGATGGCTAGCAGTGGATATGCCGGTCTGTGCATCCACTGCCAGCCAGTCAGTTATGACCCTCCCCCAGTCCCCAGCACAGATTTTCTCCTCTGTTGTGATTGGATGAATGCCAGCATCCGAGCAACCAGTAATTTTATTGCCCTCATCCCAGCATTTACGGGAGGAGCGGACTTCCTCTGTCCAGACCTGCTCTACCTCCCAGGCTTCCACCATGCTGCTGTGCCACCTGAAATTTAAGGAGGGACTCTGTTGGGTACATATTGATGTAAAGAGGGACTCTGCTGGGCATTCCTGGATGTAACGGGGGACTCTACTGGGGACTCCTGGATGTAAGGGGGGACTCTGCTGGGCACTTCTGGATGTAGGGCAGGACTCTGATGGGCACCCTTGGACTTAAAGGGAGACTCTGCTGGACACTCCTAGATAGAGGGACTCAGCTGGGCACTCCTCAATTTGAGTGGGGACTCTGCTGGGCACAAATGGATGTAAGGAAGAACTCTGCTCACCATTCCTTGATGTAAAGGGGGTCTCTGCTAGGCACTTCTGGATGTAGGGGGGGACTTACTCAATTTAAATATTTTGCATTCATTTATAAAACAGTTTATTTTTTATCTTACAAATTTTTGTAACTTATACAGTGTGGCCCTAGTATTATAATTTTGGGAGACCCATATGTTAGGCAAATGTCAATCTGTAGAACACAAAACACAATGATGCAGGGGCCAGCAGGTCAAATCACAGCACCCAGCAGGGGACACGCTATTCAACATGTAGGTGTGTCAGATAGCAGCAAGGTCATATTTCTTCAAGAGAACAAATGTTTTACTCCTATCCACTGGAAATGAAAGCATAAAAATTATTTTTTTACAGGGTGGCCCAATTTTTTTTTTTTTTTTGTGGATGTGAGTTCTTAATACCTTGGCAATATTCAGGACTATACAAGTAATATTTGTAAATTACTTTTTATTTTTTTCAGGCAGGTAAATGTAATATACTGTATATGAATGTTTCCTATTTGCCACTTACAGCCAGATGGTGGTGAGTGAAAGGGTTAAGCTGGCCATAACATTATGGAGTTTTGGCCTGTGTAGCAGAAACCAGCTGAATTTTGATTCATCTCTGATTGTTCCTATTCATGGGAATTTGACTGCCTATCAATAGTCCAAATTCCATTCGATCAGCGCTTGCAGCCAGTCAGCTGCAGCGCTGATCAGTGTATTCTGACAAGGGGGGGAGTCCAGCCTTCAGAATACAATGACACAGTGGGGATGATTCTCATATCCATACTGAGTGTGTGGCTGGGGGAATCAGGTCATTTTTTTTCATTCAACCTGCTAGCTGAATGAACAAAACTGACACATGTATGGCCAGCCTGGTACAAGCATATAGGTGCCTCATTTACTACTGTGCTGTGCATAGCTTGTGCTGTGTGTCTACACAGCAGATGATCTGATTATAGGCTAAGCAGACTAAATCCTTTTACACATGGTACGGCTTGGCTGAACAAAAAAAATGGAGGCGCTTTGGAAGAGGTTGCTGCACTAACAGTGTGATGTTAGTACAGTGATCTCCCCACTGAGCTATTGAGTTCTGACAGGGGGACCCCCCCTCCGCCAGAACACACCGGTCAGCGCTTCCAGCCATTGACTGAGAGCGCTGATCATCTGCTGGTTTTCCAGCAAGGTCATTCAACAGAAGCTGTCCATGAAATCAGCTTCTGTCAAACAAGGACCCATACACATGGGCCGAATGTTGGCTGGTATCTGCTGTACCGGCTGATTTCAGCCGATATTCGGCCTGTGTGTATGGTGCTCAACTTGGAGGATGAGTTCCCCTCTTCTGTCAGTTGTAAGAGACAGTACTAGCTGAATATCGGCCGAAATAGGCCTGTACAGTAGATACCAGACGATATTCGGCCCATGAGTATGGGTCCTTGTTTCACAGAAGACGATCTCATGGATGTTGAATGAGCTTGCTGGAAAACTAGCAGCCAGTCTGCATCCAATGAGTGCACTTAGCCAATGGCTGTAAGCGCTGACCGGTGTGTTCTGGTGGAGAGGGGGTCTGCGGTCTCCCTGTCAGAACACAATAGCTCAACGGGGTGATCACTGTACCAACATCACATTATTAGTACAGCGAGCTCTTCCAGCTCTTCTCTACCATGTGTACCAGGCTTTAGTGAAAAGGCACAACAGGTCTCTCTTATTAGGAAACACATCTTGTCCATGCATGTTGTAGATATTGTTCTTGCATTTGTGGACTGGTCTAAGGCAGAATGATGCCTAGAGTGTACCTGCTGTAAATATACATATACCAGCAATGAAAGGGACTCTATCACAATGTAAAATCTATTTATGAGAAGCCTCTGATTAAAGCCTTTGTTTTATGACTTGACTGGGCAACATACCGTTGCTGGAACACTGTTTATTTCATCAGTGAGTACTGTCATCGCACTAGAAATAGTATTATGTGGATACATAATATTCCGTTTTCTGTAACAGCCTTGACAAATGTTGTTCCAGTCTTTAAAAGTTGCATATTACTTATTAAATAAACTTGGCCATTTTCTGTGTTAATAAAATGAGAAGCTCAGTACTGCCTAAAGAAATATCAATCAAGGGTACAATAGCAAACGTATTATTAATATTTAATAGGATATTGTGTTATTTATAAGTCAGACAATACCAATTCTTTGTTTCTGAAACAGATAAATATCCTGGCTGGGCAAACTTTCAAGCACGTCGTGATTATGTGTGACTTTTCCTCTGCCAATTCACTTCTACTAATTTTGTGACCTTGACAGAGATTACAGCCTGTTGTGATACAGTGTCCGAAGGCCACATGGAGACCTGCTTAGTTTGGCTTGGAGCAAAGTAGCAGAACTTCTAGTTACATTTTATTAGTGGAATCATATTACAAACTTAAACTAGCTTATCAGAGTTTATAACAACAGGGAATTATGTGGTGCATCTTTGGACTTTTTCCTTTTCATATCGGTCAAATTATTGTCTGTTGAAAGATAGGTCTGTAAGTTCAGTGCATATGTAGAACACCCCTAAACCCCAAAGCATATGAAGTATTTCAGAGGCAGGTTGGGCTAGCATCTCACCTCAAGATCTAGTCCCGGGCAGTGGTGGAGTAATGTGAACAGATGGGCGCTAGTCACTTCTAAGAGCAAACACGGAGTTTCTGGACTCTCACTCAACACTACTCAAAGAGAGAGGCTAGGGCACAGGACACCCATGGACTTGGCAGACTCCACATGATGGCCAAAAAGTACTTACAGTCTTCACAGAATGAGGACCTTTAACCCTACCCTGCATTATGTGAAATCAGGTCTTGACTGTAAAACACTGGATGGTTCAGCTACCACACTCCAGACACACTAAGCTTCACCAAGCATTTCAGGTACCCAAATTAGGCTCATATGGTGCTTCAAACTCTTGTCTCTATCCAGGTACATGGTCACCCTCCTCAGGCAACAGGCCTGATAGGATTTTACAGCCACCTACATCCCTCCCCTAGGCAGAAAGCCTTACAGAAAATTAATTTCTTAGTGATATTTATACTTCCTCCCAGTCTGCACCACCAGCAATAAAACCCTAATGCCCCGTACACATGGTCGGATTTTCAGACGGAAAATGTGTGATAGGACCTTGTTGTCGGAAATTCTGACCGTGTGTAGGCTCCATCACACATTTTCCATCGGATTTTCCGACACACAAAGTTTGAGAGCAGGCTATAAAATTTTCCGACAACAAAATCCGTTGTCGGAAATTCCGATCGTGTGTACACAAATCCGACGGACAAAGTGCCACGCATGCTCAGAATAAATAAAGAGATGAAAGCTATTGGCCACTGCCCCGTTTATAGTCCAGACGTACGTGTTTTACGTCACCGCGTTTAGAACGATTGGATTTTCCGACAACTTTGTGTGACCGTGTGTATGCAAGACAAGTTTGAGCCAACATCCGTCGTAAAAAATCCTAGGATTTTGTTGTCGGAATGTCCGAACAAAGTCCGACCGTGTGTATGGGGCATTATGGTTTGGCCAGGCAGATATACATGTTTATAATGATTAACAATCAATGATCAATGATTAAACTTCCCAAACTAATATGGAGGGCACTCCCCAACAGCAGGCAAAGGCAAACAATAACCAGAGCCCAGGGGAGACCAATGAAAGTTGAACTATAATTCATAATTCACTATGTTAAATCTAACCTGGTCCATTAATATCACAAGCTAGCTTAGTGACCATTAATGTGCATTAGGAGACAAGAGGAAGTGGACTAAAGCTCTGATATCTTTGTTGAAGTCAATATTTCCATATCAGAATGTTTCATGGCTCCCAAGATTCTCTAGAGCATAAGGTGAGGATATGGTGGTGCTTACTATGCTACCCTGGAGGCTAGTTACTTCAATTGCTTTTATTAAGCATTTGTTTTGTCTCTGGATGTTTCGGGTATAGCAGTGCCAGTGCCCTTTTTTCATTTTAGATTTGACAATACCCTTTACTAGAATCAATAAACCAAATTCACTAATCAGTCTGAATGTACACCAACTAAGTAGGTGACTAAAATAAAAAAATAGATTTAAAAAAAAATGTTTTTGGGTCCATCATTTTACATTTACACTCCATGTAGGAACAAAACTGCATTCAATTTGTACAGATATCATCAAAAGCAGCTGTTAAAAAAAACAGTATAAGTAAAAAAAAAAAAGCGATAGTGCCCACATTACTAGGAATATCATAGTGCAGATGTGCATATAAGTATACAGTGGCTGCTGCCAGCATGTGTATATCATTTCATACACTGATGCTTGGATTGGAGGTTCCAGAGTTAGACACCTGTACATCTTTAGTGCCCCAACAGCACCACACATGGTACTTTTTTGACCTGTTGCTTTTCTTGGCATGTGTGGATTTCATGCCGAAAATAAGTAATCATGGTGCTTGTAAAGTTAATTTTTTTGTGTTTTCTTGAATTTTATGGGGAAAATTACAACATGTGCATTCATTAGTGAAATTTATCATAGCAAAAGGCAAATAAACAGCATTTTTTGAATGTTTAACATGTACAGCAAACTAGGGCGGAACCATAAACTTTGAACATCAGTGCACAGTTTTCCAGGTTCAGTGATTGAGTTGGCTATGTGTGCATGCTCATGCAATCCTACAATGCAATCATAGAATAAAAATGTATATCTGCTCATTTTCCTTCAGTAAATCAGACCCGGTGTATAGACGCCTTGAGCTGTCAGGGGCATAATATGCAGCCCAGTCATTCAGAAATCTCCAAAACAAAATGTTGGAGAGGTAACACGTCATTTTTAATGGAAACAAAGATAATTATTTCAGACTTTAATAAATGGGGTAATGTGTTTATACAATAAATAAGAAATATGAGAAGAAGGATTTATATTGTAGATATGATGCATCTATCACACTGTTGTAGAGTAGACTGAGAAACACAGAAATCTCCTTTCAATTGTAAATTCATATTGCCATTGCTGAATGGTCATTTGGAAAACATTTGTTTCAATGCTTTTTATTTGAATTAAACTTGTCCCTAGAGAAATACATTGGGGGCCATTACTGACTTCTCTTGAAAATGATGCTTGGCTGTCTTATTCATCTCATTGCAATTGTAATTCCAAGTCACTAACCTGAAACAAAAATGCAGATCAGGAACTCAGATCTCATTCTGGCATCAAAAGCTGCATCCTTGTTCCAAGCCATTGAACCAGAATGTATTGGTGTCATACAATCTGCATCTCAGCCAGGCAACTAGCATTTTTAGATGGGGGGTCAACAATTGCAAGATTCGTATTTCTCCCAGCACAGGAGTCTTTGTAGAAGCTGGCTTGTCAAGTGCACAGAACTTGATTGGAGCTTGCAGCGCTCTGTGCATGGATCCTGCAGAGAGCATTTCAGCATGGTTACTCCTAGTGCGTTTTGTTTAAATTTTCAGTATCGTGAAAATTGGGGTTTAGCAGTATGCTAAATGCAAAAAAACTCTGAACAAGAGAGACAATTTGTTTATTAACTTGTAGCCTTTATTAAAATGCTGATTAAGCATAAAGAAATTGGAGATATTCATTTTGATGCCTTTTAAGTGAAAAATCAGAAGTGTCTTCAACATTTACCATTTCAAAAAAATTTCCCCATTTCAGGGGAAACACACTGAAGTCAATGGGAAGGGCTAAATGAAGGTTGAGCATTAGAAAAGTCACACATTAATGCAACTCATTAACCACTTAAGGACCAGCCTCGTTTTGGATTTTAGGTGTTTACATGTTTAAAACAGGTTTTTTTGCTAGAAAATTACTTAGAACCCCCAAACATTATATATTGTTTTTTTTCTAACACCCTAGAGAATAAAATGGCGGTCATTGCAATACTTTTTTCACACCGTATTTGCGCAGCGGTCTTACAAGCGCGCTTTTTTTGGAAAAAATGCACTATTTTGAATAAAAAAAATAAGACAACAGTAAAGTTAGCTCAGTTTTTTTTATATTGTGAAAGATAATGTTACGCCGAGTAAATTGATACCCAACATGTCGTGCTTCAAAATTGCGCCCGCTCGTGGAATGGCATCAAACTTTTACCCTCAAAAATCTCCATAGGCGACGTTTAAAAAATTCTACAGGTTGCATGTTTTGCGTTACAGAGGAGGTCTAGGGCTAGAATTATTGCTCTTGCTCTAATGATTGCGGCAATACCTCACATGTGTGGTTTGACCACCGTTTTCATATGCAGGCGCTACTCACATATGCGCTCACTTCTGCTCGTCGGGACAGGGGTGTTTAAAAAAAAATAAAAAGTTTATTTTTATTTTTTATTTTACATGATTTTATTTATTTTTACACTGTTTTTAAAAAAAAAAATTGTGTCACTTTTATTCCTTTTACAAGGAATGTAAACATCCCTTGTAATAGAAAAAAAGCATGACAGGACCTCTTAAATATGAGACCTGGGGTCAAAAAGACCTCAGATCTCATATTTACATTAAAATGCAATTAAAAAAAAAAGTAATTTAAAAAAATGACATTGAAAAAAATGTGCCATTAGGGATGTTTTTCACTGCTTGGTTCTTTGTGTATGAGGTAACATCCACAAAATACACTAGAGATGTGTACAAGGAGCTCTAATCTCACTGGTAGCCTCACTCTTCATGGGATTTGAAGTCTTGTTTCTTCTCTTATGGGTTGGAATCTACGTGTGACCACCAGGGTCCCTGTTGAAGGGGTGATTATATATTTAGAATCTTCTTCTTTTTTTATTTTTTTATTTTTTTTTTACTGCCGAGAGTTCGGGGACTATTACAGGCTGAGAATATTGGTAACATTGCACTGTCAATTCTATCATGGAGATTTCTTTTTTTTTAATGGCAAACCGTTCAGTCACAATAAAACACTTTATTGTTAAAAAAAAAAAAAAAAAAATGTGCCTTTAAGACGTATGGGCGAAAGTGACATTTTGACATCGCTTCCACCCAGCAGTGTCATGGAGACGAGTGGGCGCCATTTTAGCCTCACTCGTCTCCAGGCACAGCAGGGAGACAGACGCGATCGCCTCCGCCGCTACCAACGGCTCCGGTAAGCGGCGGAGGGCACCGGTTCGCGGCGGGAGGGGGGGCCTTTCCCTCCACCGATAAAAGTGATCTCGTGGCGAATCCGCCGCAGACACCACTTTTATCTGAAAGCCGACAGCCGCAAGAAAACGGGGATACCGGGGTTATGGCAGCTAGCTGCTGCCATAACAACGATATCAGCTGCCAAACTTTGGACGTACATCGGCAAGTGGTTAATATATCAGTAAATGTATTTTTTTAAATGAAAGCAGTGGAAGTATTTGAATTTAATGTGATATGATCCTCTTGTAGTCCCTGTTTAGCAGGGCTGAAGTGTGAAAAGAAGAAACAGCACAAGGAACTCATCAGTTCATGTGCTGACAAGAAACATGCTGATAGAAAGAGAAAACAGTGACAGAAAGGTGAGTTCATCACGTTGCTACTTCTTCTTATGCCACGTACACACGACCGGTTTTGCCGTTGGAATAAACTCCGAAGGTTTCTCCGACGGAACTCCAAAGTCCGACCGTCCAGAACGCGGTGACATACAACACTTAAGTTGGGACTAGAAAAAGGAAGTTCAATAGCCAGTAGCCAATAGCTTCCGTCTCGTACTTGCTTCAGAGCATGCGTTTTTGGTCCGTCGGAACAGCACACAGATGATCAGTTTTCCCGATTGGAATTGGTTCCGTCGGAAATATTTAGAACATGTTCCATTTCTAGGTCCGTCAGAATTTTCGAAAAAGAAGTCCGATGAGGCATACACAGGATAGGAATAGACGATTAAAAGCTTCCGTCTGACTTTTTCTGTCGAACATTCCGCTCGTGTGTACAGGGCATTATACTGTCCAGTCACAATCTGGGATGGGTCCAGTATAGCCTAGGCTGGGATGATATGGGTTGTATGATGCTGGCCATCAGACTGAGGATATCTAGTGGCAGAAAAAAGTGCTGTGGTAGAATTATCTGGAACATCGCATCAAAAGCTGGTTTTGTTCATTTATCTTTTAAAGGGCTACTTATTTATTATTTTTTTAGTTCTTCTTTAAGGGGATTTTTAAGTTAGAGAAGCTCTTTTCAACTCAAAAGGTTCTTTATTAGCTTAAACAGGATGTTAGATACTGAGAAACAGAGGAAACCTATTGCTAACTCTTTGCTTACCGACAAAGTCTTGCGATTTTCGTTAGAAAATAAAGGCAAATTTTAGCCAAGTTTTAACAAAAGCAAAAATAGTAATTTTTACCACAAAATCAAATTTGGTAACACTCCATTTGAGCTCTGATGAGACATACTTTTTTCTGATTGGTAAAACAAAACATGTATAAGTTTTTTCTTCTCTGGCAGATTTATTGTTTTCATTTATTCTACCTATAATACTATGACAAAAATGAGAGATTGTGTCCTGTTACTGAAGACAGTTTTAGGAGACGTTGACAGTGCCCATTGCTTATCTATTGAATATGGTTTAGTGATGTAGTGTTTCAGTTTAGTCAAAGGGGAAGTGTTTACTAAGATGTCAACAGACAGTTGTATCTAATCTCTGTTGTCTTTTATATTTCTGTCGTCACAGTAGATTTATAGAGGATATCCAGTTTTCCATGTATGTTGTCATGAAAACCCAAATATCACAAACACCTGCTGGGCGTTGGGACAACACAGCTGCTGGCTTTGTGATATCATTTTAAAAGACAATAGAGCTGACCCATCTAAAATCCTTTGTGAACGAAATGTGTTATATTGGTCATTTAACACCAAGTCCCATGTGTACCATTGTTGTCACGTAAAAGTACAGCAGTACTTTCCATGAATTTGTCTCCTACACAGTTTGTGTTAGAGCTGCACTCCTTGCAGTGTGAGAGGGGTGTAGCTTGCAGGTGTAATGGCTGTAACAGATGGTGCCATGCAGTATCTAGAAGCTAGATGAGAAAACATAAATAAGATGAGAACAGAAGGCATAGCTCCCAACTGTCCCTGATTTTGAGGGACTGTCCCTGATTTGGAGCAATGTCCCTCATGTCCCTCATTCCTCCTCATTTGTCCCTCATTTTGGTCTGATCTATATAGTTGTATATAAAATCCACTTTTTATCTATCAAAAAGTTCCAGTGCTAACCCTTTCATCTGAATTCTAAATTGCTGCATTTGTAAATTCCAAAAGCCAATATAAAGGAATAGTAGTGGTAAAAAAAAAAAAGCAATTGCGGGTTCAACCAATCTTGTTTTTTTGTACAATTCTCCTTTAAGGGGGCGTGGCAAGGGGTGTGTCCTATGCCTGCATACTTTTGCTGATAGGTGTCCCTCATTCCCATCTCAAAAAGTTGGGAGGTATGAGAAGAGGTCACCAGCACCCTGATGCAGGGCCACTGGGGACTTCTTATCTTCTCATCTGCCTTGTCTTCTTGTCTTCTCATCCACCATGTCTTCTTGTCTTCTAATCTGCCTTGTCATGGCTTCTACCTTGTCTTCTTGTCTTCTTATCAGCCATGTCTTTTCTCATCTGCCATTTCATAGCTTCTGTCTTGTCTTCTCATCTGTCTTGTCTTCTGATCTGCCTGTCTTCTTCTCTTCTCATCTGCCTTGTTACTTGTCTCCTCATCTGCTTTGTCTCCTTGTCTTCTTATCTACCTTGTCTTCTCATCTGCCTCGTCTCAGCTCCTCACCTGCTCTGTTTTCTCATCTGCTCTGTCTTCTCATCTGCTCTGTCTTCTCATCTGCCCTGTCTTCTCATCTGCCCTGTCTCCTCATCTCATCATCTGCCCTATTTCCTCTTCTCCTCCTCTGCCCTGTCTCGTCATTTCGTCATCTCCTCATCTGCCCTGTCTTCTCATCTGCCCTGCCTTCTCGTCTTCTCATCTGCCTTGTCTTCTTTTCCTCTCATCTGTCTTGTATTTCTATGTTCTCATTTGCCTCCTTGTCTTCTCATCTTTCTTCTTTACAGTCGCAATCTACTGGTAGTAGTCAAAAAGAAAACCTTTGACTTCTTAAACTCACAAATTATATTGATGCTTAGAACAATATTGATTCATAAGATTACAATGACCTTCCTTTTTTTAATATGATCATAAAACTGTTCCTATTCACTGTTTGTTTCTGAGAGCACTGAAATTTTCCATTTACACTTTATTGCTGTTATTGGTATATAAAACTTATTTTTACTGAATGGCCACAGAGCACTAAAACAAAGCAAAATTTTGCCTGGTTTTCTTTTTTAATATTCTAGAGTAGCTGTGAGCTACCTATTAGATTTATTGGCTTCAAGCATGGCCCCAGACATCTACAAAGGGCTGCACACTGAGCCTAAATTAACTAAAGGAGTTCTGAATTCTTCTTTTTTTCCTTTAAAATAACAAATATTTTATATAGAGCAGCCCCAATCCTCCTGCTCCCAGGTCCCCCCACCAGCGCTCCTGGCTCCTCCGCCATTCTGAGTGCCCCTAGCGGGCCGCTTGCAATGGGGGGGCACTCGTGTGCACTCAATCCCAAGCCATGTTCTCTGTGTCCATTAACACACAGCGCGGCTCAGCCCTGCCCCTCACTCTCTTCTCACAGGCTGTGATTGACAGCAGCAGGAGCCAATGGCCCCCACTGCTGCCTCCATGACCATGAGAGAGAGAACCAAGAGAGCCTCTGCTCTCGAACACAGTGCTGGATCTATATCAGGCTCAGGTAAGTTTGGGGGGGGAGCTGCACACAAAAGGTTTTTACCGTAA
Organism: Aquarana catesbeiana; assembly: GCF_042186555.1. Classification (NCBI taxonomy): domain Eukaryota; kingdom Metazoa; phylum Chordata; class Amphibia; order Anura; family Ranidae; genus Aquarana; species Aquarana catesbeiana. The sequence continues at coordinate 279,779,915 of NC_133327.1, forward strand.
TGCAACAAGATAAAAAAAAACCTCTGCCTCTATAACCACTTTAAAGATTTCAAACAATCTGTACTTTGTTACTCAAAAATACATGCGATCAGGGGCGTTAAGTATGCTATTGCAGCCCACACAGCTAGTGTGGAGCCTAAGGGTGGGAGGAAATTGTTGAGACGTCGTAAACATGAAAAATTAGTGTGTATGTAAAGAAAACACAAAATCCCCCTTGCTGCAAGGGTTAAATGACGATTAGGTCTGGGGTTTACAAAAAGCATTTTTACTTACCTAACCCTCTGCCTCCCCTGCCAGCCAGCGCTCTCTACTTCTTGCTTCTGGTGGTGGACTGTCCCATGGTATTTTCATGTCCAATGAAGGGCGAAGGGCTCTATGTTGTTCGTGATGATGTCATCTGACCACTGGAGCATAGGGAAGAAAAGACTGCAGGGACTGGTCTTACAGTCTGGAGGGGGCCTACGAGAGCGAAGGATCGAGTAAGTAAAACTGCTTTTTGCTCCCCTCCCTGTAGACCTAAACAAGCATTTGCAACCCCACTGCAAGGGAGGATTTTGCTTTTACCTGGAGTTCAGCTTTAATAAGAAAGGCACTGTTTCCCAACAATAAAAGCACATTGGAGTCCAGCTAACTGGGCTAATAAGCTACAATATTATGTGAATATACTTCCTCTTTCTTGTGTGAAGTCAGCAGTTTGATTTATGATAACTTATCTGCTACAGGTTACACAAACTAAAGGCCATCACATGGTATATGATAAATTTCTGCAACATTATCCTGTCACCTAGTTCAGGAGCATTTTATTGATCTTTTTGTGGTGCTGCTTCTTAACAATATTGGTTTCATACTGTATATCAGGCAGTTGAAAGACATTACATCTGATCCTAAGGATTTCAGAGGATTGAGTGGTGATTCATCTGCTCATTGATAATCTTAAACTCCAACAGACATCACTGGCAAGGACTGTTGCTGAGACTTCAAAAGGCCTAGGGAAACTATGTGTCTCCTAAAAAGATGTGGGGCATGCAGTAGATGCAGCCAAAATGTTGATGTGATCTGAAATGACATACAAGCTATATCCACTGTATGCATGTTCCATAGTCTTTGTTCCCACAAATTATGCCATAAAGTGGCTGTAAAGGCACAATCAAAAGAAATCGGAATTCGCTGCAACACTTCACCTTTTGTGATACTTCATGCAAAAGACATCATGTAAAGGCAGAAGGTTTTTTACCTTACTGCATTCTATGCAGTAAGGTAAAAAACCTTCTGCATGCAGCTTCCCCCCTGTATCCCCCCCCTAAATGCATATCTGAGCCAGATCTCGATCCAGCGATGTGCATGAGAGCTGAGACTCTCTCAGCTCTCTCACGCCTCACTGGCTCAGATACAGCTGCTTTTGTCAATCAGAGCCAGTGATGAGGGAGTGGGGAGACGACACACAGAGTAGGGCTCAGGAGCAAGCGGCTTGCTGTGGGGTCACTCAGCCGGGGGAGCAAGGAGCGCCAGTGGAGAGACCCGAGAAGAGGAGGATCGGGGCTTCTCTGTGCAAGACTATTGCACAGAGCAGGTTAGTATAACATGCTTGTTGATTTAAAGAAAAAAAATTGAGCCTTTAGTATTACTTTAATTACATGTATAAATTAAAACAGTTAAATTAGATATGCTTTTATACTTATAGAATACAGATATAGTATACAATTAACAGAATAGGTAATCAATCCAGTGATCAAACAGAGAGCGACTATAACTTGCAGTTTACTAAACAGGTGCAAAGTTAGAAGCAATAACACAAAACAGATTCAGGATAGGAAAGAGCATGCATACACTGCAGAATAATACAAAATGACAAGATAAGAAGGGCGCATTAGCCTTTTGCATTACCTCAGATACCATTTATTGTGTAAAAATAAACATAGGTAATATACTCACAAATCAACACAATCATAGACTCATAAGATTGCTAGGAATCCAGCCTTGCTGTAGAATACATGCACGCTGGCAATAAGGCGGACCTAGACGACACTCCACGGCAGACGCAGTAGCTGTTGCATCTGCTGTAGAGTGTCACCTAAGTCCGCCCTATTGTCAGTGTACGTGTGTGTTCTACAGCAAGGCTGGATTCCAATCTTATGAGTCTTATGAGTCTATGATTATGTTGGTTTGTGAGTATATTACCTATGTTTGTTTTATTCAGTAAATGGTATCTGAGGTATTGTTCAAAGCCAGTGTGCCCTTCTTGTCTTGTCATTTAGAGCTAAGGATTCCCCCAATCTGGAGAGGGCAGCAAGGTCTGGGCATTCCCCTGGTTACCTTTCCAAGCTTTAAGCCAACAAGACAGCAATATCATATGATTGTTCTGCGCACCTGCCATTGACACTTTTAGTGATGAAGTGGTACATTTTCTTTCCTGCTGGCAGAATAATACAAAAAATAGTATGAAAGCTGCACAAACATGAACTCTTCACAGTATTATCACTGTGCTATAATCAGGGCAACATGGCTGCATAACATTGTCTCTATAACAACAGAGTGCAGATGAGCTACTTTTACTACACAGCTACTTTATCATAAATAGTGTCACTATCGGTGTAACAAAGGTAACTTTGGTAACAAACGTGAACAGCTGGAGGGATCCAAAGACCAAGGGTCACCTTACTCAGGCAGCAGTCGGGTAAGTGCTTCCCATAGTAGCTAGGATCTGGTCCAGATGCCCCCATGCTGATTCTAATGCCGCGTACACACGGTCGGACTTTTCGTCTACAAAAGTCCAACGGACGCTGACGGACTAAAGCTGGCTGGTAATCCGATCGTGTGTGGGCTTCTCCGGACTTTCAACTGACTTTTTCAGGCTCAAATCGGACGGACTTTAGATTTGAAACATGCTTCAAATCTTTCCGATGGACTCGAGTCCGGTCGAAAAATCCGCTCGTCTGTATGCTAGTCTGACGGACAAAAACCCACGCTAGGGCAGCTATTGGCTACTGGCTATCAACTTCCTTATTTTAGTCCGGTGTACGTCATCACGTAAGAATTCGACGGACTTTTGTGTGATCGTGTGTAGGCAAGTCTGTTCGTTAGAAAGTCCGCCGCAAGTCCGTCGAAAGTCCGTCGAAAGTCTGTCGGACAGGCTGTCGGACTTTTGTAGCTGAAAAGTCCGACCGTGTGTACGCGGCATAACAGTGGAGTATTGCTCACCTGGTTGCAAATTACATGCTCAACTGAGAAATGTATACTCCCTGAGCACGTCCAGAAACCCAGGGAGTTGTGGGAAATGGATTTAAATCTGAGCTTGGTGTAAATTTCACTACAGGAAAACATCAAATCCTATCTTAATGCAGAACTGGTGATATATCCATATTGTATGCAATGTGTGCAGTGCACATTGGTCCCAAGAAGGATGGGGCCTACTGTGTAGTCACTGTAAACATGGGTGCATTTTGCCCCAGTATCGCCACTTACAGAGTGCCCTTGTGCAATTTCCTTAGTGGCAGCAGTGTTCCAGTTACTGGAACACTTTCCAGTACCTGCTGCTGAAGGAAGCCTTTAGCTGGACACTGACAGAGGGAAGCAGGTGCAAGCTTAGTCATTAGAGCTACTGCAATCTTTCTCTGATACCCAGAAGAGACATCAGGAGGGAGAGAAGTGCCGGCTCCACATAGTGCTCTGAAGCATTTTTACAATAGTGACAATGCACTGTGGCATGCGCTTTCACTATGTGAAGAGAGAGCTGCACGGGACTGCAGGACAGGTAAGTGTTTTTTTTTTTTCTTTATAGAGAGTCCAATCAATCTGCCAGGGAATACAAGCGATACCTTCCAGCCAACCACTAGACCTGGCTGAGCCAACAGATTGGTCCAAACCTAGGTTCCGATCAAACTTTGGCTGCTGGGGAATTCGGACAAACACTCAAACTTTTGCTTGTCCAGCCCCCTGTTTGGTAAGAGTCAAATATCATATATAGAAACCGTATTTCTACCAGCTGCCTGCTGTCACTGATTGTGAAGGAAGCAGCGGGTGTTTGCACTCTCAATATTTGAGCAAGGATGTCACCACTAACATCCATACCTTAAAGGGTCTGGTATTCATTTTGAGGGGGGGAATCTAGAATTGTTTTTCATTCTTGCTGAAGGATTTGCTACAGCAAAAGTGGAAACAAATTATATAATTTAAATGCCGACCAATGACTTTGCAGATCTGTATTTCTCATGAAATGGTCCTTAAAGCGAAAGTAAACCTCTGTGTGGTTTTTTTTGGAACCTGCAAGGTAAAGCCATATTGTGCTAAAGTGCATTGCATACCTTAGAACGAAACCTTCCAGCAATGAGCTGTCACCGTTGACAAGGCTTCCATCTTCACCTGGTCTTCCTTCCAGGTTTCCTGTACTCTGGCTGTGTGAGTGGTGGGAGCTGACTTTTACGGCACAGGACTCTGAAGGAACGGCCCAGGTGGCCGTTCCTTCAGAGCGCACACGCTGGTGACTTCAACGGCTGCATGTACAGTAAATATCTCCTAAATGTGCAACATTTAGGAGATATTTACAGGTACAAGTTTACTCCCACTTCAAATAAGCCAATGTTCCCCTTAGACCTGAACCTATTTTTACACTGGATTATGCAATGTTGTTAACTGTAGGCCTATTATGTAGTTTATTTGCACATGTCAAGTCTGTGAGTTTTATCTTCTTTGAAGTCAGGAACTGTTCAAATTTTTTTTTTTAGGTTTCTGTTTTGTCTGTGACCCCATTGTGGATGTTTGCCCTCACTTACTGTCCATGTGAAGCCAATGGTCACACTGCCTACAGATGTGCAGGGTCCCCAGTTTAGTGGTAGCAGTCCCTGGCTTGAGATCACCTCAAACCTCTTAATGTCAGCTTGTTGATCAGCACATATCATCCCCTAATGTGAACAGCTTGATTGTGCCAGTGTGCAAGAATCTACCTGACTGAATGCATATTGAGTGGATCACTTAGGTAGGCTCTTGCGCTAAATAGATGTTGCAAAATCTAAATTAGATTGCATTTAGATAGTATAATCAGATTGTAACAATTTATCAATTTTTGCATTGTTTGGTTTAAGGTCTAACACCAGGAATATTTTTTTTATTTTTCTTTGAAGTGAGGAACTATCCTTCCCCATCTCTACCTCATGTGGGCATGCAATATATGAAATTTGAGGGGAAGATTGGAAAGGCTTCTTCTTTCTCACTTACTAAAGTTTCATTGATTGTGAAATTTGGTAGGGTCAGGGGCATGATACTCTGGAGTCAGAGGAACATTACCATTATACAGAGAGAAACTGAGGCACTAAGGAAGACATCTGGGGATCCTGGGAAGAGACCTGAGGCACCTGGAAAGATACCTGGGCCACATGCTCCATTTTTAAGAATAAACAAATGTGGGGATTCAGCTGCATGAGGGTTTGTTCACACTAGATAATTTTAGGTGCTTTTTTCAAATGCATCCTGGATACTTGCACAGTAAAATCAACATTTTACAATCACCAGTGATGATTACCTTGATCCAGCGATGTGCACAATAGCTGTCCCGGGACACTTTCTCCTCATTGGCTGAGACAGCAGCGGGAGCCATTGGCCATCCCGCTTTCAATCACAGCCATTGAGCCAATGAGGAGAGAGCGAGGGGGCAGACAAGTCGTGGTTCTATGTGTCTTATGGATGAATAGAGCAGGGCTCGGGAACGAGCAAAAAGAGGACGATCGGGGCTGCTCTGTGCAAAACTACCGCACAGAGCAGGTAAGTATAACATATTTGTTATCTGAAAAAAAAAAAAAAAAAAGAAAAGCCAAACCTTTAATATCACTTCAAGCACAGGAGGCTGTTCTTGAATGCATGTAAACATATGTAAATGCACAGAAACATACAATAACACATTTTTCAAGTAAAAAAGAATGGAATGCATTAAAAATAAATGTAAAAGTGCATGTGGAAACACACATTGAATTTGGGATTTGCAAGGTTAACTAGTGGTGACACTTTTGTTATGGGAAGTTAGTGAATAGAGATGCACATATCTGCAATAAAATGTCTTGGTTAGATATCCAAGGGATTAAAAAAGAAGGGCTTATCCAGCTTTCCGTTATCAATCCAAAACTAAAATATAAACTTTTTCGGTGTAGTTGACTACAAATTGCTTTTGTATGCTGGTCTAATAGAAAAGTCATGCATGTTATACCTGTACTGCCTGCTCGATATTATGAGTCTGTTTTTTTTTTATATTACAGAGCCAGCTAAAACTCTTTGAAGACTAGTGGAAAATGATGTAAGATTTTCAAGACATTGGAAATATACATTTTAGCAATGTGGACGCACAAGTGTATGGCAAAGAACTTGAACTCAGATGGTGATCAAGCTGACAAATATAACCGAAAGCTGCTTAACTTCTAAAGAGAAGTATATCCGTCCCAGAAGTGTCACTTTAAAGATAATCAAATGTCATTCATAATCATGGCGCTTCGCCAGCTGAAAGATAACTGTATATAATACAGAACTCTTCTGACCACTCCGATTTTTCTACTTGCATCCTCTGCACAATAATGGATTATTTGATAAGCTCAAAATCCCTGCTTTACATTCTACATATAATGTAAAATTCAGCAACGTGAACAGTCAACTGCAAGCAACTGTAGTTTCTTTTTTATTTAAATACAGTTCTTAATTTGAAATCTATTACAGAGCGATCTCAGCATAAAATGTGAACGTTGCTAATTTGAAAAGGAAAGCAATAAGCAAAAAAAGAAAAAAAATCCTTTCTGAGCAAACAGAAGCTTGAAAATATTGTAAAGTTCAAGAGTTCAGTCTTATTTGCAACTGCTGCAGCTCTGACACACCTCTTGGCTCTCAACCTTTGAGAAAGGTGCAGTGTTGAAACAAATCCTCTTTGGTATTTTGCCTGTGAAAGAAAACTGAAGCAATAGAATCCACAAGAAAATACAAATGTTATGTAACTTCAACCTCAAGAAGCTATAGGACATGGAAAACTCACTGTCTACTGCACCTTACACTGACAATTTGAACATAAATGATGTGAAAGCAGGGACTTCTCCGAAAATGACATGTGAGTATGGTAATGTCTCTAGTGGTGGGGTGGAGGCCAGTGGCAGCTCAGTGCATCATGTGGAGGCCAATGGTGGATACAGTCATAGAACCAGTCCAGCTGTGCATGCCTTGGAGAGCCCAGAACAAATGTATTTTAATGATGCCGAGGACATCTCAGTTTCAGAACCACTCAGTGAAGGGAGCATGGTGTTGAGTGAAAGCCAGTGGGATATGAATAATGAATTTGAAGAGGATATTGAGGAAAGGAGTATATCTGAATCTATATCAATCAGTGATAATCTGCAGGAACAAGTGCAAAGACCACAGTGGGAAAGCAGAAAAAAGGAAGACTTTGGCAACCATGACCTGGATAAGTCTAGCTGTAATCAAGAAAGGAACATACCATCATCCACTGAACCTCTGGGCGAGCCAGACCTTGTGATTGAAGTGACTGGGGGGCAGAGAATCAGAGCTCATAAGTCAATTTTAGCAGAGAAAAGTGACTATTTTAGAGCTCGTTCTTCAAGAGACATTCTTAAGATTAAGGGTGTAAGTTACCAGACTTTACAGTTGCTTGTGGATTATATATATAGCATGAAGCTTGAAGTGAAGCAAGATAACGTAGTTGAAGTAATCAGTGGGGCAAAGTTTCTACAGATTCCTTGTGCTGTGCAATGTGCCATGGATAGCATGCGATCCCAGATATCACTCAAGAATTGCTATCAAGTACTTTACATTGCTAAAAAGCAGAGATTGAATGAGCTTAAAGAGGCAGCATATAAATTCATGAGTGACAACTTCCTTCAGGTTTTGAGAGATCCAGCAGTCTATGGCCGACTGACTGGGGCAGAGCGAGACCTGATTCTGCAACGCAGAATAGATGGAAAACAGCATTTGGTAGTGGCAGAAATCAATGATGCCTTTGAACGACTAAGCAGTAGTAGTAGACCCCAGAGCAGAGAGAGCAGTAGGCCCCAGAGTCCCTCCTCAGTTGTGTCACTGGAGGATGATGCAACTACGTATCAGGTACAGTGCTATAATGAAAGTACTGGGCGCTGGAGATCCCTGACTAAGTTACCAGAAGAAGTAAACACTAAAGGCTGTGGGGTGTGTGTTCTTTATAACTATCTATTCCTTGCCGGGGGCATTAAAGGTAGTGGTGAAAGGGCAAAACTTTCAGACCAGGTCTTTTGCTATAACCCATTAACTGATTCTTGGGAAAAGATCCGACCACTTACACAGCCTCGTTCCCAGCTAAAACTTTTGGCCCTTGATGGCTATCTGTATGCTATTGGGGGTGAGTGCCTCTTCACAGTGGAAAAGTATGATCCTCGACTGGACCGTTGGAGCCTAGTAGCACCATTACCTAAGGGTGCATTTGCTGTGGCTCATGAAGCTACAACCTGTAATGGTGAAATTTATGTGTCAGGTGGGACTCTTTTCTATCGTCTTCTAAAATATGATCCTAAAAGGAATGAATGGCAGGAGTGTCCTTATAACAATAGTCGAAGGCGGTCTGCTGGTATGGTGTCTCATAAAGGCTGCATCTACCGTTTTGATGTCAGTCGGGAGCATGGTCTTAGTGTGTTCACCTACAATTCCATGGCCAGGCATTGGAGTGAAGGGGTCAACCTACGTCCTGGCCCAGGACCACCCACCCCTAGTTTACCATTCCGATGCACAGTGATCGGAGGTAACATCTATTGTGTAAATCGTGTTATCACCATGAAAGTACCTTTGCCACCAGAGGGAAGTGGGGGAAATATGTGGAACTGTGAGCCAGAGCTCTCCCACTCTCCAGAGGAGGCTAAGGGGGTCCTTTACCCATTTGTTCTGTATTTGCCTGAAAGCAAGCCAATTCATTAGCAGCCTAGATATGCATTATTATATTTCTCCATTGGCATGTCTTTAAATGTTCATTAATTGGGATGATCAAATGCATACATATAGACCGAGTCCACACAGTACCACAAGTCATGCATGTCACTGTACAGGTACCATGGATAACTAAGTAGGCATCTTTGTACATTAATACCAGCACATAAACCCTTATCAGGATATTATTGCATGTAGTATGGATTTTATTGTGTTTAAAACGAGCCATGTGGTGAGAACTTCATTTGTAGTGCAAATGCAGAAGAAAATATGTCTAAGAAACGCTACTAAATCTTGGTACTTGCATTGAATAAACTATACTAACTCTAACCTTCGTATACTACAATATTCCATACCTATATCATAAGATATGATCATTCACAATTAAGCATGCCTGATTACACCATTGTTGGTATCATACAGAGAGTAAAGTACAGCTGAGACACACAGCATGTATTTTTCTTGCCTGAAATGAACCCCTTCTAATATATTATTTTAGTGCTTGCATTGCTGGACTGGCCAAATCTTGCTGCTTGCAAAGGTTATGCATGCAATTGGTGATATTAAGTTGCAGTTTAGCAGATGCTAATTATATGTGATCACACAATGAACTTTGGCTTCATCTATATGTAAGCCAGGTGGGAATTATCTGGTGCTTGAACCGAGTAGCCAGGTTACACCTACACCAGGACCAATGTCTTTTATTTCATGTTTGTAGATATGTGCATGTAAGTCAATAGCAACTATCTTTCAGTCATGCTTCCAACATCCATACTGCTGCAAGGATTGTTGTTACAGTAGCTTATCTCCGATGGGGTCAAACAGTCATTACAGTTCATCAATTCAAATATACCGTAAGTGTGCTCTTTAGCGTACAATTATATTTTAATGGATGGACTTGATTTTCTGGGGTACTATAAAAAGAGAGATAATGGTAACCCTGTTGCCTGTAAAGGTACAGTGGAAGGATATAGAACATAAATACACATTTGATTTAGAGCTAAACTCTGGGCAAACACACACACAATTATCCAGCCAGTCTTTTGATCAAGGCACCTATGGCAGACACCAGGTCAGCCAGTTCCCAGAGTCTTTCCAAAGACTTTACTGCAGTTAAAGTGGTTGTAAACCCCATTTATGGAATTTGATTAAAGCACATATGTCTATAGTGTTTACTTATCTCTCTCCAAAGCTCTAAGTGCCCTTTTTTTCTGGTGCTTCGTTCCTCTGTTATCAGTGGAACGTCTCACTTCTGACAAGTTCTCAGACACATGAGATAACAGCAGCTAAAAATTTCCTCCAATCATCTCTCACACAGTGTAAGCCCAGTATCTCCACCCACCCCTATGTGCTGCTGAAAGAAGAAGAAAGATTTCTAACACAATGTGCACTTTCCAAAGGGTGTAGAAAGGGTGAGACAGCAGATATACATGTAAAACCTATGTAGGAGGATTTGTTTCATCTCTGTGTATTATCTGAGGCTATTCACTTCATGGGCATAGGAGAGGGTTTACATCCACTTTAAGCAAAACAGCCTTGTCCTGGAACTGCCCCAGTTTGATTGCACAAAGAATGAGTAACAAACAACAAACTGATAAGGTTATCCCTCTGATCTTCCCTCATCTAGCCATGTTTGTGGACATTTCTGTGCAAAAAATTCAGAACTGCTTGATTGGCTTAAAAGTGCCACTCTACATAGGTATGCAGGAGGCTGATATTAATAATGATTCAGGTTTTTGTGCTAGTTCTGAGTACAAATAGATTTTTCTAATTTATACTTATATAATTTTTTTTCCCCGGAGTTCAGCTTTAATGTGAAATATCCCTATAAAAGGCATGCATAAAATGAATACTTAAGAAAAATGTTCTGACCTCCATAGAGGGTAAATTCAGATTCACTTTCAGTTCATCAGGTTCACTTATTATTATATTGAGGATCTAATATTTACATGTTAGGCCACTGGGTGTACATAATGGTTTATTGTAGCATGTTAATTTCTGTGTACAAATTGCTTTTTTTTTTTTGTCCTGGAAAATAAATGCTGCTTAGTGGTACTTTAGTCATATGTGTAGTCATGGAGAGACGTATTTGGGTCTTGTTTGTAAATGCAGTAAGACGGAAGAGCTGGGATGGAAAAGCCCCCACTGCGAAAACAGTTTTACTGGAAAATCAATTATATATTCCATTACAAAGCAATTTAGTTTATGCGTACTTAAAGGGTGCAGAAAATACATCCATGAACACATATATTCCTAACATCACAACTGGATATTCTTTATCAAGGTTATTGGCTAATAAATACTAACATTTTTCTGTTATATTATATTACTACTAGTTTTCTTTTTCATACGTACCATGATATGCTGCTACATGTCCAAAAATGTTAGTGTGGAAACAGTGATAGAAATAACCAGCATATTGTTACATTATGTCACATTCTTTGCCTAAAGTAATCCAAGCTTACACTATTTAGAGGTGCAATTTAAATGACAGCTGCTTTAGAAAAATATGATCAATGCCCTTTGCACAGGAAAATTAGGTTGTTTGGCTATTATTTTGTAAGGGAAATTGAGAAAGGGTTTATGCTGGCAGTACAAATACTGTATATTACATCTTACCAGTCCTTAAATGCAGGGGCTGCATTTGTTTTCTTTTTCCCCAGGCATTTTTGCTTTATTTTCACCTGCTGTTGCTTCCAGTAACATACTTCCTGTCCTAGGGTGACAGTGCTCACCTGTTGTACTATATCTGTAAAGGTGCAGTATTGTCACCCTAGGACAGGAATGCAAAACACCCTCTCCACTCATTTATAGCATATAGCAGGAGTTGGCAATTAATTTTCCCAAAGGGCCACATGTGAAACTTGGATTGTTGTGGAGGGCTGAACTTAATTCTTCTCCATATTCATTTTGGACCTGAGAATGTTCCTAAGACCATAGAAAACAAACACCTGGCACTAGGAATATTAGGTACAACTGCTCATGAAATAGATTGCTTTCAGGCAGGTGGTAAGGAGGGGGGGTAGTAAAAATGTTTTAACACCTCCGGCCACCCACCTGAACTGTAGAATAAAAGCCGGAGGGGGCTGTTGATATGCTGCTACTGCAATGCTTAGCATTGCAACTGCAGCATGTTTAACTTGGGCTGCAGAGTTTGACAAGCGACACGTTTTGTTAACTCACCCTGTTCAATGGGATCGTGCTGTAACTGAGTTATATGCCCAGGATTGTGGAGCGGTAGTGCAGCATTATAGGGTTAAATCAGGCAGAGAGGAGGTGACATAACGCCTCCTTATTGCCTTTCAAATGTCGGCTGAAAAGCTCTGTGACTGGGAGGAAAGAGCCTGAGATTGGGTACAGCAGGGATTTTGGCAGATCCTGACCTGGAGTGAAGAAGAGGTGCACAGCTCCTGGGGTTTGCTGCATGCAGGTGCTAACACAGGAAGAACTTAGCCAGGTAACAGAGTGGCAAGAGAGTTTTCTGTCCTGGGACCAATCCTATTTAATTTATTCATAAACGATCTGGAGGATGGGATAAACAGCTCATTCTCTGTATTTGCGGACGATACTAAGCTAAGCAGGGAAATAACTTCTTTGCGGAATGTGGAAACCTTGCAAGAAGATCAGAACTAATTAATGGGGTGGACAACTACATGGCAAATGAGTTTTAATGTAGAAAAATTTAAATAATGCATTTGGGTGGCAAAAATATGAATGCAATCTACTCACTAGGGGTAGAACCTCAGGTGGAATCTAGGATGGAAAAGGACCTGGGGGTCCTAGTAGATGACAGCTTCATCAATGGCATGCAATACCAAGCTGCTGAAAGCAAAGCAAACAGAATATTGGCATGCATTAAAAAAGGGATTAACTCCGGAGATAAAACTATAATTCTCACACTCTATAAGAATCTGGTCCGGCCTCACCTGGAGTATGCTGTTCAGTTCTGGGCACCAGTCCTCAGGAAGGATGTGCTGGAACTGGAGAGAGAATCCAGAAAAGGGCAACAAAGCTAATAAAGGGACTGGAGGACCTTAGTTATGAGGGTAGGTTATGAGCACTGAACTTTTTCTCTCTGGAAAGGAGACACTTGAGAAGGGATATGATTTAAATGTACAAATACCGTACTGGTGACCCCACAATAGGGATAAAACTTTTCCGCTAAAGGGAATTTAATAAGAAACATGGCCATTCACTAAAACTAGAAGAAAAGAGGTTTAACCCTAAACTGTCTAGAGTGTTTTTTTACTGTAGGAGCGGTTAGGATATGGAATTTTCTTCCACAGGCAGTGGTTTCAGTGGGGTGCATCGATAATTTAAAAAAAACTAAGCACCTGAATGACCACAACATACAGGGATTTACAATGTTTTACTGACATAAAGTCACACACATGGGTTGGACTTGATGGACTTGTGTCTTTTTTCAACCTCGCCTACTGTGTAACTTTGTCAGGATATTACCTAGGCCATGTTTGCAGGTTTTCCTTTATCTTACACAGGTGCTTTAAATCAAGACAATGGCTTGGTATTTTGGACAGCTATTTTATCCAAGAGAAATTCCCCAAAAATGGCTTGTTGGGGGTACTTGAGGACAGGTTTGAGAACCACAGACCTAGGCAATGCTCTTCTGCTAGAACCAAGCCTTCCCGCTGTACTGACCAGCTCCTCAGCCTCTCTCCTTCCAGTCAATGCAGCTGTCCACAAGGACATTTGTTAGCATGCGTCTCTGAGCCTATCAACTTCCTCACTAAGGATCAGAGAGACATGCTGACAATGGAGACATCAAGGGCTGGATAGGGACAACCAAAGGGCTGGATGTGATGTACTATGCAGTATTTTTCTGATTCACTCTTGTGTGGATGAAAAACAGCCTGAAGGTAAAAAGCCCAATAACATTTATTTTAGCCCCCATTTGTACACAATGAATATACATGCAGTTTAATAGAATGAAAAATTCTTCATTTTTTTTTTTTTTATAAATACACCTCTTAGTGTTCAATGCAGCACTCATCTGAATAAGCCTGATCCTTTAGAAATCTGAGTAGGCAATTAGAGTATATCATAGCTTCCAACTGTCCCTGATTTGGAGGGACTGTCCCTGATTCTGAACAAAATCCCTCTGGTCCCTCTTTCCTTATCATTTGTCCCTCATTTTGGTCTGATTTATATAGTCATATATATTTACGCACTTAATATCTTTCAAAAAGTGTTTCCCAGAGCTAAACCTTTCATCCAAATTCGAAATTGCAGCATTTGTAAATTTCAAAGGCCAGTATAAAGGAGTAGTAGTGGTAAAAAAGCACTTGTGGGTTTAACTAATCATTTTTTTTTTTTATAATTCTTCTTTAAGGGGTGGCGTGACAGGGGGTGTGTCCTATGCCTACATACTTTTGCTAATAGGTGTCCCTCGTTCCCAACTCAAAAAGTTGGGAGGTATGATATTTGGTTCCTGTTTTCAAAGGGTAAAAAAAAAACCTGAATGCCTTATTTTGAGAAGGCTCCAGGCTAATGTGCTGCATTAGTACTAGTGAACTTGAGGTGGCTGTACACGCTACACTACACTTTATCCTAATGCATTCTATGCATTAGGATAAAAAAAACCTGTGTGCAGCAGCCCCCCCAATACTTACCTGAGCCCCATCTCAATCCAGCGATATTGCAGAGAGACTCAGCTGTCTGGACTCTCCCTGCATATTGGCTGAGGCAGCAGTAAAGCGCCATTGGCTCCTACTGCTGTCAATCAAAGTCAGTGAGCCAATGAGGAGAGAGAGGGGACAGGGCCGGACTGCGGCTCCATGTCTGAATGCTGCAGTTCAACTTGGGTGGCCCCATAGCAAGCTGGTTGTGTGAGGGCACTCAACAGGAGGGAGGGGCCAGGAGTACCGAAGAGGGACCCAAGAAGTGGAAGATCTGGGCTGCTCTGTGCAAAACCACACTTCACAGAGCAGGTAAGTATGACATGTTTGTTATTTTTAAAGGAGAAAAAAAATAGACTTCGGTATCACTCAAAGAGCCCCCCCCCCCAAATCCACCCAGTACATATTAAATACCCTGTCTGAAGTCCCCTTACTAGTCATATTCAAAGAAGGCCCCCCCAGTTCAGATCTCCCTCCCCATCCCTCTCCGAAGGCCACTTACCAGTCAGATTCAAGGAAGGCTTTGACTAAAGAAAAAGCCCCCCCCAAATTCCCCCAGTACAGATCCCGCCCCAAAGTCCACTTACTAGTCAGATTCAAGGAAGGCTTCCACTAAAAGACAGAGACCTCCCCCACATTCCTGTTCAGATCTCTTTTCTACTCCAAGTCAACTTACCAGTGAGATTCAAGGAAGGTTTCCACTAAAACCTACACCATCCCCAGATCCTCCAAGTACAGATTCCCCTTCCCCCGAAGTCCACTTACAAGTCAGATTAAAGAAAGGCCTTCAATAAGTGCCCCCCCAAGTGCAAATCTCCCCCTGAAGTCTATCATTCAGAGTTAATGAAGCATCTCATTAAAAGAAAGATCCCCCCCCCAAACCCCACCCATTACAGATCTCCATTTTCACCCCTGAAGTCCACTAGTCCACTTAAAGTAATTATAAAGTCTCTTTTTTTTTTTCTTAATAACGAACATGTTATACTTACCTTCTCTGTACAGTGGCTTTGCACAGAGCAGCCTGGATCCTCCTCTTCTCGGTTCCCTCTTGGCTGTTCCTGGCCCCTCCCTCCTGTTGAGTGTCCCCACAGCAAGCATCTTGCTATGGGGGCACCCGATCCAAGCTGCAGCTCCATGTGTCCATTCAGACACGGAGCTGTCATTCGGCCCTGCCCCCCCCTCTCCTGATTGGCTAACTGAATTTGATTGACAGCAATGGGAGCCAATGGCACCACTGCTGTGTTTCAACCATTCAGGAGGGAAAGTCCCAGACGGCTGAGGGACTCATGGACATCGCTGGATAAAGATGGGGCTCAGGTATGTATTAGGGAGTGCTGGGCCGGTTGCTACATACAGAAGGCTTTTTATCTTAATGCATAGAGTGCATTAAGATAAAAAAACCTTCTGCCATTACAACTCCTTTAACAGTCAGATTTAAGGAAGGCTTCCACTATAGGACGGATTGTAACACAAGCTGCAATGCCAGACAGGGCGCCCACACTTGGCACACAGCTGCCTGACACTGCAGCTACCTTCTTTAAGGCTCATCGAATAGGTTTTCGGATTTTAGTAAAGTAGAGATATTTCCTAGACAGTTGTCAGTTCCTGCATCCGGCAGTTCAGCAATGTTTTTACTTGTTACCTGGAGTTGCTTTTTTACATTCTATATTGAGTTTTTTAATTGATTTTTTACACTTTCTTGTATAAGCAACACATAATCTGAAACCACAGAGAGCAGCTTTACATAAAAGTATCAAGTGGCTTATTACATTCTTTTGAAATATAATATTCCATTGATTTATTTACAGGAATTAATTTACATTCAGTTTTTAGCCTTTTAAATACAGGTTTTAGAAAAGAAAGAAAAAAGGAATATACGGTTTGCATCTAGGCAAATCCAAGCCTTGAGAATCTCATGTTCTGCATAAACCATGTGTTCATTCTTGCTGGCTGCAGGCAATCCACAATTCATGTCATTCATAACTTAATGGTTCAGTGACAAACCCTTCCTCCCTCACCATAAAGTGATTAAAGCTTATAAACTGCTGCCAAGGATTTTTTACAACCTGAAACTTTTTGCACAGCTCTGTGTGCACTGTTAAGAAGCTAATGAAAGTCTTTTACTTTAGAATACCAGAAATCTTACTGTTTACCCAGCTTCCCAAATATCTTGATATATGATAGTGTAGTAGTAGACTGTATCTGTTTATATCCAGAATCAAGAATGAAAGGTATACTTAATACCTATTTTCTAGCACAGAGATACTGTACAGTCTAATCTTTTCTGCTGCCTGAATGTTTGCCATAATGAGAGTAAGGAAAGGATATCTATCACCTATCCTCTGTATCACTTATATTGAAGGAGGTAAACTGTCAATGTTGCTATGTAGCGTTGAAGGTAGTGTGAAGGTGTGTGTCTGCAGTCTTGCAGGTATGTACCAGATGGATGACAATTTTGGAGAAACATTCTGCAGCCATGTTTTAGAGGTGTCACTTTTCCAAGTGCAGCAGCCATGACACCTTAACTGGCCGAATCACTGTACATGTACTAGAACAGCTAAGGGAAGAAAAGCATTATCCATAGGGTAATAAAATGTGTCTTTTCAGTGTAACGTGTGCCTGAATTTTAATCTTTGGCCTAGAATTTACACGTTAAACTTAAAGTGCATGCATAGCCAATTTTAGTAGTGTTGAATAGAGTAAGGACGCGTTAAAACCCCTTCCAGGTTTTCTTTTTGCAGTCTTTGTACAATTGGGGACATTTCACTTCCTTACCCAGAGATGTGACAGTTAGTGCAAATCTCCCAATGTAGGGAAAATCCCACTCTTGCACAATTTTCCCCATTGAAAGATTTACATTTTTTTAACCCTATAACACTAGACCCAATATCAACCCCAATGTAACCTGCACTTTATACTGATAAGTCCACCAAAATTATAAATGTAGGGTACTTATCTAGTTTAATGATCTCACACAATACATACTGTATGCATATTTTCAGTTCCTAAAATCATAATTTTGATCTCTCCTGGCATGGTCTCACGTATTATGTGACTGGATGATTTTCTCTGTAAATAAAATTGTAATTGTTTATGGAACAAACCCTTGCAAGCACTGACCAAAGTTTGGCCTGTTTAGTGGAACCCAGATCAAGCATTTGCCCAAGCTTGGTCTGTTTAGTAGGAACCAGAGCACATATCCAACAACTCAGATATAGCGTAAACTCTAAGCGCTGGCTTTGCTATTACTCTGAGAACACTCTTAGTATACCTGCAGTATTTAATGAGTACAACTGTTCTGAAACTATGTAAAAGCTGGTCTGCCATGTAACTATTTTTCAGTTTCATTATGCCCTTCCTACAATCACTATTTAACAGTCCTGTACAGTACTCTATCCTCTTGTCATTCCACTACCATCTATACTATTTCAGAGACTTATAGATGTCAAAGAAAAATTGCCAACCCCTACTGTAGATACAGTGGCTGGAGGTGAACTGAAAACATGTGGTATAGATGTTGCCAAGCTTTGCATGCATGAACAAGGACATGAATAGGACTCATATTTGCACAGCAGAATCAGTTGCTACCCTCTTTTCAAAGAAACCAATCTGTGTGGCTCTATACATATCATTTGCTTTACATTGTCAAAAAAAATTGTTTCTTTTCTTGGCACATCAATGTCTATTGCCATGCGAAAATCCTAAGGTGATATGCTATCAAGAAAGGGTTCCAGAAAACTTTCAGTATTATTATGGCATTATAATTAAAGCACTAAACTCATAAGCTTTAAAAATAATGTAGATCAGAAAGCAGCTATTTATAGCCCAATGGTAGTTTCAAAATAGACTGCAAACCACAGCTCTCTGTGTGAGAAACTGCAACTGGTCAACCTAATTAAAAAATGTAATACATGCACAAAGATGTTTACTGCAATAAGTGCATCATGGGTGTAATACACAGACACCTTCATTATTTCTCCCCATCCCGAGGAGCTACAGACCTGTTATGGGACTGGAGGAAATTCTGAATGGAAAACAATTACAAAACACTCTGTAGATGGGACTTGTAGTTTCTCCCATTTGATGGGCCCCATACCTTGATGACACAACTGTGTGGGTGAAGCCGCACACAACTTGCTAAATTCTAATAATAGAATGCTGATTGAAGATGCACCCTGCCATTTAGGTAAGGGAGGGTGGTTAGGGTTAGGCGGACACTGTGTGTAACCATGCTTCATGTTAGTGGGTGTTGCTTGAACTTATTCCATAAAGTGAATTAAGCCCTTAAGAGCTCATTCACCTAGTCATTCCTGGCCATACACCACCCAGATCTGCTTATTTCTGCAACAAGTATGGCTAGGCATTTCCAATTAACTGTGACTAGGAAGCCTGCACAAATCAATGACAGGCTGCGATTGGATGAGGACAGCGGTAAAGCCTCTCATCTTTTCACTGATTTGTACAGGGGGAATAGCTGCAGCTAGTTAGAAATACCCCGCCAGACCCGGGCAGTGTATGGCAAAAAAACGGCAAAAGAACGGCCATGTGAAAAAACCCTAAAAGAAACCTATACTGAGAGAAATATAAGGACCAGTATTCTTTTATAGTTATTATTAGATATAAGTGCTGTCAAGTCATTGTCAGTTTCTGATAACCACATGGATAGTGGTTTCTCCAAAATGATCTGTCTTCTGTTAAGGTCTTCTGTTTTTCTAATGGCATGTTCATACTTTGTATGACTGTATCTTACTGCCTTCAAAAAGATACCAGGTACCTGGCTTTCTCTGAATTCAATAATTTATGAAACAATGATCCAGAACAAGCATACATACCAAAAATTATCATTTCACATATGTATGGTTGTTGCAGGTCTGTGCCTCGGAGAGTATTAAAGAGTATTAAAGCCATTGGATCAATATCGCAGGTCACAGATTATAAGGAAGTAAAGGATTTTGGAGGACTCCACCTTCCATCTTCTAGGGCTGTTTACATCTGATTGGTGGGTTTGAATATGGTTTTACTTTCCACATGTTCAATTTTGGGTATCATCCCCAATCAGAAACTCCTGTTTCCTTTATTCTGTGAAATCCAATATCTACCCACATATTGATTAGTATTTTTATATGTATGCGTAAGGCTTTAAGGTTTAAGACGTCTTGGTATTGTGGACAAGTGAATGTTGTTTGATGTGCCTATTCAGTTTATTTTTTTAATCGTTGCGTCAAACCACAAAAGAAAGAAAAACAATTTTTGTTTCCGGAAGACATTTAAACTGTAACAGTAGGTCACAGGTTTGCATATCCTTGGCAGAAAGGTAAATATGGAGTCAAACTGGTTTAAGCTGGCTTGTGAACCTGATTGTCCTAAATACTTTATTAGTAAATCTGCAACTTGTGGCATACAGAACTACTTTAAATTCTGAAAACAAAAGGTTATATGTTTGCTTGAGCTGTGGTAAATCAAAAAGGGGGTAGAAAAATAAAATCAAGAAAGGGGAGAATTCAAAAAAAGCATATCATTTATATTTACAGCTATTTTGATTTGGCCTTGACTGCTTGAAGAAAGATGAGTAGTCAGTGTTGGGTGGACCATCAGCCACCAAACAGGTTATGGCCTATTGATTGGGAACATAGCATTATATGCAGTGAAGTCTTTTTTTTTTTTTTTTAAACATGGAGATCTGCATGATCAATAACAATGGCATTAGGGCATGTTATTACATGATAAAGTTGTGAAGTCAAATCTATAAGGGACCAATGAAAACAAAGCTGACATTGTTATGAAGAGCGTAGTACACACTGGAAATGGCATTCAGAGACTGGATTATTTGCCCTTGTTTCTTTAAATCTGCACTCCAAGCAACTAAATACACAACTGAATGATATCAATGTGAACTGTTTACCTAGCAAAAGATTTGTAATTCTTTTCAGTCAGCCTTGTGGTATGCTTCTACCAGAGAACACAACAAGGTCTATGATCTCTCTACAGACCTCAATGCGGCTAAACAGTGCATAAAGATGCAGTGTTTTAGACTGACATTATTGTGCTAAGCAACAGCCTGATTGGGTTGTGTTAAAAAAATCACTAAATTCCAATTTCCCCTTGTTTAGTATGTATGGCTGAATCTGCAGTGTCAGCTATTTTATTCTGACAGCTGCACCCACGACTATCAGAATACCCAAGCAGCGTCTGCATCTCATTGGATGCAGGCTCTGTTCAGCTGGCAATTTAGATAAAAAAAATGGACTTTGGTTGAGCTGGATGGTGCTGATAGGGCCACTCACCTCTTGAATTTGGTTCCATGTATAAGCAGCTTTACAGTGTTGTCTCTCCTGCTCCGACTTTTAGTGCTTGCATGGGGAGGACTACAGGAGGTAAAATGAAACAGGATTTATACTACTTTTATGCCAGTTGTATGTATATGCTTTTAATACATTTTAATGAATAACTTGATTTAACTGATTTTTTTTTATGCTTGGAGTGCAGCTTTAAGGCTAGGTCAGTCAGGGGGTTTCAAAGCACTTTTTAAAAAATTTAGATCACTACATTTAAAATTCATAGCACAGGTAGTGCTTTTGGTAGTTAAAGATTTCTGTTTACGTGGTTTCTAAACTAATATACTTCATTCCACGTCTCACATTAGAATTCCACCCATCCTGGCATCAGGCAGCCTGTATATAAATCAGTGTGAAGCTTCTAAACATGGAAACTATTTTACAGTCCCATGAAAAGCAATGTGTTTGTCAGTCCTCACTACTGTCTATGTACATTACAAACGCTTTACTATGTAAATAATACTTGTATGTCTCAGTGTTTGCTTACAATGTGTCCATTCCTGTTTCATTTCACACTTTTGAAGCTCTTGTTTACAGCCATGTATTTGCAATTGTTTGACAAGGAAACATTTTTTATAATTCAGTGCACATTTTTTAAAAGTAAGGTTTCTGGAAAAAATTTAGTTTAAGAGAACTGGAAACAATTAGCATTTATTTATCTAGAACTGTTTTGGAGTAATTTGGTTTATTGTAGCCATTTTTTGGCATGTTTCTGTATTTCTACTGGTCTGTGAAGCTGCACAATGCTATGCATTTAATAATAGTTCAGCATTTAATATGCATTGTAATTCCTCTTTGTACTTGCTTTTCACTTATTAACCTCCTTAAAAATATGTGATTTTTAATAGCTAATTTTCAAGTGTATGAATTTACAAATGCTAATGATTCTTAATTGAGCTTTTGTATTGGACAGCTAAGCTGTTACAGTAGTTTCACCTTTGCACATATTACTTATTTTATCTTCTGAGAACTACAAAGCTCAGTATTGCTTTACTACGTGATTTACAGTAAATATGTACACTCATTTTAGTCGTGGACCATCCTTTCAGCTTTTTTCTCCGTATGTTGAATCTCATGCAGTTCTGATAAATGTTATAAGATAACGCATTGTATTATAAGACAAACTTGTAATATTAAAATAACAGTGTTCTAAAGAAACTCTCTGGTGTGCTTATTTTTCATTATTTGACAGGTAAATAAACAGAAATGGGGCATTTTCATACCTGGGATCTTTTGTAAGCGTGTGGTTGTGTGTGTTCCCAGATATGTATTTCATCTGTGTACTTCATTGCCTAGAGTTCAAGTTTAAAGTGGCACACAATATGATACACATAAAACAAAAGGCACCATTGTGGTAATATATATATATACACACACACACACTATATTGTTAAAAGTTTTGTGACGCCTGTCTTTACACACAAATTAACTTTAATGGCATCCCAGTCTTAGTCCGTAGGGTTCAGTATTGAGTTGGCTCACCTTTTGCAGCTACGACAGCTTCAACTCTTCTGGGAAGGCTGTCCATAAGGTTTAGGAGTGTGTCTATGGGAATGTTTGACCATTCTTCCAAAAGTGCTTTTGTGAGGTCAGGCATTGATGTTGGACGAGAAGGCCTGGCTCGCAGTCTCCGCTCAAATTCATCCCAAAGATGTTCTATCGGGTTGAGGTCACTCATCCATGTCTTTATGAACCTTGCTTTGTGCACTTGTGTGCAGGCATGTTGGAACAGGAAGGGCCCATCCCCAAATTGTTCCCACAAAGTTGGGAGCATGAAATTGTACAAAATGTCTCGGTATGCTGACGCC
Organism: Aquarana catesbeiana; assembly: GCF_042186555.1. Classification (NCBI taxonomy): domain Eukaryota; kingdom Metazoa; phylum Chordata; class Amphibia; order Anura; family Ranidae; genus Aquarana; species Aquarana catesbeiana. The sequence continues at coordinate 279,802,625 of NC_133327.1, forward strand.
TTAAGAGTTCCCTTAACTGGAACTAAGAGGCCAAGCCCAACCCCTGAAAACAACCCCACACCATAATCCCCCTCCAACAAATGATTTGGACCAGTGCACAAAGCAAGGTCCATAAAGACGTGGATAAGCGAGTTTGGGGTGGGGGAACTTGACTGGCCTGCACAGAGTCCTGACCTCAACCCGATAGAACACCTTTGGGGATGAATTGGAGCAGAGACTGTGAGCCAAGCCTTTTCATCCAACATCGGTGCCTGACCTCATAAATGCGCTTTTGGAAGAATGGTCAAACATTCCCATAGACACACTCCTAAACCTTGTGGACAGCCTTCCCAGAAGAGTTGAAGCTCTAATAGCTGCAAATGGTGGGCCAACTCAATATTGAACCCTACAGACTAAGACTGGGATACCCTTCATGTGTGTGTAAAAGCAGATGTCCCAATACTTTTGACAATATAATATATATAGGCAATACATAATATAGTATGACATGCTGTAACAACATGTCCAACAAATTACGTGTCTAGGGAATTTAAAATCCTGTACCTTCAGGGTTCAAGAAATTAGATATGTTTTCCTTGCAGGACCTCTTTATTATGAAGTTCATATTTACCTATAAAAGGAGAACTACAAGTTCAAAAGCAACTTCAGTAAGCAAGCAGCATTGCTCAGTAACCTGCCTATGTTATCCATCAAACATTGGCCCAGTGTCAATAAAAAACTTACAAACTTCTTTTCTGACACTATGTTTTGTATAAACCCATTTATCCATTGCATATCGCTTGTTTTACAGTGCATAAAGGACATTCACAATGCTATCCCCAAATTTTAAATCTATTCATGAAAATTATAACTAAAGGCATAACTTGTATTTTAGTTTTGGATAGAATGGAGAAGGATTAGAACACCTATCCATTTTTTGTTCTTTGTGCCCACATTAGGGAGATTCATGCTCCCTATTTGTCATGTTCACCATCATGAAAAGGAAAAGTGAAAAAAAAATTCAAAATTTTGGATTCTTACCAGAAAAGACATAGATGGGAAATCTGGGGACGCTAGTGCTGATGACAACCAGGGATTCCCTCATTTTATAGGGATTTCATCTCACTTCCTGTTTTGTCTATGGGACAGGAAGTGAAAATAAATATTCTAATTGGACACAGATGGCAACAAAAACATACAATGGTTATAACTCTTATGCAGCGTACACACGAGCGGACTTTTCGACGGACTAGGTCCGACAGTCTTTCCGATGGACTTTGCAGCCCACATCCACCGGACTTTCAAACAAACGGACTTGGACACACGCGATCATACCAAAGTCCGACGGATTCGTACGTGATGACGTACGACCAGACTAAAATAAGGTAGTTGATAGCCAGTACCCAATAGCTGCCCTAGCGTCGGTTTTAGTCCATCGGACTAGCATACAGACGAGCAGATTTTTCGACCGGATTTGAAAAATGTTTTATTTCTAGGTCCGTCTGACTTTTGGGAAAAAAAAGTCCGCTGGAGCCCACACGCGATCGAATTGTCCGACGGAGTCCGGTCCACCTGACCAAGTCTGCCGGAAAGTCCGCTCGTGCGTACGCGGCATTATTTACTCTATCCAAGATTAAAAGGAAAGTTTTCCTATAGTTCTACTTTAAAGACCTTCTGACATCAGCATCCATCTCTTTCATTGTCACATCCACTAGCCCCAATAAAAGTCTTTATGGAGCAACTGACAGGCTAGACTAGGTTCTGGAAGTCATCTTAAACTGGAATTTTGAAGTTAGTAGGTATTGAGATTAATCCAGTTTGCACTCTTTATTCATCTTCTTCACTCCACCAGTTTCAATTTGTGGGCTTCTTCTCTGCTAGCTGTTGAAGTTGATATGTTGCAGCAGAGCTTGACCATTAAGTAAAATGTCATGCTAAACACATGGGTTAAACTGTTTTATTCAGTTAATTTTGCAACTTTTAGAAAGTATCTAATAATAAAATTGCACAATAAACAGATTGTTGTAAACGTGATTCTCGGCTTTATCTTTGAACACAATTAATCTCTTCAATCTGGTATGAGTATTTGAGACTTTCCACTTTTTGGGGGGGCTTAGTCAGTCGAGAGTGCAGCTCTTTAAGTGGCCACTATTCCTCTTCATGTTATCAATGAAACAGTGATGTGTTTTAAAATACAAACTAATGAAAAGTCCATATTTGATACACTGCCAATCTACGCAGTTCAATGAGGACCTTCTAACATGGAAAACATCTGTGGCAAAATTGTGTTAAATGCACAAGGCTGGTGTGAAGGTAGATCAAGTCGTACACTAAATCCACACAAAACAAAATGAGTCATAAAATCTATGGAAAAAGAACAATAGCAGAAAAGCATTGGTTTTGCATTTGGAAGCAGATACACAAAGCAGATGGTGTAATTATCTGATTATTCTTTTTAGCGAAGTGGTGATTAGTCTTTTTTGTAGTTGTTTTGGTAATACAATAATTTTATGTGACTAATGCAGAGCTAGATATTGCAGCAGTATGATGTTGAGTCTACCGCCAAAAATATGCCATATACTTCAATTATATACAAAAGGCCTTTACTAAGAATGTGTCAGTGTTCATTTCAAACATCCCGTCATTTTTTAAAATTCTCCTACATAATTGGATGATTGAGATAAGACAAGCTCCCCTCATACCACATCTCTTTATCTTCATGTATACAGTATGTGACTATTTGATCTGGTTATTCTCAATAGAATAACTAAGTTTGAGGAACTGTTAGGGCAAGCTCACTCCATGTCCATTGAGCTGTGTTTTTCTATACACCACAGCATGTCTATGCCAAGAACAGAGCACATAGACAACAATTGTTTTCTATGTGCTTGTTTTCTGTGTCCACACCATACAGATACGGCAGTGAGCAGAAACACTCAGCTCAATAGACATGGTGTTAACAAGCCCTTATACTGAATAAGCACAATAAAATTCAAATTTACAAAATCCCTCTGTTTTTTTAGCAGAATTCTCTAGGCACAATCACTCATATTTGGTTTCACTGCCCTTTTGTAATAGATTTCTAGAGTCATTAGAATTGAATTATTTGAAACACGCTAAATACACATAGGGGATAATATTTTAGGCTTTGTTCTACTGAAGCTTATTAAGACAACCCCCCTGATCATATCCTGATGGCACCCCATGGACTACTTTGACTGCAAAGTAGGACTAAAAAAAATCTACTCTTTCAGTTATAGAAATCAAAGTAATTGATAGCACAATAAAAAATACTTTCATCTTAGCAGCAGCCTATTTTCTTTTGCCAGGAAAGGATTCAATAATGGATGAAGTACGTTTTCTTGTAACAAATAACATGGTATTTTGACATGGGGTGTTCTTTATGATTTGGCCTCAGCTTTACAAATCATCTTTGACATGGAGCCAGCTGTGGTCATGTTCTGTACAAAGGACTCAATGTGTAACCTGCATAGGTAGATTGGAATATTTCCTGAAAATGAGACACTGGACTTGTTCCAAAGTTTGATACAAACTATCCACAAAACTAACTTAGTGTAACAGTTTGCCACAAGATTCCTAAGCTGCTTGTGGTAAAAGAGGATCCAAATATATGTCACTAAAGGAACATTTTTTATGTGTGTCCAGTGTTGTAAATGTGGATATGAAGAATTGAATTGAATACATTTAGCTGGAATTCCAAAACCCAAATTTACAGTCAAACTCTGCTAAAATAGGTTAGTGATTGAAATTAGCATTTTATGTCTGTCCAGATCATTGTCCACGATCAGTAGTATTGTGGTAGTGGGGATTTGTACCCAGGGCAGTCTTTAGGGCAGGGCAAAAGGTGGCAGCTGCCGAGGACCCTGGCATTGTTGTGGGGCCCAAAGCAGCTGCCCCATGCTTTCCAACTATCCCAGTTTAAATCCCCTTGTTCCTTAAGGTTTTAGTCCCATTCTGTGTCCTGATATCTCAGTGTGAAGTTCTGTTACTAATGTTGCCCAGCTCTGCCCTATTGTGTACAGATGACTCTCCTGCAGACCCTGTGTTTACATATAAATAACCTGCATTGATATGTAAATAGAAGTGGCATTCATATGTAAATAGTGGCGGACAGGCAGCGTTCATATGTAAATAGAGGCAGTATTCATATGTATATCATGCCCCCCTGAGGTCATATCCACCATCACCTATACTGAATGCTGCCCACTGGGAGATAAAGGGGCATGCTTGAAAGTCCTGCCTGCAATTGTGATCATTAAGCCTAACATCAGCCTGTGTTGCAAAGGTAAGCAAATTGGTGGTGGTGAAGGGGGGGGGTAGTGTGGGGTGTGCAGAGGTAGGCAGAGAAGGAATTACAGATTGGGGTGCACATTTGAGCATGGAGGGGATGTATGGAGGTAAGGAAGGTGGGTGCAAAGATGAGCAGAGGAGGCAGGTAGAGTTAAAGGGGTGGAGGGCTGGAGTGGAGAGAATGGGGGAGGTTTGGGGTGCAGAGGTTAGCGTGGGTTTTAGGATGCACAGGTGTACTGACAGGGTGGATAAAGATGTAGGTCACGTGTAGGGCAGCCCATTCATTTAAATGGGCTGCTCTATGCACTACAAATGCGGAAGAAAGTCCCAAACCCTTTTTCAAAATCACACGGTGCCAGGGCACATGTCAGCAGATGCGTGAGGGTGTCATTAACAATTAATGGCACTATATTATATCTGATAAAGGGCAGCATGTTTCTGTGTCGTCAGGAAAGTGATTTTGCATACGTTCCTGACACAGTCAAATGTGAATGCAAGCTAAATGTCTCAGTTACATTGGTGGTCAGTGTAAATCTTCTCATTACATTGGTTCTTGGTGTAGAATCCTTTCATTCACACTAGGGACCAGTGTGAATGTCCACCTTACATTGGTGGTCAGTGTAAATCCCTACTTACATTGGTGGTTACTGTGAAAGCTACTATTACATTAGTGGTCAGTGTAAACCCCTATTACATTAGTGGTCAGTGTAAACCCCTATTACATTGGTGGCCAGTGTTGAAACTCCTTTTTATATTGGTAATCGGTAAAAAAAAATCACCATTGCCATTGATCACACCCTCCCCCCAGCACTGCCACTGATCCCAGGAGTCCTAGGATCCCTAGGAGTTTTATGTCTATTAATGGGTCCACTCACCTCCAAAGTCCATGGTGTGCAGGCAGTGAGGAGATAATGTGCTGTAACCTCTAGCAACTAATCAGTAAACAGTAATGATGTGCAGTAACCTCTAGCAACCAATCAGTGAGCAATATTGATGTATGTTAATCTCTAGCAACCAATCAACAAGCAGAAATCATGTGCTGTAACTTCAAGCAACTAATCAGTGAGCCATAATGTATGCTGTAACCTCTAGCAACCAGTCAGTGAGTGGTAATGATGCACTGTAACCTCTGGCAACCAATCAAAATGGCTGCCGGATCTGATTTAGTAAATGGATTTTGTGTCTAGCTGCTATTTATTGTATGTCTCAGAGCAGGTGGAGAGTGAAACTGCATGGAGGAGGAGGGCAAAAAAAATTTTGCCCAGGATCCAATCAATATTAAAGACGGCCCTGTTTGTACCAACTCAGCAAGCTAAATCAAATTATGGACCTAAAATGAGCACAGAATGTATAGTACAGAATTAAACCTGACCTATATCATAGTATAAAAGTGCAAGGGAGGATTATGAACTGTCATTCTTGGAATGCTCAACATGATTCAGATAATGGTAGGTTTGCAGGTTAAAGCTGTCCCAAAGACTTTATGATTGAGTACGTGGACCAATGAAATTATGTGTACTGCTTACCCAGAAGGGGCTGCTGAGAATATACCCAGGTCTCCCTTGCTAGTACAAAAGCTGCCTGCCACAGACACAGTTCTATGTACACCAACAACACGGGCTCAGTCTAGGGGATGTCTTTTCGGAATTGTTTGCTAAATAACTTGATTAGGAGAGGGTTTCAAAAATAAGAATACTCCAAACGAAAGCAAAAATAACAGGAGGACAGATTCTCACTAATCTTCCCTAAGCAGCCTTTCCTGAGGTAACAGGGGATATCCAGTATATCTAGGACTCTATAAGAGCAGTCCCAGTCTATATAGCATCTTCTGGCCCTTAGTTCCCTTCTAACACCTGCATACTCAAGAATCCACAGCAAAATCTTTACTCAAAGTCCCAGGAGTTGTCTGCCACACAGCATCCACAGGTATTGGAGACAAAAGATCCTTCTGCAGACCGGGACTCCAGGATGATGCCCCTAGCAAATAAACCTTTAGCAACTTCTCCAGGCCCGCAGCACAGAACCTGCTGAGGCCCAGACTGCAATTTCTTGTCTCACTAGCTATCCCCCAGGGGCAGCAGCCCCAGGAGAACTGGAATCCCCCCTGGAGAGAAAAGACCACTCGGGAAAGTCCTTCTCAAACAATTATCACCTCCCCAGCCACCTTCCTGATGCCTCCTTCAAGGCATTGGCTGGGGCATGATAAATATTTCTACTGGTCATTTGACTCTTCCTGCCATATATTCTGGTAACTTCTTCCAGAAGAAGGTGGGAGGAATAGAACACCCAGCTAGGAAACCCTGACTAGACAAAAACAATTACTGCTCCACTTATTACAGTGAAGCCAAAAACTAAATTTAGCCTAACAGCCTAACTAAGGGAGGGCGCTACATCTAAATACGGTAGATTTCGATTTTGGAAGATTGGTTTCTGTAGTTACTTTTTTTGTCTTTAAGTATGTACTTTGCTTTTGAGTTAACAATGTTTGAAAGTATTAATTGCATACAGTGTATTGTGTATACACATAATGAAAATGTTTTACTGCTTATTTGGTTTTTGCTTTGGATGGTGGTCAATGCAGGTATTTAATACTTTTTTTTATCAGAAGGATCGTTGTATAGGTACTATTTAGAGCCATACATATTTCCTGCACTGAGATACTGACACAAATGTAACTTTATTGTGTAAATCCCATTGGCAGTGTTCCTAGCTGTGTTTTCTTAAATGTCTGACACATGCTATCATGTATAGGACACTGTGCAGGGGGCAACGGGAGGGGACTTACTATAATTGAAGCAGAGGGTTTAATTAAAAGTATTCTTTCTGTTTCAGACTTAATCAGTTGGGCATTCAGTATATGATACTTGTTACTATGCCACTTTCTAAACAGAAAACGATTACATGGAGCAAAAGCAGAAACAGAAGCAGAACAAAAATATATGAGAATGACCTTGAAAGTTAATGTATTACAGGACATGAATTGTAGAGCATATCAAATAGGTTTTAAGTTGCACAAGGGAGATTTTCTGCTTGAAGAAATGAGGGTGCAGATCAGACACTTTTCAAAAGTGTAGGAGGTTACGGATAGGCAAGAGAAATACTAAACACCTGCATGGAATTAGTAAAAATCATGTAGTGGCCTTTTCGTACCTGTAATTAGAATACTTTTTTTAAGATGTATTGTTCAAGGCTGAGGAATAATATTTCTTACTGTATATAACTATATGCATTATACAGAAAGAGAATTTAGTAGGAAAGAAGCTGCTTGCTGCAGTATGAGAGAGACACTGAGGACAGACAGTATCCTAGTCAAGATTTAACTCTACAGATGAAGGGTGAATAAGACTATCTATACTAGCAAAGACACATCCAGACACATGACAGGGAGTAGGCACAAAGTGGAAGGAAGATCAGGAACATGACACTATGGATTTTATTTATTAAAGGCAAATACACTGTTCACTAAGCAGGGAAAGGTGCACTATGCAAGGGTGCTTAGTGAATGTGGTGAAATTCCACTTTGCAAAGAATACCCAATAGTGTGTAAGGGAGAAAAAAGCCTTTTTTTCTTGCACACAATTGGGTGATGGAAGTCAGTAGAACTTCACCTCATTCACTAAGCTCTGCCCTTGCAAAGTGTAACTTCCCTTGCAAATTGAACAGTTTATTTGCCTTTAATAAATCAACCCAACAAATGTTTCTGTTCAGAGCCCCATTGTTGTCTAGAACAAGTGTCAGGAAAGGTCATCCAGCTCCCAGGGCAAAGAGGCCAAACTGTGCCCCCTTCATTATGTGTGTACAGTAAACTGCTGTGCCCAGGGCAGTCTCCCCTCCGGCCCACCCCTTGTCCCAGCCCTGTCTACAACCACAACTGTCAAAGAGAAAAGTAAATTGGGGGCATCGTGTATGGTAACAAATAAAGTGTTTGAACCTCTACAAGAAAAATGACAGCAGGAATTTAATTGACTGCTATGCTCAATACATTCAATATCATTTTTCTTTTCTTAGTCCTAGTAATGTACTCTATTCCAGAAAGATGTAAAAGATAGGTATACCATATGTCATGGACATAAGGGGCATTACTGGGAAACTGTCATTAATATAATGTTAGGTTAGAACGTCTAACAGTGGAGGCCCGTCCATAGGGGCACACATCCCCCCATCCATGCGTCCAGTCCCCTGATCTACATGCAGGGTACCAAATTGTTTGCTGCCCCCCCCCCAAAAAAACACCAGCCACCATTGACGTCTAATAATATTGTTAAAATTAATGATAAATTATATTTGCACAAGTAAAAAGTATTAGTTTTGTAAATCATTGTTGTTTGTTAATCTAATCTTGTAATTCTTGCCCCCCCCTCCCCCCTTTCATCCCCCCTTTTTCCTTCCCTTTCTCCCTCACTTTCTCCCCTTTCTTCCCTTTCCCCTTTACTTATCATACCCCTCCATTCTCCTTGTCCCTCTTCTTCTAGCTCTGACCCAATCCATGGAAATGTTTGGTTCTTGGTTTCCACATTTCCATAAGCTGTTTCTTAGACCAATGACGGAACTGTTTTGGATTAATGATTGCATGATTCCTGTGACCATTTTATCTGTGGTGGATTTTTTTTGTTGTTTGACCCCTTGATGTGGTTTTTGTCTATCTTTACTTGTTCATGCTAACAAACCTGTATAATAAACCCAACTGTTAAAATCTTGCACTTCTCATTGTCTCCCAGCTTCCTGTACCTGGGTGTCTCATAGACTTCTTTTAGTCTGATTCAGAGACAGTGGAAATCATGTCATATACAGATCTGGAAGTTTTCATGTTCTATTTAAAGAGGTTTTTTAGATAAAAATTTAAATGGGCTGTAATTTACACACTCAGTGTCCCAACCATGTATCTAGTGCATGCTTGAATGCAAAGCTAATGTGATAAGGGGGACATGGAAATGTAGATATCACTGACTAGAGGATGGTTAACAGTGAGTTAACATGGGACATGGAGATAGAAATTTAGCAGGAGAAAAGAGTAAGCTGCTGGTTCTGTATATGCACTGTACACAGTTCCAAAGAACTATTAGTGGCATTAAATATTATGTTTTAAAGTGTCTCTCAGATGTTCTCTGTATTTGGTAGTCATTTGTTAGTCGTTTGTAAAATCTCAGTTAATGTAGCTCGGATGACATTAGCAGCCATCTAAGCTGTCATTTGTTATCAGATTGGGAAGAGCTCACATGTACATGATGTACCTGAAGACACTGCTGGCCAAGGCTTCTTCAAAAAAATAGCTATCAGACAAGTTTGAAAATCTTGTACTATTTCAGCTGTATGACATTTTTATGTAGTTATTTTAGGACAGTGCAAATATATGTGAAGAGCTTTAGACTGGTAAATAAAGGGTAATGCTGAACAGGTCAAAACTGAATCAGAATTTTATTAGTTACATGACTGAGAGCGATACAAGCAAACATCATAGCCCACTAGTTATATTTCCATTCTAATTATGGAGTCTGAATAAACGCAGTTTTATAGTTTTATACACTACAGTTTTATATATTTTCAGATACTGAAAAACAACCTCATTGTATATTGATTGGAAACTTCCTATAAGCATACAGAAGTATATATTGAGCTGGTGGTATCCTTAAATATTAAAGTAAACTGGGTAAACAAATTTGCTACCAGGTAGTAACCTCCTATCAACTTTTTTTTTTAACCTGTACACTAACTGAGGTGCATGCGCAGTACATCGTACTGTCCCAGCATCTATCAGATGCTGGTAATGCATCTGGTTTCCAAGTTAATTTAAGTCCAGCATGCATGCACAGGAGTTATATCATCAGCGCCTGGGCAGAGCAAGAAGGCGGCTAAACCGGAAGAAGAGGAAGATTACATGGCACCGACATTGATGAAGTGAATGCGGGGAGCTTGGACCTCACACTGTTGGAGGAGGGCACATTCAAAGGTAAGTGCATTATAATGTTGAAGTTTGGTGTGCACATTATTTCAAATGTTGCCCATCGCCACTACCACCATTCATTTCTACTTGAAAAATCATGAATATCTACTCCATGGACAATATTTGTTTACATGCGTCCAGCAGAATAACATAGCTTAAACACAGTCACATTCTGTAATAAAAAATTCCCAAGAAAAAAGAACTTAGACTCATATATGGAATAAACAAATGACATAGATACAATTCCTGGGAGTGTCTAATCTGTGCTAACCCTGCTCCTCTGCTCTTCCCCTCTCTGCTACATACATTTTTTGTAGCAGTCTGGACAGTAGTGAAAGGGAATACTATAGAGCAGCCTTTATCCCAGAGAAACCCTTAAAATAATTTGCAGGTCCCAGGCAACACCTGCTAAAATTAGTCCATCAGCATTCATTGGGGATATGCCCTTTATATTGGTGATCAGTGAGAAGAATGCCCCACTTATAATGGTGGTAAAAATACCATCCTTACATTGATGCCACTGACTCTGTCAAGAGGTGTTGGACCTGAAACTATGCAGACACCATCATTTGGGAAGTCAATTACCAGTTTACGCATGGCCTATAGCAAAATGATGGCCAGGCAGGACTTTTGTCGATCCAGGTGGATGCCCCCCTCAGCTACTAAGTATGTCAGCTTGGAATGCTTTATATTGTCTTTAACCACTTGCCGCCCGCCATATAGCAATATGATGTCGGCAAAGTGGTTGCGATATCCTGACTGGATGTCATATGACGTCGCCAGGATATCAAGCTGCTGCGCGCCCCCAGGGGCGCACATCATGGCGATCGTTGTTGTGGTGTGTCAGTCAGACACACCGCAACTTCGATCTAGATAAAGAATAGGTAGGGAAATGCCAATCAATGCCCAGGCAGCTGCCAATCAGTGCACATCCCCAATGCCTGCCAGTGCCATCAGTGATGCCAATCAATGCCAACTATCAGTGCCGCATATCGTTGACCATCAGTGCCATGTATCAGTGCCCAGCAGTGCCACCCATCAGTGCCCAGCAGTGCCACCAATCAGTGCCACCCATAAGTACCCATCAGTGTAGCCTATCAGTGCCCATCAGTGTAGCCTATCAGTGCCCACCAGTGCCCACCAGTGCCACCCATGAGTGCCCATCAGTGCTGCATATCAGTGACACCCATCAGTGCCACCTACCAGTGCCCATCAGTGCCGCCTGTCAGTGCCACCTATCAGTGCCCATCATCAGTGCTTATCAGTGCCACCTCATTGGTGCCACCTCATCGGTGCTGCCTTATCAGTGCCCATCAGTGCAGCTTATCAGTGCCCATCAGTGAAGGAGAAAACTTACTTATTTACAAAACTTTATAACTAAAAAAGAAATAAAACTTCAAAATTTTTTAGTCTTTTTTTATTTGTTTAGCAAAAAATATAAAAACTGTAGAGGTGATCAAATACCACCAAAAGAAAGCTCTATTTATGGGAACAAAATGATAAAAGTTTAGTTTGGGTACAGTGTAGCATGACCGAACAATTGTCATTTAAAAAGTGACAGCACTGAAAGCTGAAAATTGGCCTTGGCAGGAAGGTGCGAAAGTGCCCTGTATTGAAATGGTTAAATGACCAAAAAAGCTAAAAGCCCAGCTATGTTTTTATATTGCTTTTGAAAGATGCTCCTCTACCAAAGCGGATTTTAAAGCTCAATAAATACACTCTATTGTAGAAAAAAAAAAGTATTGGGACAATTGCCTTTACATGTGCATAAACTTCCCAGCTTCCCAGTCTTATGCCCCGTACACACGATTGAACTTTCCGACAACATAACCGTAGATTTTTGTTTGAAGGATGTTGGCTCCAACTTGTCTTGCATACACACGGTCACACAAATGTTGGCCAACAATTAGGAATGTAGTGACTTACAAGATGTATGCAATGTCTCCATTACGATTGCTAGCTTTACAAGACCGAGCGCTTCTGGCTCGTACTTTATTCCGAGCATGTGTGGACTTTTGTCCGACGGACTTGTGTACACACGATCGGAAAGTCCGACAACAAACATTTGTTGGTAGAAAATTTGAGAACCTGCTAGCCAACATTTGTTGGCGGAAAGTCCGACAACAGATGTTCGATGGAGCATACACACGGTCGGACTTTCCGCCAACAAGCTCACATCCAACATTTGTTGGCGGAAAATCAGATTGTGTGTACGCAGGATTAATCTGTAGGCTTAAATATTGAGTTGACCCACCATTTGCAGCTATAACAGCTTCAACTCTTCTGGGAAGGCTGTCCACAAGGTTTAGGAGTGTGCCCATGGGAATGTTTGACCATTCTTCCAGAAGCGTATTTGTGAGGTCAGGTACTGATATGGACGAGAAGGCCTGGCTTGCAGTCTCCTCACTAATTCATCCCAAAGGTGTTCTATCGGGTTGAGGTCAACTTCCTCCACCCAAAACTCACTCATCCATGTCTTTATGGACCTTTTGTGCACTGGTCCAAATCATTTGGTGGAGGGGGGTTATGGTGTGGGGTTGTTCTTCATGGGTTGGGCTTGGCCCCTTAGTTCCAGGGAAGGGAACTCTTAAGGTGTCAGCATACCAAGACATTTTGGACAATTTCATGCTCCCAATTTTGTGGGAACAGTTTGGGGATGGCCCTTCCTGTTCCAACATGACTGTGCAACAGTGCACAAAGCAAGGTCCATAAAGACATGAAAGAGCGAGATTGGGTTGGGTTGACTGGCCTGCACAGCAGAGTCCTGACCTCAACCCAACACCTTTGGGATGAATTAGAGTGGAGACTGCGAGCCAGGCCTTCTCGTCCAATGCCAGTGCCTGACCTCACAAATACGCTTCTGGAAGAATGGCCAAACATTTCCATAGACACACTCCTAAACCTTGTGGACAGCCTTCCCAGAAGAGTTGAAGCTTTTATAGCTGCAAAGGGTGGGCCAACTCAATATTGAACCCTACGGACTAAGACTGGGATGCCAATATAGTGTATCAATAATGGTCAAAACAGATTTCAACAAAACAGAAAATAAGGATTTCATGTAACGGTTGATCAAAACGAAAAGGAAGGAGCATTTCAAAGGTTAAATGATTCAATTTGAAGGTGTCTCAAAAAAATAGGGACAGTCTACAATTATGTGTCAATAACAAACACAATCTTCCAGCTCTGTTTATAACCCATAGCTAGACATCAACACATTAGATGACCTACATGCAGAATTACACCTGTCATTCTGTGTCAGGTAATAATGTACTGGATAAATCATGCCACATTACATTTAGCAGGGAGAGTGAAAATAACCAGGAAAATACCTTATGGGGGTATTTATATATTTTAGGAAAATACTGATAGCTGTTTTACCAATTTACGAAGCTTATGTGCAATTTCTAAAGTAATTTTGCTAGGTTTTACCAAAAGTGAACATAATGCAGGAAAAGTCAGTACAGCATAGACTTTTACCTTTTCTTCTAAAAAACATGCCAAAAATCTATGCCATTCTACACTTAGAGAAATTCACCTTTGATTTTGTTTCATTTCATCAGATTTTCCTTTTTTCATAAGTCTGTTTTCTTGTTACCATTTTACATTTTACTTTGCAACTTTTAGTGGCAGTCTTTTGAAGCAAAACCTTCATACCAGTGAATAAAAATCTAAATTGTGTCTGTTCACATTAAATGGCATTATACCTAAATGTGTTTGTGATAAGCCCTGGAAAATAAATAAGGAAATTTAAATATTTTATCTGTATTACATTACAGCTTTTTTTACATGAGTAATACTTCATTGCTTTGTAGGACAGCTTTATTGTTCGTTATTTATTGTTTTTTTTTTTATATATAAGATACAGTATCTCACAAAAGTGAGTACACCCCTCGCATTTTTGTAAATATTTTATTATATCTTTTCATGTGACAACACTAAAGAAATTACACTTTGCTACAATGTAAAGTGGTGAGTGTACAGCTTGTATAACAGTGTACATTTGCTGTCCCCTCAAAATAACTCAACACACAGCCATTAATGTTTAAACCGCTGGCAACAAAAGTGAGTACACCCCTAAGTGAAAATGTCCAAATTGGGCCCAAAGTGTCAATATTTTGTGTGGCCACCATTATTTTCTAGCACTGCCTTAACCTTCTTGGGCATAGACTTCACCAGAGCTTCACAGGTTGCCACTGGAGTCCTCTTCCACTCCTCCAATATAGAAAACCAGTCTGGTTACATTCTTCAACTTTCCCATTAATTATTAACAACAAAAAAGGCAATGGAAATCAGCTCACAAACCATTTGCATAATCTGTGTGTCTTCACAATTGTGATATGTAAATAGGTCAGTTGATCATCAATGGACTAATAGCCACCTTTAAAACTGGTAGTAAGAAGCCCATATTACTTTGTTAATAACAGCTGCTTGAAAGAAAGGTTTACCTAATATCTAATACCTTATCTAAGCTAGCATTTCTCAACCTTTTCTTCATGGCATTCTTAAAAAATATGCAAGATTTTAAGGCACCCCAGTCTCAAACATAAAAAAGGGAAAATGTTACTTATCAATGGGAACCCTTAACCTGGGACAATGCATACAGCTGCCTTGACTAAATTAAATTGAAATTAGAGCCCCCCTTCATGGCAGACTCACCTCTTCACAGAGAAAGGCCCCAATCACATCAGTTTTCCTTATACGTAAAAGCCCTCATCACATCAGAGTCATCACATCAGAGTCATCCCTATACTTCAGAGGCCTCTACACATGAGTACCCCCATCACAATAGAGTCTGACTATCACATCAGAGCCTCACCCCCCCCTTAACGTCAGAGTTAACACTTCTCATCAGAGGCCCCCATGAAATCAGAGTTCCCTTATACATGAGAACCCCCCCATGACAACGGAATCCCCCATTACATCAAAGCTTCCCTATCACATCAGAGTCCCCTATCACATCAGAGCCCCACAATCAGAAACTCCCCTATTACAGAACCTTTCCTTCCAATCACTTTACATTAGAGCCCTACCTTTTAACTCCTACAGCATGGCAGAGGGTGGTGGTGGAGCAGGTTGAAAGGGGGCAGGGTTTTGTCTTCTCCTGAATGTTGGGAACAGTCCTGCATGCCTCTTGCCCTGGATCAGAGTGATGGCTGCCATCTTGCCATTGTGCGGGCAAAATGGCAGCCATCACCATAGCAAAATATGACACCATGCATACTGGCCCTAGAGAATCATTGGTCACTATGGTGCTGGCAGCCAGACGGTTGGCCAGCATCATCACAAATCATAAAGCTGATACATGACAAACTGTGTTCCATGCTTAATAAAAATAAAAAAATGCCCCCACTCTGCGCTCAAAAAGTGAAAGCTAACACATTCAAAACACTGAAAAATTGCAGCTGCATATAAAAACACTTGATCCAAAGTAAATATACAGTATAAGGCTATCCCTTATTTTTACAGTGCTATATAACCAAATCAAATACAGTATGTGAAACATCTGTCATTCTGTGTACGTTTACTCAAAAACCAAAACAAAATAACATAAAAAAATTGTATGTAAAAAAAAATATGAATCCCCCATTGTTCACACACTAAAATATATCATAGGGTCAATATAAATAATAAGTGTCCATTTAATACAACAAAGTGTCCATTTAGCATAAACAAAGTCCACATCTAGGAATGCCCAAAATTGGAGTAAATTGGGCTCAAACAGCATGAAATCCCAAATGGATGGATAGATTGATTGAAGCCATACCACATCTCCCCATTCAACCTTCACTTCAGGTCTCTTCCAATGTCACCTCATTACCAAGCATACATGAACTTCCCAAAAGATATTAAAACCTCACAGCCTAAAAACATCAAAAGCTTCCTCATTTTATTAAAATTTGCACTCACATAAAACCAACCAACATTCAGAATACAGATAGCAGTGCAGCAGATTTCTCCTCTCTTGGCAGCTGTCAGCAAGTGCATGTATACAATGTAAGCGGCCACTCTCACACTCCTGGCTGCCACTGATCCACACTGCTCATCTCCTCTGGCACACTACAGATAGGAATACCATAACCCTAACACGTTTCATCAGTATACAACTTTCTCAAAGGGCCTAATATAAAACTAGGGTCAAACAGTGGATGCCACCCAGATCCCACGCAAATAGTATAAATAGATTGCTAACTCTTAGAGGGCCTTTATACATCTGCACACTCTGCAAAGTTATTATGTTCACCTCTGACCCCTCCCCGCACACCAGTTGTTTACCTCTTTATTACATCAGCAACCTGCTCCAGTGTTTAACCCCTGATAAGGAGTCCTCTTTAGTGTACCTGGGCCTTTGCAGTGAGCGTCCACATATCCGTAGACTTAAATAGGGCTCTATGCCAAAAGTCCACAGTACAGGTATGCAATTGTAGGCAGGGGCCAAGAGAACAAGAACACTTTGGCTTCTCAGGTACTATTGCCAATACTATTCCAAATGTGAACCCCAACTCCCAAAGGGGGTCGATTTATCAAAAATGTATGTCCTTTTAAGACAAAGTATAAGTGCCATCATCTTCTGCCCCTCCTATGGAAGATTTGGAGGCTTACTTTACAAATTTTCCAGTTATGGGGGACAGCACAAATTAAAGGGAGTCCAGTCCAATGGTTTCTTTTTTATAATGAGTAACAAGAGAAAGTCAGACATCTTTAGTATAACTGCTGTCCAACACAGAACAAGATCAGCCACATATTTCCATTCATAATACAGGTGATATTTCCTACTTGCCCTGTCACAGGGGTGCCTCACAACTACTGTCTCCCTGGCAGAGCCCAAAGGGAAGGAAGTGGATGTTCAGGGTAATCCCCCGCTGGGGAAAGCCTTCTTTCCAAGTTGCCTGCATCGGACACAGAGAACGCCCGCAAGCTTCCCACAAGGGTCAACTTTCCTCTTCCTACTCTGAAGCCGAACTTCTCCCACGCCCCCTTTACAGATCCATATATACCTTTCCTCTAGGGCAATGATGGCAAACCTTGGCACCCCAGATGTTTTGGAACTACATTTCCCATGATGCTTATGCACTCTGCAGTGTAGTTGGGTATCATGGGAAATATAGTTCCAAAACAACTGGGGCACCAAGGTTCATCATCGCTGCTGTAGGGAAATGGGAACTCTTTAGTGGTCACATAAGGAATTGCAACAGGGACACTTAACCCCTTCTTACACATCCCCATTCAAAATTATGCAGACTTAAATGAGGCTGGCCAGCACTGAAAAGAATTTCATTGCAGAGGCAGTAGACAATGTAGCAGGTCACAGCTGTGATACAGAGGTGAGTAAGCAGCTAGGGCAGTGATGGCGAACTCTGGCACCCCAGATGTTTTGGAACAACATTTCCCATGATGCTCAACTACACTGCAGAGTGCATGAGCATCATGGGAAATATAGTTCTAAAACATCTGGGGTGCCAAAGTTTGCCAGTCACTGAGCTAGGGTGTGGTTGGTTAGTGCAGTTTAGCCCAGGAGAGTAAGGGGGGTGGTTGTTTCTGTAAGTTTTATTAAAGCTAAAACTGTACTTTAAACACTGGTGACTGACGATGGTCGAGATGGTCTATAATGCACCACTATATATTCCTTTAACATTGGTGGTCAGTGGCAGTATCACTTGCTTGCAGTCATAAGTTAAAAATAAAAATGACACATACTACCTCAACAGTTTACACTATGTTAAATGTTACATGTTATACATGGATTCATTTATTTAGTTTATTTGCCCTATTTCTGTTTTTCTTGTTCTCATTCCTTCATGTGCTCTAGCAGTATCTTGGGTGGATGTGATGATAATTTTTTATTTGACAATATAATTGAAGCAAGTTCTAATATGAAGTGAATTTCTTATAAAACAGTTTTCAGACAAATTTCTGCACCATATACGGTTACTAGGTGTAACTATTGGTGTTGGTATATACCAGTGATGGCGAACCTTGGCACCCCAGATGTTTTGGAAATGTAGTTCCAAAACATCTGGGGTGCCAAAGTTCGCCATTACTGGTATATACACTTGTTGCCAATACATAGCTGTTCCCTACCCATTTACTGTATACTATGAGGCAATAGAATAGACAGAAAAAAACAGTTTCCCAGGAAACTACATAACAGACAGTGTGAAATTCATGAAGCAATATTCAAGAACAAAAGGAAGATGTATTGCATAATTACCAATGATTTTTTTTGTATCTAAACTGACTATTTTGTGACTCATTTTCATGGTGAATCCTCCCACTAGCAGTTCCAGGAAGTCAGTACATTACACAATTGATATATTATAAATGTTGCTAGGTACTTTTTGTAAAATGTATCCATCACAACAGCATTGTAAAGATATTTACTGGATTTTTTTGTCCTCACTGGCAACACATTGAAAAAAATGTGCTAGAAAATGAGATGATTTTCAACAAATGTTTTCAGACTCAAAAACGAGTGAGAGTTAAATCAATTGTTAACTAGTGCTCTGAGCTGCAGTTGAATTGAAATCAATGTATCACATAAGTTCCTGCCAACAAGCAGTAATATTGTTTGTTAACAATCGATTCAAATAATTTAGGTAGCTGTAGCCTATCGCTAGGACTCCATAGACAATTTGTTTTTGTCTATGATCATGATCTCCGTTCCCAGTGGATGCCTGTTAAGGGGAAATATGTCGGGTGGAGCATGAGCCTGCTTTTCTTACCTGCTTGAATTTATGGATCCAAATCCATAAAATCCAAAACGAGGCTGGTCCTTAAGTGGAGGCTGGTCCTTAATTAAAAAATAGAAAAAGTGTTTACATATATATATATATATATATATATATATATATATATATATATATATATATATATATATATACATATATACATATACACACACATATACATATATATATATATACAGTGGGGACGAAAAGTATTCAGACTCCCTTAAATGTTTCACTCTTTTTTATATTGCAGCCATTTGCTAAAATCATCAGATTTATTAAAAAAGAAAAACTGAAATATCACATGGTCCTAAGCATTCAAACCCTTTGCTGTGACACTCATATATTTAACTCAGGTGCTGTCCATTTCTTCTGATCATCCTTGAGATGGTTCTACACCTTCATTTGAGTCCAGCTGTGTTTGATTATACTGATTGAACTTGATTAGGAAAGCCACACACCTGTCTATATAAGACCTTACAGCTCACAGTGCATGTCAGAGCAAATGAGAATCATGAGGTCAAAGGAACTGTCTGAAGAGCTCAGAGACAGAATTGTGGCAAGGCACAGATCTGGCCAAGGTTACAAAAAAATTTCTGCTGCACTTGAGGTTCCTAAGAGCACAGTGGCCTCCATAATCCTTAAATGGAAGACGTTTAGGACGACTAGAACCCTTCCTAGAGCTGGCCATCCGGCCAAACTGAGCTATCGGGGGAGAAGAGCCTTAGTGAGAGAGGTAAAGTAGAACCCAAAGATCACTGTGGCTGAGCTCCAGAGATGCAGTCGGGAGATGGGAGAAAGTTGTAGAAAGTCATCCATCACTGCAGCCCTCCACCAGTCGGGGCTTTATGGCAGAGTGGCCCGACAGAAGCCTCTCCTCAGTGCAAAACACATGAAAGCCTGCATGGAGTTTGCTAAAAAAACACCTTAAGGACTCCAAGATGGTGAGAAATAAGATTCTCTGGTCTGATGAGACCAAGATAGAACTTTTTGGCCTTAATTCTAAGCGGTATGTGTGGAGAAAATCAGGCACTGCTCATCACCTGTCCAATACAGTCCCAAGAGTGAAGCACGGTGGTGGCAGCATCATGCTGTGGGGGTGTTTTTCATCTGCAGGGACAGGACGACTGGTTGCAATCGAGGGAAAAATGAATGCGGCCAAGTACAGGGATATCCTGGATGAAAACCTTCTCCAGAGTGTTCAGGACCTCAGACTGGGCCGAAGGTTTACCTTCCAACAAAACAATGACCCTAAGCACACAGTTAAAATAACGAAGGAGTGGCTTCACAACAATCCTGTGACTGTTCTTGAATGGCCCAGCCAGAGCCCTGACTTAAACCCAATTGAGCATCTCTGGAGAGACCTAAAAATGGCTGTCCACCAACGTTTACTATCCAACCTGACAGAACTGGAGAGGATCTGCAAAGAGGAATGGCAGAGGAACCCCGAATCCAGGTGTGAAAAACTTGTTGCATCTTTCCCAAAAAGACTCATGGCTGTATTAGATCAAAAGGGTGCTTCTACTAAATACTGAGCAAAGGGTGTGACTACTTAGGACCATGTGATATTTCAGTTTTTCTTTTTTAATAAATCTGCAAAAATGTCAACAATTCTGTGTTTTTCTGTCAATATGGAGTGCTGTGTGTACATTAATGAGGAAAAAAAATTAACTTAAATGATTTTAGCAAATGGCTGCAATATAACAAAGAGCGAAAAATGTAATGGGGTCTGAATACTTTCCGTCCCCACTATATACACTATATATATATATATATATATATATATATATATATATATATATATATATATGTGTTTATATGTATATGATCAGATTCTCATTATTATCATTAAGATAAAACATACTTTGAGAACATTAACAATTGTCATATTTTTACTGAAATTCATCATTAGTCTATTGAAATCATCATTTTAGTCTAAAAGTAATTTATCGTCTTAAAAAAAAAAAAGGGGGGGGGAAAGGGGGTATGTATAAATACATTATATGAATAAAAATGTATAAGAATAAGATATATGTATAAAAAAATAAAATGAATAAAATGTGGTCGGTCAAAGAATATGCAGTTAATGAAATAATTAACATCTAAAAAAGGGACTAAGAGTGTTTCAACCATAAATATAGAGAACAATATACTACTTAGCAATATATTAATAATTCATATCCTAGTACCTATCTTAAGTTCCTCGTTTAACCCCTCAGGTGTCATACTACTTAAGGAAAATATCCAAAAAGATACTCGTTTACATAAATGGGCATATCTTTCACCTTCGGGGATGGACATGGATATGGACTCGATGCCAAATAGTTCCAAGCCTTCAGTGCTGCCCCAATGTTTGTGTTTTTCAAATGGTGTGGGACACTGTGCTTCTCAATTTTCTTCTCTATAAGTCTACGGTGTTCACCAAAACATGTCCACATGGCACGCACCGTCCTACCTACATAAAAGAACCCACATTGGCACCTCAGTCCATATACGACAAACTGAGTGCTACAACAAATGAACTGTTTAATGCAATAAGTATGTCCATCTTTACCACAAAAAGACTTTTTACCATGTGAGATAAATCTACAGGCTTTACACTTGATACCTTTACACTTGTAACATCCTGTGATATTAAAAAATGGGGGGATATTTGCCATCCTGAGACTGCTTTTCTTTATGAAGCCTGGGGGCAATAAGGCTTTTGACGTTTGTTGCACGTCGAAAGACCATCTGGGGTTTACTTGGGAGGACTCTCCCAAGTGCTTTATCTTGCCCCAGGATTGGCCAATGTTTTTGAATCACTTTTTTAATGGCCCAATGTTGGTCATTGAATCTTGTAATGAAGAGGGTGCCATACTGAGCTTTGACAAGTATAGCATATCCCTAATGGTAGTAGCTTCTCTGTATTGGTCAATTGCCCTCTGGATGTGTTGGGGTTTGTATCCTTTTTCTAGAAATTTTGTGGTTAATATAATGGCCTGATCCTCATAATCCTTAATATTGCTGCAGTTTCTGCGTAACCGGCAAAACTGACTGTTGTGTATGCTCTCTTTCCATTTTGGATGATGGCAACTCTTTTGATGGAGATAAGAGTTGCCAGCTGTTTCTTTGAAATGGGTTTTAGATGTGATGTTACCATCAACATCACTACCCAGTTCAAGGTCCAAAAAGACCAAAACATTTGGGTCCACTACATGAGTAAAGTGAATGCCAAACTTAGTGGTGTTACACTAGGAGACAAATTGGTCCACAGTATCAAGAGGCCCATCCCAAATGATAATAACATCATCTATATACCTCCCATAGTATACCAGATGTTTGGCGAAGGGATTCTAGGACAAAATATGGGATTTCTCCCAATGCCCCATAAACAGGTTGGCATAGCAGGGTGCAAAATGTGCACCCATAGCAGTGCCAGATACCTGTCTATAGAACTGACCCTGGAAAGAAAATTAATTCTTCTCCAGGAGGAATCAAGTACATTGACAAATGAACTTGGATTGAATGGGATTAATATGATCTGATTCTGATAGAAAGTATTCAACTGCCGTAGTCCACCGTCATGGGGAATTGACGTGTAGAGTGAACTCATGTCCAAGGATAACCACAGATATCCTGGCTCCCACTTGTAATGTTGTAGGGTATCCAGGACATGTGCAGAATCCTTAATATAAGCAGGGAGAGAAGTGACAAGTGGTTGGAGAAAAGCATCCACATACTGAGACACCCAACTGGTAATTCCATCTATACTTGCCACTATGGGTCTACCTGGTGAGCATAATGGGTCCTTGTGGACCTTCGGGATGTGGTAGAAATAACGTGTCTTAAAGTAATTGGCCAGGAAAAATTGTTTCTCTGATTTTTGTATTATATCTTGGATAAAAGCTTGGTTCATCAATTCTATTAGTTCCAATTTATACCCAGGGAGAGGACCATGTTGGAGTACTTCGTACCTAGCTTTGTCTGATAGAAGTCTGTATCCTTCTTTCAAGTACACCACCTTATCCTGAAAAATACCTCCTCCTTTGTCCGCTATGTAGATAACTATATCATGATTCACTTCAAAAGCAAGTAAGGCCTCTTTTTCCCACATCGAAAGATTATGCATGTTTACCTTCCCCTGTGGTGACTCACATAGTTTTCGAAAGTCAGCATACACCATAGCATAAAAGGTTTTAATAAATTCATTTTTAATATGATGTGGATAAAACGTGGACTTTGGATGGAATGTGGAATGTATCATCCCATTAAAGAAGGGTGTACAGTGGGGACGGAAAGTATTCAGACCCCCTTACATTTTTCACTCTTTGTTATATTGCAGCCATTTGCTAAAATCATTTAAGTTCATTTTTTTCCTCATTAATGTACACACAGCACCCCATATTGACAGAAAAACACAGAATTGTTGACATTTTTGCAGATTTATTAAAAAAGAAAAACTGAAATATCACATGGTAACTAAGTATTCATACCCTTTGCTGTGACACTCATATATTTAACTCAGGTGCTGTCCATTTCTTCTGATCATCCTTAAGATGGTTCTACACCTTCATTTGAGTCCAGCTGTGTTTGATTATACTGATTGGACTTCATTAGGAAAGGCACACACCTGTCTATATAGGACCTTACAGCTCACAGTGCATGTCAGAGCAAATGAGAATCATGAGGTCAAAGGAACTGCCTGAAGAGCTCAGAGACAGAATTGTGGCAAGGCACAGATCTGACCAAGGTTACAAAAAAATGTCTGCTGCACTTAAGGTTCCTAAGAGCACAGTGGCCTCCATAATCCTTAAATGGAAGACGTTTGGGATGACCAGAACCCTTCCTAGAGCTGGCCGTCCGGCCAAACTGAGCTATCAGGGGAGAAGAGCCTTAGTGAGAGAGGTAAAGAAGAACCCAAAGATCACTGTGGCCGAGCTCCAGAGGTGCAGTCGGGAGATGGGAGAAAGTTGTAGAAAGTCAACCATCACTGCAGCCCTCCACCAGTCAGGGCTTTATGGCAGAGTGGCCCGACGGAAGCCTCTCCTCAGTGCAAGACTCATGAAAGCCCGCATGGAGTTTGCTAAAAAACACGTGAAGGACTCCAAGATGGTGAGAAATAAGATTCTCTGGTCTGATGAGACCAAGATAGAACTTTTTGGCCCTTATTCTAAGCGGTATGTGTGGAGAAAACCAGGCACTGCTCATCAACTGTCCAATACAGTCCCAACAGTGAAGCATGGTGGTGGCAGCAGCATGCTGTGGGGGGAGTTTTTCAGCTGCAGGGACAGGACGACTAGTTGCAATTGAGGGAAAGATGAATGCGGCCAAGTACAGGGATATCCTGGACGAAAACCTTCTCCAGAGTGCTCAGGACCTCAGGCTGGGCCGAAGGTGTACCTTCCAACAAGACAATGACCCTAAGCACACAGCTAAAATAACGAAGGAGTGGCTTCACAACAACTCTGTGACTGTTCTTGAATGGCCCAGCCAGAGCCCTAACTTAAACCCAATTGAGCATCTCTGGAGAGACCTAAAAATGCCTGTCCACCAAAGTTTACCATCCAACTTAACAGAACTGGAGAGGATCTGCAAGGAGGAATGGCAGAGGATCCCCAAATTCAGGTGTGAAAAACTTGTTGCATCTTTCCCAAAAAGATTCATGGCTGTATTAGATCAAAAGGGTGCTTCTACTAAATACTGGCAGTGCCAGATACCTGTCTATAGAACTGACCCTGGAAAAAAAATTTATTCCTCTCCAGGAGGAATCAAGTACATTGACAAATGAACTCTGATTGAATGGGATTAATATGATCTGATTCTGATAGAAAGTATTCAAATGCCCGTAGTCCACCGTCATGGGGCATTGTCGTGTAGAGCGAACTCATGTCCAAGGATAACCACAGATATCCTGGCTCCCACTTGTAGTGTTGTAGGGTATCCAGGACATGTGCAGAATCCTTAATATAATATATTATATAATAACATGACGTTTGGGATGACCAGAACCCTTCCTAGAGCTGGCCGTCCGGCCAAACTGAGCTATCTGACGGAGAAGAGCCTTGGTGAGAGAGGTAAAGAAGAACCCAGAGATCACTGTGGCTGAGCTCCAGAGATGCAGTCGGGAGATGGGAGAAAGTTGTAGAAAGTCAACCATCACTGCAGCCCTCCACCAGTCGGGGCTTTATGGCAGAGTGGCTCAATGGAAGCCTCTCCTCAGTGCAAGACACATGAAAGCCCGCATGGAGTTTGCTAAAAAACACGTGAAGGACTCCAAGATGGTGAGAAATAAGATTCTCTGGTCAGATGAGACCAAGATAGAACTTTTTGGCCCTTATTCTAAGCGTATGTGTGGAGAAAACCAGGCACTGCTCATCACCTGTCCAATACAGTCCCAACAGTGAAGCATGGTGGTGGCAGCAGCATGCGGTGGGGGTGTTTTTCAGCTGCAGGGACAGGACGTGTCAGGTAAGTACTTACCGAGGCCGAGATGCCGAGAGCGATTCGCCCTTGCGACTAAGCGCACTCCGCCCCCTGGAGGTGGAACAGGGAGCGGATGGCACGAAGAGGCACAGGCTACCAGCAGGTTGGATGGGACCTGCGTAATACTCCTTGAAGGGTCCTGGTAAATGTGCAGAGACTGGCAATTCAGAAGGTCTGAAACAGGCTAACGATAAAACACAAGGTTAGCAGGCAGATCCGGGATACAGGCAGAGGTTCAGGCACAGGAGAAAGCAGGTAAGTCCAGGTCACAAGCAGAATATCAGGCACAGGAGATAGTAGGCAAATCCGGGTCACAAGCAAAGGTTTAGGCACAGGAGATAGCAAGCAAATCTGGGTCACAAGCAAGGGGGTCAAACACTGAAGACAAGGCAGAATCCGTATAAACAAGCCGTAGGTTGGGTCCAGGAGAAGGGCAGAGTAGTCAGGGACGATCCGGGTCAAGCAGTGATTCAGTAGGCAGGAAACAACTCAGACAGGAAGCTGAAGACAAACCAGCAACCTGTCTGAGCACCTGAGTGTCACGTTGAGCGTGTGCTAATACGAACGTGCGCACGTCGTGCCACTGGGTTCTACTGCGCATGCGTTCATTCCGGAAGCCCATTCGGCCGATACGGCTGGGTTGATTATTTCTCTGACAGGACAACTAGTTGCAATCGAGGGAAAGATGAATGCGGCCAAGTACAGGGATATCCTGGAAGAAAACCTTCTCCAGAGTGCTCAGGACCTCAGACTGGGCCGAAGGTTTACCTTCCAACAAGACAATGACCCTAAGCACATAGCTAAAATAAAGAATGGCCCAGCCAGAGCCCTAACTTAAACCGAATTGAGCATCTCTGGAGAGACCTAAAAATGGCTGTCCACCAACGTTTACCATCCAACCTGACAGAACTGGAGAGGATCTGCAAGGAGGAATGGCAGAGGTTCCCCAAATCCAGGTGTGAAAAACTTGTTGCATCTTTCCCCAAAAGACTCATGGCTGTATTAGATCAAAAGGGTGCTTCGACTAAATACTGAGCAAAGGGTATGAATACTTAGGACCATGTGATATTTCAGTTTTTCTTTTTTTGATAAATCTGCAAAAATGTCAACAATTCTGTGTTTTTCTGTCAATATGGGGTGCTGTGTGTACATTAATGAGGAAAAAATGAACTTAAATGATTTTAGCAAATGGCTGCAATATAACAAAGAGTGAAAAATTTAAGGGGGTCTGAATACTTTCCGTCCTCACTCTAGATATGGGAATTTCCGCTTCCGACCCTCCCACCCTCCCAGAATAATTCTTTTAGAATGTTAATTGCCTCTTTATCAATTTCATTCATGCTTAGATCATTGTGCTACTTGATGATACAGTATTTGTATTCTCACCAGTTTTTAAACTATAATAGTGCTTTACTGTGATGTCACAAATATACAGTTGCAAAAAAAAGTATGTGACAATAGACAATCACAGTCTGCTTAAACTAATAACACACAAAGAATTAAATGTTACCATGTTTTTATTGAACACACCATGTAAACATTCACAGTGCAGGTGGAAAAAGTATGTGAACCCCTAGACTAATAAGATCTCCAAGAGCTAATTGGAGTGAGGTGTCAGCCAACTGGAGTCCAATCAATGAGATGAGATTGGAGGTGTTGGTTACAGCTGCCCTGCCCTATAAAAAACACACACCAGTTCTGGGTTTGCTTTTCACAAGAAGCATTGCCTGATGTGAATGATGCCTCACACAAAAGAAGACCTACGATTAAGAATTTTTGACTTGCATAAAGCTGGAAAGGGTTATAAAAGTATCTCCAAAAGCCTTGCTGTTCATCAGTCCATGGTAAGACAAATTGTCTATAAATGGAGAAAGTTCAGCACTGCTGCTACTCTCCCTAGGAGTGTGCGTCCTGTAAAGATTACTGCAAGAGCACAGCGCAGACTGCTCAATGAGGTGAAGAATCCTAGGAGTGTCAGTTAAAGACTTACAAAAGTCTCTGGCATATGCTAACATCCCTGTTAGCGAATCTATGATACGTAAAACACTAAACAAGAATGGTTTTCATGGGAGGATACCACAGAGGAAGCCACTGCTGTCCAAAAAAACCATTGCTGCACATTTACAGTTTGCACAAGAGCACCTGGATGTTCCACAGCAGTACTGGCAAAATATTCTGTGGACAGATGAAACCAAAGTTGAGTTGTTTGGAAGAAACACACAACACTATGTGTGGAGAAAAAGAGGTACAGCACACCAACATCAAAACCTCATCCCAACTGTGAAGTATGGTGGGTGGGGGCATCATGGTTTGGGGCTGCTTTGCTGCGTCAGGGCCTGGACGGATTGCTATCATCGAAGGAAAATGAATTCCCAAGTTTATCAAGACATTTTGCAGGAGAACTTAAGGCCATCTGTCCACCAGCTGAAGCTCAACAGAAGATGGGTGTTGCAACAGGACAACGACCCAAAGCATAGAAGTAAATCAACAACAGAATGGCTTAAACAGAAGAAAATACGCCTCCTGGAGTGGCCCAGTCAGAGTCCTGACCTCAACACGATTGAGATGCTGTTGCATGACCTCAAGAAAGCGATTCACACCAGACATCCCAAGAATATTGCTGAACTGAAACATTTCTGTAAAGAGGAATGGTCAAGAATTACTCCTGACCATTGTGCATGTCTGATATGCAACTACAGGAAACGTTTGGTTGAAGTTATTGCTGCCAAAGGAGTTTCAACCAGTTATTGAATCCAAGGGCTCATATACTTTTTCCACCTGCACTGTGAATGTTTACATGGTGTGTTCAATAAAAACATGGTAACATTTAATTCTTTGTGTGTTATTAGTTTAGGCAGACTGTGACTGTCTATTGTTGTAACTTAGATGAAGATCAGATCACATTTTATGACCAATTTGTGCAGAAATCCATATCATTCCAAAAGGGTTCACATACTTTTTATTGCAACTGTACCTATGTAGATCTCTAAACAGTTCATATTAGGTTAGCATTACTGCTTGGGGCAAAGTTTAAACCTTTCTGTAGAAGACTAGACTCACTGTCTGCCAATAGGTGTGATGATAGATTAAAAATCTTCACAGTGGACCTCAAATTTCTATCTTTCCCCTCTTTGATATCCTTGTTTCTTCTTCCTCCGACCCCTCCTCTAGTAACAAGGTAACAAGGCATTAAGCAGAAGCAAGGTCAGATGGGAAGCAGGGATCAGGGACCAGTAATCAGGAATATAACAGAGTCCAAAGGCAGGGTCAAGGAAAGCCAAGTTCAGCAACAGGTATCAAGCAAGGTATAACAGAATTCAGGATATCAGGACACAGCTGAAGATCAGTCAGCACTGCTCAGGAATCAGGGCACCCTTTAAATAGGCACCAATTTGGGTTAGGGGCGCGCTCCTGTGCGTGAACACAGTCGCACATGCGCATTGGTGCATTTGGGAATGTACTGTTGCCCGTGAGTGTGCGCATGCGCACGTGTGCACGCCGGGCACATTCTAACAGTTCTCTCACATAAATAGTCCCTTATCCCAAGAGCTTGCATACTATTGATGTTAGGCTAACTTGTCTGTAATTCCCAGGGATGTATTTTGGCCCTTTTTTAAATATTGTTGCTACATTGGCTTTTCTCCAATCAGCTGGTACCATTCCAGTCAGTAGACTGTCAGTAACAATTAAGAACAATGGTCTGGCAATTACTTGACTGAGTTCCCTAAGGACCCTCGGGTTCAAGCCATCTGGTCCCGATGACTTATTGATTTTAAGTTTTCCAAGTCTATTTCTAATTCTGTCCTCTTTTAGCCATGAGGGTGCTTCCTGTGATATGTCATGAGGATAAAAACTGCAGTTTTGGTTACCAAAGCCCCCGATTCCCTCGTGAAGACTGAGGAGAAGAATAAATTCAATACCTTCACCATCTCACCATCCTTTGTAACCAGATTCCCTTCCTTATTCTTTATGGGGCCAATATGGTCTATACTCCCTCTTTTACTGTTTATATACTTAAAGAATTTCTTGGGATTTTTTTTGCTCTCCTCCGCTATGTGTCTTTCGTGTTCTATCTTAGCCGATCTAATTGCACCCTTACATTTCTTCTTACATTCTTTGTAAAGTCTGAATGCTGTTGATGATCCCTCAGCCTTGTATTTTTTGAAGGCTTTCTCCTTTGCTTTTATATGCATTTTTACATTGTAGTTAAGCCATCTATGACTTTTGTTTGCTCTTTTAAATGTATTTCCCAATGGGATACACTGGCTAATGTCCTTATTTAATATGCTTTTAAAGCAAACCCATCTCTCCTCCGTGTTCTTTGTTCCTAAGATTTTATCCCAATTTATATCTTCTAGCAAGGTTCATAGTTTAGGGAAGTTGGCTCTTTTGAAATTTAGTGTCTTTGTATTACCTTATGTTTCCAATTTGTGTGATTTACACTGAAGCTAATTGACCTGTGATCGCTGTTTTCTAAATTGCCCCTTATTTCCACATCCGTGATCAGGTCTGTATTGTTGATAATCAGTAGGTTTTGTAAAGCTTTGTTTCTATTTGGTGCATCTACCATCTGAACCATGAAATTGTTCTGCAAGACATTTAGGAACTGGCGAGCCTTAGACAAATGCACGGTTCCTTCTGCCCAGTCTATGTCTGGATAATGAAAATCCCCCATTATGATGACACCTCCCATCCTTGCCGCTAATCCAAATTGTGATAGGAGGTCCGTCTCCCCCTCCTCCCTCAGGTTAGGGGGCCCATAGCATACTCCCAGTATTACTTTCCCCTTAGTTTCATCCATTTGGACCTTTACCCATAAGGATTCCACCTCTTTCCTAGTTTCCCTAGCGATGTCATCTCTCACATTCACTTGTACATTATTCTTGATATACAGGCATTCCCTTCCCCCTTTTTCACCCTCTCTATACCTGCGATAAAGGGAATACCCTTGACCGTTTGCCAGCCAATCATGAGAGCTGTTAAACCAAGTCTCTGAAATTTACACAAAATCTAAATCCTCCTCGTACAACAGTATTTCTAGTTCCCCCATCTTGTCCGCCAGGCTCCTGGCTAGGGATGAGCTCCTGGCTGTTCGATCGTTCGTCGAATTGCGAATGATATGGGCCGTTCGCGCCAAATTCGTGTGGCGCGTCACGGCCCATAATTCACTGCGGCATCGCAGTGCATTGCTTGCTGATGATTGGCCAAGCATGCACTATGACCCGCATGCTTGGCCAATCACAGCGCCGCCTTAACAGAGAGCCGTAATTGGCCAAAGCCAAGGAGGCTTTGGCCAATTATGGCTCAGGGGATTTAGTACACGCCCCACACTATATAAGGCCGCCTGCACGGCGGCCCTGTGCAGTGTGTTCCGGTGTGCTGAGAAATAGAGAGAGAGAGAGACAGTGTCATTTCATTTGAGTTAGCTAGATTAGGCAGGACAGTCAGTCAGTTAGCTGCACTTAAAGTGTATTGTCTATATATATGCATCCCAGGTGTTGCATATATATATATATATATATACACTGTATTCAGTTTAGCTAGATCTGTTCCTGTTATCTTCTAGACTATTTACATTTAGTGCAGTGCGTCCTGCTCACAGTGTTCAGCTAGATCCGTTCCTGTTATCTTCTTACTGACAGGCAGGCTTGTCTTGTTACAGTATTTTGAAGAAAATTACTGGTGTTCTTTTGATCCTATTAGTACCACAGTCAGGCAGCTAGACTATTTACATTTAGTGCAGTGCGTCCTGCTCACAGTGTTCAGCTAGATCAGTTCCTGTTATCTTCTTACTGACAGGCAGGCTTGTCTTGTTACAGTATTTTGAAGAAAATTACTGGTGTTCTTTTGATCCTATTAGTACCACAGTCAGGCAGCTAGACTATTTACATTTAGTGCAGAGCGTCCTGCTCACAGTGTTCTACTAAACCTACAAGTTAGTGGGGTGCGTCCTGCTCACAGTGTTCAGCTAGATCCGTTTCTGTTATCTTCTTACTGACAGGCAGGCTTGTCTTGTTACAGTAAATACAGCCACCTGAAGAAAATTGCTGGTGTTCTTTTGATCCTATTAGTACCACAGTCAGGCAGCTAGACTATTTACAGTTAGTGCAGTGCGTCCTGCTCACAGTGTTCTGCTAAACCTACAAGTTAGTGGGGTGCGTCCTGCTCACAGTGTTCAGCTAAACCTACAAGTTAGTGGGGTGCGTCCACCTCACAGTGTTCAGCTAAACCTACAAGCTAGTGGGGTGCGTCCTGCTCACAGTGTTCAGCTAGATCCGTTTCTGTTATCTTCTTACTGACAGGCAGGCTTGTCTTGTTACAGTAAATACAGCTACCTGAAGAAAATTGCTGGTGTTCTTTTGATCCTATTAGTACCACAGTCAGGCAGCTAGACTATTTACAGTTAGTGCAGTGCATCCTTCTCACAGTGTTCTGCTAAACCTACAAGTTAGTGGGGTGCGTCCTGCTCACAGTGTTCAGCTAAACCTACAAGTTAGTGGGGTGCGTCCACCTCACAGTGTTCAGCTAAACCTACAAGCTAGTGGGGTGCGTCCTGCTCACAGTGTTCAGCTAGATCCGTTTGTTATCTTCTTACTGACAGGCAGGCTTGTCTTGTTACAGTAAATACAGCTACCTGAAGAAAATTGCTGGTGTTCTTTTGATCCTATTAGTACCACAGTCAGGCAGCTAGACTATTTACAGTTAGTGCAGTGCGTCCTGCTCACAGTGTTCTGCTAAACCTACAAGTTAGTGGGGTGCGTCCTGCTCACAGTGTTCAGCTAAACCTACAAGTTAGTGGGGTGCGTCCACCACACAGTGTTCAGCTAAACCTACAAGCTAGTGGGGTGCGTCCTGCTCACAGTGTTCAGCTAGATCCGTTTCTGTTATCTTCTTACTGACAGGCAGGCTTGTCTTGTTACAGTAAATACAGCTACCTGAAGAAAATTGCTGGTGTTCTTTTGATCCTATTAGTACCACAGTCAGGCAGCTAGACTATTTACAGTTAGTGCAGTGCGTCCTGCTCACAGTGTTCAGCTAAACCTACAAGTTAGTGGGGTGCGTCCACCTCACAGTGTTCAGCTAAAGCTACCTGTAGAAGGTTGGTGGTGTTCTCATACTACAGGCAGGCAGTTGATTTTGCTAGCTGCAGTATCAGTACATATATATATATATATATCCCAGCTTAGTGCAGCTACAGGCCATTAGTATGTCTGGAAGGCCAAGAAGGAGAGGCAGACAGTCACAAGCCAATAAGAGAGGGCAAGCAGGCTCTGTGTCTAGTGCTGGTCGTGGAGACGGTGCATCCTCATCAGCACGTGGCCATGGGACACGCTTGGCCTTTTTTTCGGCAGCTGGCCATGTTGAGCCGCAACATGCGGAAGACTTGGTCGAGTGGATGACCAAGCCGTCCTCATCCTCCTCATCCTCTCTCACCCATGCCCAGGGTACTTTGTCTGGCAAAGCAGCGGCCTCTTCCCTCGGCTCAATGTCATCAGTGACTCCTTCCCTAGCCCCACCATGTCCTCCTGAGGAGTCCCTCGAACTGTTTGACCACAGTGTTCGGTACATGCTCCAGGAGGATGCCCAGCGTTTGGAAGGCTCTGATGATGATACTGAGCTTGATGAAGGCAGTAACATGAGCACGGACAGAGGGGGTGCCCAAGAAGGACAGCAATCTGGCAGTCATGCTCCCCCTGCTGCAGCATACTGCCAGGTTTGCTCCAGTGATGAGGAGGGAGGGGATGATGAGGTCACTGACTCAACGTGGGTGCCTGATAGGAGAGAGGAGGAGGAGGAGGAGGAGGAGGCGGCACATCACCAACGAGGCAGGATGCCCTCCAGGGGCCAGCCTAAGGGCAGCACATTGACTGCATCACACCCCAAAGCTCCACATGTGCAGGGCGCTGCAGTCTCTGCGCGTTATTCAAAAAGTTCTTTGGTGTGGGCCTTTTTTGAGACGAGTGCATCAGATCGCACCGCTGCTATTTGCAACATATGTCTCAAGCGTATCTCGCGTGGCCAAAACATCTCCCGCTTGGGTACCACATGCTTGACCAGACATATGTTGACCTGCCATGCAGTTCGTTGGCAAGCGTATCTAAAAGACCCACACCAAAGAACAAAGAGGACCTCTCCTTGCTCCTCATCAGCTGAGATTTCCAACCCCACTAGACCTTCAGTCCTCTCTGAGACCTGCACTGAGAGGAATGAAGGTGTAGAATTAGGTGTGTCACAGCCAAGTACTTGTGGGCAATCTGATTTTGGTACACCGACTTCAGATTGTACCAGGCAAATTTCCCTGCCCCAGCTGCTGCACCGCCGAAAGAAGTTTGCTCCCAGCCATCCACATGCCCAGCGGTTGAATGCTAGCTTGGCAAAATTGCTAGCACTTCAACTGCTGCCTTTTCAGTTGGTAGACTCTGCCCCCTTCCGTGAGTTTGTGGAATGTGCGGTTCCTCAGTGGCAGGTACCCAAACGCCACTTTTTCTCACGGAAGGCGATTCCGGCTCTCTACCAGCATGTGGAAGGCAATGTCCATGCCTCGCTGGACAGGGCGGTCAGCGGTAAGGTGCATATTACCGCTGACTCATGGTCCAGCAGGCATGGGCAGGGACGTTACCTAAGTTTCACGGCGCATTGGGTGACTCTGCTGGCAGCTGGGAAGGATGCAGGACAAGGTGCAGTAGTGTTGGAGGTTGTTCCGCCACCACGCCTCCAAAATGCTAATGATTGTGACACACCTCTCTCCTCCACCCCCTCCTCTTCTTCTTCCTCCATGGCCTCTTCCTCTGAACCAGCGGTGCTCCGTAGTCATTCAAGGGGCTACGCAAGTACGCAGGCCAAAAGATGCCATGCGGTGCTTGAGCTGGTGTGCTTGGGGGACAGGAGCCACACTGGGGCAGAGGTTCTGTCAGCTCTGCAGGGGCAGGTTCAGAGGTGGTTGACGCCACGCGAACTTAAGGCAGGAATGGTGGTTTGCGACAATGGCACCAACCTCCTCTCTGCCCTCCGACAGGGACAAATGACCCATGTGCCCTGTTTGGCTCACGTCCTTAACTTGGTGGTGCAGCGGTTCTTGGGCAGGTACCCGGGCTTACAGGATGTCCTGAGGCAGGCCAGGAAAGTCTGTGTGCATTTCCGCCGGTCATATAATGCCAGTGCTCGGCTGACGGACCTCCAAAAGGAGTTTAACCTGCCCAAGAACCGCCTAATCTGTGACATGCCCACCAGGTGGAACTCAACGTTGGCCATGCTGCAGCGGCTGCACACGCAGCAGAGGGCCATCAATGAGTACCTGTGCGACTATGGCACCAGGACAGGGTCAGGGGAGCTTGGTTTTTTTTCCCCACGCCAGTGGGCCATGATCAGGGATGCATGCACTGTCCTGTCACCATTTGAGGAGGCCACGAGGATGGTGAGCAGTGACAGTGCATGCATCAGTGACACTGTCCCCCTTGTCCACCTGTTGGAGCACACGCTGCATGGAATAATGGACAGGGCACTTGAGGCAGAACAGAGGCAGGAAGAGGAGGACTTCCTTAGCTCTCAAGGCCCCCTTTATCCAGACAGTGTTCCTGCGTGCCCGCCGATCACACAGGAAGAGGACGAGGAGGAGGAAGATTGTGTCAGTATGGAGGTGGAGCCTGGCACTCAGCATCAGCAGCAGTCTTTAAGGGATCAGTCCCAAGAAACACATGGACTTGTACGTGGCTGGGAGGAGGTGGCTGCGGACCATGTCATCCTTAGTGACCCAGAGGTCTCCGGACCGAATGCCTCAGCAAACCTACGCTGCATGGCCTCCCTGATCCTGCAAAGCCTGCGTAAGGATCCTCGTATTCGTGGTATCAAGGAGAAGGACCAATACTGGCTGGCAACCCTCCTTGATCCACGTTACAAGGGTAAGGTTGCGGACCTTATCTTGCCATCGCAGAGGGAGCAGAGGATGAAACATCTTCGGGAGGCCTTGCAGAAAGGTCTGTGCAACGCGTTCCCAGAGACTGGGAGGTTACAAACTCCTGTTTCTGGACAACGTGTTGCTGAGGCTTCGGTCAGTCAAAGAAGGAGCGGTGGAGAAGGTGGCCATCTGACCGATGCGTTCAGACAATTTTTTGGTCCGCAGCCCCAAGGTATGATCGGTTCCAGCAACCATCGCCAGCGTCTGTTTTACATGGTGCAGGAATACCTAGGGGCAAGATCAGACTTGGACACCTTTCCCACCGAAAATCCTCTGGGTTACTGGGTCTTGAGGATGGATCACTGGCCAGAGCTTGCACAGTATGCAATTGAGCTACTGGCCTGTCCTGCATCCAGCGTTCTTTCGGAACGCACATTCAGTGCTGCTGGAGGTGTGGTAACCGATCACAGGGTGCGTCTGTCCACTGACTCGGTCGATCGACTGACCTTCATAAAAATGAATCAGTCTTGGATCACCACCAGCTACCAAGCACCTGATGCTGATGTAACCGAATAATTTTTTTTGAAATCTCAGATCCCTTCAAAGACTGCCTATGCTGATGCTGAGTGACTATCCCTGAGTAATTATCCTCTTCCTCCTCAATCATCACGCTGATAGCTTGTAAGAACATTTTTGGTTCTGGGCGCCACCACCAGTGCCTAAGGCACAATTTTTCAGCCCCTGTTTAACAGGGGCGTGTAATTACAATTTTTGATGTAATACTTTGCAGCAGGGCTCGTTCCTGCATTCCAACTAGAGTGTCTGTGAGGGGTTGCAGTGTTGTGGCACCAGCACCAGTGCCTAAGGCCCAATTTTTCAGCCCTTGTTTAACAGGGGCATGTAATTACAATTTTTGATGCAATACTTTGCAGCAGGGCTCGTTCCTGCGTTCCAACTAGAGTGTCTGTGAGGGGTTGCAGTGTTGTGGCACCAGCACCAGTGCCTAAGGCCTAATTTTTCAGCTCCTGTTCA
Source organism: Aquarana catesbeiana (assembly GCF_042186555.1). NCBI lineage: Eukaryota > Metazoa > Chordata > Amphibia > Anura > Ranidae > Aquarana > Aquarana catesbeiana. Next base: position 279,838,974 of record NC_133327.1, read on the forward strand.
ACAGGGGCATGTAATTACAATTCTTGATCTAATATTTCACAGCAGGGCCCTGTGAGGGCTTACAGTGTTGTGGCCACAGCAACACCTAAGGCCCAAATTTCTGCTGAGTATATAGGGCAGGACCCTACTTTCAAACAACTAACTTACAAACGACTCCTACTTGCAAACGGAAGGAGACAACAGGAAGTGAGATGAAATCTACCCCTAGGAAGGGAAATTCTCTCCTGTAAGAGTTAATATGGGAAAAACATTTCTCCTTTCCACTGATGCTTTCCAATCCATTGGGACAAAAAGTGAGGTGAAATCTTCTGAAGAGGAGGAAAGACAGCAAAAACAAATGTCACAGGGGTGATAACCCTTCCCTATGTTTTCCAAAAAGCTTAAAAAAGATTTTTTGGCTGGAGCTAAACACGTTAAAAATGTACCCGTTCAAAATTACAAAGAGATTCTACTTAACAACAAACCTACAGTCCCTGTCTTGTTTGCACCGCCTGTATACTGCTGTTCAGAGTATATAGGGCCTGGTGGCCCCACACCTTTCCTTATTTTAATTTGGGTGTGGGGTTCCCCTTAATATCCATACAAGACCCAAAGGGCCTGGTAATGGACTGGGGGGTACCCATGCGGTTTGTCTCACTGATTTTCATCCATATTGCCAGGACCCGACATTACATTAAACCCGCAAGCAGTTTTAAATGAGATTTTTTCCTTTAAAAATGACATTTGGTGCAGGGACTGTTCTAAACACGGGAAACACGCGTCACTTTACAGGCATACTATAGACACCCCTCAGGTATGATATTTAAAGGAATATTTTTTTTACTTTAAGCATCATTAAAATCACTGCTCCCGAAAAAACGGCCGTTTTTAAAAGTTTTTTTTGCATTGATACATGTCCCCTGGGGTAGGACCCGGGTCCCCAAACCCTTTTTAGGACAATACCATGCAAATTAGTTTTTAAAATGAGCACTTTTGATTTCGAACGTTCGAGTCCCATAGACGTCAATGGGGTTCTAACGTTCGTGCGAACTTTCGGTCCGTTCGCAGGTTCTGGTGCGAACCGAACCGGGGGGTGTTCGGCTCATCCCTACTCCTGGCATTGGTGAACATGTAACATAGTTTAGACTGGTTGCATACTGTCTTCTTATTGCGTGTTCCGAGGTTGCAAATAGGACTTGTCACTATTCCTACCTCGGGTTTATGTGCTTTAGTCAACCTACCACTAATGCCCACAATACTACCCTCTGGAATATGTTCTGCGCTGACTATCTCTACTTCTGGACCCTCCCCCTGTCACCTAGTTTAAAAGCCCCTCTAACTTTTTTGGTCATCTTCAATCCCAGCAGATCTGCACCCTCCTCATTTAAGTGCAGTCCGTCCCTTCTACAGAACTGGTGACCAACTGAGAAGTCGGCCCAGTTCTACAGGAACCCAAACCCCTCCTTACTACACCAGCTCTTCAGCCACTTGTTTACTTCCCTAATCTCCCTCTGCCTTTCTGGTGTGGCTCGAGGTACAAGTAGAATTTCTGAGAATACTAACTTGGCGGTCCATTTCCTCAATTTCGCTCCTAAGTCCCACTCCATCTGCCTCTGACTTTGTCATTGGTGCCAATGTGCACCATGACAGCCGGGACTTCCCCATCCCTTCCCAGTAATCGGTCCACCAGATCCATGATGTGCTGAACCCAAGCGCACAGTAGACAGCATACAGTTCGGCGCTTCAGGTCTTTGTCACAGATTGTCCTCTCTGTCCTTCTACGAATTGAGTCCCCTACCACCAGAATCTGTCTTTCTTTTCCCTTTGCTTCCCCCCCACTCTTACTGGAGGAGTTTTTCCCTTGGCAGCTAGGGGAGTGCCTCAGCTCCAGCAGTGCTGGTCCCTGACTGGTTTCACCAATGACACTCAACGGGGTGTACTTATTGGGATGTTCCAGCCCAAGATCGGCCTCCCTGGCACTTTTCCCTCTACCCTTCTTGACTGTCACCCATCTACTCTTTTCTAGTGCCTACACCTCTGTCTCCACCCGCCTCTGTGCTGGCACCTGCCTGGTACGTTCCCATCTTTCCTTTAGTATGGAAGGTCTTCTCAGTTGCTTCCCTAGATTCAGAACCTGGGCTTCCAGGGAAACAATGTGCACAGCAGTATTCGCCCTCGATCAGATGATCAAGGAAAGCATACATACCACAAGATGTACACCAAGTCGCATCTCCACACCCGCCGGGCATCGTACCAACTCATTTAATGAGGATTGGGGATTATACCCTGTCCAAATTAACTAAAAACTAGCTTCCTGACACTAATACTCAACAATACACAGGTACTCAACAATACAATACACTTGTACTCACAGCCCATGTGCATTCACAGTACACGTGCCCTCGCAGTCCACATGCACTTGCAGCCCACGTGCACTCGCAGCCCATGTGCACCCACAGCTCACGTGCACTCACAGCCCATGTGCACATACAGTCCACGTGCACTCACAGCCCACGTGTACTCACAGTCCACATGCACTTGCAGCCCATGTGTACTCACAGTCCATGTGCACGCGCAGCCCAGTGCACGCGCAGCACTGGTGTACTCACTGCCCACGTGCACTCACAATACACAGGTACACACAATACACAGGTACACACAATACTAAGGTACTAACGATCCACAAACACTATTCAGATACACACAACACTCAGGTACTCACAACACACACGTACTCACACACTCAGGTACTCATGGTTGGGTTCTGCGGGCGGGGGGGTTATCGGAATCTGGAAACCCCCTTTAACCATGTGAATGGATATCGGGTACATCGTACCCCTTCCCATTCACCAAAAAAAGCAGTGAACTGTAAAAAACAAAAAAAAAACAAAAACAAGAGCCAGTTTTTGACAAGTCCTTTATTAAAAAAATAGCTCTGAGATGTCTTTTCCCGAGCCATCTTCTACTCCTGCCGTCTTCTCCTGTGCCGCTGTCTTCTTCCTCACCACTGCTGTCTTCTTCCTTGCCGCCGGTTACACGCTAAAAACAAAAAAGGGCTCTCTTGTCCTGAGGCTGTCTTCCTCTGTTATGACGTCCCCCGCTGTTTGACATCTCTTATATAGCAATGGGGCCTGGCCATCTGGTGACGTCACCTGAAGAGCCCACCCCCTCATGCTCTTTCTTGAGCGTCAAGCTTCGCGTGCTGCGTTTTTGTCGGTAGGTGTGTGTGTGTGTGTGTGTGGGGGGCAGATATAGGATCTGCCCCAGGTACCAAATGCTCTAGGTATGTCCCTGTATCAGAGTAATTTCACTATGAAGTCTGGCTAGTCTCCCTGGATGTAACAAAGGCCACCTGGTCAAAGTTACTGTCTGATTTGGGTTGAATACAGTATATTGGCATTTGCATTCCAATATCTGACTCCCAACATCACACCTTCGTGACAATGCTTAATATGATGCCCTTAGAAGTGGGTAACACAGTCACTATAACATTTTCTAGGATTTTCACACATTTTCTGTAAATCTACACCAACCATAAACTGTGTTTCTTCAGTAACTGTTTGCTTTACTCACTGGAGAAAAGAAGGAAAGGAAGAGAAAACAGACTATTTGGTTAGCCCATTACCAAGAAAAATGAAATATCTAGAGCATGCAAAAAGTTCAGATAGCACCCTTGCTGCAAAACTACTGTCATGTACCAGATAAGACCAGAACTGTGTGGATTGCATCAGAGTGAACCAGACATAAATAGGTGAAAGTAAGTTTATTAAGGTAAATTCATATACATGTGAACACCAATACAGAGTGAACAAACCAAACAACCAAACAGTGATAATACACAACCATCATATGTAGCAAAAGGGAGTACCAGAATCGTAGTCAAGCCAGGCCAGGGTCATAAACAGGAAATCAGTAGCTGGGAAGGGAAACAAACAGGACAAGAGAGTATGGAAGGATCACAGGAGGGACGGGTCAGGTACAAGGCTCAGGGTCCAGGGTTCAGGTAACAGACAGGAAACAGGATCAACAGGTTCCAGGAATCAGGCTTCAGGTTCAGGCTTCAGGTTCAGGAATCAGGAACAGAGTAACAGGATGCAGGTCAGGGCTCAAGGACAATACCAGGGCAACATGACTGTGCACTTGCCGGGTATTTATACTGCAGCTGCTAATTAAGGTCAGGTGACACCTGTCTGCAGAGGGGAATACCTGCTCCACACTGCCAGGATTCCTCTGCTGGTGGACGCCAGTACTGCGGCCCAAAAGTGACAGAATACCAGCAGGAAAAAGCTCTTCTGACAGCTCCAAACTGCCAGGAGACATCTGCTGGTGGACCTCAGTACTGCACGCCAAATGATCAATATTACTAGCGGAGGAGACCTTCCCTGACAGTACCCCCCCTCGAAGGAGCGACCTCCGGACGCTCCAACTAGCCGTTGCTGGGGAAAGTCTATGGTGTTTAGCAGGGCAGCGGGCACCTCAAGCTGGGCAGCAAGCAGTGGCACATCAGGCTGGGCAGCGGGCAGGAACACATCAGTCTGGGCAGCGGGCAGGAACACATCAGGCTGGGCAGCGGGCAGCAACACACCAGTCTGGGCAGCGGGCAGCAACACACCAGTCTGGGCAGCGGGCAGCAACACACCAGTCTGGGCAGCGGGCAGCAACACACCAGTCTGGGCAGCGGGCAGCAACACACCAGGCTGGGCAGCGGGCAGCAACACACCAGGCTGGGCAGCGGGCAGCAACACACCAGGCTGGGCAGCGGGCAGCAACACACCAGGCTGGGCAGCGGGCAGCAACACACCAGGCTGGGCAGCGGGCAGCAACACACCAGGCTGGGCAGCGGGCAGGAACACACCAGGCTGGGCAGCGGGCAGGAACACACCAGGCTGGGCAGCGGACAGGAACACACCAGGCTGGGCAGCAGGCAGGAACACACTAGGCTGGGCAGCGGACAGGAACACACCAGGCTGGGCAGCGGACAGGAATACACCAGGCTGGGCAGCAGGCAGGAACACGTGAGGCTGGGCAGCGGGCAGGAACACACCAAGCTGGGCAGTGGGCAGGAACACACCAGGCTGGGCAGGGGACAGGAACACACCAGGCTGGGCAGTGGACAGGAACACACCAGGCTGGGCAGCGGACAGGAATACTTCAAGCTGGGCAGCAGGTACAGGCACTTCAAGCTGGGCAGCAGGTAAAGCGCTGCGTAAACTGTCGGCGCTATATAAATCCTGTATAATAATAATAATAATAATAATAATAATAATAATAATAATGGGCACTTCAAGCTGGGCAGCAGGCACATCAATTGGGGCAGCAGGCACGGGCACTTCAAGCTGGGCAGCAGGCACTTCAAGCTGGGCAGCAGGCATTTCAAGCTGGGCAGCAGGCACGGGCACTTCAAGCTGGGCAGCAGGCACGGGCACTTCAAGCTGGGCAGCAGGCACATCAGGCTGGGCAGCAGGCACGGGCACTTCAAGCTGGGCAGAAGACACGGGCACTTCAAGCTGGGCAGCAGGCACATCAAGCGGGGCAGCAGGAACAGGCACTTCAAGCTGGGCAGCAGGCACATCAAGCTGGGCAGCAGGCACGGGCACTTCAAGCTGGGCAGCAGGCACTTCAAGCTGGGCAGCAGGCACTTCAGGCTGGGCAGCAGGCACTTCAGGCTGGAAGGCAGGCACATCAGGGTGGAAGGCGGGCACATCAGGCTGGAAGGCGGGCACATCAGGCTGGAAGGCGGGCACATCAGGCTGGAAGGCGGGCACATCAGGCTGGAGAGCGGGGACATCAAGCTGGAAAGTAGGCACTGGCACCTCAGGCTGGAACACTGGCACCTCCGGCTGGAACACTGGCACCTCCGGCTGGAACACTGGCACCTCCGGCTGGAACACTGGCACCTCCGGCTGGAACACTGGCCCCTCAGGCTGGAACACTGGCCCCTCAGGCTGGAACACTGGCCCCTCAGGCTGGAACACTGGTGCTTCAGGCTGGAAGGAGGTTACCAGGACATCAGGCTGGAAAGCGGACATCAGGACATCGAACTGAATAACAGGCACTGGGAATTCAGACTGGATAGCAAGCACTGGGACGTAAGACTGGGTAGCAAGCACTGGGACGTCAGACTGGGTAGCAAGCACTGGGATGTCAGACTGGGTAGCAAGCACTGGGACGTCAGACTGGGTAGCAAGCACTGGGACGTCAGACTGGGTAGCAAGCACTGGGATGTCAGACTGGGTAGCAAGCACTGGGACGTCAGACTGGGTTGGATTAGCTGGTGCAGAGGCAGGTTGGGTTACTGGCAGAATCGTCTTGGTTGGAAAAAAACTTTCATTTTTTCTTTGGCTTAGCCACTGAAGCTCTGTAGGTGAGGGGTGCAGCAGACTGGAAAGGAGGATTGGGATATGGTAGAGAAGAGGTAACAGTAGTTGGGAGAAGTTCCTGTGGGTTATAGGCAGATGAGAAGAGGCAGGTGGGTTGAATGCAGGATAGGTACAGGGAGCAGAGACTGGATATGAGTATTTGGTTGGCAGCAGCGTATACTGAGCTGCAACTGAGGTTGACATGGGTGATGGGGAAACATACATTTGGGTGGGATGGTGTTTGGTGGCAGAGGTGGTTTGTTTGGCTGGAGCTGCTTGCACCATGTCAGACCATGCTGAAAGTATAGGTTGTACAAACTGTGCTTTTAAATCTCCCTGTCTAACAAAAGACTGAGCAGACACAATGCACTCAGCAATCACCTATGGGGAACAGGCTGAGTAGTGCTTACAAAAATCGGCTGGGTCATCTTCAAAAAGCCATACTAGGGATACAACCTGATTCATATCAAAAGGAGGAGTGAAATAATCACAGCCCTCTGGAATACAGGGCAGGGCCAGCTCAGTACATATCTTGATCAAAGGCTGCACATCCCCAAACAATATATAACCCTGATCAACCAGGGAGTGAGCCAAACGTATAATTGCAAACAACTGGTCACTAGACCATCCTTTCAGAGCCTGGCGGCAATAATCACCACTTTCAGATGCCAGCAGAGAAAAATAAATAACCTCATCGGCATTCATGTTTGCAACCAAACTGAATCAAAATGGTTCCCCCGTGAAGCCACTTCCGGTCAGGGATGGCCCTGGTATTCTGTCATATACCAGATAAGACCAGAACTGTGTGGACTGCAACAGAGTGAACCAGACATAAATAGGTGAAAGTAAGTTTATTAAGGTAAATGCATATACATGTGAACACACCACCAATACAGAGTGAACAAACCAAACAACCAAACAGTGATAATACACAACCAGCATATGTAGCAAAAGGGAGTACCAGAATCGTAGTCAAGTCAGGCCAGGGTCATATACAGGAGATCAGTAGCTGGGAAGGGAAACAAACAGGACAAGAGAGGATGGATGGATCACAGGAGGGAGGGGTCAGGTACAAGGCTCAGGGTCCAGGGTTCAGGTAACGGACAGGAAACAGGATCAACAGGTTCCAGGAATCAGGCTTCAGGTTCAGGAATCAGGATCAGAGTAGCAGGATGCAGGTCAGGGCTCAAGGACAATACCAGGGCAACATGAGTGTGCACATGCCGGGTATTCATACTGCAGCTGCTAATTAAGGTCAGGTGACACCTGTCTGCAGAGGGGAATACCTGCTCCATACTGCCAGGATTCCTCCACTGGTGGACGCCAGTACTGCGGCCCAAAGGTGACAGAATACCAGCAGGAAAAAGCTCTTCTGACAGCTCCAAACTGCCAGGAGACACCTGCTGGTGGACCTCAGTACTGCACGCCAAATTATCAATATTACCAGCGGAGGAGACCTTTCCTGACAACTACTGAAATAAAACCAAATACAGAATACTGGGATCATTATTTAGTATTTAACAGAATGGTTTAATTGCATTAAGAGGAAGCAGTATTACAGCACAAGCACTAGTAAGCAAGCAGCACAGCCTGCATACACAATGACTCAGTATGACACCCCATTGTAGCAGATCAGTGGTCAGTGTAGCAGATTTCAGAGTGGTGAGATATCACATTAGGATTGCTATCTCTTGGTGGCCTAATTGTCTGGATGTTCAGGGGTTGAATAGCTGTTAGGGATGTCATGTGGGCTTTTTAAAGCACTTTAATGTACACTTGTTCTAGAACAGAAAGCCATGCGCTGGGAATGGACTCCTGGGGTGACAACAACAATATTGTTCATGTATATCTAGAAGCTATAAACGTGCAACAAGAAAATACCTTCAAATGTCCACAGATTTGTGTAACATAAACAGAATTAAATAATAATCTTTTTTCTCTCTCCAGGAAAAAATGATCCAGCATCTCCCAGATGCTCCACTTCCACCCTGGAGGGTGAGAACAACACATTGGTTCAATCAACTAGTGACAGAGAGGCAACAACATAATCTATGACTATGAAGGACCAACAAAGTGCAGTCACCCCATCCACCATGGAGGGTGAGAAAACTGCAGTGGTTCCATCCACCAGTGACAGAGAGGCGATGACATCATCTATGACTGTGAAGAGCCAACAAAGTGCAGGCACTTCAGTCACCATGGAGGGTGAGAAAATTGCACTGGTTCAATCCACCAGTGACAGAGAAGCAACACCATCTACTACCTGTCAAGGTGTGTTCAACCTTAGTAACAAGGAACTGACCAATGAGGAGAAAATAATCTTAGATAAGGGTCTTATATTTCCTCCCCCTAAAAAATTGGACAAGTTTAACACCTTCATCGATAAATATATTATAAAAATCAATATCCAGAGATATTTCATTACCAATCCATTTAGGAATCAATCCAGAGTGACCTCTTCAAGAATGTTTCACTCTGGATTATCAAACCGTTCTCTCTTTAACCCACCAGTACCAGTAGCCCCCACTATCAGAGTTTTTAAGGAGCTTGTCCTTAACGACCTACACAAATTACCTCCCAAAAAGGTCCTTATGTGAGAGGAAGGACTTCTCCTTTTGGACTTGTGTCTTTTTTCGACCTCACCTATGTAACTATGTCCCGCGGACAAGGGAGGGGCCATTGTTATCCTAGCTGACAACCAAAAAGAAATGTGTAGAATCCTAGGCAACCATGATACATATAGTGAAAAATCCAACATCCCTACCTCCCGATTTAAGAGAGACCTTCTGGATCTCATTTCCAAGGGTTTCGACGAGCAAATTTTAAACAAAAAAAGAAAAAGCTTACATAGTTCCACTTGCTACGAAAATCCCTACCATCAAATCCATTTATTATTTACCTAATGTCCACAAGGACTCATTACATCCTCCTGGACGCCCTATTATAAGTAGAATTGACTCTGTTACTTCACGGATCGAACGCAGTATTTTTTTTTTCGTTAAACAAACACCTTCATTTCTTAACCCTTTCATGACTAAGCCTATTTTTGAAATTTGGTGTTTACAAGTTAAAATCCGTATTTTTTGCTAGAAAATTACTTAGAACCCCCAAACATTATATATATATTTTTAGAAGAGAGTCTAAAGAATAAAATGGCGATTGTTGCAATATTTTTTATCACACGGTATTTGTGCAGCGGTGTTTTAAACGCAAATTTTTGGAAAAGTGACACTTTCATGAATTTTAAAAAATCCAAACAGTAAAGTTACCCCAATTTTTTTGTATAATGTGAAAGATGATGTTACGCCGAGTAAATAGATACCAAACATGTCACCCTTTATAATTGCACGCACTCGTGGAATGGCGACGAACTACGGTACCTATGAATTTCCATAGGCGACGCTTTAAAATTTTTTTACGGTTACCAGGTTTGAGCTACAGAGGAGGTCTAGGGCTAGAATTATTGCTCTCGCTCTGACGATCGCGGCGATACCTCACATGTGTGGTTTGAACACCGTTTACATATGCGGGCGTGACTTCTGTATGCGTTTTCTTCGCTGCGCGAGCTTGCGGGGACGGGGGCGCTTTAAAAAAAATTTTTTAAATTAATTTATTTATTTTATTTATTTTTGTACTTTTATAAATTGTGTTTAAAAATTTTTTTTTTTTTTTACTTTTATTGCTGTCACAAGCAATGTAAACATCCCTTGTGACAGTAATATGTGGTGACAGGTACTCTTTATGGAGGGATCGGGGGTCTAAAAGACCCCCCATCCCTCCTTTACACTTCAAAGTATTCAGATCGCCGAAAACGGCGATTCTGAATACTGTGTACTTTTTTAAATTCGGCGCCATTGGCAGCCGAGTAAACGGGAAGTGACGTCATGACGTTGCTTCCGCGTTTACAATTAGAAGGCTGGAACGAAGCCGCTCACAGCTTCGTTCCAGCCCGCCCCCAGCCGCCGGAGATTCCCGAATGGACACCGGGCCTCCCGATCGCACGGGAGGCCCGGTAACAGCGGCGGGAGGCGGCGGGAGGGGGGGGGATGTCCCCTCCCGCTCCTCCGGTATAACAGCCGAGCGGCTTTTAGCCGCATCGGTTGTTATATTCAGGTAGCCGATCGCCCGCTGAAAACAACGGTACCGGGATGATGCCTGCAGCTGCGGGCATCATCCCGGTATAACCCCGGAAAGCCGAGGACGCATATGTGCGTTCGGTCGGCGGGAAGGGGTTAAGGACATTAAAGACTCCATTAAATTGCTGGAGAATTTGAAAATACAGGGTGACTACATCATGGCCACAGCAGAAGTGGCCTCTTTATATACCTGTATACCCCACCATTTGGGTATTGAGACGGTACAACACTTTTTGAACCGCAACCAGTCATTACCTTTAAATCAACACAAATACATAATTGAATTGTTAGAATTTGCTACCAAACACAATTATTTTTGGTTTTACAGTTGACTTTTCCTACAACAGAAAGGCGTAGCGATGGAGGCTAAGTTTGCCCCCTGCTTAGCCAATCTGTTTATGGCCAAGTGGGAGGAGAATGTTGTCTATGCTGTGAACAGATCACAATTGGTTCTGTGGGCCAGATACATAGATGACATTCTCCTCCTGTGGGACGGCAGCCCAGAGTCCTTGGCACAGTTTTTTGGTTTACTCAATGAGAACGATCGAGGTATATCATTAAAATCTAGTTCAACCAAGATTAATTTCTTGGACTTGGAAATGGAGATGTCCAATCGCCAATTTAAACTGAAAAGATATTTTAAACCTACCGACCGGAATGGTTTCATTCTGGTTGATAGTTGCCACCACAAGTCATGGTTACATTCAGTCCCACGGAGTCAATTCCTACGTCTGTGGAGGAATTGTACAGATAGCCAGGATTTTAGAGAACAAGCCCTGGTTTTAAGATGCAAGTTTCTTGATAATGAATTTCAGAATACTTTAAAGGTTGACAGGAAGTCTTTGTTGTCTGAAAAATCTTGGTCAAACAATGACAACTCCTTTAAATAGTCAGTGCTTACTTCTTATTAGAATCAACATCAACAAATTAAACAGATCATTAACAAGCACTGGGAGGTATTAAAAAATGACCAAATATTGGGCCCTTTGTTGCCAGATTGAGCCAAAGTGGTGTACAGAAGTGCTCCTTCTCTACAAAATAAAGTTGCCCCTAACATCATTAACCCCCCAGTTAGACCCTCCTCTTTTCACAACCTTGTAGGCTACTATCCCTGTAAGAAGTGTAATGTATGCCAATACAACACACGTGGCAAATGTAAAACTCAACAATTCACTTCTACAATCACTACTACTAGTTCCTACTCTATGAAACACTTTTTTACCTGCGCTACTAAGTGCATAGTTTACCTGTTGACTTGCCCTTGTGGCAAACAATACGTGGGTAGAAATTTTTTTTTCAGTGAGAGTAAACGAACATCAAGAAGGGTAATACCAAACATAGTGTACCCAAGCACTATCGCCAGTTTTATAACCGAGACCTGAAAGGTACTGAATTTTTAATTATAGATAAATTCATTCCCATGGGTGTTTCCTGTTTGAAAAAAACCTTCTGGATATATGAATTGCAGTCCCACTCTCCGTCAGGTATGAATGTAAAGTGGGACATTAATGCCTTTATTAACAGGGCTTAGTCCACTTTAACATCTATACTCATCTTTTTTTTATATTGATGTGAAATGGTTATCCATTTTCTTTTAAATAGACTTTTTTTTCTTATTCCAATTGGATGTGTTGGATATTCACTATTTGTCATTCCCTTTGCTACCACTAGTGGCTGTTTTATTATGGTTTTACTATATTTCATTATTATTTATTTTAGTCGTCTTGTTTATCTTGTTTTTAATATCAATTTATTGTCATTTATTATGAAGAGATATTGGAGACCAACTCAACTTTTTTACATTTTTTCAATTATTTTAACTTTTCTAGCGCATTGGTTTAATGTGACTATTAATGCACTTAATTCTTGCAGGCCAAAGAGATTGTTCGCGGAGATTTGAAGCCAGGAAACATCCACTTAGATATTGCCAGCCACGTCAGAATTGCATATTTTGGATTGTCAGTGAGGGGAGTCACTGTGTCTAAGAGAATTAACCACTTGCCGCCCGCCATATAGCCGAATGATGGCGGCAAAGTGGTTTCAATATCCTGACCAGACATAATATGACATCTTCAGGATTTTGAGCTGCTGCACGCCCCCGGGGGTGCACATCACAGCGATCATTGTTGTGGGGTGTCAGTCTGACACAACGCAACACCGATCTAGGTAAAGAGTCTCTGACGGAGACTCTTTACCACGTGATCAGCCGAGTCCAATCACGGCTGATCACAGTGTAAACAGGAAGAGCAGGTGATCGGCTTTTTCTCACTTGCGTCTGTGAGACGTGAGTAGAGGGGAGCCGATCGGCTGCTCCTCTGACGGGGGGGGTCTGTACTGATTGATTATCAGTGGAGCCCCCCCGAGGATGACCACACTGGACCACCAGGGACACCACTAGGACCAACAGGGATGTCACCACCAGCTATGCCAACCTAGACCACCAGGGATGCCAAACATTGCTCACAATGGATGCCAATCAGTGGCCACAATGGATGCCAATCAGTGCCCACAATGGGCATCACTGATTGGCAGACATTGTTTGGCACTGATTGGCATCCATCAGTAACATACATTACAGTACATCAGTGCCACCTATCAGTGCCCATCCATGCCGCCTATCAGTGCCCATCCGTGCCGCCTATCAGTGCCACCTATCAGTGCTGCCTATCAGTGCCCCATCAGTGCTGCATATTAGTGAGCCATCATCAGTGCCCATCAATGCCACCTCATCAGTGCCATCTCATCGGTGCCCATCAGTGCCACCTTATCAGTGCCCGTCAGTGAAGCCCCATCAGTGCCCATCAGTGATGGAGAAAACTTACTTATTTACAAAGTTTTGTAAATGAAACAAAAAAAAAAACATTTTTTTTTTCAAAATTTTCGGTCTTTTTTTATTTGTTTAGCAGAAAATAAAAATTCCAGAGGTGATCAAATACCACCAAAAGAAAGCTCTATTTGTGGGAACAAAATGATAAAAATTTAGCTTGGGTACAGTGTAGCATGACCGTGCAATTGTCATTCAAAGTGCGACAGCGCTGAAAGCTGAAAATTGGTCTGGGCAGGAAGGTGTATAAGTGCCCTGTATTGAAGTGGTTAATGGATATGCGGGGACACCAATCTACATGGCCCCAGAAGTAAGTATGGTCCTTATACCTAATTCTAAAAATAATCATAATTGGATATAGAGAATAGATAAAGGCGTGTTCTACTAAATGGAGAATGTCCTCACTGGTGCCCTGGCTGCTTTCAGTGGGCTTCTGGTACAATGTCCGCAATAAAGGGTTGGAAGTTCTGAGACCTGCAGCAGTGTTGGGGATTCTTTATAGGGGACATTGGGACTGGGTGTAGATGGATAGATCTGTTCGGCCTGATTCACACATGTAAATGGGGTAAAAGCTTCAGTAACTGCTCACCTACTGAAGTCCTTCTTCTCTTTAACATGGGGAGCGCGTGTGAACATCAAGCTATTGTGGGTCAGTAAACCTTCATCCACTTACTTCAAATGGACAGTTAAAGCGTACCTCTAGGCAAAGCCCTAGCATATTTAAGACAAAAACAGAACATTTCATACCTCAACTCACCAACCAGTCTGCCAACTGACGAAATTAACCTGTCCAACAGTCTGCATTAAAAAAAAGGGGTTTAGTTAGCACACATTTGCAAACGTATGCATAAGCTGCAAGGCCTTTTCACGGCACCCTGTGTATGCTTGCAGTTCTAACGCTACTGAATTTTTAAGCATCTCCACAATGGAAGCACATGCATTAAATGGATAGATGAGGGGCAGGTGGGCCTGGAGGCAGCCAGATCCCCCTTAAAGGAACAGGAGCACACTGGACACCCAGCAAGAGCACAAAGGCAGCAAAGGTGTACAGTGTGTCCCCGGACCGAATATACACCAGTAACAAACAAATGGCCCCTGCCCCCACCTATAACTGGCCTTCACAGCAAGGAGCACATCGAAGGGCTATCACATGAAAGACAAAAACAGAACATTCTATAGCTCAACTCACCAACCAGTCTGCCAACTGACCAAATTAACCTGTCCAACAGTCTGCGTTAAAAATAGGGATTTAGTTAGCATGCATTTGCAAAAGCATGCATAAGCTGCAAGGCCTCTTCACAGCACCCTGTGTATGCTTGCAGTTCTAACGCTACTGAATTTATAAGCGTCTCCACAATGGAAGCACATGCATTAATTGGATAGATGAGGGGCAGGTGGGCCTGGAGACAGCCCATTCACCCTTAACCACTTGCTTACAGGGCACTTAAACCCCCCTCCTATCCAGACCAATTTTTAGCTTTCAGCGCTGACGCACTTTGAATGACAATTGCGCGGTCATACAACACTGTACCCAAATGAAATTTTTATCATTTTTTCACCACAAATAGAGCTTTCTTTTGGTGGTATTTGATCACCTCTGCGGTTTTTACTTTTTGTTAAAAAAATTTAAAAACTGAATTAAAAAAAAAAAAAAAATTTATTTTTTTATATTTTGTTATAAAAAATTTAAAATGGGTAATTTTTCTCCTTCATTGATGTACGCTGATGAGGCGGCAGTGATGGGCACTGATAGGCGGCAGTGATGGGCACTGATGGGTGGCAGTGATGGGCACTGATGGGTGGCAGTGATGGGCAGCACTGGCAGGTGGCACTGATTGGCACTACATGTGGGCATTGATAGGTGGTACTTGTGGGCATTGATAGGTGGCACTTGTTTGCATTGATAGGTGGCACTTGTGGGCACTGTTAGGTGGCACTGTGGGCACTGTTAGGTGGCACTGTGGGCACTGTTAGGTGGCACTTTTAGTGGGCACTGATGAGGCAGATGTGCCTCTTCCACTTCGGGACCGATGTCCCTGACATGTGAGCCGGTGATCGGCTTTTTTTTCTACTCGCGCTGTCAGCGCGAGTAAAAAAAAAAAACGATTACCGATGTTTTGTTTACATCATGTGATCAGCTGTCATTCAGCTGTCATTGGCTGACAGCTGATCACATGGTAAGGGGCCGGGACCGGCCCCTTACACGGATCAGTGATCAGCCGAGTCTCATAGACTCGGTGATCACAGCAGGGCGCGCGCAGGGAGCGTGCACAGGGGAGGCCGTCATATGACGGCCTCCCGGGAATGCAGGTCCACGCTGTGGCCGTCATTCTGCCATAGCGCGGATGTCTAGTGGTTAAAGGAACAGGAGCACACTGTACACCCAGAAAGAGCACAATGGCAGCAAAGGTGTACAGTGTGTCCCCGGACCAAATATACACCAGTAACAAACACATGGCCCCTGCCCCCACCTATAACTGGCCTTCACAGCAAGGAGCACATGGAAGGGGTATCACATGACAGACGAAAACAGAACATTCCATAGCTCAACTCACTAACCAGTCTGCCAACTGACCAAATTAACCTGTCCAACAGTCTGCCTTAAAAACAGGGGTTTAGTTAGCATGCATTTGCAAACACATGCATAAGCTGCAAGGCCTCTTCATGGCACCCTGTGTATCAGGAAAGACTGGCTGGGAACAGTGGTCCATCACCTGCCTGTGAGTGCCTACAGGCATCTTGGCGCATGCGCGGGAGCGCACGTTGGCGCGCATGTGAGCCTCAGTGCGCGCCGGAGCACACGTGGTTACCGGCGACAGGCGGGCTATTTAAACAGACAAGTGCTGCCTGATCTACAGCGTTCCTGTGCCTTATCTGCTTGACCTAATCTGATCCAGTGTTTACCCGGCTTGACCTGTGACCTTCCCTGCCTTCTGCCTGCCTTTGACCTCCGGCTTGTCCATGACTCTGCATCTGTCCCATCCTCTGGTCCATCCGTGCCTGCCTGTTACTGATCCGGCCTGCCTTGTGATTCCGTCCCTGTCTGCTGTATCTGCTCCTGTACCGACTATCTTGTTTGACCCAGCTTGCCTGACCTTCCTGTGCACCATCTCCTGTGCAACTTACCTGCTCCTGTGTGACTCCTGGTTCCTGCTGGTTCTTGTCTCTTGCTGCCAAGATCTGCTGATCCAGTTACAGCTCCTTGAAGGCTTCCTGATCCATCCACCAGCTGTTGATCCTGCCAGGCACTCGTGCTACCTTAGACTCCCGTGCCTCCTGTTTCCTCTATAAGGGGCTGCTAGTCAGGGACTCAAGAGAGGTCTCCTTCTGCATTCCGGGCTCATCACTAGGTACGTGACAGTATCAGGCAGCCATGTCTGAGCCCAAGCAGGGAGCCTCTCCGATGGATGAACTATGTTTACACTTGGCAGGCCTGACCCAGGCTGTTAAGAGTCTCCAAGAAGGCTATGGCCAAATTTATGAGAACCCTCAGTTCTCAGCAACAGTGGAAGCCGCTCTCCATGCATTACAACAAGGCCGTAGGGCCGCTGAGGACTATGTTGCAGAGTTCAGGCATTGGAGCGCAGATACCAACTGGAACGATGCTGCCCTCCGCTACCAGTTCCGGTTGGGTCTGTCTGATCCTCTTAAAGATGAACTTGCCCGAGTAGGGGTTCCTCAGACCTTGGATGGACTTATTAACTCAGCCATACAGATAGATAGAAGCATTGTCACATGTCTGACACTAATGATTTCATTCCAGTTGTGGAGGGCAGGGAGCAGCAAGGGAATGATGGTAAGGCAAGTCCTTCAGACTTTAGGGGGGCCAGACTGTGGCCATTGGGAGCAGACATTTTCCTGGCATCAGTGGGAGTAAACAATTCATCTTTGGCATGGGGGGGGATTAGTGCCACATCTTTGGTATCAGTGATAGGAATAGTGCCCAATCATTGGTATCAATGGAAGAAATAGTGCCCCATCACTGGTGTGAGTGGGAAGAATAGTATCCCATCATTGGTATCAATGGGTGGAATAGTGCCCATCATTGGTATCAGTGGAAAGAATAGTTTTCCATCACGGTGTCAGAGTTAAGAATACAGTTCTACCAATAGTATCAGTGGAAGGACTAGTGCCCCATCATTGGTGTAAGTGGAAGGAATAGTGCACCATCATTGGTATCAGTTGGAGGAATAGTGCCCCATCGTTGGTATCAGTGGGGGGGAATAGTGTTCCATCATTGGTGTCAGTGGGAGAAATAGTGCCCCATTGTTGGTGTCAGTTTGAGGAATAGTTCCCTGTTGTTGATATCAGAAGAAGGAATGATGGCCCATTGTTGGTGTCAGTGGGTGGAATAGTGTCTTGTATCATTGGGAGGAAACGTGCCCCAAGAGTCAGATAAAGGCGAGCAAAGGGCCACATTAGGCCCCCAGGCATCAGTTTAGAGACCACTGGTCTAGACTTTTATTAGTAATTAGAGCTTTCACGAACATTTATAAAGATGCATTAGCCATGCCTTGCGTAATTGCATTACTATGATTATACATGTTATTAGACCAGACTTCTAATTTAAATCAGAAAGTAATGTTTACTACATTTATTAAGTCACAACAAATACATGACTATTAGAAAATGCCTGCAGACTGCAATCATACATACAGTGGGGATGGCAAGTATTCTGACCCCCTTAAATTTTTCACTCTTTGTTATAATGCAGCCATTTGCTAAAATCATTTAAGATGATTTTTTTTACATTATTAATGTACACACATCCTTTTTGGCCCACAGTAGCCGAAGAGTCTAGCCAGGCCGGCCAAACCTTTTTGAACTTTCTTTTCTGGACCTGTAAGTTGCTCTGTATAAACGAATAACGGAATTAACCAGTCCTTTCCAAACGCGTCCATTGATCTCCTATGATGGCAGATAGCACATGTTGACACACTGTGTGCATCCTCAAAATTTGGCTTTTCTCCAATTAGACAAAAAATTTTAAAATTGTAGCACACCATAAAAGAAAGGGCTTTGGAGGGGTTTTAAACTCGCCCCAAAACATCAATGATGTTCTCATTTTTTTGAAGAACATCATTGATGCTTTTCTTGATGTTTTCCAAGTCCCTATTACACCCCATGATCTCCCCAATCAGGATCTGTGCACTTTCCGAGGTGAAATGCCCTGGATCCACAACATCACGATCACCTAAAAAGATAGAAACCAAAAAAAAACATGTATTATAAATATGCTGGCATCCATCTCTTACCTGAGCCTGTGGTCGCAGACACTCACCTGTTGTGGTGCCAATTTCCACCACATCTTCCTCCTCCTGCTCTTCTTGTCTTTGGGGGATTTCCCCTTCTTCCAGAGGTGGGGGGGTCTCTGGCCTCCTCAGATGAGGGGTGTCCTCCGAGTCTTTTCTCCCCTATGTAAAAAAAAAATGGTATACTTAGCACACAGATATTTGATGGCAGAACTATAAATATGAAACATTGCTTGGAAGTGGGGTACAATTGTCTGTTTTGGCAGAGTTCCAAGATGTAGAATTTTTAGTGTCCTTTGTCAAGCTTCAATACTTACCTGTTTTGTACAAGCTTCACAGATGGAGACACCCCTATAGTATACACTGGAGCACCTGTGTGGGCCCCCTAATAAAAAGGGTGTTCTTGTGTCCATAACTAGTGCTCCAGCGTCCAGATGTCTAAACAGCTGCTGAGTGTCCTCTCCTTACACAGAATCTAGCTTGCATTTCATTCTATTAACAAACACATCTACACAACCAAATTAGTTTCAGACAAGTAGACCCTAAAAAATGTTGGCAAATGCATATGGCACAAACAATGGTGTTTTATAGGCCGAAAGAAAAATGTTTGATACGAACGAATAATGTGCCCATGAACATGAAAGTTGACATTTTAAACTGGATTAACAGTTAAGAAAAGCACATGGAGCAGCATGAACGCAATAAAGACAAAAAGACTAGGAACACAGCACAACTACTTACTTTTTTGCAGCACTCTCCGGATCTTTCTGTACTGCTCGTGCTCTCTTAATTTGAGGTCCGACCACCGCTTCCTGAGCTGATCTTTCAATCGACGTACCCCAAAATTCCGCTGCAGACTTTTGACCACTTTCGCCGAGATCTTGGCATTTCAGACATTGGGGTTGGGGTAAGGTCTATACTTCCCGTCATAGTCGGCCCTCTTCATTATGTCGACCATCTCCAACATCTCCCCAAAGGACATATTTGATGCCTTAAATCGTCTCCTTCTGGATCGGGACGTTTCAGGATCCGGGCTTTCCTCCTCCTCCTCCTCCTCGTTGGTGTAAATATCAGACACCTGCTCTGACTCCGCCATGTGCTCTTCCCCACTGCGCCAAACGAGAAGGGGCGGGGAATAGACTAGAAAGAACGTCAGGGGCAGGCGGAGTTTCACGCATGCGCAGTGTCTATAAAGCGTAGTAGTACGATCTGTGAGCGGAGGAAGGAGTAACGGAGGTGCCAATCGTGATAACGAAGGTAAGATTTAACATTGGGCCTATGCTGCTTCTAGATTGAGGCCTGTATTTGCACAAGTTTAGAAGACTTTATGCTGACATTAGGGTTTGTCTTGTGTTGTGTCTCGCAGTGAAAATGGATATCTTGAAGATCAGGACTTTATGCCAATCTTCATTGATATGTTCAAGGAGCTGCCTTGTCTGTGGCAGATAAAC
Organism: Aquarana catesbeiana; assembly: GCF_042186555.1. Classification (NCBI taxonomy): domain Eukaryota; kingdom Metazoa; phylum Chordata; class Amphibia; order Anura; family Ranidae; genus Aquarana; species Aquarana catesbeiana. Next base: position 279,858,975 of record NC_133327.1, read on the forward strand.
CACCCTGAATATAAGAACCAAAGAGGAAGGCAGCGCTGGATCAATTGCTGGAATTTGTGAAGACGATGATCCCCACAGCAGACATGACCTATTTGAAGATCCTAATTGGTGGCCTGAGGAGCACTTATCTAAGGGAGCACAAGAAGGTCCAGGATTCCCAGAGATCCGGAGCTGCAGAGGACGTTTATGTCCCAAGGCTGTGATACTATGACAGACTGTATTTTCTGGCAGGCCAGACTGAACCCAGGCCAGCACTCTCCACTCTTCCTTCCACACTTCCTTCCCCTCAGCTGAGGCTTCTGACGCCCAACCTGAACCCTTCCAGGCAGCAACATGTGGAGGAGCCCAGCTTGAGCCAGGTATAGCATTCTTCTAAATATTTCTGCTTGTCCAATCAATGATGTTAACTAGATGTTAGTTTGGAGTACTAATTTATGATTGTGATTGATGATGCAAAAACTAAAACCATGTCCCTTTTTCATACACAGGGAAGTCTCAGCCAGGAGGTGGCCCGGGCCAAGCAGGCTGCCTGATATCCAGGTCCCTCCCCTACACCTGCAAAGACAAAGTGCTAGGAAGAGGAGTAACCTGGAGGAGGCTGCCATAGGCCTCTTTTGGAAGTCTACAGAGGCCCTGAGAAGCCCCCCACAGTGTGGAGGAGGACTTTGCTGGCATAACTGCCTGCAAAATGCTGCAGATGGAGGAGGGCCAATGACTCCTGTGTGAGTCCTTAATTTTGGAAGCTCTCAATAAGGGGTTGAGGGGCCAAATAACATCTGCTACCCACATTTGTGACCTCACACATAGTCCTCCTCCTCCTCCAGGTCCTACTACTCCTCCTCCTCCTCCTCCAGGCCCTACTCCTCCTCCTGCCACATCTCCAACACCAGAGCCACAGCCGGGAAGGAAGCGTGGAAAGAAGACCAGACTCTGGGTCCAGTCTGGTCTGGCAAAAGATGCAGCCTCTTGTAGTAGCACAGCCTGGGGACACAGATGTCATCTGCTGCTTTCCGGATCTCTGGGACTTCTGGACCAGACTGCACTCTCTTAGATATGGACTCCTCAGGCCACCAATTTTGATGTTAAATAATTGATGTGTGCCCTGGGGGTCCAAGGCTTCGCCAATTTCTGATGTTTCTCCAGCGTTGCCTCCCTCTTTGTTTGGTTCTGAGCCCTTAATAAAGGATTTTTTGTTTCAATTATACTCGCCTATGTGTGTTTTCCTTCAAAAAGGACAGCTTGTTTGTGAGGATTCAGGTACATTTCAAAAATACAATGTGAAATTAACAAGGGACATCAACACCAAACAATCTCATTGAGATTAAATAATATAAGATATCAATGGTGTTGTGGTAACTTGACACACAAAACACACACAAACATATTAGGGAGTAAAACTAACAAAAAAATAAAACAAAGATCAGCTTTGAAAAAAAAATACAAACCCCAAAAAAAACAAAAAACAGCCTTTAAAAAAAATATATATAAAAAAGAAAACAACAAAAAAAAAAAATTTGGTCAGATGTGACAAATCAAAAAATATTGAGGGAATCCCGATAAATAATAAAGAAAGAAGTTTGAGAGAATATATATAAAATTGGTTAGCGCTAGTAATGATGAAGAAATACAAATGGATGTGAAATAAAATTATGCTGTTGACAAATACTTAAACCAGTCAGTGCATATCCATATAAGATGATAGGTCATTGAAAAAAATGTCCATCATAGTGTAAACAATTATAATCACCACGTGACAAAAGCAGCTAAAATGCTGACAGAAATGTCCCAAAATTGGATGAAGGTGCTCCAGAAACAATTGACCCAGGAGCTGGTGTATACCAAATGGATCACCCAAGTTCAGCGGCACTCTGAAGCATATGTTCTTGGAAGCCTTCAAAAAGAATCCAGTGTGGGGAAACATAGGATTGTGCAAATACCACCACCCAAGTGAATGGAGGCTTACCAGAGAGTTGGGACTCACAGAGCATATACCGTGCGAGTCAAACAGGCTTGAATTGCCAACTGGCAAGTACCAGGGGAGCCACAAAGGTGAACTGTAGATGGAATCCTGGTAGTTCCTTTACACAGAAATCTTCTCCATATAGAAGTCAAAAACGTCCTCGGACATAACCCACATAGAATGAAGAAGGGGCCATATAGTGTAATTCCATAAAAAACGTATAGTTTATTCAAAGAGAAACACTTACATTTCAGTTGTATAAAAAGCGCTTGTATGTATAAAAATGGCGGCAGTGGAGTCCTCCCGACGCGTTTTGTCACACAGGACTTCGTTTGGGGTCCTATGTGACGGTTAAATTTAGGTTAAACCCGCCACTGATGCCCAAGAGCACAAATCCACTGAAGCTGGTCTAGCTGCATTGGATGAGTCCAATACAGAGTCCAGGATGGCATTATAGTCACCCCTAAGTAGCATGGGTAGATGCATGTATGGTGCCAATGTTACCAATAAATCAAACAATAATTTCCCCTGAAACGAAGGAGGCAAGTAAATATTCACCAACAGTATTTTATGAAAAAGAACATCTAAAACATATCGACCTCCCGGATCAGTGAAAACCTGGTGGATGGTGAATGCAATTGCCTTACTAATTAATATAGAGACCTCTGGCATACGTGGAGTAAGTGGAATGCAGTGATCTTTGAATCCAGGATTTGTGTAAAGAAAGAATTTTGCTGCCCTCCAGGTGGGTTTCCTGGAGGAGGACGATATGTGGTTTTACTTGCCTAAGGTACTGAAATACTGCAGCCATTTTAAACTTATTATTAAGTCCCCTAACGTTCTATGATAATATTTTTATCTTGCTATCCATAATAGTGATTAAGATAATAGAACTACCATTCAGATTACCCCTGATACCAATAGAACATCATTTGTGTAGAATATACAGGTAAATTCTAGGTATATGTAGTGCATTATTCACGATATATATGATGGCACCAGTCAACTTCCCCCAACCCCCCCCCCCCCCCGCTGTTATACCAGAAACTAAGAACCAAACCAACAAACCCAAACAAAAAATTGTCTGGTATGCAGCTTGAGCCCTGTAACGAAGAAAAAAAAAATAGTTCAACCAAAAGTGACGTCAGTTCGGCATAGAAGACGAGAAAAAAGAGAAATAGTCAGTGTCTTTCCAGTGAGACTCCATGCTTAGTTCAAGTACGTAAAAGTACAACCGACTGACCAAACAACCAGGTGTTATTTAAGGCGACAGATACAAGAAGCAGGATTGCAATAACTGCCTATGATGTATAGTACATCCTTTGTAAAACATCTCCCATTTTAACTGCGTGCAATGATTGTGCATTTGCAACGTCTCATTTGCGAAAGGCGACCCACTAAGTGATAGATATCTGGGTTTTGGGCCAACGGACCCCCAGCACTCCTGCCTTGCGTCCATAGCTGATCCAAAAAAATGAAGATAACCCAAACAAAAATGATAAAATGCGAAAACAACAATTTTTAATCAGAGCACTGATCAAATGGAAAAAAGTAGAAAAGAAAATTCCTTCCCCAAAGGGACAGTAGCGCTTCACAGATTTTGATCTAGCCAGTCGCTAGCATCCTGCGGGGTCTCAAAGAACTTTACAGTACCTTTATGTTGTACACGGAGATGACTTGGATACAGCATGCTGTATGCTGTATTTCAGCTCCTTCTCTCTTAGCCTTCTCTTCACATCTGTAAAGGAACGTCACCTTCTCTGAGTCTCCGCCGAAAAATCTGGGAACAGCATAATGCGAGCGTTTTCAAATTTTAATTCCTTGTGTTTCCGAGCCTCCGCCAGTAACATATCTCCGTCTCTGTAATTAAGAAACCTGATGAGAAATTGCCGTGGTAGGGCTCCCGAGGGCCTAGCTCCTGCCAGGACCCTGTGCGCTCTTTCAGCGACATAAGTGGGGGTGGAGATCACCGAGTGCCAGCAGGGATTTAAAAAACTGCTCTGCAAATGTGGTTGTGGCAAACCCTTCAGCCCCCTCAGGTAACCCCACCACTCTCACATTATTTCTTCTCTGGCGGTCTTCAGCGTCGTCTGCTCTGCGTTGTAATGCGTCTACTATCCCCTTTAATTCTGCCAGTTGTGAGCCCTGTACATGAGAGGTATCTTCCACCTCCGATATGCCGTCCTCTGCTGTGGTTAGTCTGCCTCTAATCTTGTGGAGATCATGGGGGATGATATTGCATTCAGATGCCAGCAGATCTGTGCATCCCATAAGCTCGGATTTCGATGCTGCAATAGCTTCCAGGATTGGACCTGTTATGGCTGCTGTATCCACCTCAATCTCCTCTGATATGGGAGAACAGTCTACCGGTTCCCTGGATACAGAGGCACCTTGCTGCGCCATCTTCACTGCTGCTGGTTTGGCGCACAGCGTTGCTGAGACTGGAGATGAGACAGAAAGGGAGTGGGCAGAGCCAGCCGCCATGCTTCCCTGAGACCGAAGAAGCCGCTGATCCGGCGGCAGCTGTAAATGCTGATTCTTCTGCATTTTTGTTGCTGAAGACGGAATCTTATGAAGCCCGGGTGTTTCCACAGGGATAATTGTACTGACAATGCTAGTTAAAGCTGGTCAGTCGGCCGTTATCAGGATAATTACCGAGGGATAGCTGGAGCTCCTGAGAAACATGTCCCGCCGCGATCACATCCGGCCACGCCCCCCCAAGCCATTTAATAATTAAATGTTAAAATTTACTTTTTCATTTCAATCTACAATTTAAAAAAAATTCAATGTAATACGGCAACCTGGAAACATTTTGTACGCAGTTGGTATACAGAATGCCCCCAGAAAACAGAATCAAATACTTACCGGAATTTTCCTTTCCTGATGGACTCTGTGGCAGTCTACGTGTGGGTTTACCCCGCTTCCTCTCCAATTCTAGAGGACTCCATTCCCATAAATTTGAGCTCCCAGCCAAAGACTGTGTTCTGTAACTAGCCAACTCTTGGTCCATGGGTAGGAACTCCGTCTGCCATGGAGTCCACTAGGAAAGGAAAATTACGGTAAGTATTTGATAGGAAACTTTCAGTTTTCCTGACAGACTCCATGGCAGCCTACATGTGGGAAATAACTAGCCAAACCACACGGGCGGGATTGCTGAACAAAAAAGGTTTTAATTTGCCTTGTCAACTGACAGGATTCTTAAACCAAAATTCACAGTAGATAAGGATGCAGGTTCTATAATAATAATGTGCCATAAAGGTATTGATAAAGGCCCATGAGGCCGCCCTGCAGATAACTTCTGGAGCCACATGTCGGGCCGCCACCCAGAGGGTTGAGACGCCCCTGGTTGAGTGTGCTGTCACTGCCTCTGGAGGAGCCAAGCCCTTTGCCCAATAGGCCTGCTGGATGGCCTGGGCAATACAAGATGCGATCATCCTAGATGAAGTACGTTTTCCCCTGTTTTTTCCAGAGAAGAGGATAAAGAGATGATCTGACCATCTAAAAGAGGCCGTAACTTGGAGGTACTCCTTCAGTGTCTCATATCTAGGCGATTAACCTCAGTAGCTTCCGGTGTCTTGAAGGTAAGAAGGACGATTTCCTGGTTTTCGTGGAAGACCAATGTAACCTTTGGATTTAAATCAAGCATGTGTATGAGTACTACCCGGTCTGGGAAAAAGGTTAGAAATGGCTCTTTGTGTCCGAAGGCCCCGATCTCCTTAACTCTTTTTGGCCAATGTGATGGCCTCAAGGAGAGTGGACTTGAGAGAGAGCTCCTTAACAAATGTCGGGCTGACTACCTCGGTTCCAGGCTCTGAGAGCGCATCCAGGACAAGCAGGAGATCTCATTTGGGGAACCTTGATTCCTAGCTGCGCTTGTCCTTCCTGGACTTCCTCTCAGACTTGGGCTTTCCTCTGTCCCAACCTGACCTTGCTGCACGGCAGCATCTTGCATGGCTCCCCTCAAACACCCTAACTGCTATCAGGAGGGTGGGGTCCTGAGCTCTAACTCTGGCTCTATTATGAAGACAGCACACACCTGAATAATCAGTGTTTCAAAATTTGGCGTAAACCACCACCCTAGCAAGTAGCATGGGATCTCCCTGCTACGCAAGAAAGACTCCAAGCTGTACCTAGTACACGTGCACAGTGCTTGCCCATTTGTTACTATGGCTAGTTTTCACACATGACAATCCCTGGCGATCTAAATTAGTACAGAGCAGCTATGGGTATGAATAGAAAGTGTACCTCAGCCACCTATGGGACCTTGACAGACCTAAAAATTAAAAAAGTACACAGCATCTGAATTATTTGAAAATGTACCTGTAATTGGTTGAATGATTAGTCTCATGTGCCCAATGGTCCTCAGCACAAGATGCAGGTAACTATATAAACAAAAAAGAAGGGAGTAGTTAGCTGTCAGATGGTGGTTAGATCTGAAGAAGACACATCTGCTGCTCACCATGAAAATGTTATTGCATAGGCTGATTGAGCAGGTCAGTATTGCTGACGGAGATGAATGGATGTGCTGCTGCCTTGTCTTGGATGATCAGCCTGCTCTGCTTTAACCTGCTCCACCACCACCGGCTTCACCTGCTTCTTTGGCCCCCTCTGGTTCAGCTGTCGCTTGTCTTCCTTTTCCAAGTGATACCTCGGCCCCCCTGCTCCCTTCTTTGAGGACCAATCCCCCAGCTGTGACTCTGCCTGCTGCACTCTCTGCTGTCTGCCCTCTTCCTGTTCAGAGCTTGGAGCTGTCCATTGGCTCAGATGTCTGTGCAGTCTGAGCTTCCGTGTCTTCTAAGCGGAGTGCAAAGAGACCATTGCAAGTTCGAGTCCCAGTCACCTCAGGATCAGTGTGTGAGGAGGACAACCCGGTAACAGCTAGTTACCGCGGTTTGTTGACATTTGTGACCGGCTGTGAGTGGACACATAGTAAAGAGCCAATTTATTTGGCTCTTTACCCTGATTGGGGATGGGCTGTGTCAGAGTGACATGCCTCATCCCAGATCGCTGCGCTGCGTGCCCCTGGGGGTGTGCACGAGTGACGTGCACAAAGACAGTGCATGTGACCGGCTGTGATTGGACACAGCCAGTCATGTGGTAAAGAGACATTTTCATTGGCACTTTACCCTGATCGCGGACGGGCTGTGTCCAGAGGGACGTGCCTAATCCCTGATCGCCGTGCTGCGCGCCGGGGGGCGCGAGAGCATCGGAAACGAGCAGACATCATATGACGCCCGCATGGAGAGATGAAAGGTTCCTGCGAGTGTCATTTTACAATGCGCCGGTAAGGAAGTGGTTAAAGAAAAAATATAGAAAGGTGAATATATAGCCCTTCTGTCTTTGTTAACTTCCTTTAAGGATATTAGATTTGACTGGAAGGATGTGAATAAAATTGATAATGATAAACATAAATCTGCTCCTCACACATTTAGTAACTGGTTACAAGTTTTCTGTATCTATGCCAGAGTGCTGGGAGAAAAACATCCTGAATGCTGCAATGGTTTGTTCCAGCATGTTGAGATCAACTTAGAGGCTTATAGGAATTTTAATGGTTTCTCTTGGTTCTTTTATGATGAATCATTTCAACAAAAACTCTCCATTCATAAATTCTTGGGGAACGGGGAATGAAAGATGTGAGGTTGTGGCTGAATTTGTTGCTACCTCACAAACAATTCCCCAGGCCATCTGTCACCTCTCCTGGGTGTTTCTGGGGTGGCTTATGTTTTTAGTATTAATGAAGGACAATGTAAGTGGCCCAACTCCTGTAAATACGAGCATGAATGTGCTTATTGCGCTGGTGCTCATTCTGCTTCCTGCTGTTTTAACACATTAGTGTTTACTGGTGCACAACAGCCTACATTTTTTTTCAAAAAGGCAGTAACACCAGTGAACTTAACAAACATGTTACAGTGGCTGCACATTTGACCAGATCAACAGATGGCGGCCCTGTTGTATAGTGGTTTCTCTGTTGGCTTCCCTTTGCCTTTACTGGTTATGGCTGTTTGGTTTACAAAAATTTGCCTTATGTTTAGCGTCATGCTGACATTGTTGAGGAGAAAATGTTGAAAGAAGTTTGCAAAGGGAGGGTGGCTGGCCCCGTTGCCTCTCCTCCAGGGCTGTGTTTTGGCCTAGGCCGACAAGGCCTAGTCCTAGGGCGGCACTTTGCGGGGGGCGGCAAAAAAAGCCCCCCCCTCATGAGAGAAAGTCCCCCCACCCGATTCCCAGCTCCCGCAGCCGCCCCCCGCACACATGCAGCCCACAGCGGCCGCCTTGCTGTAGTGACGCCGCTGTGTATGGGCATGCTTGGCAGAGGGTGGAGGGGCGTGTCATGTCCCTCCACCCTCTGCCAACCACACCCATACACAGCGGCGCCGCTACAGCAAGGCGGCCGCCGTGGGCTGCATGTGTGCGGGGGGGCGGCCGTGGGAGCCGGGAATCGGATAGACAGGTGAGGACTTTCTCTCATCCGGGGGGGGAGGTGTGTGACTCACGCCCCCATAAGCGTCCGGTGACTGACAGAGGTGGAGCCTTATGCTCTGCCTACCCTCCTCCGCACTGCTTTCTGTGAATTTTCTTCTCAGCACTGGGGCGGGGTCTGGCAGTTATGTCAGGAGGAAGGAGAGAGAGAGAGAGGGGAGCACGAGAGAAATCCCCAGGACAGCAGGTAAAATTATTTAATAAATTATATCGGTGTTATGGACACAGTGTTGGCATTTGATGGCACAGAGGCTACAATTGATGGACACAGTGGCTGCAATTGATGGGCACAGTGGCAGCAATTGATTGGTACAGTGGCAGCAATTGAGGGCACAGTGGCTACAATTGATGGGCACAGTGGCAGCATTTGATGGGCACAGTGGCTGCATTTGAGGGCACAATGGCTGCGTTTGATAGGGAACAGTGGCTGCGTTTGATAGGGCACAGTGGCTGTGTTTGATAGGGCACAGTGGCTGCAATTGATGGGCACAGTGGCTACAATTGATTGGTACAGTGGCTGCATTTGAGGGCACAGTGGCTACAATTGTTGGGCACAGTGGTAGCATTTGATGGGCACAGTGGCTGCGTTTGAGGGCACAGTGGCTACAATTGATGGGCACAGTGGCAGCATTTAATGGGCACAGTGGTTACGTTTGAGGGCACAGTGGCTGCGTTTGATGGCACAGTGGCTGTGTTTGAGGGCAGTGGCTGCGTTTGATGGGGCACAGTGGCTGCAATTGATGGGCACAGTGGCTGTGTTTGAGGGCACAGTGGCTGCAGTTGATAGGCACAGTGGCTGCGTTTGAGGGCACAGTGGCTACAATTGATGGGCACAGTGGCAGCATTTGATGGGCACAGTGGCTGTGTTTGAGGGCACAGTGGCTGCAGTTGATGGGCACAGTGGCTGCATTTGATGGGCATAGTGGCTGCGTTTGATGGGCACAGTGGCTGTGTTTTATGGGGCACAGTGGCTGCAATTGATGGGCACAGTGGCTGCAACTGATGGGCACAGTGGCTGTGTTTGAGGGCACAGTGGCTGCATTTGATAGGCACAGTGGCTGCGTTTGAGGGCACAGTGGCTACAATTGATGGGCACAGTGGCAGCATTTGATGGGCACAGTGGCTGCGTTTGGTGGGCACAGTGGCTGCGTTTGATGGCACAGTGGCTACAATTGATGGGCACAGCGGCTGAATTTGATGAAACAGTGGCTGTACTTGATGGGGCACAGTGAGGCTGCAATTGATGTCTTTTTTCTGAATTTTTTAGTTTGTTTGGGCCCCCCCCCAAAAAAAAATTTTGAGCACCAGCTGCCACTGGCATGTGCAAAGTGCTCCATGCATGCTAAAATCAATGCAAACCCATTAAACAGCCCACATTTAGTGAAAGTGCATTAATATGCAGATCATGATATTGCAATAAATTGCTCCATCAATGCTGAAATCAATGCAAACTCATTAAAGAGGAGTCCCGCCCCCACCCTGTGAAAACATTAAAACTCAGCAGCTACAAATACTGTAGCTGCTGACTTTTAATATTAGGACCGCAATGTCGACACCTCAGCCGATTTTCGGATTGGCTCTTGGGTTTTGCCACCATCATTCATGGTAAGGGAAACCGGACGGTTCACTACTGCACATGTGCGAAGCGCATTGCACTTTCTGAATGGCCCAGTGGAGGAAGGAGGAGGGGGTCCGAACTTCAGAGGGGGCAGCGCAGTCTCCCGAGAGTGGGGAAGGGTACCTGTCAAAAACAGGTACCCGTTCCCCCCTTCCCCCTGAAAGGTGCCAAATGAGCCTAAAGAGGAAGGGGTGTGGTTTACAGATGATAGGGTGGGTCTTAAACAGAAAGGGGTGTGGCCTCGGCAGGAAGGGGCGGGGCATATTTAAATTAGGGGGTGCATGAGTTCAGTCAGGCCTAGGGCAGTACAAAACCTAAATACACCACTGCTCTCCTCTATTTCCTTAGGATCACTCCCAACAAAGAACCTAACTTCTTTCATCTCATCCATCATTTATCTTATCTGGATGGTCTTTCCTTGAATGATAGCACTGATCCTGTACTGTGTCCTATTCTTCTTTTGATGATGCCTTTGTGATAATAAATGGAGTTGGACAGTCTGCTTTGATGTCAAGGGTGGATATTAAATCTGTGTTTCATCTTTTACCAATCCATATTACAGCTTTTCTTTGGGTTATTATTTCCATGGTTGTTATTATTTTGAAAAGTGCCTCCCTATGGGATGTTCCTTATCATGTTGTTACTTTGAGATGTTTTCAACTTTTTTGGAATGGATTGTTAGGTTTCAAACAGGATCATCCAATTTGAGTCATTATTTGGATGATTTTTATTGGACCTGCAAATTCTTTGGGTTGCTTGTATTTGCTTAGTATATTCTAGGTTACATGCCGTATTTTTGGGGTTCCTTTGGCTCTTGAGAAAACTATGTATAATCCCGCCACTTGTCTAGAATTCTTAGGCATCACTATTGTTACAGATAACATGGAATTTTGTTCATGGGCTGAGAAAGTTGCTAGGCTGTTGGAGTTGGTTGCATATGTTCTCTCTAAATGCAAAGTTACATGGAAAACACTTTATTGATTATTGGGTTTGTTAGCATTCGCCTCCAGGGTTATTCCTATGGGTAAGGTTTTTTGGAAATGGTTATATCAGTCCAATGTTGATGTTGCTTCTCCATTTCATTTTGTGCTTATTACTTTGGACACGCGGGAAGATTTACTCATTTGAAAGAAATGTTTAATCAATTTTAATGGTTGCTCTTTGTGGCAGGCACCTTTTTGTTTGGCATCAGCATTTAATTTGTTAACTGATGCTTCAGAGGCTGTTGGCTATGGTAGATTTTGGCAAGGTCATTGGTCAGATGATCTTTTGCCTTTTGGCAAGACAAGGGTTTAACTAGGATTATTGTAAATCTTTCCTGCTTTGGTTGCTCTTGAACTGTGGGGTTCACACTTCCGTAATCATTTTGTTCCATTCTGATAATCAGGGAGTGGTGTATGTGATCAATTGCTTGTCCTCTTAATCTATGCCAGTGCTCATTGTTCTTAGGCATTTAGCTTTCAAGTGTTTTGAGTTAAAGCACAATATGCTGCTGGTTTTGATAATATCATTGCTGGCTCTTTGTCCTGATTGCAGATGGATCGCTTTCAGCTCCTAGTACTGGATGTAGACAACATTGGATGTCTGTGCCTGCTGCATTTATGGGACCTGCTTTGAATCCTGTTAGTCTTGCCATTCAATAGCACCTTCTATGTGGGTGAATTCTCAAGCCCCGTGGTATTCGTGGTGCTCTTTCTTGGCTGCTTCTGGTTGAGAGGCATCTTTGTTTTCCAAGAAATTCGTCTTGTTTCTTCTGAAAAATTTGATATTGTGATCTTACTCTTATTCCTGTATATGGAAAACTTTGGCCGGCATATCCTTTTTTTTTTTTTAATTGAATGGTGTCCCTTCAGGTATGAGCTTCTTTAGTGAAACAAGTGCTAAAAGGACATCATAGGCAGCAGGTGGTTGCTGACTTCAAATGGCCAATTACTGCAGATATTTTGGTGCATATGTGCAAGTCCACCAATTCTGTTTGTTTTTGTGCTTAACCACTTCCTTTCCTGCCCATAGTCAAATGACATCCGCAGGAGGGGTGTCCCATCCTGGGCGGGCATTATATGACGTCCTCGGCTTCCCGGCCATCTAGGGAGCGCGTGCGCCCACCGTGTTACTTGGGAGCCGATGCGCATGCCTGGCGGCTGCGATGTCTACTTGGAACCCATCATTGCCGGTAACAGAGCAGGGGCGTGGAATCTGGGTGTGTAAACAGACAGATCCACATCCTGTCGGGAGAGGAGACCGATTGTGTGTTCCCAGTACAGAGGAACAGCGATCAGTCTCCTCCCCTTGTGAGACCCCTCCCCCTACAGTTAGAATCACTCCCTAGGTAACACATTTAACCCCTTGATCGCCCCCTAGTGTTAACCCCTTCCCTGCCAGTGACATTTATACAGTAATCAGTGCATTTTTATAGCACTGATCGCTGTATAAATCTGAATGGTCCCAAAATAGTGTCAAAAGTGTCCGATATGGATGCCGCAATGTCACAGTCACGATAAAAATTGCAGATCGCCGCCATTACTAGTAAAAAAAATAAATAAATAAAAATGCCATAAATCTATCTCCTATTTTGTACACGCTATAACTTTTGTGCAAACCAATCAATATACGCTTATTGCAATTTTTTTTACCAAAAATATGTAGAAGAATACATATCGGCCTAAACTGAGGAAGACATTGGTACAAAAAAAATTGGAATATTTATTATAGCAAAAAGTAAAAAATATTGTGTATTTTTCAAACTTGTCACTCTTCTTTTGTTTATAGCGCAAGATATAAAAAAACGCAGAGGTGATCAAATACCACCAAAAGAAAGCTCTATTTGTGGTACAGTGTTGCATGACCGCACAATTGTCATTCAAAATGCGACAGCGATGAAAACTGAAAATTGGCCTGGGCAGGAAGGGGGTGAAAATGCCCTGTATTGAAGTGGTTAAGAATCCTTATTATTCAAGGTATCTTTTATGCCCTGTACACATGACCGGTTTTGCTGTTGAAATAAACATTGAAGGTTTCTCCGACGGAACTCCATTCAAGCGGTCTTGCCTACACACGGTCAAACCAAAGTACGACGGGACTTGAAAAAGGAAGTTCAATAGCCAGTAGCCAATAGCTTCCGTCTCGTACTTGCTTCAGAGCATGCATCATTTTTGGTCCGTCGGAACAGCATACAGACGAGCGATTTTCCCGTTAGGAATTGGTTCCGTCGGAAATATTTAGAACATGTTCTATTTCTAGGTCCATCAGAATATTCTAAAAAAAAAGTCCGATTAGGCATACACACGATCGGAATATACGATGAAAAGCTTCCATCGGACTTTTTCTGTCAGACATTCTGCTTGTGTGTAAGCGGCATAAGTCTTTTTTTTTTTTTTGGAGCATTCCGCATTTCTGAATTGCTGCCTCGTAATGCCTAGGATTCATCAAAGAGTCTTGTAAAGTGTGTTTTTTATTATTTATCACATTTGTTTGAGTTTTCGGTTCTGTCTACAGTCCCATAGAAAGTGGGGAGCAATAAATTTGCCTCACCCAGCTATGAGACAGACCTAAAAATGAAAAAAGTGCATAGCAACTGAATTTATTTGAATACTTACCTGTAATTGGTTTAAAGATTAGTCACATGTGCCCAATGGTCTTCAGCATGAGCTGCAGGTACCTAAATAAACAAAAAAGAAGTTCATAGTTAGCTGTCATATGGCGGTTATCATTTGAGGTGGACACATCTGCTGCTGTTGCTCACCATGAAAAAGTTAACTACGTAAGCTGATGGAGTGGGTTGGTCCCACTGACAGAGATGAATGAATGCGCCACTGCCTTGTCTTGGATGATCAGTCTCCTCTGCTTCACCTGCTCCTGCACCACCGGCTTCGCCTGCTGCACTCCCTGCTGTCTGTCCTCTTCCTGTTCAGAGCTTAGAGCTGTCCAGTATATATATATATATATATATATATATATATATATATATATATATATATATACACATATATATATATATATATACATACACACACACACAGTATCTCACAAAAGTGAGTACACCCTCACATTTTTGTAAATATTATATTCTTTTGACAACACTGAAGAAATAACACTTTTCTACAATGTAAAGTAGTGAGTGCACAGCTTGTATAACAGTGTAAATTTGCTGTCCCCTCAAAATAACTCAATACACAGCCATTAATGTCTAAACCGCTGGCAACAAAAGTGAGTACACCCCTAAGTGAAAATGTCCAAATTGGGCCCAATTAGCCATTTTCTCTCCCCGGTGTCATGTGACTCAATAGTGTTACAAGGTCTCAGGTGTGAATGGGGAGCAGGTGTGTTAAATTTGGTGTTATCGCTCTCACTCTCTCATACTGGTCACTGGAAGTTCAACATGGCACCTCATGGCAAAGAACTCTCTGAAAGGATCTGAAAATAAAAAAAATGTTGCTCTACATAAAGATGTCCTAGGCTATAAGAAGATTGCCAAGACCCTGAAACTGAGCTGCAGCACGGTGGCCAAGACCATACAGCGGTTTAACAGGACAGGTTCCACTCAGAACAGGCCTCGCAATGGTCGACCAAAGAAGTTGAGTGCACATGCTCAGCGTCCTATCCAGAGGTTGGCTTTGGGAAATAGACATATAAGTGCTGCCAGCATTGCCAGCATAATATATATATATATATATATAGACTGGACAGCTCTAAGCTCTGAACAGGAAGAGGACAGACAGCAGGGAGTGCAGCATATGGAGTCACAGCTTGGGGATCGGTCCCAGAAGGCATCTAGCAAAGGTTTTGGAAGGCAGCAAGGAGGACAAGGCATCACTGGGAAAAGGAGGACAAAAGGCAGCTGAACCAGAGGGGGACGAAGAAGCAGGCGAAGCTGGTGGTGCAGGAGCAGGTTGAAGCAGAGGAGACTGATCATCCAAGACAAGGCAGTGGCGCATTCATTCATCTGTGTCAGTGGGACCAACCCACTCCATCAGCTTACACAGTTAACTTTTTCATGGTAAGCAACAGCAGCAGATGTGTCTACGTCAAATGATAACCGCCATATGACAGCTAACTATGAACTTCTTTTTTGTTTATTTCTTCAGTGTTGTCACATGAAAAGATATAATTCAAAAATGTGAGGGTGTACTCACTTTTGTCACTTTTGTGAGATACTGTGTATATATATATATATATATATATATATATATATATATATATATATATATATATATATATTTATATATATATGTTCAGAAGGGTGATGTGCACGTCGGTCAGAGTAACAAGTGAAAACAATCAAGCCCTCCCAAAGGCTTATATTATAGGAAATGACAAAAAGGGATTGCTGCACAAAATGTTTTAAGGAAAAATATAATCATAAGATCCAAAATATATAGACCATCAGCGTAACAGTTTCGGGCTAATACAGATCACGCTTGTTTTGAAGAAGAGCTTCATCGGGAAACTCAGGGGTTTTTGAAAGAGAAAACGTGTCTCACTATCTTGCAAGGGAATCCAAAAAGGATAATCTCACCCCTTAAGCCTCAAGTGTCACCATATACAGTATCTCAGGTGCTTGGGTATTCATAACACTCATAGCTCATGATCTCAGTGATATTTGGTTCTCATACTTATACAGTATGTGAAAAAGAATGCTACAAGGCTTGCACAGCTTTTAAGACATGTTCGTGGTAAGGCTGTAGCTTTTGGCTTTTTGCAAGAATCCAGTGAGTCCTACTCACCTCTTGTGGGCAGTCACCTGCACTTGATACTTTCAGAAGACTCTTACACTCTAAGATGGCTTAGGGTACATGTAGACAGCGATTTCATAGGGCTTGCCAAGCCCTACTTGCACTCAAGTGTTTTGGCAAGCACAGTTCAAAGCACGTGAGTACCATAACTTCTTATTGTGTTACATTACTCTGCAGTCATCAAACAAGCCAAATGCACCTGCACCTTAAGGACTGCTGTTTCTAGCATTCAGTGATGGTAGATGTGGAGGGGGAAGGCTCAAGCCATGCTACACACAGGCCAGTCTGATTCCTTGTATGTATGTTCACATCAATCAAATAACTGATACTCTGGTTAAATCTTTGGAATGTTTTCTTGTTCATAAGGGGCCATCTGTCTGCTACCTGCCTCAGCCTTGTACTTGTGATTGAATTAATCACAAATGCTGAAAGTCCTGTCCTCTAGCAGTTTACCAACTTCACTTTGGTCTTATGATTTACCATTTTACTTTTATTTTATTTCAGCTCATAAACTCTTGCTAAACTCTTGCTAAAGGGCCAAACCTATGGACCTTGAGTTTGGCACTCTTGCCCTAAAACTCAAGCCTTCTTGGCATAACCATTGGCTTTTTAGATTCTACCCCTTGAGAAGCATATGTCTACCATTGGTGACCAGACACATATGCGGGCCTGTCTCAACGTAGGAATAATTGTAAAAACTAATTGCCAATAATATTCTACTTTTTATAAATTCTCTGCACTCTCTAATTTCCTTTCTATTTTAACAAAGTATTCAAAAATGTTGGGGTTAGGGATAAGTAGATCATTATCCAAAGCTTTCTACTGTATATTACATATCTCAAATGCATAATAAAATGAATGACCAAACGGTTGATGTTTACTCATATCTTGACCTAACTAATCCTCCTTGCAGCAAACTATTTGATCCATGAATTGCACCACACTGGTGGAGCAGGTAAAGGCTTTACAATTACCCACACTAGCTAAACAATCCAATTCCCTAATTATGGCAGATCTATTCATCTACACTACTCTAGCAGTTTACCAACTTCACTTTGGTCTTATGATTTACCATTTTACTTTTATTTTATTTCAGCTCATAAACTCTTGCTAAACTCTTGCTAAAGGGCCAAACCTATGAACCTTGAGTTTGGCACTCTTGCCCTAAAACTCAAGCCTTCTTGGCATAACCATTGGCTTTTTAGATTCTACCCCTTGAGAAGCATATGTCTACCATTGGTGACCAGACACATACGTGGGCCTGTCTCAACGTAGGAATAATTGTAAAAACTACTTGCCAATAATATTCTACTTTTTATAAATTCTCTGCACTCTCTAATTTCCTTTCTATTTTAACAAAGTCTTCAAAAATGTTGGGGTTAGGGGTTAGTAGATCATTATCCAAAGCTTTCTCATGTATATTACATATCTCAAATGCATAATAAAATGAATGACCAAACGGTTGATGTTTACTCATATCTTGACCTAACCAATCCTCCTTGCAGCAAACTATTTGATCCATGAATTGCACCACACTGGTGGAGCAGGTAAAGGCTTTACAATCACCCACACTAGCTAAACAATCCAACTCCCTAATTATGGCAGATCTATTCATCTACGCTACTCTTTGATCTCTCTCTCTCTTCTCTCTCCTCCAACCATACTCATTTATTCAATGAATACATTCAAAGGATAATTATGTCCAATGGTCCATGTCAATTAACAATTAAAGAATTAAAGCAATTAGCAATTTAAAAAAAAATCTGATTGGTTGCTAAAGGATACTGCATGTTGCACATAGCTCTTTGCCTCAATAAAGGACTATTTTTGTGAAAAATATTGTATCTTGATAACTGTGTACAGTACATATATGCAATACATATATGCAATGATAGTATTCAGTATTTGAATTCATATTTACTTTAGTTGAATATATATATATATATATATATATATATATACACACACACACACACACATATATATAAAAAAACACTGTTGTTGCAACTGCCCAAATTCTCTGGTTGTAGTTTTACACAAATCTTTTTTAATGTCATTTTTGCTGTGCAGCTTGGTCCGTATGCAAATTTGGAAAATACTGTATATATATATATATATATATATATATATATATATACACACAGTATTCTCCAAATTTGCATACGGACCAAGCTGCACAGCAAAAATGACATTAAAAAAGATTTGTGAAAAACTACAACCAGAGAATTTGGGCAGTTGCAACAACAGTGTTTTTTTTTTCTTTGTGAAGACTTACCCATGGGAACAAAACCAAACCATTGTAAATACCACTGACAGTGTTGTAGTTTGTCCCAACCCCTGTCACTCGCTGTACAGTATGGGTGCTCAACCTGTGGCCCTCCAGCTGTTGCGGAACTACAAGTCTTATCATGCCTCTGCCTTTGGGAGTCATGTTTGTAACTGTGAGTCTTACAATGCCTCATGGGACTTCTGCAAATGCTAGAGGGTCACAGGTTGAGCACCCATTCTGTACAGCCTTGTCTGCTTGAAAAAGTAGAGAAAATTATAAATAATTACAAGGAACATATTGAATTTACATAACTATGATTATATAAATTAACTGTATACAGTTATTAGAATTCAATATTTTCTGCAGTGATAGTCCTCAAATGCAACTTCACTTTGGGCATAGTTGTCCTTCAAATATACCCCCTTAGTGTAGGCCAAATAAGCAAATATTTACCTTCAGCCACACTCTGGAGATCTTCATTGTGTGGCACCATCTGGCACCACACAGCCTTTGGAATATAGTAGGCCCATGGGACAGTATAAAGAAACCAAAAACACAAACAGATATGAAAAATAATAATGACCACACTCTACAAGACACTTTTAATCGACATATCGTTGGCCCTTAAAATTGGTAATAGCAATATTGGCAATACCACACAAATAAATTATACTGTATAACACTAAAATAAATATATATCACCCAGTAACATAACTAATTCCACTTAATCACTATATATATATATATATATATATATATATATATATATATATATATATATATATATATATATACACACACACTTTGTTCAGATAATCAGTAACATACCACAATAATTTCCTGAGTTTGTTAATCTATGGGGAATTCTTACCAATGTATAAATATCTCCCACTAAAATTAAAAGTAAATAATTTTATTTTATTAATTTACAAATATAGTTACACAATTTCATACAGAACCGGGATTTCTGGTGATTAATATTATCAAACACATCAACAGGGCAATAAAACAATTTTTCTTAACATTTAACAAATAACTCAGGGGAGCCCAAATTGCTAGGTTAAAAAAATATTTGCGGTAATCGCGCCTTACGTTCAAAAACACAATATCCCCTGTCGCTTGGGGAAACAGTCCTCTGAATTTCTCCGGCCGGTAGTAATACAAAGTATGTCTCGCGGAGTCAACAGATAGATATTGCCAATTTGAAGGAGATATTAATTTAACCAAGCTACTAGATTGAATGGGGCGATAAATACTTTCCCTTGGACCACAGTAGCCTAAATTGCTGCTATACAGGTCTATACCTAAATTCACCCAGACACGGCTTCAACACACACAGTCTAGACAATTAATGTGGGAAAATTATTAATTATAAAACTACCCTACACACTGTACATGATAAGGTTAAAATATAAACTGTAAAATACAATCCCTACAATTTTGAGAGGAAAAGGTTAATTAATATCCGTATGGTCTCTATCTTACCACAGGAAAAGTGGAAGATATCCGACAAACTATAAGTATGTTCGATTAGTACCAGTAGCAAAGTCCAGCAAGATGGGGAGTGGTCAATTATCAACAGGCTTCTTGTTCGTCTCGGGAGTGTCTCTGGTGTGTGGGTCTGTGATCCTCTCTCTATGACCCTTACATACTTTATACCATCTGGGACAATAAGCTCATAAAATTATAATAAGCTCAGCCCAGAAGGTATGGCTTAATCTCCATTGGTTGGAAAAATCTAATGATTTACTTGGTGAGCTCAGGTAATATCACCTTCAACCACTAGGTGTGTCTGAGGGCAGAAAAAAGTGTTCTGAACTATTTGTTAAAAAAAAAAAAAAAAAAAATATGTTCTCTTTCATAATGGGTATCTGCCTATATATTGGGGCTGATGAATATATATCTATATTATTCAGGGACTCCGGAAACCGGCACAATATACAATACACTCAGTATAATTTTGATTAATCAATATCACAAAATGACTGTCTATATGGATAACTGCATAACTCCTGCATATCCTATGAAGACCTATTTATCTGGGAACAACACATGCTATATGGGTATTTTTATGTAGATGTAGGCACGATTTATATGTATTTCATAACAATGATGGGTACCTTAACACAATTCTTGTTCTATATCAAAATATCATATTTCTACCTTATGACAGAGTACTCATTGGGTCAGTGTATACTAAAATCATAGTTGTATCTGTGACCTGGAATCTAATATAGAATTTAAATTACTTATAATCACATGTATTTAAAATACCACTGAGTGGACAGGATTTTAACTGTTTTCATAAAGTTTTTGAATTGAACCTTGGACAGGCTCAATGAAGATTTAGAATTGCAGTGTAAAGTATCAGAATAGGAAGTTTTGGTACTCACATGCTTTAAACTGTGCTTGGCAAGCAGGGCTTGGCAAGCCCCATAAATCGCTGTGTTTATGTACCCTAAGCCATTTTCAAGTTTAAGAATCTTCTGAAAGTATCAAGTGCAGGTGACTGCCCACAGGAGGCGAGTAGGACTCACTGGTTTCTTAAAATAATCCAACAGCTGCAGCTTTACCACAAACATGTCTTGATAGCTGTGCAAGCCTTGTAGCATTCCTTTTTCACATACTGTGTAAGAATGAGAACCATATATCACTGTAGATCAATCAAACTTTGAGTGCAAAGTACAGGGTAGAGACCAACTTAGAAAAAAAAGTTGAAGTTGGGATCTAAATCTCAGTGAAAATTTCAGGCTTAAAGTTGTTCTAAACGCTAGATGTTTTTTTTGTTACCTTAATGCATTATCTGCATAGAGGTAAAAAACACCCTACTACCCTACTACTTGTTTCAGCCCCCCCAACCTTAACCTCACAGCTCTCAAGGTGCTGCTGGTAGCCCCTATCTACCCTCTTTCTGAATCCACAGGCTTCACTGAGAGCAGCAGAGCTATTGGCTCCTTCTGCTGGCAGTAAATTCCCATTAGGTGGGAACAGGGCCACACTGTGTGTTTCTATGGACGCACATAGCCCAATTCAGGAGTCCTCTGCACTCCATTGCACATTTATTTCTATAGGGGCACTCAGAAAAGAGGAGGAGCAGAGGGCACTGGCAGGGGACCACCAAAGAAGAGGTAAGAGACTGCTCTGTGCAATAACATTGCAAAGAGCAGGTTATTACAGCATATCATGTTTTTTCTTATTTATAAAAAGTATATAGACTTTATTAGCAACGTAAAGTGTGATTTATATCTATTTTTGTGTTCCCATTACAATGCTGGTTACCTTTTTAAGTGTATTTTACTGGCTTAAAAATCCTTACATGCTCTCCTTGTTCTTCAATGTTTAGGACGGGGCTGTGGAATAATGTTTAACATAATTAACTCAGCTGCGAGCTAGATTTGAGTACTGTCTGTCCTAACAAAGGGTTAGAAATTCAGAAACCGCCCCCTGCATTATATGTTAACCACTTCCAAAAGATGGCTACAACGCAGGCTTATTTTCTGGGAGGGCATCCATGAATGTCCCCCCATGATCGTGCTGTGATCACAGATCAGGATAAAGGGCCAAGCACAGCGGCCGTATACCACGTGATCAGCAATGACACAGCTGATCATGGATATAAACACAAGCCGGTTATCGATTTTTCTCTCCTCACACTGACAGCATGAGGAGAGAAGAAGAGAGCCGATAATCGGCTTGTGTTAAAGGGACATCCGCACTGATTATCAGTGTCCTGATTATTCGTGCAGTCCCAACAGTGCCACCTGTGCTGCCAATTAGTGCCCACCAGTGCTGCCAATCAGTGCCCACCAGTGCTGCCAATCAGTGTCCATCAGTGCTGCCAATCCGTGCTTGTCAGTGCCTCATCATCAGTGTTACCTTTCAGTGCCTATCAGTGCCACCGATCAGTGTCCATCAGTGCCACATATCAGTGCCGCCTATCAGTGCTGCCTATCAGTGCCCCCTATCCATTTACTTCAGTGCCACCTATCAGAGCCCATCAGTGCCACCTACCAGTGCCCATTAGTGCTGCCTATCAGTGCCCATCAGTGCAGCCTCATCAATGCCTCCTCATCAGTGCCCACCAGTGCTGCCTCATCTGTGCCCACCAGTGCCGCCTCATCTGTGCCCATCAATGCTGCCTCATCTGTGCCCATCAGTGCCGCCTGATCAGTGCTCATCAGTGTAGCCTATCAGTGCCCATCAGTGCAGCTTTATCAGCGCACATCAGTGAAGCTTCATCAGTGCACATCAGTGAAGGAAAAAATTACCTGTTTGCAAAATTTTATAACAAACTATGAAAAATGTTGTTTTTTTTGTTTAGCAAAAAATAAAAAACCCAGTGGTGAATAAATACCACCAAAAGAAAGTTCAATTTGTGTGAAAAAATGGGTACAGTGTTGTACATTGACCACACAATTGTCATTCAAAGTGCGACAGCATGAAAGCTGAAAATTGGCCTGGTCAGGAAAGAGGTAAAAGGAGGTAAAAGTGCCCAGTAGGCAAGTGGTTAATGAGAGATAGCTTAGTTTTATGCAGGGACAAAGACACCGTGAGGTGCTCTGGACATTATAGAATTAGCCATGACATCTTCACCTTAGAAACATCTTAAAGGTATGAAAAAAATTTTTTTTACTTTTTTTGTAGGTATGCTCCATCAATAGGAGCACTTAACATAGTGAGGTTTTCTCAACTTTGATTGCAAAAATGGAATTTGTGTTTTAAGCTGAGCATGCAACCACTGGCTAAAAATTTCCACCTGCCAAGACATTGTATTTTGACAGCAGGACCCACTGCTGTCAGAATACACAGATTAGTGGCTGCAACCACTGATTGAGGAAAACTTTCCATCTTGTCCCTTTGACAGGAGAGAAACTACTGAACAGAACAAAGTTCAATTTGTGTATGGACAGCTTTAGAATGGCTAAAAACTATTCATGGTAAAATCTTTTTGTGTGTTGCAAAATGTTTTTGGCTCCAGCAATTTTATGGATGATGTGAACAAGAAGGCAGGTACTTGAAATTGCTCGAAAAAAAAAAAAAAAGGCAGGTAATCGAGAACTTGAAATTTTAGCCATAGGAATTTGTTGAACTAGTTTACCTGCAAGAGAAAATGAAAAGTGTGGTTGGCCACACAGAACAGAACTTGCTGACCTGCTGCTTAAATTCATTAAGCATTTAAATGGAATTGCTAGAGAAACCACCTGGCTTAAGGTGCAGCTTGCTTTGATTATGTATTTCTTCAGGCACTAAATTTATAGCTAACATTGAATTTGGTTTATTACGCTAATAGTGCAAAATTTCTTAGATCAGCAAATCTGAAGCTTCTCTTGATCTTGAGACATGTTCTATATAAGCTTTATTTAAATCATTTGGAAATTATCCAGAAAGGAACTTTACTGGAGAAATGTTTTCTGTGATCATTGCCTGTTCGTATACTGTGCATTGCACTCAGCAAAACAGATAAGTGCATTTGCAAACAGCAGGATTTGTACTTGTAGGGTACAATAAACCCTATTAACAGCTGACAGGGGATCCTCTTGAGGCAGAACTAAACTGCTCAAGGACTAATTTGTATGGGTGATTAACATGCTGCTGCATCTGGATGCAGCAGCATGCATTTTTTTGGCAGCATAAACACTGGAAGATTAACTGTGGCTAATTTGTACGCGGGCAGAACTATGTGAACAGCGTTGGTGCTTGCCATCAATTTACAGTATTCAGGGTACAAATTTGGCCATTGCTGTACGCAAGCAACCTGTGTGTGGGGCATAGGGCCGAGGCGAATGTCTGTATTAATGAGCACCAACACATTTTTGGGGCCCTCTGTGCATGTGTATGGGAGTTACTTTGTTCTGAAACAAAGTCAAGCTAAGATTCTAAAAAGTTATCGGCAATAAAATGAGTTTTGATTTTCCATCAGCAGGAGCCCTTTTATAAAATGTGTAGACACATAATCCTATATAAAAGCTAATGGCCAGCTCCTCCACAACTTACTGTAACATTCACCATACACTGGAAGATCACTTGACAGCTTGAACAAGAAACTTATTCAGCCAACCTGTACAGTAGATCCTTAATATTCCTAGTACATAAAGAGGAACTTCAACCTAAAGGGGAAACCCTCCTCTAGCACATTTGGCACATTCAATTTTTTTTTTTGCTGGGCAGGTACCTCGTTTTGATAGGTACCTGCTCCTACTTCTGTTTGAATTGTTTAGGCGACGTCACACGTCACAGGTCCCAGAAGGCTGAGGGATCATTCACAAAGCGCAGTGCAGCTCTCACATGCGCAGTGGGAAGGCATTTGTGAAGTGGAAAGGAGTCACAGCCGGCTTCCCATAGTAAACTTTCTGGCACCAAGGACCCAAAGACCTGCAAAGAACAGCCCCGGTTGAGGACGGTGCTTGGTTACTGGACAGGTAAGTGTCCTTGTATTAATAGTCAGCAGCTCCAGTATTTGCAGCTGCTGACTTTACATTTTTTCTTTCTAGGGTAAAGATCCTTTTTAATCGAGAGGAGTTCAGAGATCCTACAAACTAACCTCTATCTGAACTTCAAAGTCACTCTCTTTTTTAGTCCAATCAGTTGTGGGCTGGGTCATTCCCCACCCCACAGCACATGTAAACAAAGAGGTGGGATTCTGGTGATGTCAATGCCCTTATGACACCTGCCTATATTTAGTCAATGAGCGTAACCAAATATGGACATTTGTCAACATAAGGGCACTGATCTTACCAGCATCCTACCCTATTATTTATGTGGGCTGCGGGATGGGGCAGCTGATTAGAGTAAAAAAAGCACAAATTGGAAGTTCAGATAAAGTTGAGTTTGGAGAATACCCAATCTTATCTCTAGTACAGGCATGCCCAAAGTCCGGCCCGCGGTCCGGTTTTATACGGCCCCCACATGTCTCCAGCTTTTGTCACCCTTGTGGCCCCCCTTGCTCCGCACTCTGTAATGTCTCTATGTATATATATAAACCGATCTATGTTCCGTAATCCCCGAGCGCCTCTCACTGACAAGCAGGGGCGTGTTCCAAAACCCTCCGGGAAGCTGGCAGCACGTGGCGCCAATAGCAGACACTGAGTCATTTCCCTGCGGCAGCTGCAGAGCTCTCAGTGCCTGTGATTGGCGTCGGTGATTGGTGGCGGTGATTGGCTGCGGCACCGCGTGCTGTCAGTGTCCCGGCAGGCTCGTGCATGATCCCTGAAGTGAGCGGCGCTCTGGGACAAATATAACTCAGGAGTGCACACGCAGAGACATTATATTATTATTATATATCTATATTTCGAAAAACAACTCATCCTTGCCCTGATCTGAGCCTGGGGGCAGATTACAAGTGGGGGCCAGAAAGAATATAAAAAAAAATAGCTCATCCTCACCCTGATCTGAGCCTGGGGGCAGATTGCAAGTGGGGGCCAGAAAGAATATAAAATATATATTAAAAAAAATAGCTTATCCTTGCCCTGATCAGAGCTTGGGGGCCACAGAAGTGATAAAGGCCAGATTTCTCAGGAGAGAAAATAAATCATTTGTACAAAATTGAGCCCATCCTCTGGGATTTGTTTGGGGGCCAAAGAGGAGATATATATATCCAAATAACAGCTCATCTTCACCACACACAGCCACAAAGGTAGGAGAATTCTTGTTGGGCAGTGTATTAGTGTATCGCACGAACATGCTTAGACCAAAACCTCTGACACTGCGCTCACATGATCCCTTTCCCTTCTGGTCAATTTCTAAAATGGCGACTGTAAACAAGAGAAGAAAAGTTGATAGTGAGGGCCGCCACTTCCAGGACAGGTGGAAAGTGGAATATTTCTTCACTGAAATACGGCATCACTGTGTTTGTCTGATATGCCAAGAGACTGTGGCTGTTTATAAAGAATTTAATGTCAAGAGACACTACTAGTCGCGACATAGCACATACGACAAGCTAACAGGGCACGACCGCAGTGAAAAGTTGAAGCAACTTGAAGCTGTTTTAATGTTGCAACAGCGATTTTTCACAAGAGCCTGTGAGTCAAATGAAAATGCCACAAAGGCAAGCTATGAGGTGGCAACGTTAATTGCTAAATATTGCAAATCTTTTTCTGAGGGTGACTTTATCAAAGAATGTGTTATGAAAGTGGTTGAGAATATCTGTCCCGAGAAGAAGCAAGAGTTTGCCAACATTTGCCTGGCTCGTAACACTGTAGCACGGAGAGTTGAAGAGATTTCATCAGATATTAAGAGACAGTTGACATCCAAAGGAGTGGATTTTGACTTCTTTTCAGTAGCCTGTGATGAACGCACGGACCTATCTAACACGGCTCAGTTGCTGATTTTTATGAGAGGGGTGGACGATGAAATGAATGTGACTGAAGAGCTACTTGACCTCCAGAGCCTTACGGACCAAACAGAAGGAAAAGATGTATTTGTTTCTGTTAGTTCCCCCATAGATGACATGAAACTGCCTTGGAACAAACTTACTGGGATTATTACTAATGGGGCACCTGCCATGGCTGGAGAACGAAGTGGATTAGCAACCCTAATCTGTAACAAGGTGATCGAAGAAGGAGGCAAAGCTATTAAACTCCATTCTATCATTCATCAACAAGTTCTCTGTGCTAAACATCTCAAATATGACCATGTTATGAAACCGGTGGTAAAGACTATTAATTTTATTCGCTCTAAAGTCCTGTGCCACCGCCAGTTTAAACAGTTTCTACTGGACATTCAGGCTGAATACGAAGATGTTTTATATCACAACGATGTAAGATGGCTCAGTCGGGGGTCTGCGCTGCAGCGTTTCTACTCTCTCAAAAAGGAAATCGGAGAATTCTTAGAAACAAAGGGACAACCAAAGCGAGAACTATCTGATCCGATTTGGCTGGCTGATTTGGGGTTTCTAGTTGACATAACAAAGCATCTGAATGTACTGAACACGAGTCTTTAGGGGAAAGATGCAGCGGTGAACCAGCTTTATTCACACCTCAAAGCCTTTGGAACAAAGCTCCAACTTTTCATAAGGCAGTTGTCACAAACACAGCCCAATCCCATACATTTTTCAGCGTTGCAGGAAATAATGAACAGTTTTCCACAGGACAATATCAGTGCACAAATGAGCAGATATGCAGCAGACATCACATCTCTGGCTGGGGAGTTTAAAGGGCGCTTTCAGGATTTTGCAGCTATTGAAAAGGAGATCAGCCTTTTCTCCTCTCCATTCTCTGTTGACTCAGATGATGCTCCAGATCAGCTGCAGCTCGAGCTCATTGAGCTGCATTGTGACAGCGAGTTACTCAGTCGTCACCAACAGCTCTCTCTTGTGAACTTTTACCGCCAACTGGATAAGACCTGGTTTCAACAGATTCGAACATTGGCTAAGAAAATGCTGAGCTTGTTTGGCTCAACATATTTAACAAGAACCGCGTGAGGACAAGACTAAGTGACTCTCACCTGCGGGACATTTTGCGCATCAAAACCACTGCCTTTGACCCAGACCTAGCCTATGTGCTGCAGTCCAGATCTCAGTTTCACCCTTCACATTAGTGCAGACAAGTTTTCTTTTTCAATTGAGATGAATATATTATAAAATCTCAGTTAATGTCAGTTGGTCTAAATCAGTTATGAATATATTTGGACACAAGATGTATACTTGGTGTTATGTTCCTGTTTATATTTTTTTAACTTAAAAGTTGACAGACAGCCTTTATTATAATATGTAATGTACTTTACAATTTTCCTGACATATTTCAGCTTCCTGGATTTTTTTTTTTTCATCCGGCCTTCAGATATGAAAGGCAGAGTGATTTAACACCTGTTTAGATTTGTCATCCATGTGACAAAATTAAAAGTATGCCGTTTGCAATAAACTTTGCATAAAAATTTCATTTGCATTTAATTTTAATGGTTCAAAAAAAGTCAGGCAAAATGATTGGCCCTCATGCATGTTCACTTCATGAAATCTGGCCCTCTTTGAAAAAAGTTTGGACACCCCTGCTCTAGTACATAACTGCAATCAAAATCAACCTGGACCAGCATTTGGCTAAGGTGGGTAGATGTGACAACTGAGATCCACCTGGAGTGCTTTGTTTGATATTGACCTGAGTCTGCAGGTACTGACTGCTTTTTTTCTTGTTTGTTTCACGACTGAGGCAGCAATTTTGCTCATGAAACAGTTAAACTTGTTTTCTTACAGCTTCCATTTTTTAACAAAGCTGTTGATAAGATTAGAAGTCCCTTAACCACCAGATAGAGTCCACAGTTAAAGAAAGATCTGTTGCAAGCTCCTGGTCTCTGCAGTGACACTTGAGTTTATATTAAAGTAGAACTATAGGAAAAACTTTTTTTTTTCATTTTGAATAGAGCAAGGGAGGGTTATAACCTCTGTCAGATTTTTTTCACCATCTGTGTCCCATTGCGGAGATTCCTGTCCCAAAGCCACAACAGGAAGTGAGGGAAAATCCCTGGAAATTAAGGCAATTTCTTGGGGGCCCCCAGGTCACCAGAACTAATTCCCCATTGGAAGATTTCCCCTCTAATACATTTCTGGGGACATGCCAAAATTTGGGATTTTCTTTTAATTTCACTTTTAATGATGATGGTAAACAGGACAAATAGAGAGGGTTAGACAGCAATAAAAACTGACAGGGGTTCTAATCCTTCCCTGCTCTATCAAAAAAAAAAAAAAAAAAAGAAAAGAAAAAAGTTTAGTTATACTTTAGATTGCAACGTTGTTTCTTTGAATACAATTGTCATGGTGAACTGCAGTGTTCTGCTTTTTAATTAAGTAGAATATTCCCATTGCTCAAGTTCCTATAGTGGTGTGAAGTAAGTGGGTGGTGTAGCAACTACCAGTTGTAAACTGATGTCAATACAAGTCAAACAATATATTGCCAGCACACCATGGATCTTCAGAGTAACATGCAAACAATGTATAAAAATGATTACTTCACAGCAGTAAATTGCATGCAGAACTCCTTCATCAGACATGTGATAAGTGCATAGTGCAATACAGTAACATTTAAAATACCATTCACCAATCAAAAACAGCAAAGGTCAAGGGCAGTCTTTCTTTTGCTGTTTTTGATTGGCGAATAGTACTTTAAGCCTGGGTTCCCACTGCTGCGATCTCAGAGATCGCATGTGATTCGCATCCACACTGCAGGTGCCGATCACATGTGATGTCTGTGCAATGCAAGTTCAGCCATACAGTTGTAGGGACTTGTTCTTCCCCGCACTAGAATCAGATCACATGGGTGTTCTCACCTATGCGTTCCGATTCCTGTGCGAGTTCACAGTTCGCACTGCGATCTGTGAACTAAACTTGGGGTGTCATTAACTTTGTTAACTTTGTTAATGACACCCGCAGTGGTTTGCAGAAGCCTGCGGGAGAGGAGCGACGCGGGAACCAATGCTGTAATCGCGCTGGTTTCCGCACCGCACTAGTGTGAACCCAGGGTGAATGCCACTCTATTGCAACTTGCCTTTCCTGATGAAGGGGTCCCGGGTGATCCCAAAATGTTGCAATTTATTGCTTTGATCATTTTAATACATTTTTGGATGTTATTCTAAACGTCCATGGTGTGCTGCCAATATATGCTTTGACCTTATTTTAAATTAGTCACAGGAAAAGGGTTAAATCAAAGTCAAAAACAAAAAAGAGATAAAAAGATACTTAGCCAATATGGCTGATGGAGCCCCCAGGAGGGACTCTTCTGTTTATACTGTACATCCCTATCCTTCTTCCTGAGCAATCATATTTCACTCAGCCTAGTGACATCTGGGTTCTATTTCTAATGTGTCCTGCTATTGGCAGACATAGCACACTGAGAGCTTATTGCTACAAGCTGTATGTGTGGTACATTATCAGTGTTTTCTCTTTCAGGCTGAGGTTGTGCTCTGCTTGTCTTTCATATCATTCTACTGACATCTACTGTTGAAACATTGTATTGCAATATTTTAAAAATACTTGTAAAATCATCAATGTTAAAATTATTTTGATGTATGTTGTGCAATGAAAACAACAAGGAATACATTTTGATTCAGATTTTATAATTATTTTGCTTTTTTTTGCTAATTTGTTAAACTCTCCACAATGATTTCTGAAACCCTAGAATGATTCCTAGAAATATACCTGCATTTTAGTCCTGACTACCTACACGCAGGGCTAAGCAACACATTCCCTTTATTTTCCCCCTCTATGGCTGCACATACTCACCTTCCATCCTGCTTCCATCGCTCTGTTTAGCTGCCAGGAATTAAGAAAGATGGCGTTGTGTAAGCTCTGAGTTGCTTCAGTGTGTCCAACCCTTGCAGAGTTAATCACTTTATGCTCTTCTATACTCAGAAGTACCGGGTCATTTTTTTACTCCCAGCAGCAGAACACAGTGGCAGAGGAGCAAAGTAAAAGTAAGTACTGTATATGCTGCTAGGGAAGAAGCCCATGCATGAACAAAGCACAGGTTTGCTTTAAAGATCTATACTCAAGTGCTAACACAATGCTAAATATTGCCTTAAGACAAAAGGCGTGTTACTTAAATATTGATGTGCTGTGTGTATTTTTTCCAGATCTGTGCAGTAATCCGGCATCAAACTTTACTTCTGTGCAGGAGCTTCCTGTAATAAAGACAAAATGTATTAAAACATTTTGCTTGTCTTGCAAAATGCTCTCAAACCAAGTTACTCTCAAACCAAAGTTTTACTGTATATATATATATATATATATATATATATATATATATATATATATATATATACACAGTATCTCACAAAAGTGAGTACACCCCTCGCATTTTTGTAAATATTGTATTATACCTTTAATTTAACAACACTGATCCTTGACGACCAAGACGACCACTTCCTTGCTAAAGAAGCTGAGGGTAAAGGTGATGGACTGGCCAAGCATGGGGCATCCTCAAATGGAAGGTGGGGGAGAGCAAGGTCTCTAACATCCACCAGCTACGTGATGTCGTCATGGAGGAGTGGAAGAGGACTCCAGTGGCAACCTGTGAAGCTCTGGTGAACTTCATGCCCAAGAGGGTTAAAGCAGTGCTGGAAAATAATGGTGGCCAAACAAAATATTGACACTTTGGCCCAAAATGCTATAAACAGGACACAGGGATCAGGAGTATGCTATAGACAGGTTGCACAGTTAAGGAGTGCACTATGTACAGAGTGCAGGGCGCATGAGTGTGCTATGTACAGGGTACAGGGCTCAGGAGTGTGCTATGTACAGGGTGCAGGGCTCAGGAGTGTGCTATGTACAGGGTGCAGGGCTCAGGAGTGTGCTATGTACAGGGTGCAGGGCTCAGGAGTGTGCTATGTACAGGGAGCAGTGCTTAGGAATTTGCTATGCACAGGGTACAGGGCTCAGGCGTGTGCTATGCACAGGGCTCAGGAGTGTGCAATGTACAGGGTGAGTTTAGGAGAGGGCTATATACAGGGTGCAGGGCTTAGGAATTTGCCATGGACAGGTTGAAGAGTTAAAGTGGACCTTCAGTCATTTTTTCAACTTTCCATCTATTAAATCTTCTGCCCTTGTTGTTTTAACTTTGGATAGTAGAACATTTTTTTTCTGCCAGTAAATACCTTATACAGCCCACTTTCTGTTTCTTGTCTGGTAAAAAGCCTAGGCTTATGACATCATGCACAGCTCTTTCTTTCACTCTTGTGAGAGTTTGCCAGGAAGGTAGGTGGGATAAATCATAAGAGGGCCAATAAGAGCTACAGGGCTACAGAGATGGAAATGTGCCTCTGTGTGTCTGTGTAAATCCAGGAAGTGAACAGGCAGCAGCTTCAGCTGCCCACAGTTAAAATGGCTGCAGCCAGACTTAGTGGAGGGAGATTTCTGCAGCATATTTGGCAAGTCACAGTATACATAAAATAATATGCAAAGTGGTTGGAGGGAAGCTTCAGAATGGCAAAGATATTTTTATTCCTAATTATGTAAGTAGACTGCAGTTCCTTTTTAAGAAGTGTGCTATATACAGGGTGTAGCCCTCAGGAATTTGCTATGTACAGGGTACAGGGCTCAGGAGTGTGCTATGTACATGGTGCAGGGCTCAGGAGTGTACTATGTACAGGGTACAGGGCTCATGGTTCAGGAGTGTGCTATGTACAGGGTGCAGGGCTCAGGAGTGTGCTATGTAAAAGCGCAGGGCTCAGAAGTGTGCAATATACAGAGTGCAGTGAGCAGAAATGTGCTATGTACAGGGTGCAGGGCTCAGGACTGTGCTATGCACAGGGTGCAGGGAGCAGGAGCAAGCTTTGTACAGGGTACAGAGTCAAGGAATGTGCTATATACAGGGTGCAGTGCTCAGGTGTGTGCTATACACAGGGTGCAGGGCTCAGAAGTGTGCTATGCACAGGGTGCAGGGCTCAGAAGTGTGTTATGTACAGGGTGCAGGAGTGTGCTATGTACAGCGTGCAGGGAGCAGGAGTGTGCTTTGTACAGGGTACATGGCTCTGGAGTGTGCTATGTACAGGGTGCATGGCTCAGGAGTCTGCTATGTACATGGTGCAGGGCTCAAGGAATGTGCTTTGTACAGGGTGCAGGGCGCAGAAGTGTGCTATGTACAGGGTGCAGGGCTCAGGTATTTGCTATGCACAGGGTGCAGGGCTCAGGAGTGTGCTTTGTACAGGGAGCAGTGCTTAGTAATTTGCTATTCACAAGGTACAGGGCTCAGGCATTTGCTATGTACAGGGCTCAGGAGTGTGCTATGCACAGGGTACAGAGTTTAGGAGAGAGCTATATACAGGGTGCAGGGCTTAGAAATTTGCTATAGACAGGTTGAAGAGTTAAGGAGTGCACTATGTACAGGGTGCAGGGCTCAGGAGTGTGCTATGTACATGGTGCAGGGCTCAGGATTGTGCTATGTACAGGGTACAGGGCTCAGGAGTGTGCTATGTACAGGGTGCAGGGCTCAGGAGTGTGCTATGTACATGGTGCAGGGCTCAGGATTGTGCTACGTACAGGGTACAGGGCTCAGGAGTGTGCTATGTACAGGGCTCAGGAGTGTGCTATGTACAGGGCGCATGGCTCAGGATTGTGCTATGTAAAAGGTGCATGGTTCAGAAATGTGCAAAATACAGAATGCAGTGCACAGAAGTGTGCTATGTTCAGGGTGCAGGGCTCAGGAATGTGCTATGCACAGGGTGCAGGGCTCAGGAATGAGCTTTGTGCAGGGTGCAGAGTTAAGGAATGCGCTGTATAAAGGGAGTAGTGCTGAGGAATTTGCTATGCGCAGGGTACAGGGTTCAGGTGTGTGCTATGTACATGGCTCATGAGTGCGCTATGTGCAGGGCTCAGAAGTGTGCTATATACAGGGTCAGGGTGCAGAAGTGTGCTATGTACAGGATGCAGGGCTCAGGAATGTGCTATGCATAGGGTACAGGGCTCAGGAGTGTACTTTGTACAGGTTGCAGAGTTAAGGACTGCGCTATATACAGGTTGCAGGGCTCAGGAATGTGCTATACACAGGGCGCAGGGCTCAGAAGCGTGCTATGTACAGAGTGCAGGGCTCAGGAGTGTGCTATGTACATGATGCAGAGTTTAGGAGAGGGCTATATACAGGGTGCAGGGCTTAGGAATTTGCTATAGACAGGTTGAAGAGTTAAGGAGAGTACTATTTACAGAGTGCAGGGCTTAGGAGTGTGCTATACACAGGGTGCAGGGCTCAGGAGTGTGCTATGTACAGGCCTCAGAAGTGTGCTATGTACAGGGTCCATGGCTCAGGAGTGCTTTTTACAGGGTGCAGAGTTAAGGAGTGTGCTATATACAGGGTGTAGTGCTTAGGAATTTGCTATGTACAGGGTGCAGGGCTCAGGAGTGCGCTATGTACAGGATGCAGAGTTAAAGAGTGTGCTATATACAAAATGCAGGGCTCAGGAATTTGCCATGCACAGGGTGCAGGGCTCAGGAGTGTGCTTTGTACAAGGTGCATCATTTAAGGCAGTGCTTCTGAACCTTCTTCAGTCACAATCTCAAGGCACCCCATTCTAAAATGTTAAAAACTAAACTACTAGTTCTGCGTAATGTGGCAACATCCACACACATGGGCCATTCAACTTTAGAAGTGAATTATTCTTCCAAAGGAAATACACCTTTGCAAACTGGTACTGACGGGTATTCCAATGGTTCTCTCCCTCACGCAGCTAATATGACCCCAGTACTGATGAAGAGGGACAGGGGAGGGGCAAACAAGGATGCTGTACAGGCCCCCAATGTTCACTTTATCAACCGTTGAGGTCATTGATTGTTAGGACACTGGTGGCAGGAAAGTCGTAATGGTACACAATGAAAACCTATGGTTTTGTGTAACTAAAAGGCAGGGATCCATCTATTGGCTTGTATACAATTTTTGGGCAATTTTTAGGCATTTTGCCAAGGCGCCCCTGAAGAAACCTGAAGGCACCCCAGGGTGTCTGGGCACGCTGGTTGAAAAAGGCTGGTTTAAGGACTGCACTATATAGAGGCTGCAATGCTCAGAATTTGCTAGGTATAGGGCTCAGGAGTGTGCTATGTACAGGGTGCAGGGCTTAGGAGCGTGCTATGTACAGGATACAGGACTCAGGAGTGTGCTATGTACAAGATGCAGGGCTGAGGAATTTGCTATGTACAGGGTGCAGGGCAAAGGAGGGGCTATGTACAGGGTGCAGAGTTAAGGAGTGCGCTATATACAGGGTGTACTGTTAAGAAATATGCTATGAACAAGATGCAAAGTTAAGGAATGCATATCTCACGGACCAGTTTACTACCTCCTCCCAGTACAGAGCTCTCCTTTCAAACTTACCCTTTGCTTCCAGTACAGAGCAGTCCTTTCTACCCAAAAACCTCTTTACCCCACCTAAAGAATACCAGAGCTAGGAGAGAGGGGCTTCTGCTGAAGGACAGCTAAAACTAATGCCGCTTACACACAAGCGTTTGTTTCGTCGGAATAAACTCTGAAGGTTTCTCCGACGGAATTCCGACGGAATTCCACTCAAGCAGTCTTGCCAACACAAGGTCACACCAGAGTTTGACTATCAAGAATGAGGTGACGTACAACACGTATCACGGGACTAGAAAAAGGAAGTGCAATAGCCAGCGCGCCACCCTTTGGGCTCCTTCTGCTAATCTCATGTTTATCTTGTGTTAGTAGAAATTTTGTGAGAGACGATTTGCGCTTTTCAGCTTTCGTGCTTTTCAGTCCATTACTGCTCTTCCGTTTGTGGATGTGGGTTTGTATCTGCTTTTCAGAGCGTGTAGACAGTTTGCATCTGTTTTTTCAGTGTGTTCTTGTCTGCTCGTTTCTGATTTTCCGCTCGCTCTTCACAGGCCTTGCTGTTCTTCAGTGCGTTCTGTTAGTTCGTTATGACCAGCCGACCGTTTTGAAGCCATGTTGCGGGTATGTACTCGTTGTAGAGTTCGTGTTGTGTGGGGGCTTGGTGTTGGGGTTCATTCTTTGACCCAAGCCCAGTCCATGAACAGGGTGGGGAGGAGTTCATGGACCAAGAATTGGTTACTCCAGCGTGACCAATTCTCTAATATGCCTTTGCTTTGTGAGATCCAGGAGAATAATCCTGATGATTTCAGGAACCTTCTCAGGATGACGGACCCCTGTTTTTCACCGTCTGTTGGCTTTGCTGACCCCTTATATTAGCAGGCAGGATACCTGCATGAGGCAAGCCATCACTCCGGAGCAGAGGCTAGTCGCCACGTTGCATTACTTGGCGACTGGGAGAAGTCTACATGACCTCAAGTTCTCTACAGGCATCTCCCATGGATCCATGGATTTTTTCCGACGGATATTGGCTCAAACTTGTCTTGCATACACACGGTCACCCAAAGTTGTCGGAATTTACGAACGTCAAGAACGCGGTGACGTACAACACGTACGACGGCACTAGGAAGAGGAAGTTCAATACCAAGTGCGCCACCCTTTGGGCTCCTTCCGCTAATCTCGTGTTAGTAGAAGTTTGGTAACAGACGATTTGCGCTTTTCAGCCTCCTGCTTTTAAGATCATTACTGCTCTTCAGTTTGTGCTTGTGGGTTCGTATTTCTATTACGTATTTGATTTTCAGTGCGTTCTTGTCTGCTCGTATCTGATTTTCAGCTCCGGCCTTTCTGTTTTTCAGTGCTTTCTGTTAGTTTGTTCTGACCAGCCGACTGTTTTGAAGCCATGAGGGCCCTCACTCCGGACCAGAGGGTTTATAACTATCGTCTGGCCAGAGCCAGAAGAGTGGTGGAGAACGCTTTTGGGATAATGGCCAGCCGGTTCCACCTATTCCTTACGCCAATCAACATGGTGGAATATAAACCTAACCAGATAATCCTTGCATGCTGCATTCTACACAACTATTTAAGGAGAAATTCAATGAACTATGTGGCCTCAGTTGGGCCTGAGGCCGGAATTCAAAAGAAACCCTGACGGCGCTTGAAGCTGGCCATCCTGCCCCCCCAAAGGGCCAGCGAAGTAAGACAGAAGTATGTCGAGTACTTTGCGGGTGGGGGGGGGGCATATTGATATACCAGAAACTGATTAAGAAACATTTTATCAACAATTTTTGAACTTAAACTGAAAGAAGATTTCCTTTGATTTACTGTCTGGGTATCTTTTAGCTGTCTCCTAGGTTCTCCAATGTTTTTTTCTTTTTGTACATTTTCTTCAATAGTGCAAATGTAATTTATTTGATACATAATGTGACAATCTCTTCTTCAGTGAACTATTATTATGTTGTGGGTCTTCTACACACACCTTGCTTTTGTTGTTAATGTATGTAATGCTTTACTGACAAAAAAAGGCAAATTAGAAAGTACTGTGAGTATTATATACTAAAGGAAATTCCACTTTGCACTCCAAGTGCACTTAAAAGTGCACATGAAACTGCACTTGTAGTGCAAAGTGAATTTTCCTTTAGTAAATAACCCCCATTGCCACTGTAAACACCAACTTTTACTCCAAAAACTGCTTTTGATCATTTAAAGAAGAAGCCACACATTGTTGAGTAGAAAACTTTTTACTCAAAGCACATTCACATGTGCGTTTAGAAAAGTGTTTTTGAACAAACCAATATCTTTGGTGTATAACATTATTTTTTGTCACATTAATTAGAAATAGCCTTTTTTGGTTAAACAGGCATGTTTCAAAACATAACATACAGAACTCAGGAACTTACAAAGTTCAACTTTGACAAAGTGAAGGCAATATCAAACATGAGTATGTCCAAACTGTGTTGATATTGCCTTCTTTAGATGGGTTGATGTCACCCCTGTAAAAGCCAAATTTTGAAGATGCACACAAATTGGGATTCAGAATGGGGATTTCCCTCCTGATCCCATGCCTAATGTCAACATGTGCTAGCTTCCATCATGGGGGATCAGTGGATGTGTTTTGGGGGTGCAACCCCTTTCTCTCAGCTACTTTAGTA
Source organism: Aquarana catesbeiana (assembly GCF_042186555.1). NCBI lineage: Eukaryota > Metazoa > Chordata > Amphibia > Anura > Ranidae > Aquarana > Aquarana catesbeiana. The sequence goes on from NC_133327.1 coordinate 279,896,427, forward strand.
GTTGCACCCACAAAACGCGTTGCACCCACAAAACGCGTACATTGATATCCCCTGATGGCAGATAGCACTGTGTGTATCTTCAAAATTTGGCTTTTAAAATACTTTAAAACTTTGTTTTCAAACCAAATATACACGAAAAAAAGGGTAAAATTTTTGTGTGTTTTAGATTCCAATTAAAATTTCAATAATGTTCTTCATTATTTGTTGAACATCATTGACGTTTTGCTTTAGATTTTCTAAATCGCTATTGCACCCCATTCTCTCCCCGATGAGGATCTGGGCACTTTCACTGGTGAAATTAGATTTTTCTTCCACAACATCCACATCACCTAAAAAAAACACACCATGTATTATAAATATGCAGGAACAGATATCTTACCTGAAGCTGTGGTCTCAGACACTCACCTGTTGTGGTGACAATTTTGCACACTTCTAAAACGTCTCCCTCCTCATCCTCTGCTTGTGTTTTGGTGACTTCCCCTTCTTTCGGAGGTGGGGGGTCCCTGGTGTCCTCAGATGTCCCGAGTCTTTTCTCCCCTATGTGAATAAAAAAAAGGTATACTTAGCAAACAGATATTCAAGGGCATAAATAGGAATATGAAACAATGCTTGGAAGTGTTGTACAATTGTCTGTTTTGGCAGAGTTCCAAGCTGAAGACATTTTTATTTCATTTCCAAAGCTGGAATAATTCCCTTTCTTGTACAAGTTTCACACATGGAGATACCCCTAGTATCCACTGGAGCACCTGTGTGGGACACCCTAAAAAGTTTGATTCTGGTGTTCCACACTAGTGCTCTTGCATCCAGATGTGTAAACAGCTGCTGAGTGTCCTCTCCTTACACTGAATCAAGTTTGCATTTCATTCTAGTTACAAACCCATCTAGACAACAAACTTATTTTAATACAAATAGGCATGAACAAATGTAGTTAACCTGTATCTGCCTAAAACATCTTATAAGTGGGCGAACGAATGATGTTTCCTACGACCGATTACTGTGCCCATGAACATGAAAGTTGCCAAATGTACAACAGTAAAGAAAAGCACATGGAGCAGCACGAACATTAAGAAGAAGAATAGGAACACATGACAAAATACTTACTTTTTTGCAGCACTCTCTTGATTCTTCTGTACTGATCCTGCTCCCTCAATTTGAGGTCTGACCATCGTTTCCTCAGTTGATCCTTGGATCACCGTACCCCAAAATTCCTGATTCATGATCTTGGCCTTTCTCACATTTTGGGTTTGGGTAAGGTCCATACTTCCCATCATAGTCAGCCCTCTTGAAGATGTCCACCATCTCCACCATCTCTATAAAGGCCATAATTGAGGCCTTCAATCTCCTCTGGGATTGGGAGGTTCGGGGCTTTTGTCTTTGCTGCGCTCCTCTGCATGTAGCTGTTGTCTCTCAACCATGTGCTCTCCCACTATGCCGAAAGACAAGCGTCGGGGAATAAACTAGAAAGAACATCAGGGGCGGCCAGAGTTTCACGCATGCGCAGTGTATATAAAGCGGAACACGTGTGCGTCATACATATGATCTGTGAGCGGGGGACGAAGTAACGGAAGCGACGATCGTTATAACAAAGTTACAATTTTAAGTTGGTGCATCAGTGGCCTATACTGCTTATAGATTGAGGCCTATATTGGGTCAAGATTAGGAGAGTTTCGCCTGACATTAGGGTTTGTCTTGTGTTGTGTCCTGCAGAGAAAATGGATCTATTCAATGATGAGGACTTTATCCCCATATTCATTGGTATGCACAGGGAGCTGCCCTGTCTGTGGCAGGTAAACCACCCCTTTTATTACAATAAACCAAAGAGGAAAGCAGCGCTGGATCAATTCTTGGATTTTCTGAAGCCGGTGATCCCCACGGCAGATATCCCCTATTTGAAGGCCCTAATTGGTGGCATGAGGAGCACTTATATTAGGGAGCTCAAGAAGGTCCAGGATTCCCTGAGATCAGGAGCTGCAGCAGATGACATATATGTACCCAGGCTGTGGTACTACGACAGACTGCATTTTCTGGCAGGCCAGACTGAACGCATGCCAGCACTCTCCAGTCTTCCTTCATGGCTTCCTCCCCCCCCAGCTGAGGCTTCCGACGACCAACCTGGGCCTTCCAGACAGCAACATGTGGAGGAGCCCAGCTTGAGTCAGTTCTAGCATTCTTCAAAATATTTCTGGTTGTCAAATTAATGATGTTAAATATATGTTAGTTTTGATAACTAATTTCTGATTTCCCAAAGTGTTTTACATATCAATAGACAGTAGTGGCCACAAATGATTGGGACAAGAATGAAAAATGCTGGGGTCAGAATGATAGTCTTTTATATTTATTAAATTCAATTTGTAACAGTCATGAGCTGAAAATTGTGTGTGATTGATGAGCCAAAAACTAAAACGATGTCCCTTTTTCATACACAGGAAAGCCTCAGCCAGGAGGAGGCCATGGAAAGTGGCAGTCAGGAGGTGGCAGGGGTAAGTAGCAGCCAGGAGGTGGCTGGGCCCAGCAGCCTGCCCCAATCCAAGGTCACTCCCCTCGGCCTTCCACAAAAAAGTGCCAGGAACAGGAGTAACCTGAAGGAGGCAGCAATTGGCCTATTTCTGAAGGCTACCGTGGCAGGAACCTCCCCAGTGTTCAAGAGGACTATGCCTACATGACAGCCTGCAAAATGCTGGAAATGGAGGAGGGCTAACGCCTCTTATGTGAGGAAGTGATCTTGCAAGCTCTAAATAAGGGGTTGAGGGGTGAACTCACAAGCCAAAGCAACATTTGTGAGTTGAACCATGGTCTTCCTCCTCCTCCAGGTCCTCCTCCTCCACCTCCTGCCACACCTTCAACACCAGAGCCACAGCCTGGAAGGAAGCGTGTAAGGAAGACCAGAGAGTGATGGCCTGGGTTCAGTCTGGTCTGACAAAAGATGCAGGCTGTGGTATGACCACAGCCTGGGGACAGATTTGTCATGTGCTGCTGTTCCTGATCTCTTGTAGTCCTGGACTGGATTGTGCTCACTATTATATGGACTCCTCAAATTTCACCAGTTTCTCCAGCGTTGCCCTCCTCTTTATTTTGTTATCAACCAGAATAAATGGCAATTTATTTTTCACAAATACTTGTCTATGTGTTTTACTTCAAAAATGAAGGTTTGTTTGTGAGTAGGAAGGTACATTTAAAAAAATACAAGGTCAAATTAACAAGGGACACCAACCAACCTCCTTGAGGTAAAAAAATAAAAGATAATTGTGTTGTGGTAACTTGACACACAAAACAAGAAATAATATTATGGAGAGCACTAGCACTAGAAAACAAAAAAATGCAGATCTTGATAAAAAAAAAAAAAACAAAAAAACAAAAAAATATTATTCATGAGATCACGAAAAATTATACAGAAAGAAGTTTGTGAGAACTCTGTGTGAATATGAGCAGCAAAACAACTTAATTCTTCTAGCATTCTAAAGAAGATTTCTAAATTTGCAGCGTGACGAATGTGCTATGTCCATTACGAACGCTAGTTTTACCAGACCGAGCGCTTCCGTCTCATAATTTATTCTGAACATGAACATTCACGGAATTGTGTACACACGATCGGAATTTACGTGAACGGATTTTGTTGTCGGAAAATTTGAGAACCAGATCTAAAATTTTGTGCGACGGAAATTCCGATGGAAACTGTCCGATGGAGCCTACACACGGTTGGAATTTCTGACAACAAGCTCTGATCGCACATTTTACGACGGAAAGCCCGACCGTGTGTACGCGGCATAAGACTGGGGTGCCATTGAAGTTCATATGCTTGTAAAGGCAGGCTTCACAATACTTTTAACAATATGGTGTATGTGTTAGGTGGTCGTGAAGAGATTAAAAAAGGTACATGCTACATACTTCTGCATGTAAACATACCTGGAATGTACTTCAACATACTGGAAACACATGCAAATGCAATTCAGTAAAAAAAAAAAAAAAAAAAGATATGTAATGCCTAAAAAACACAAAACAAACATGACGCAGATGCATTTGAAATATATGTAAATGGCCATGAAGAATTACACACTGAATGTGATTGTGGTGTAAGTCTAGGTTCACATCTATGTGGTTTTCAGGTGCGTTTCGTGGTGTGTTAAGCGTTTTAAACCCGTGTTTTTTATGTGTTTTTGCATGCAGTTTTCACACATTTTGCGTTTTTTTCTCTTTATATAGCTAGTTGTTAAGGAGCGAGCCAGGAAGCTGGCCACCGCGTCCTTAACAACTGATGAGTCGTCAGCGGGGAAAAAATCAGGAAAAAAACGGTGTGGGAGACAAGGGCCTCTTCCCCATAACCTTGTGTGGTGGTTGTGGGGGTCTGTGGATGCTTATCGGAACAGGGGGGCCCCCAGATCCCCGCCGCCGCGCCGACGCACCGACACACCGCCACACCCAAAAAAAAGCCTTCATCTAGTGCAAAACTTTTTTTTTGGGTGCAGCGGTGTGGCGGGAGGCGTGATTGACAATGGAACTACATCGTGTGTGACATTGTTTTTGGATTTTTAATAATAATTTTTAATAAAGGAATTTTCAAAATTATGATTTGTTTATCTTACTGACACTTTTTGTGGGTAAGAGGCCCTTGTCCCCGTCAACATGGGGCAAGGTGCTTTGGGAGCCCTCCTGCCCCAAAGCACACCCCCCATTGTTAAGGGCATGCGGCCTAGCATGGTTCAGGAGGGGGGGGTGGGCGCTTTCCTGACCTGCCAGGCTGCATGATCGGATAAGGGTCTCATTTGTATTGGGGGGGGCACGCCACATTTTTCACTTTTGTTTTTTTTTTTTTCAGCAATTTTTTTTTTTTACATTTAGCTGTCACTGACAGCTGATGACTCATTGGTTGTTAAGGACGCGACAGCCAGCTTCCAGGCCCACTCCTTAGCAACCAGCTATATATAGTGTTTTTAAAGCAAAAATAAACCAACCACAAAACACATTAAAAATGCAACACTTGCGTTTTTGGTTCGACTCCATTGCAAAATGCAATCTGCTGCGGGAAAAAAATCCCTGACCCTTTCTACTTTGCACTACAAGTGCACTGCAAGTGCACTTGGAATTGTATTCGCTTTAGATCTGAGGGGAAGATCTGAAATGAGGGGAAACTCTGCTGATTTTATCATTAAATCATGTACAAGCAAAAATGCTGTTTTTTATTTTCCTTGCATGTCCCCCTCAGATCTACAGCAACTGCACTTCCAAGTGCACTTGTAGTGCAAAGTGGATTTGCCTTTAGTAAATCAACCCCAATGTCTCCTTCACACCACAACACTTTTTAGATGTGTGTTGCAATGCATCGTGTTAAAGCACATCATGCCTACATTTTGTGAGCAGAGACATAACTAGAACCTTCAGGGCCCCGGTGCAAGAAACCATGATGGGCCCCCCTGCCCCCCTTCCATCCGAGCCCTGGGCTTCCAATTTTGGGGGGGTGTATGGACACCATGGGGACATCCTCCCAAAACCGTGCTTCCTGCATGACTCCTGGGATGTGCATCCAGCGCAATCACAGCGGCCCTTTACCATGTGATCAGCTGATCACATGTAAACAGACTTGCCGGTTATCTGCAGCCCTTTCCTCCCACGCTGTGTCTGTGTTAGGAAAGGACTGCTGTTAACTGTCAAGAATGTCAGTAAATTGTTTACACTGATAATCAGTGCCCCAATCATCAGTGCCATCTATCAGTGCCCAATCAATGCTGCCTATCAGTGCTCATCAATGCCGCCTAACAGCGTCCATCAGTGCCACCTATCTGGACTCTTCAATTCTGCCCATCAAAGCCCATCAATACTGTCTGAGTTCTGCCTATCAGTGTTCCTCAGTGCCCATCCATACCACCTATCAGTGCCCATCAATGCCACCTATCAGTGCAGCCTATTAGTGCACATTAGTGCATCCTATCAGTGCCCATCAGTGCCTCCTATCAGTGCCCATAAATGCCTCCTGTCAGTGCTCATTAGTGCCTCCTATTAGTGCCCATCAGTGCCTTCTATCAGTGTCCATCAGTGCCTTCTATCATTGACCATTAGTGCCTCCTATCAGTGCCCATTAGTGCCTTCTATCAGTGCCTTCTATCAGTGCTCATCAGTGCCTTCTATCAGTGCTCATCAGTGCCTTCTATCAGTGCCCATCAGTGCCTTCTATCAGTGCCCATCAGTGCCTTCTATCAGTGCCTTCTATCAGTGCCCATCAGTGCCTTCTATCAGTGCCCATCAGTGCCTTCTATCAGTGCTCATCAGTGCCTTATATCAGTGCCCATCAGTGCCTTCTATCAGTGCCTTCTATCAGTGCTCATCAGTGCCTCCTATCAGTGCCTCCTATCAGTGCCCATCAGTGCCTCCTATCAGTGCTCATCAGTGATTTCTATGAGTGCTCATCAGTGCTTTCTATCAGTGCCCATCAGTGCCTCCTATCAGTGTTCATCAGTGCCTTCTATCAGTGTCCATCAGTGCCTTCTATCATTGACCATTAGTGCCTCCTATCAGTGCCCATCAGTGCCTTCTATCAGTGCCATCTATCAGTGCTCATCAGTGCCTTCTATCAGTGCTCATCAGTGCCTTCTATTAGTGCCCATCAGTGCCTTTTATCAGTGCTCATAGTGCTCATCAGTGCCTTCTATCAGTGCCTTCTATCAGTGCCCATCAGTGCCTTCTATCAGTGCCTTCTATCAGTGCCCATCAGTGCCTTCTATCAGTGCTCATCAGTGCCTTCTATCAGTGCCCATCAGTGCCTTCTATCAGTGCCTTCTATCAGTGCTCATCAGTGCCTTCTATCAGTGCCCATCAGTGCCTTCTATCAGTGCTCATCAGTGCCTTCTTACAGTGCCCATCAGTGCCTTCTATCAGTGCTCATCAATGCCTTCTATCAGTGCCCATCAGTGCCTTCTATCAGTGCTCATCAGTGCCTTTTATCAGTGCCCATCAGTGCCTTCTATCAGTGCCCATCAGTGCCTCCTATCAGTACCCATCAGTGCCTTCTATCAGTGTCCATCAGTGCCTCCTATCAGTGCTCATCAGTGCTTTCTATCAGTGCTCATCAGTGCTCATCAGTGCTTTCTATCAGTGCCCATCATTGCCTCCTATCAGTGCTCATCAGTGCTTTCTATCAGTGCCTCCTATCAGTGCTCATCAGTGCTTTCTATCAGTGCCCATCAGTGCCTCCTATCAGTGCTCATCAGTGCTTTCTATCAGTGCCCATCAGTGCCTTCTGTCAGTGCTCTTCAGTGAATGCTATTAATTTCCATCAGTGCCGTCTGCCTTCAATACTGCCTGAGTTCTGCCTATCAGTGTTCCTCAGTGCCCATCAGTACCACCTATCAGTGCCCATCAATGCCACCTATCAGTGCAGCCTATCAGTGCAGATTAGTGCCTCTTACCAGTGCCCATCAGTGCCTCCTATCAGTGCCCATAAATGCCTCCTATCAGTGCCCATCAGTGCCTTCTATCATTGACCATTAGTGCCTCCTATTAGTGCCCATCAGTGCCTTCTATCAGTGCTCATCAGTGCCTTCTATCAGTGCCCATCAGTGCCTTCTATCAGTGCTCATCAGTGCCTTCTATCAGTGCCCATCAGTGCCTTCTACCATTGCCCATCAGTGCCTTCTATCAGTGCTCATCAGTGCCTTCTATCAGTGCCCATCAGTGCCTTCTATCAGTGCCCATCAGTGCCTCCTATCAGTACCCATCAGTGCCTTCTATCAGTGCCCATCAGTGCTTCCTATCAGTGCTCATCAGTGCTTTCTATCAGTGCTCATCAGTGCTTTCTATCAGTGCCCATCAGTGCCTCCTATCAGTGCTCATCAGTGCTTTCTATCAGTGCCCATCAGTGCCTCCTATCAGTGCTCATCAGTGCTTTCTATCAGTGCCCATCAGTGCCTTCTATCAGTGCACTTCAGTGAATGCTATTAATTTCCATCAGTGCCGTCTGCCTTCAATACTGCCTGAGTTCTGCCTATCAGTGTTCCTCAGTGCCCATCAGTACCACCTATCAGTGCCCATCAATGCCACCTATTAGTGCAGCCTATCAGTGCACATTAGTGCCTCCTATCAGTGCCCATCAGTGCCTCCTATCAGTGCCCATAAATGCCTCCTATCAGTGCCCATCAGTGCCTTCTATCATTGACCATTAGTGCCTCCTATTAGTGCCCATCAGTGCCTTCTATCAGTGCCTTCTATCAGTGCTCATCAGTGCCTTCTATCAGTGCTCATCAGTGCCTTCTATCAGTGCCCATCAGTGCCTTCTATCAGTGCTCATCAGTGCCTTCTATCAGTGCCCATCAGTGCCTTCTATCATTGCCCATCAGTGCCTTCTATCAGTGCTCATCAGTGCCTTCTATCAGTGCCCATCAGTGCCTTCTATCAGTGCCTTCTATCAGTGCTAATCAGTGCCTTCTATCAGTATCCATCAGTGCCGTCTATCAGTGCCCATCAGTGCCTTCTATCAGCGCCTTCTATCAGTGCTCATTAATGCCTTCTATCAGTGCCCATCAGTGCCTTCTATCAGTGCTCATCAGTGCCTTCTATCAGTGCCCATCAGTGCCTTCTATCAGTGCCTTCTATCAGTGCTAATCAGTGCCTTCTATCAGTATCCATCAGTGCCCTCTATCAGTGCCCATCAGTGCCTTCTATCAGCGCCTTCTATCAGTGCTCATCAGTGCCTTCTATCAGTGCCCATCAGTGCCTTCTACCATTGCCCATCAGTGCCTTCTATCAGTGCTCATCAGTGCCTTCTATCAGTGCCCATCAGTGCCTTCTATCAGTGCCCATCAGTGCCTCCTATCAGTACCCATCAGTGCCTTCTATCGGTGCCCATCAGTGCCTCCTATCAGTGCTCATCAGTGCTTTCTATCAGTGCTCATCAGTGCTTTCTATCAGTGCCCATCAGTGCCTCCTATCAGTGCTCATCAGTGCTTTCTATCAGTGCCCATCAGTGCCTCCTATCAGTGCTCATCAGTGCTTTCTATCAGTGCCCATCAGTGCCTTCTATCAGTGCACTTCAGTGAATGCTATTAATTTCCATCAGTACCGTCTGCCTTCAATACTGCCAGAGTTCTGCCTATCAGTGTTCCTCAGTGCCCATCAGTACCACCTATCAGTGCCCATCAATGCCACCTATTAGTGCAGCCTATCAGTGCACAATAGTGCCTCCTTTCAGTGCCCATCAGTGCCTCCTATCAGTGCCCATAAATGCCTCCTATCAGTGCCCATCAGTGCCTTCTATCATTGACCATTAGTGCCTCCTATTAGTGCCCATCAGTGCCTTCTATCAGTGCCTTCTATCAGTGCTCATCAGTGCCTTCTATCAGTGCTCATCAGTGCCTTCTATCAGTGCCCATCAGTGCCTTCTATCAGTGCTCATCAGTGCCTTCTATCAGTGCCCATCAGTGCCTTCTATCATTGCCCATCAGTGCCTTCTATCAGTGCTCATCAGTGCCTTCTATCAGTGCCCATCAGTGCCTTCTATCAGTGCCTTCTATCAGTGCTAATCAGTGCCTTCTATCAGTATCCATCAGTGCCGTCTATCAGTGCCCATCAGTGCCTTCTATCAGCGCCTTCTATCAGTGCTCATTAATGCCTTCTATCAGTGCCCATCAGTGCCTTCTATCCATGCCATCTATCAGTGCATGCTCATCAGTGCCTTCTATCAGTGCTCATCGGTGCCTTCTATCAGTGCTCATCGGTGCCTAGTATCAGTGCCCATCAGTGCTCATCAGTGCCTTCTATCAGTGCCCATCAGTGCTTTCTATCAGTGCTGATCAGTGCCTTCTATCAGTGCTCATTGGTGCCTTTTATCAGTGCCCATCAGTGCCTTCTATCAGTGCCCATCAGTGCCTCCTATCAATGCCCATAAGTGCCTTCTATCAGTGCCCATCATTGCCTTCTATCAGTGCCCATCGGTACCTCCTATCTGTGCTCATCAGTGCTTTCTATGAGTGCTCATCAGTGCTTTCTATCAGTGCCCATCAGTGCCTCCTATCAGTGCTCATCAGTGCCTTCTATCAGTGTCCATCAGTGCCTTCTATCTTTGACCATTAGTGCCTCCTATCAGTGCCCATCAGTGCCTTCTATCAGTGCCTTTTATCAGTGCTCATCAGTGCCTTCTATCAGTGCCCATCAGTGCTCATCAGTGCCTTCTATCAGTGCCCATCAGGGCCTTCTATCAGTGCCTTCTATCAGTGCTCATCAGTGCCTTCTATCAGTGCCCATCAGTGCCTTCTATCAGTGCTCATCTGTGCCTTCTATCAGTGCCCATCAGTGCCTTCTATCAGTGCTCATCAGTGCCTTCTATCAGTGCCCATCAGTGCCTCTATCAGTGCCTTTTATCAGTGCCCATCAGTGCCTCCTATCAGTGCTCATCAGTGCCTTCTATCAGTGCCTTTTATCAGTGCCCATCAGTGCCTTCTATCAGTGCCCATCAGTGCCTTCTATCAGTGCCCATCAGTGCCTCTATCAGTGCCTTTTATCAGTGCCCATCAGTGCCTTCTATCAGTGCCCATCAGTGCCTCCTATCGGTGCCCATCAGTGCCTCCTATCAGTGCTCATCTGTTCTTTCTATCAGTGCCCATCAGTGCCTCCTATCAGTGCTCATCAGTGCTTTCTATCAGTGCCCATCAGTGCCTTCTATCAGTGCTCTTCAGTGAATTCTATTAATTTCCATCAGTGCTGTCTGCCTTCTCAGGACAGCACGACTCTGAGCGGAGATCGGTGTCTGTCATGAAACAGTAGCACTGATAGAAGCACCGGCATTAATGATCTATTTGCCCATCCGTCCTCTCTGGCACGGGATGAGAGAGGACCCACAGCTGATCTCACTGCTCCCCCTTCTCCCCCTCCCCTCTCTTGTGTGCTCCGAGGGAAATGTGAGCTTGTTAGCTTCACACTAGACTGCCCGCGGAGCACACAGGAGAGGGGAGGGGGGAGAAGGGGGAGCAGTGAGATCAGCTGTGTGTCCTCTCTCATCCCATGCCAGAGAGGACGGACGGGCAAATAGAAGCACCGGCATTAACGTTCTAATAGTGCTACTGTTTCATGACAGACACCGATCTCCGCTCACAGCCGTGAATAGCAACCCCGCTGGGCCCCCCCCCGACAGTGGTGGAATGCCGGGCCTCGTCGCAAGTACGACTGTTGCGACCCCAGTAATTCCACCTCTGAGGGTGAGCGCGGAGCAGGGGTGGACTGGGTTAACAGTTTCCTGGCTGATCACTTCTGCAGAAATGGTACGGCCAGGAAACTGTCATGAGGATCGTCAGCTGGATGACACAGAGCGGCGATCTCCTCCTGAGACACAACTTGTATATGAATAGCCAGCTGCTGTCAAACAAAGTCCCGCCTCCTGGACAGGCATTGGACCAGTGTGCTGTCTCTTCGATTAGCTGGTCTAGGAGGTGGGACTTAGTTTCACAGCGGGAGATCACCGCTCTGTGTGATCCGGCCAGCAGATCCCTCTGATCACTCCCTGATGCATTGCTGGGCACTAATGAGGATGTATTGATATGCTGCATTGGTGGTTACTGATATGCTGCACTGATGGGCAATGATACGCTGCACTGATGGGCAATGATACGCTGCACTGATGGGCACTGATACGCTGCACTGATGGTCAATGGTATGCTGCACTGATGGGCACTGATGAGCACGAAAAAGGCTGCACTGATGGGCACTGATATGCTAAACTGATGGACACTGATAGGCTGCACTGTTGGGCAATGATAGGCTACATTGATGGGCACTGAAGAGCACTGATGAGGCTGCACTGATGGTCACTGATAGGCTGCACTGATGGTCACTGATAGGCTGCACTGATGGCCACTGATGAGGCGGAACTGATAAGCTGCACTGATGGGCACTGATGGGGCTGCACTAATGGGCACTGATAGGCTGCAATGATGGGAATATGCTGATGGGCACCGATGAGGCTGTACTAATGGGTGCTGATATGCTTTATGTTAATATTGTTCAAGTGGTTGTTAATATTTATTTTTGGAACCTAATTCTGCATGAAACATTTAACAGTGTAATTTCATGAGATAATTTATGAGGGCGTGTTTAGAGGGGGACTTAGGGGTGGGGCAGGGTAAGGGTTGGGTGGAGCAACCGGTGGCGAGTGTATCTTTTCAGGCCTAGCTAGTGGCTCAGGACTTGAAATTTTGAGCCCTGATTAATGCATGTAAAAGCAATGCAACTAAAAATAAACAAATCAAAAATAAATTGCTGTTAGTTTAACCCTTCAAGGGACCTGTCAGGTAACAACAGATGACATTAAATTGAATGCCAATGTGCACAGAAACATGGTGTAATGCAATGCACATGAAGAAGCATACACAAGTGAATGTTTTTTATACATTGCGGTGAGTTTTTATGTGCAGCATGGTGTGAAAGCTCCCTAAATACATTTAATACATTTAACACCGGAAGTGTGCCCGGGACCAACCGCAAAATAGACGTTACTTCCAGCGACATCCTCTACGAGTTCAGCGTTCCATGCTGGTTACCACAACACAGCTTTTCACTGGTCTCCTGTCATGCGGTTTCCCTCTACTGGACAGCCGGGATGAACTACACCCTGCCGCGGACCTAACCTTTGAATTTTATTCATGGCAATGGGAAGCCAGTGGAGGGAAACTGAAAAGTTGGTAAGGTGGATGAGTCTGGAAGTGGCATTCATGATAGACTGAAGAGGGGATAGCTTGCAGAGAGATAGGCCAAGGAGAAGGAAGTTACAATAGTCAAGGCAGGAGATAACAAGGGAATGAATAGGTTGCTTAGTGGTTTCAAGGGTTAAGGAGGAGCATATTTTGGAAATGTTATGGAGGTGAAATCTGCAAGATTTGGACAGTGATTGGATTTGGGGCTGAAAGGACAGGTCAGAGTCCAGGATTACACCTAGCACCTTGGCATGAGGGAAGGGACTGATGGTTGTGTTATTAATCTTGATGGAGAAGTCAGGGGAGGGGGCATGGGCTGGAGGAAAAATTATGAGCTTACTTTTAAAAAGATTGAGTTTTAGGAAGTGGTGTGACATCAATGCTGATATGTCAGTTAATAAGTTAGTAATGCGGGAGGAGACTGAAGGAGTGAGGTTAGGAGTAAAGAGGTAGATTTGTGTGTTGTCAGCAAAAGGATGGTACTGAAAGCCATGGGAGTTTATTAATTGACCAAGGGAGGAGCTGTAAATAGAAAAGAGGAGGGGTCCGAGGACAGAACCTTGGGGGGCCCCTACAGAAAGAGGAAGTGGAGAGAAGGAAACAGAGTTATAGGTAACACTGAAGGAGCGCAGTGATAGGTAGGTGGAGAACCAGAAGAGGACAGTCCTGAAGGCTAAGGGAGTGGAGTTTTCTGAGGAGGAGGGGAAGGTCAACAGTATCAAAGGCTGAAGAGAGGTCTACTAGTATGAGTATGAAGTAGTGGCCATTGGTTTTAGCAAGTAGTAGATCAGTGAGTTTCAGTAGGACAGTTTCAGTGGAGTGTAGTAAGCGAAAGTCGGAACTGTAAGGGGTCGAGAAGGTTTTGTCAGTGAGGTAGGAGCTCAGACAGTTGCAGACTAAGTGTTCTAAAAGTTTTAATGCAAACGGGAGTAAGGAGATGGGTCTTGAGTTGAGTTGTTTAGGCTGGTGGGGTCCAGTGAGGGCTTTTTAGGTGTGGGAGTAATCAGTGCATGTTTTAGAGGGGAGGAAAAGGTGCCAGCAAATAGGGAGATATTGAAGATGTGAGTGAGAGAGCATAGGATAGAAGAAGAGGGTGACCGTAGTAGTTGTGAGGGAACAGGATGCAGGGGACAGGTGGTAAGGTGGGCTTCTGAGAAAACTTTAGCGACCTCTTCGGTGGTAGCAAAGTCAAAATAGGAAAGTGGTTCTGTACAGGGTGTGTTAAGTGGGAAAGATGTCTGTGCAGTGGAGATGCCCCCCACAAATTGCATCAATCTTGTTTTTTAAGTGATTGCCAATCTCATGAGCAATGAGCGAGTTACTGGGTGGATATGGTAGTGGAGAAAGTAGAGAGTTAAAGGTAGAGAAGAGACAACAAGGACTGGATGACAGAGTATTAATGAGCTTGTTTGGCAGCATGGAGGGAGGAATTGTATTTTAAGAAGGCAGATTTATATTGGGCAAATACATGCTGGGATTTGGTTTTACGCTCCAGTGTGCGTCTATGTCTCTTAAGATCTCTGGTGTCATCAGTCTGCCAAGGTTGTAATGGTTGGGGCCTGATGTTTTGTGTAGTGAGAGGTGCAAGAGAATCCAGTGTGGATGAAAGTGAGCTGTTGTAGACAGACATGGCCAGGCCAGGACAAGACAGGGGTGAGATTTTGTCATGGAGGCGGTCAGTTGTAGAGTAGAAAAGACGAGGATTAAACTGGCAAAGGTTTTTCCGGATGTTTTCTGCTTGGAGGCACAGGTGGTTGGAGACAAGGACATTGTGAAAGTGATGAGGTTGTGGTCAGAGAGAGGAAAGGGGGTGTTGGTGAGGTTGTAGCGGGTGCAAAGATGATAAAAAACAAGGTCAAGGGTATTACCATCGGAGTAAGTGGAGGACTGTGTCCATTTTGTTAGGTTAAAGGGTGAGGTTGAAAATAACATTAATGTTATCAAAAGAACAACTGCTATGTGTGGATATAGATAGTGACACTATAATAATAAAAGGATGTGAAGAGTGATGTATGGCTGAAACTGGAAAACTATGTTTAGCAGCTAAACATAATTGTCATGCACTATTTGCTGAAAGACAAACAGATTATAGGCAAGCCTCTGATTTTCTACTTGAAGACAGATTAATGTAGAACTGTAGAAATGTTGTAGAACTGTACAGTATGGGAACATCTGATATATTATATGTTATTTTCTCTTCATCCCCTTTATAGAGATGAGCATAACAGAAGGAATGATCACTTGATATACTAGGATATGGAGTGGACTTCCAGGTTTGTTCTAGCGGCAGATGATAATGCCAAGGCATTGTGTGCTGCGGTGTTTGCTTGAAAATTGAATGCAAAGCAGATTTCCAAACGTTTTTATTTTAGTTTTGCATAGAGTAGGGAAGGATTAGAACCTGTCAAGGCACAGCTGTATGTGTCCCTGCTAGTTAGATTCATTCTCTCTATTTTTCCTGATGACCTTTGCTACCAACACAGAAAGTGTGTGTGTGTGTGTGTGTGTGTGTGTGTGTAAGAAGCAAGGGAAATCTTCAAAAGTGAAATTTCTCCAACAGGACATACAGGACAGAAAGAATGAATCAAGAAGGATTTTAACCCTTCTTCACTTTATATAAAAGGAAAAAATAAGTTTTGGTCTTACATAAAGTTTAAGTGTGTTTATCTGGTAGTATTTAGTTTCCTAATTGCCAGCCTGCTTTTACAAGGCTTAATGAAAAGCATTGCTCTTGGCGAGCAAGAGCAATGGCTACCGGGAGTAGTAAGTACAGTGTCTTAGTGGGGTTTGTCCGCTGCCCAGGATGTGTTTTGCAACCATCACATTAGCAGCACAACCACTGATTCCTTTTTTATTTTTGAAAAATTAGCACAATGCTTCCTGACAGACTATGCTCTTCCTCTGACACCGCCTCTGGAGCTTAGTCAAAACTGGCCAAAAACTTAAATTTGTCCACTAATTTTTTTGTTTTCAATCTCTTATTTTTTACATAATGTGTAATTTTTGGCAAGTGGTTAAAAAGCATATTTCCAGTAACAGCAGTATGTAAAAATGAGTAGCTGGTTGGAGGAAGGAAGGATGGGGGAGAAAAAATAGGGGGAAGAAGTTGGTATATAGGGGAGTGGGGTAATTATGTCTTTTAGAGTAATGATAGAGTTGTACTAATGCCACATTTTAGGGCCTAGGCATGATACAGTATTCCTTAGGTCTGACTATAGGGGGGTGTTACTTGTTTTGTTCTTTTAAATTCATCAGAAGCATTGTGGTTACAATGTATTCCGCATGGATACAGACAGGTTTAAAGAGTTTTAGATGCTCCTTAGTGATCAGCACTTGGGTCAAGTCAGTCTAGCCATGTTGTCACTGGTGGCAAATTGACAAAAAAGAGAATTGCTATATAAATCATTTGCCTTCTTCTCCAGCGTAGTTTCTTAATTGGCCAAAATGTAACAGAAGCTTTTTTGCTAGTGGAAGACCAATATTGTGATGATTTAGCCAACGAGAAAGTGACGTCATAGTAGTAGGTGAGCAGTTAATCATCACATTTAATAATACAATACAGTACAAAAATTACAAATGTATAATTTAATAAGTTTATATATTGAATGCAAATGTGCAGAAATACACATTACCTATATTATATTTGATAGAGAAGGAACAGACTCTTGCGGGATTTGTCATGCTCATACCTTGTAAAAGAGGTCCATAGTGCCCTTGAGACATCATCTTGTTTTTTTGCTTTTTAATGAAGTAGAAGAGCCTTTTCACATATTTTTGGAGTGCTGGCCTTACTTTGCAACTATGTCTATGGCAACACCATCACAGGCTGTTTCCCACCGACACTGAGGTTAGAGGTTTGTGTATGCGATGGAGTATGGACAATACTCAGTAATCATCCTTAAAATCACCTACAACTTAATGTTCAATTCTTAAGATCTATGATCACCAAACTGTACAGATTAACAGAGCTACCATTTTTGGGCTACTGCTGATCGTTGATTTATGGCTGCCGGCTGATTATCTGAAAAAATACAATTGCCCCTTGGTATTGGCTGAATGGCAATGGTGGCCCATATCTTTGTACTGAAGTTGTAAATCCTGTGGTTGTTGAGACATCTTATGAATCCTGCGCAAATCTTGACAGACATACTCTTTTTGAAGGCCCTTGTTGAAGTTTTCTGTCTCCCCTGGTGAAGTGTTTGGTAGTTTGCTGAGTGTATACCTACCTTTACTAAGTCTTTCTGAGTTGGAAATTTTCCATGTGGCTTTCTTCTGGTCTTTCTTAGTATATTGGTGCCTGCACAGAGAGTATGCTATGCATTTGCTATACATGGACACACGAGTTACCACTGCTATTTTCTTCCTGAAAAAGCAGAAATGAGAAACACGTAGATGCATGAGGACTTATTTACACATTATTGAATAGGGCAATTAGCCATATGTTCCAAGTACGGTAATTGTGAATATAATGTGGTGCAGTTGGTCCTAATTTACAACAAGCACACATTTGTTCTTAGTGACCTATAAAGGTTTCAATGTTTTTAATGTGCCATTATTTGTAATAAATATATATTTTTATGTATCACATTGTGTGTTCCTTGTCATGCCAGTAAAGTCCAACATAATATTTTTCTCTAGATGTTTGCATGATCTATTAGCATATTAACATATGTACTTGCAAACATGTTATGTTTGGAAGTATCATAAAACCATAAACTTGTTTGAGTAGTATAACCAAACAATGGTACTTCTCAGACTATCAGACTAGGTGGCACAACTTTTTCTATAGTAATAGGAACCCAATCAGTAATACTGAATGTATAAAGAGAATTAAGAAGAGCCACATAGTTAACTGACAAAACAATGGCTAAACAAAGCTTATCATATTACAATACAGGAGATGGGTAGCTAGATACCCACAGATATTGATCTGGAGTACTTTTGACATTTTTACTACTTTTCAGCTATTTTTAAAATGTTAAAATCTACTTTTTATTCCCCCTTTATTATAGTAGTTGTGTGCTGAGCTGAAAATCTTGGAATCATTTTGGCTTTCAGATCATTCTTGTAGTGTTTCATTTATAATGGACACCTCTGTCTAATCAGAGCAAATTGACAGGTGCTTTTAATAAGATATGTCCCTGTTCACTGATACTTAGTTTTACCATTGCCCGTTGCCTGAAGTATGTGTGGAAATCTTCAGATACACCCTCACAATATAGCAAATTGCAGGTATATGTACTGTATGTGGTCAGCTTCAACTATCAAGTCCTCTGGAATGCAACAGAATATTAGCCAAGCTTTTGTAAAAATCACCATTATTTACAATCTGTTATTAACCATTTTGGAAAGCTATCAATAAAGATTAGAGGTGGTTGAGTGAGCTGGTGTGATCCATCTGCTGTCAGACTTGTCTGTTGGCAAACAGTTCCAAACATGCATGCTTGGTCAAGCAGGTCTTATTAGAAAGAAACGAAAGAGCTGCTATACTCCATAAACATAATAATGTCCAGTCTGCTGAATTGGTTGCCTGTCGTCTCATGTCTATGGGCCACATCCTAAATATAATCAGGTGAAATCATATTTACTTGTTGCAAGAAATGAAACACTGTCACGCAGAACCTAATATGTGTTTCTATAATTATGCATGCATATATCAGGAAACCAATACGTAGTAGTGTCCTTATGTTCAGATGTTCTAGCCAGCTATCCATTACTAGAAAAGAAGTAATCATAAAACAAGGAAATTAAAGCATGCTGTGGATTCTCTGTCAGGGAAATTAATAAATATGAGATCTGTAAATAACATGTTAGATTTAAAATGCATTAAAGGTAGGAATAAAATCACAGTTTACTTTCCTTTAGTGATTTGCCATGTACTGTAAAACTAGATATGATATTTATGTTTGTTTAGCTCCCACTTGGCTCTTTTGACCATAAGAAGTAAATGCAATTATGTCTAGAAAATGTATAGCTTATGGTAAGTGGGTAGGATGTGGATAGGGATGAGTTTAGGTTTGGTCCAATCTATGTCATGGCCTAAGCGGCCATATTAGGGTCAAGGATGTCACAAGTAGGCATGGGCGAACGGTTCGGCCAGAGCATAGGTTCGGACATTCGGCGAGCAACAAACAATATGCGGTGTTCGTGGAAAATTCGAAAGCCGCTGAACACCCTTAAAGTCTATGGGACACGGACACTTTTTTATTGTCAAAAAAGTGTTTGGGGACCTGGGTCCTACCCCAGGGAACATGTTTCAATGCAAAAATATAGTTTTAAAAACTGCAGCTTTTTCGGGAGCAGTGATATTAATAATGCTTAAAGTGAAACAATAAAAATGAAATATTCCTTTAAATATCATGCCTGGGGGGTGTCTATAGTATGCCTGTGAAGTGGCGCATTTTTCCTGTGTTTAGAACTATACCACAGCAAAATGACATTTCTAAAGGAAATAAAGTCATTTAAACTGATCGTGGCTGTAATGAATTGTCGGATCCCGGCAATATAGATAAAACTCATTGGAAAAAAAGGGCATGGGTCCCCCCCAGTCCATTACCAGGCCCTTTGGGTCTGGTATGAATATTGAGGGGAACCCCGAAGCAAAATAAAAAAAAAAAAATTGCGTGGGGGTTCCCCCAAAATCCATACCAGGCCCTTCAGGTCTGGTATGGATATTAAGAGGAACCCTGTGCCAAATTTAAAAAAAAATGGTGTAAGGGTCCCCCTGAAATCCATACCAAACCCTTCAGGTCTGGTATGGATTTTAAGGGGAACCCTGCACCAAAATAAAAAGAAAATGGCATAGGGGTCCCCCCAAAATCCATATCAGACCCTTATCTGAGCACGAAACCTGGCAGGCCGCAGGAAAATAGAGGGGACGAGAGAGCGCCCCCTCCTGAACCATACCAGGCCACATGCCCTCAACATGGGGAGGATGCTTTGGAGTAGCCCCCTAAAGCACCTTATCCCCATGTTGATGGAGACAAGGGCCTCATCCCCACAATCCTTACTCTGAGTGACGCTTCTTCTCAATGACAGCTGTTAGATAGCTGAGGGCGGGGCCTCTCGGTGATGTAAACGGGTGACCCAGCTTTCACGTGGCATCAGAGGAGGGCGGGGTCACCCGTTTATGTCACCGGGTGGCCCCGCCCTCAGCTATATAACAGCTGTCAACAAGAAGAAGCGTCACTCGGTGGGAGCCTCCCATGGAGGCGGAGCTGTTGTGGCTGTTTCTTTTTTCGGTCTGTTGGGCGGCGTGAGATGGATTTACATTGCGGGACATTTTTATTTTTTTATTTTTTAGTAAAGGACTTGTCCCAAAGTGTCTCCTGTCATTTTTACTATTTTTGACACTTTTTTTGTGACTTGGTGGGGGTACAATGTACCAGTTACCAATTCACATGGGGGGGTGGGATCTGGGGGTCCCCTTGTTAAAGGGGGCTTCCAGATTCCGATAAGCCCCCCGCCCGCAGACCCCCACAACCACCGGGCAAGGGTTGTGGGGATAAGGCCCTTGTCCCCATCAACATGGGGACAAGGTGCTTTGGGGGGGCTACTCCAAAGCATCCTCCCCATGTTGAGGGCATGTGGCCTGGTACGGTTCATGAGAGGGGTGCTCTCTCGTCCCCCATCTTTTCCTGCAGCCTGCCAGGTTGTGTATTCGGATAAGGGTCTGGTATGGATTTTGGGGGGACCCCACGCCATTTTTTTAAAAATTTGATGCAGGGTTCCTCTTAACATCCATACCAAACCTGAAGGGCCTGGTATGGATTTTGGGGGGACCTCCACAAATTTTTTTTTTTAATTTTGGTTTGGGGTTCCCTTTAATATTTATACCAGACCCAAAGGGCCTGGTAATGAACTTGGGGGAAACCCATGCTGTTTTTTTCAATTAGTTTTATCTATATTGCCGAGACCCGACAATTCATTACAGCCGTGATCAGTTTTAAATTACCTTTTTCCTTTAGAAATGTCATTTTGCTGTGGTACTGTTCTAAACATGGGAAAATTGCGCCACTTTACAGGCATACTATACACATCCCCCAGGCATGATATTTAAAAGAATATTTTATTTTTATTGTTTCACTTTAAGCATTATTAAAATCACTGCTCCCGAAAAAACAGCCATTTTTTAAACTTTTTTTTGCATTGATACATGTCCCCTGGGGCTGGACCCGGGTCCCCAAACACTTTTTATGGCAATAACTTGCATATAAGCCTTTAAAATGAGCAATTTTTATTTTTCATGTTTATGTCCCATAGACGGTGTTCATGTGTTCGTCCAAATTTTTTGCTTGTTCGCAAGTTCTGGTGCGAACCGAACCAGGGGGGTGTTCGGCTTATCCTTAGTCACAAGCAACCCTGCTCCCTTGTTTACGTGCAGCTGTGGTGCAGGGAATGCCTTGGCTACAATTGTTTGGCCAACCACTGAAACTTCCTTCTGTGTTTGTCTGAACATAGGTTTGGACCAAGCCTAAACTCATCCCTATATCTAGACATTATACTTGCTCCCAACCCATTGCCATAGAGTCTAATGACCCTATTCTTTCTCCTAAGCTAACTTTAAATAGTAAACCCTACTATTTAACATTTAACCTATAAACTGCCACTTAAATATACCCTTAACCTAATTCTAACCCCCTCCCAACCTAATCCTGCTTATATTTTTCCATCTTTGGTGCGTACCTCCTGATTAACATAATTTGACATTTTCAAATAAAACCTTTCAGTTTTTATTATATACCTTATTTTAGACACAGTGACATCACCACTGGGTCTCTATGCCCCTTTATTCAATGTAGGAAGATCATGACTGGTGGGAGGGACCAGCAGTACATAGGCTCCTGAAAAAATGACAGCATCCAGCCTCCGTGCTCCTTTCAAGAGCCTTCATTTAATCAGTGAATCAGAAAAGGGCTGGCGACTCGGATGCTCTTGAATAAAAGTCCTTTATTGGGTTACATGGATACACGGGTACAGGCTACGCTGACGCATTTCGGCTAAGAAGCCTTCATCAAAGCATACATGTTTGATTTAAAAACTGATATTTATAACAGAGTAAGCACTCCAAATAGGGCGGGTGCATCCTAATCAGAGCAATCAAAACAATTAAAAACACATGGAGAAAAGATGGGGAGATGCGCTTTAAGAATCGCAACGATTTTGTTGTATTCTAAGGAGAAAGTAGTGACAAAATGAACTTTATTTCTATTGTAATCCCCACACTGTTTGTGTTTATTTGTGCCACTATTCTGAATCATCTCCAACCGATCTCTATGAAATGCTATATTTTGACTTCTAGCTATTGATCGTGTACTATAGCCCCTTTCTTTGAGTCGTTTTTTAATCGCTGTGCATTCTTGCAAGAAATCCTTATCTGTAGAGCAGTTTCTCCTGGCCCTGATGAATTCACCAGTAGGCAAATACTTGATGGTGTGACTGGGGTGACAGCTATTGGCCAATAAAAGGGAATTTCCTGCACAGGGCTTTCTAAAAGTTCTGGAGGTCACTGTGTTGCTATCTGGGTGCCCCATCAAGGTCAAATCCAAATAGTCTATTTGGGTCGGGTGGTGCACACAGGTGAACTCCAGGTTTAGGGAGTTGGTATTAATATATTTCATAAAGTCACCTATGTCACCACTCGATCCATGCCATACCAAAATCAGATCATCAATGAAACGACCATACCAAGCGATGTTATTAGATTGTAAGCTCTTCTGAGCAGGGCCCTCTTAATCCTATTGTATTGTATTGTATTATATTATAACTGTATTGTCTCCCTTTTATATTGTAAAGCGCTGCGTAAACTGTTGGCGCTATATAAATCCTGAATAATAATAATAATAATGTTGGTTTTGAATGGGTTACCATGGGCAAATAAAGTGGATTCTTCCCACCAGCCCATGTAAAGATTCGCCAAAGAGGGGGAAAATTTAGCCCCCATGGACGCACCTTGACTCTGAATGTAGTATCGTTCATCAAACATGAAGAAATTGTGTGTCAGGAGAAACTCTACTGCTCTACAAATAAACTCACGTACATTAGGACTGTAACTACTGTAGCATGAAAGATGATGTTTGATGGCTAACAGTACTAGTGAGTGAGGAATGCAGGAATACAGAGATCTAACATCTATGGTGATCCAAATGCATTCTGTGGACCAAAAAATTTCCTGCGTGTGGGCTAACAAATGTCCAGTGTCCTTTATGAACCCAGGTAGACGGACAACAAGCGGTTGAAGAAATTGATCAACCCATTCTCCTAATCTCTCCAATAGTGATCCTATGCCGGCAACTATGGGGTGACCTTTCACTGGATTGTCTTGTTTGTGCACTTTGGGGAGATGGTGAAAAACCGGAGTTATGGGATGTGTCACCATGAGATAATCTACAGTTTTTTTATCTAAAACACCCATCTTGTTGCCTTCATCCAATAAGTGTAACAATTTTTGTTGTATAGTTACTGTGGGATCAGAACTGAGGGGGCGATATGTGATGCGATCTTCCAGCTGCCTGAGTGCTTCCTGTTTGTAACTAGCAGTATCTAGGATAACTACAGTACCCCCCTTATCTGCCTGGCGAATCACTATGTCAGATCTCATTTTCAAGGCTTGTAAGGCTGTGGTTTCTTGCTTGGTCAAATTAATTTTATTTCTATTATTGTCTTGTTGACACAATTCCTACAATTTAACCAATTCTGATTCCACAATATTCTGAAACAAATCCACAATGTCATTCCTGTTTTGAACAGGGTAAAAATATTTATCCCCCATGTTGATGTTTGATTCCTTTATACCAAAAGATCCCCCCTCTGATTCTGCTTGCAGACTCTCCAATGCAGACCTTGCTACTAAATAATCAAATCTGAAGGAGGTGGTCTCATTTTGAACATTGTGACACACTGTGGATTCGCTATCAGAAGGTATATCCTTGAAATGTTTCCTAAGCATTAGATTTCTTACAAAACGATTGATATCCAGTATGGTGGAGAAAAGACAAAAATGTGTGCTAGAGACAAAAGACAAGCCTTTGGACAAAACAGAAAGTTCATGCTTGGTTAATTCAATGCCTGACAGGTTCAATACATTGTTAGAAAAGTCTGTACCTAGTTCTGTGTCTTCTTGGCTTTCCTTGGATATCTTCTGTAGCCTGTGTTGCTTGTATGATGACCCCCGCCTCGTCCTCTTTTTCCTCTTTGATCTGGTGGCTGTGTTGATGTTTGAGGATTTATTGCAGGTTGCTGTAATGGCTCCTCTCTTGAAAAAACTGAGCTGACTGAACCTCTTGAGGAGACAGGAGACTGCTGTTCAGCTGTGTCAGAAAATTCTGACTGTGTATCCTACGGTGAGCTGAAATTAACCCTTGTGTCGCCTCCTGAACCTGGTCTCTTTTTAAGAATAGAGTGAGGGAATCTTTTATTTTTTGTACGTATGTAAACAGTCCCATCCTCATCATCCTTTAAGTCCCGTAGGTATTTGGATCTCTTGGTGTCCATTATCTCAGTCTCTAAGCTAGAGATTTTGAGCTGAAGATCGGTATTAAGATCGTCATATATAGAGAGCGATCGATATTGCAAAACACTCTCCTTCAAAGAGATTATGTTCTGGTTGACATCCACTTCATATGATGAAATCAAACGCATTAAGTCAAATGAACATTTAGAGAGGATGTCATTCCATTCTGAGAGGAAAAGTTCAGAGTAAACTGTGGAGGGAGATTTCTTAATCCGCAGACCTCTGGGCACCATACACTCTGCAATATATTGCTGAAGACCTGTGCAATCCCACCAAAGCCACATTTCTTTCTTCATTAGTGTTTTCAGTTTTTCAAAAACGGACTTACATTGGGCTTCTGTTGTTAAATCTTTATCATCTTTAGTAAAGACTTGAGCCAATTTGAACTGCCGGTCAGAAGATGTGAGGATCGATCGAATGTTTCCTGCTTGCTCATTCTCCGAAACTGTACCAGATGCTGTATCCATGATAAACCATCAAATGATATAAGGGCAGCACAGTTCAATAATGATGCAAAATGGAAAAAGCAGGAGCGGGTAATGAACAGTCACAAGAGAAGCAAAATGATACCCCAGCTCCACTGCCAGTATGATGTTCTATGAACTGTGATCCGGTGCTCTAGCCAGGACGTTCAGGCCCCAAAATGCAATACTTGAATCAGAAAAGGGCTGGCGACTCGGATGCTCTTGAATAAAAGTCCTTTTTTTTAATTGGGTTACATGGATACACGGGTACAGGCTACGCTGATGCGTTTCGGCTAAGAAGCCTTCATCAAAGCATACATGTTTGATTTAAAAACTGATATTTATAACAGAGTAAGCACTCCAAATAGGGCCCTATTCTTTCTCCTAAGCTAACTTTAAATAGTAAACCCTACTATTTAACATTTAACCTATAAACTGCCACTTAAATATACCCTTAACCTAATTCTAACCCCCTCCCAACCTAATCCTGCTTATATTTTTCCATCTTTGGTGCGTACCTCCTGATTAACATAATTTGACATTTTCAAATAAAACCTTTCAGTTTTTATTATATACCTTATTTTAGACACAGTGACATCACCACTGGGTCTCTATGCTCCTCTATTCAATGTAGGAAGATCATGACTGGTGTGGTGGGAGGGACCAGCAGTACATAGGCTCCTGAAAAAATGACAGCATCCAGCCTCCGTGCTCCTTTCAAGAGCCCTCATTTAATCAGTGGACTGGCTCTTGGGAGGAGTTATGAAAATATCAAAATGCCTTCATGGGTAAATGGCAGTCTGGAGAAGTGGACCTTTCTAGGCAGGCTGCCTTAGGTAACACCTACATGTGATGTTGGACCTCAATGATTGAAAAAAACTGAAATCCAATAAATAAAAGGGGTGGGCCAGGGACATTCGGACTGGAGAGGCTAGATAATGCTGAACGTCCTCCAGCCAGGATTTACTGTAAGTAGGGCTGTATCTGACTTTCTGCAGCTTCTGAGAAGCTCACAGTGTGCAGCGAAACCAGAGTAAGCAATTTCACTTTTGGAGAGGAGAGGTTTTACATATGAGCAAGACCAGGGTTGGGGCTAGAGTTCAGCTTTAACCCTATTCCTTAACATTAGCCTAACGGTTAAGTTTGTACTTATTTTTATGGCACGTGATCTGTTCAAAACCTAGCTAAAAACTACATTTCTAAAGAAGAACTATGAACTGACAATTACCACTGGGTTACAATTTCCATTGTATGGTAGGGACTGAGAGCATCTCTTAGAAACCTGTGGGGTTGATGGATGTGGATCAGATATTGTTTTGATTCGATTCTATGTGACATGACGTGTCCCTGATTGAACTAAATTAACCCTCTGGGAGTGAAGACAGGATAACCTTCTGGTCAAATGATCTCTCTCTCTGGAATCATTACAGCAGTAGAATTGCTTTATATTCTAACATGAAGAAGAATGATGCCCTCAATGAGTTTTGCTCTTCTGTAATAGTAATTTGAACACTACACTGGCACTAACACACAAAAGACTCCATTCAACCTGGTGAACCTAGTTTTTTCTTCAATAGAAGATATTAGAGGTTATTACAGCCAAAGGTATATTATAGAAAAACTTGCAGCATACACAGTTGTTGAAAGGTACAGGTGGATGCATTTCTGTAGAATGTTAACAAGTATTGCTTTAGTAAGATGTTTGAAAGTCTTTGGATAATTGTTCACACTTTTCAATGCTTGCTAAATTACATTTCAGTAAAGCATGTAATACTATCTTGGTGGATGATGGTATGCCAAGTACTACAGACAAACCGATTATACATTATACATGGTTTTACAACCAGTTATACATACTCTGTTTTATTGTGTAGAAGAAAAAAATGACCTATTAAATGAGCTGTTGTTTGCAGTGGAGTGCAGTGTGTGAAGTAGATCTTTAAATTCTTCAAAGGAAATTGGATAATTCTGGGGCCAAGCATTTTTAGATTCCCCAGTTAGTGTAAAGTAGCATGGAGGTAGGGTTTCTGGGTATTAAAGGTTGTAGACCTTGTTCTTAATATGGTTCTGATGTCATGAACAGAAACCTACATTCCATTGTCACATATGGATCATGTAATTGTAGTAATCTCCTTGACATTTTAGGAGGTCATTTACAGTAAGGACGGAGGAGCAACATATATTCACTTTTCACTCCTAGGTTGGAGTTCATAGAGAATCCTAACACTGTGGGCAAGTTTTTTTTATCCTGCTCATTGAAATATTCTCAACACTATGAATGAATTTCTAACAGTGTTAGTGGTTTTTGTTTGGGAAATTCTATTCATTCCAATATCGAATGTTAAAAACAAATACAATTTTGAAGGAAATTTTTTGAAAGAACATTCATTTGATAATCTTCCAGCATATGGCCAGCTTAATATTACAGAACAAGTAGCTGAATATTACTACTACTGAGTAATTACTACTAGATGAGCCTTTTCTTGTTCAAACATTTTATTGGAGAAAAGAACAAGGCTTACATAATAAAGAGACAAGAGAGTGTCATCTCTTAAGAACAGGGAATCAAACCAGTTGTAAAATGTCTTAGTGCAGTAACTGGGACGCAGCCCATTTCAACACAATGGAGCTATAGAAGGAACACTGGTAAACAGTAATGTTCCATGCAGTATTTACAGTTTCTATAATTTTGCATGTGGCTGAAGACAGAGCGTAACCAGTATATAGAGTGCGGCTAACGTCAAGACAATTCAAAACAGACCAACAACTCAGTTTTATTGAGGAGGACTCACTGGAGAGAAAGTCAAGCCTAAGGATGATGAAAAAGAGGAAGAGAAAAGGGGTGAGGGGAAAGGAGAGAAAGGTTGTCTGAAGACGATACAGCCAGTAGACTATCAAATGTTTGAAGTGAGGCTAGGCTATCTAAGGGGTAAGTAAGGAGTTATCAAAGTCAGCTGGGAGATAATGATCAATACCCAGGGCTTCCACATACGTTCATATTTTATGACCCTGTCGAGAAGGACTGCCTCGACCTTGGCATGAATCATGGCCCTGGTAACTCTATTTCTAGTTTCTGTAATGTTGAGGTTGGAAGTTTTACAAGCTTTTGTGATGGTTTGCTCCTGCAGGAGGAGATCACACTGTAATTGAGACACGTCAAAAGGCTTTTTGTTCAGTAAAGCTGCTGCTGGATCAGGCTCAAGGGTGCTACCTATGAGGGTGGAGAGAATACAGAACATTTCAGCCCAAAATGATTGGGCTATTGGGCAACTCCACCAAATGTGGAGGTGGGTGCCTTCATCTGAGCAGCCATGGAAGCAGGATGGAGGGTAGGATGGCATGAATTTGGCAATCTGGTCAGGGATTAGGTACCAAATGCATAGGAAATTTATAGTTAGCTTCTAGGGCTACAACATTCTGAGAAGCTGATTTGTTAGGGGTCCAGATGTCAGACCAGTCCTTGGCATCTAACTGAAGGCCTAAGTAGTTCTCCCACTTAGTTACATAATGAAGGGAGGTATGAGGGGTGGAGCTAGCAATTGAGTGTAAACGGTAGAATTTAGGCCCCGTGCACATGGGTCCTTGTTGCAAATGTCTTCAAAATTGGTTAGGTCAGGTAAGGAGGAGTCTATGTGTAGACAGGGGGAGAGGAATTATTTAATTTGAAAAAGTTCGGAACTAGGGAGTCTGTATGTTTCACAGAGGGTGGGAAATGGTTTGAAGGCATTGGGGGTCGTGAACTTGTAAGCTCAGATAAGGTTGGCTGAAGAACATTTATGGAAGGAGGAGGGGGTGACCCAGCCTGGATAGAAGGCAGGGTTTCGGAGGTAGGATAGGAGTGGGTTGTGAGGGGACTGGAACCAAAGCTTAGTCTTGAGGTTGTCCCACAAAGATAAGGAATGGCGAGTGACAGGATTCTGTAATGACTTGCGATCAATTGGGCGGAGCCATAGTAAGTTGGCCACAGACAGGGGTCGCAGTCCCCGGACTCCAATGCCACACACAGGGATGTTTTGCAAAGAGCATTGTATTTAGGTAATTGGGCAAGGTGGGCTGCCTGATAATATTTGGTGAAGTGAGGGAGCCCTAGACCACCTTGGAGTTTAGAAGAGTACAGGATACCTCTGGCAATGCATGGTCTGGTTTTGCCCCAGATGAATTTGAGGACTCTACGTTGTAGAATCTGTAGGAAATGTGATGGGACCGGGATTGGTAATACCTGAAACAAATATAAGATTTTTGGTAGTATCGACATTTTAGTTACAGTGAGGCGTCCTAGCCATGCCAGGGGCAAAGTAGACCAGGAGGTCATGAGGTTTGTTAAATGGGTTAGCATTGGTGGGTAATTGACTGAGTATAGGGCTGTTAGATAAGCCTTTTCATTGTTTTTTGCACAACAAAGGAACAGGAAGACAGTCTAGCTATGCGAGCATAAGCCAGTCCATGGTGGTCAAAAAATCTGTCCTAGGAGGATTGTGGTTCATGTGAGTGAGTCCCATCAAGGGCACCATTTTGCACAGTGTTTTTTTTTCCTCTGGGCGCTTTGGCTTTCTCCCTCAAAAAAAACAAATTCTGGTAGGATGTTTGGCTTCTACTGTGACCTGTTCTCTCTGTAAGGTATTGCAGAACACACCAGAACTGGTAAAGTAGTAAAATTTGTGAATGGAATATAACGCTTACCTTACTAGGTCTTGTTGCACGTTATGCTTGAATCAAATCCTTGCTTCAAAACTATTTTATCTGTCATGATACCATGATTAAAAGGTGTGGTTTTAGATTGCTAGAACAGCTTGTCCTCTCAAATTTGATAGTACCCAGGAAGCACATCATAAGTAACAGATTGCCAAATGAGAAAACATAAACAGTCCAGTTAACACTTTTCCCTTGCGGTGTTGGGTGTATGAGTTCAATTCTCACAATCAAATACACCTACTTATCATACAGTTTGTAATACTTATTTTGTGTTTATATGGGGTACTTTTGGATAAGTTGCTTTTTTGCTCACCGATCTGATCTGTGTGTGACTATGGTAAATACAGTAAACAGTAACCACTGTTGGCACAGGGTCTGCTGTGAATAGTTTTGAGAAGGCTGTGGGATATGCTGGTGCTGCATAAACGCAGATACACATACACACTTACTCCTCCAAATACATGCTGGTAGGTTAAATATTATTATTTTACCTATTATTACTATTATAATACAGAATTTATATAGCGCCAACACTGTGCACAGGACTAAAAAATATAAAGGGATACAGTACAGTAACAATGTGTTATGTGGGTGGCAAAGGGTAAAAAAGGACAGTGGAGCATCTGTGGTTTCACTGCAGCTGAAAATTGCTCTCTGATAATTGCTGAAGTAATATTCAAGAAGCAATAAAAGAGCTAAAGGAAACCCTATAGATCCACAGAAAGAGGGAGATCTTTGCAAAGCAGATCCTCTGGTAAAAAAGAGAAGACCCAAAAGAAAAAAAAGAAAAAAACAAAAACACACAAAAAACAAAATATGTATATATAACAAGGGAAATGTCAATACATACATATATGAATAAAGAAAAATATCCACTGGTACATCTTGCCTTCCAGCAAGTCCTCAGGTTAGCAGTTAGTAGTACAGCAGTCATGCCACCACATCTCCTGAGACCAGCAGTAAACACAGTGCCTTAGATCTCACACTCCAGATATATGGAACTGAAGCTGTAGGCACAGGAATACCTAGTACACTGCCATTTTCCAGGAGTAATTCAAGATAAAAGATATTTCTTTCAGGGCATAGCTTGGACACAATTTACATTTTTAGGTGTTCCCTACAACATAACAACTCCTCATTTTTTGAATTCAGATCTACTTTAAACATCAATGGTCAAAATGTAAAACCATTAATTCATTTCCACATTGTATTTCAGTTATTTATAGGCTATTCCCATTAATCTAAACAAACGTG
This sequence comes from Aquarana catesbeiana, assembly GCF_042186555.1. Lineage (NCBI taxonomy): Eukaryota > Metazoa > Chordata > Amphibia > Anura > Ranidae > Aquarana > Aquarana catesbeiana. The sequence continues at coordinate 279,927,017 of NC_133327.1, forward strand.
AGGTCTGTAAACTTACTTTGTAAAGATCCCCACACATTTACCTAAATTCTGTGACACATATTCACTATGTCCTGTGAGTAGGCACTGCTGTGTCACCCATTTGCCAGAGTCTGCCTTCAGAGCCACAGAGGTGCTGAGAGGAGGCATGTCAGGAGGTGGAGTCAGTGCAGGAATCACAGCTTGCAGGAAGCATGGTACCATGCAATACAGTATGTAGTGTTTGGAAATAGAAAGTAAACAGCAGAGAAGAAGCTGCAAAGCATGCAGGGAATCCTGGAAGTTGTGGAGAGAGATAGTCAGCAGACAGACAGCGCCCACAACATGAAAGGAGATTTTTCAAGTAAGCCTACATGGGATTATCAAATATAACTTGCTGAGCATGCGCATCGGCCCTGGGTACAAGCGGTGGGCGTGTGCGCACGCCTGCTGTGATGCCTAAAAGACTAGACAAACAGCTAGGGCGATTTACGCAGCCGTGCCAACCTGCTGCAGTATAACTGCCACGGCTGGACGGCTAGCGGTTAATGTGCAATGCTTTGTTTACTCTGGATATATGTAAGTGCAATACTTTTTAATAAATTAAATCCGTGAGAGGTTTTACACTATCTAGCATTTTTCTATTTATCTGGGATTTGGCTTTTGGACGCTTTAAGAAAATAGTTTTCAGACTCTGGGATCAATCCTGATGTGGTTCCTTTTTCTACCCCCTGTCGGTTACCAGTGCTGGGGATTACAATGTCTAGCCTGTTTGACCCTTCGTGATAAAGGGTTCAGGCTCTTTAGTAAGAGTCCATTTTCAACTGTGGTGGCAGTATACTCACCTGGTGGAAGGACTTGGATTTGCTTCATCTACAGTAGTGTCACGGATTCAGACACATATGGAACTTAAAGGTAAATTTCAGTCAAAACAGAATTTTTTTTTCAAACTTTCATCGCCAACCTTTATTAAAAAGGTGAAAATAAGTTCGCACTTTTGTGGTTCCTTTATGAAAATAATTAAAATTTTCCCTCTGACATCAGCACATGGCTCCCTTCCAGGTCTCCCCCTCCACAGATAGAAGTCTATAAGGCTGCAATGTGCATGAACAGCCTGGACAACAAAACTTATGCCCTGTACACACGGTCGGATTTTCCGACGGAAAATGTGCGATCGGAGTGTGTTGTCGGAAATTCCGACCGTGTGTGGGCTCCATCGGACTTTTTCCATCGGATTTTCTGACACACAAAGTTTGAGAGCAGGCTATAAAATTTTCCGACAACAAAATCCGATCGCGTCAATTCCGACCTTGTGTGGACAATTCCGACGCACAAAGTACCACGCATGCTCAGAAGAAATTCCAAGACGGAACAGCTCGTTCTGGTAAAATTAGCGTTCGGAATGGATAGAGCACTTTCGTCATGCTGTAATCTTTAAAATTGTTTAATACAGCGCACTCTTTTCTTCTTTATAATGCAGGAAAAACGAAGTAGTTTTGCTGCTGATATTCACACAAACTTCTTTCTTTATTATTTATCGTGATTCCCTCAATATATTATGATTTGTCACATCTGACCAAAAATCTATATCTTTTTTTGTGTTTTTTTTTTTTTAAACCCTGATGTGATTTTTTATTTATTTATTTATTTATTTATTTGTATTTTTTTCAAGGCTGATCTTGTTTTTTTTTTTTTTTTAGTTATTTAACATCTGCATGAATATTTTTGTGTGTGTTTTGTGTGTCAAGTTACCACAACACCATTATTATCTTGTATTATTTAATCTCAAGGAGGTTGCTTGGTGTTGGTGTCTCTTGTTAATTTCACATTGTATTTTTGAAATGTACCGGAATCCTCACAAACAAACTGTCCTTTTTGAAGGAAAACACACATAGGCGAGTCTAATTGAAACCAAAAAACCTTTATTAGGGACTCAGAACCAAACAAACAGGGAGGCAACGCTGGAGAAACAGCAGAAATTGGTGAAGCCTTTGACCCCCAGGGCACACATCAATTATTTTACTGCAAAATTGGTGGCCTGAGGAGTCCATATCTAAGGGAGTGCAGTCTGGTCCAGAAGTCCCAGAGATCATGAAAGCAGCAGATGACATGTATGTCCCCAGGCTGTGGTACTACAAGAGGCTGCATATTTTGCCAGACCAACTGAACCCAGGGCCATCACTCTCTTGTCTTCCTTCCACGCTTCCTTCCCGGCTGTGGCTCTGGTGTTGGAGATGTGGCAGGAGGAGGAGTAGGACCTGGAGGAGGTGGAGGAGGAGGAAGACCTGGAGGAGGAGGACTATGTGTGAGGTCACAAATGTGGGTAGCACATGTTATTTGGCCCCTCAACCCCTTATTGAGAGCTTCCAAAATTAAGGACTCACACAGGAGTCATTGGCCCTCCTCCATCTGCAGCATTTTGCAGGCAGTTATGCCAGCAAAATCCTCCTCCACACTGTGGGGGGTTCTCAGGGCCTCTGTAGCCTCCCAAAAGAGGCCTATGGCAGCCTCCTCCAGGTTACTCCTCTTCCTGCCACTTTGTCTTTGAAGGTGTAGGGGAGGGACCTGGATATCAGGCAGCCTGCTTGGCCCGGCCACCTCCTGGCTGAGACTTCCCTGTGTATGAAAAAGGGACATGGTTTTAGTTTTTGCATCATCAATCACAATCAGAAATTAGTACTTCAAACTAACATCTAGTTAACATCATTGATTGGACAACCATAAATATTTAGAGGAATGCTATACCTGGCTCAAGCTGGGCTCCTCCACATGTTGCTGCCTGGAAGGCCCGGGTTGGGCGTCAGAAGCCTCAGCTGGGGGGGAAGGAAGCGTGGAAGGAAGAGTTGAGAGTGCTGGCCTGGGTTCAGTCTGACCTGCCAGAAAATGCAGCCTGTCATAGTACCACTGCCTGGGTACATAAATGTCATCTGCAGCTCCTGATCTCTGGGAATCCTGGACTTTCTTGTGCTCCCTTAGATAAGTGCTCCTCAGGCCACCAATTAGGATCTTCAAATAGGTGATGTCTGCCGTGGGGATCACCGTCTTCACAAATTCCAACAAATTATCCAGCGCTGCCTTCCTCTTTGTTTGGTTCTTATATTCAGGGTGGTTTATCTGCCAAAGACAAGGCAGCTCCCTGAACATATCAATGAAGATTGGCATAAAGTCCTTATCTTTCAAGATATCCATTTTCACTGCAAGACACAACACAAGACAAACCCTAATGTCAGCCTAAAGTCTTCTAAACTTGTGCAAATACAGGCCTCAATTTAGAAGCAGTATAGGCCCAATGTTAAATCTTACCTTTGCAATCACGATTGGCGCCTCCGTTACTCCTTCCTCCGCTCACAGATCGTACGTACTACGCACGCTTTATAGACACTGCGCATTCGTGAAACTCCGCCCGCCCCTGACGTTCTTTCTAGTCTATTCCCCGCCCCTTCTCATTCGGTGCAGTGGGGGAAGAGCACATGGCGGAGACACAGCAGGTGTCTGATAATTACACCAACGAGGAGGAGGAAAGTCCGGAGCCTGAAATGTCCCGATCCAGAAGGAGACAATTTAAGGCATCAAATATGTCCTTTGGGGAGATGTTGGAGATGGTCGACATCCTGAAGAGGGCCGACTATGACGGGAAGTATGGACCTTACCCCAACCCCAATGTCAGAAAGGCCAAGATCATGGCGAAAGTTGTCAAGAGTCTGCACCAGAATTTTGGGGTACGACGATCGAAAGATCAGCTCAGGAAACGGTGGTCGGACCTCAAATTAAGAGAGCACGAGCAGTACAGAAAGATCCGGAGAGTGCTGCAAAAAAGTAAGTAGTTGTGCTGTGTTCCTATTCTTTATGTTTATTACGTTTGTGCTGCTCCATGTGCTTTTCTTAACTGTTGTCCAGTTTAAAATGGCAACTTTCATGTTCATGGGCACATTATTCATTCGTATAAAACATTGTTCGTTCGGCCTATAAAACACCATTGTTTTGGCCATATGCATTTGCCCACATTTTTTATGGCCTACTTGTCTGCAAATAATTTGGTTGGGTAGATGGGTTTGTAACTAGAATGAAATGCCAACTAGATTCTGTGTAAGGAGAGGACACTCAGCAGCAGTTTTCACATCTGGACGCTGGAGCACTAGTGTGGGACACATGAACACCCTTTTTATTAAGGGGCCCACACAGGTGCTCCAGTGTATACTATAGGGGTGTCTCCATCTGCGAAGCTTGTACAAAACAGGTAAAGTATTGAAGCTTGACAAAGAACACTAAAAATTCTACATCTTGGAACTCTGCCAAAATAGACAATTGTACCCCACTTCCAAGCAATGTTTCGTATTCCTATTTCTGCCATCAAATATCTGTGTGCTAAGTATACTTTTTTTTTTTTTTTTACATAGGGGATAAAAGACTCGGATGACACCCCTCATCCGAGGAGACCACAGACCCCCACCTCTGGAAGAGGGTGAAATCCACCCAAGCCAAGCAGAGCAGGAGGAGGAAGTCGTGGTGGAAATTGACACCACAACAGGTGAGTGTCTGCGACCACAGGCTCAGGTAAGAGATGGATGCCGGCATATTTATAATACATTGTTTTTGTTTCTATCTTTTTAGGTGATCGTGATGTTGTGGATCCAGCTCCTTTCACCTCGGAAAGTGCACAGATCCTGATCGGGGAGATCATGGGGTGTAATAGGGACTTGGAAAACATCCTTAAAAACATCAATGATGTTCAACAAAAAATGAAGAACATCATTGATGTTTTAGGGAGAGTTTAAAACCCCTCAAAATCCCTTTTTTTTTTTTTTTTGCACTTTTTGTGAGCTAAAAATTTTTAGCATTTTTTGACATATTTGCGAAAAGCCAAATTTTGAAGAGGCACACAGTGTGTCAACATGTGCTATCTGCCATCACGGGAGATCAATGGACGCGTTTTGGGGGTGCAACCCCTTCCTCAATAATAAAGTAGCTGTGAGGAAGGGGTTGCACCCCAAAAACACATCCCTTGATCCCCCATGATGGCAGCTAGCACATGTTGACATTCGGCAATTGGTGTGCATCTTCAAAATTTGGCTTTTCTAGGGGTGACTTCACCCCATCTGAACGCAATATCAAACACAGTTTGTAAATACTCATGTCTGATATTGCCTTCAACTTCTACCAAATGTGAACTTTGTAAGTTCAAAATTTGTGTCTTTCTTGTTGGTTTTAAACATGCCTGTTTTATCTTAAATGGACATTTCTACTTTTTCTAATGTGACCCCAAAAATTGTTATACAACAAACATGTTGGTTTGTTTTAAAAACCTTTTCTAAATGCACATGTGATTGTGCTGCTATTAAAATGATTGTTAATCAAGAATGTGTGGATTATTGTTTCAATGCTCCAACACTTTTGTTGTGCTCTAATTGGTGTTTTCAGTGACAATGGGGGTTATTTCCTAAGGGCAAATCCACTTTGCACTACAAGTGCAGTTTCAAGTGCACTTGTAGTGCAAAGTGTCTTTGCCTTTAGTAAATAACACCCAACAATGCTTTGTAATGTTACACAATCATGCCATTTTCAGGACTCACCACATTTCTGTCAGGGTCAGCTAAAAGAAACACAAGCAGTAAATGTCACCAAAGATTTTAGTAGGTCATTTTTTTTTAGTTTGAAAAAGGTTTCAGACATTGACTGGCATATTGATAGCCCCCCCACCCGCAAAGTATTCAAGGTATCTTAGACGGACATCACGGGCACTCAGGGGGGGCAAGCCAGGACGGCCACTTTCAATTTTGAATTCCAGCCTCAGGCCCTACTGAGCCAGCATAGTTGGCAGAATGTTGCTGTAAAAAGTTGTGTAGAACACAGCACGCCAGGATGATATGATTCAGTTTGTACTCCGCCATGTGTATGGGTGTAAGAAATAGGCGGAACCGGCTGGCCATGATTCCAAACGTGTTCTCCACCACTCTTCTGGCTCAGGCCAGTCGGTAATTAAAAACCCTCTGGTCCGGGGTGAGGGTCCTCATCGGGAATGGCCGCATAAGATGGTCCCCCAGCGCAAACGCTTCATCTGCAACGAAGACGAATGGGAGTCCTTCCACATTGTCTTCTGGAGGTGGCAAGTCCAAGCTGCCATTCTGGAGACGCCTGTAGAACTCCGTCTGGGCGATGACTCCACCATCGGACATACGGCCATTCTTCCCCACGTCCACATACAGGAACTCGTAAGTAGCTGACACCACCGCCAACATCACAATACTATTGAACCCCTTACAGTTGAAATAGTATGACCCCAAGTTGGGTGGTGGGACGATGTGGACATGTTTCCCATCAATTGCCCCTCCGCAGTTAGGAAAGTCCCACCGCTGGGCAAAGTGGGGGGCCACAGTCTGCCATTTCTGTGGTGTGGAAGGAAACTGTGGAGTCAAACAAGAAAAAAAAATAGTCATTTTGCACATGAACAGGGAAAGCAGATTAGACACAAACATTCTTGGCCAACATCAAGATAACATTTATTTGAAGGTGTTTTTAAAGACCAAAGTATAAGGTACACCTATCAGATTCCCCCTCCCGCACCCCCTCTCATGGGCCATTTCTAACATTATAGGGGGGGGGGGAACTCTTGGACAGGTAACCCTCTCCACTTCATTGAGAGATGAATGCCTAAATAATGGGTATTACTTTGGCCAGCCCCTCCTTAGTTACACTATTGGCAGCCCATTGGACAGGTAAGAAGTGTCATAATACAAAGATATAAATACACATTGTACACATTTGAGCACATTTGTACATTCTGCTATTACCTATCAAGATAATAATAGTATACAGAAACTTTTAACAGTACCATTTAAAAGTATACAGGCAGGCCCTTGCACTACATGCTTTGGGGAATTCATCCATAAATCTGACCACAAAAGAGATGGGTATAGTGTGTATGGGTTTGGCAAAGTCAGCAGATAGATGATTGAGGATAGACAGAGAATTGGTATCAGCTGACTTAGCAGTTGGGGGGAGGGAGGGTTCCAAATGATTTGGGGACCCCCAAAAAAAGCCTCTGGCACTCTGCCTGAATTTAAAGCACAAATCACATTTAAAAACATTTTAGGGGGTGTTTGGGGTAAAGCACTACTATGGAGCTGATAAAATACATTGTTAAGTGACTACATGAGGTGAATATAGGGCCAGGAGACCATGCTGGGGAGGTTAGTGAAGGCAAGTATGTATGAAGGACAAAAAAAAAAAATCAAACAAAAATCCAGCATGCATGAGGACAAAGGGGACATTCACAGCATATTACAATCATGGTAATTAGGGAATGAGGAAAGAAATACAATACATTAGCAAACATTAAATACAATAAAATGTGATATTAAAGGATAAAAATCTTACCTTAATATACTCCTTCTGCAGGACCTGGATGATGGCAGAACAGATCTCTAGGATAATGATACCCAGAGCCTGGGGGGAGATGCCTGTCGAGAACTTCAAGTCCTGCAGGCTTCTCCCCGTCGCCAAGTACCGCAGGGTGGCGACGAGCCTCTGCTCCGGAGTGATGGCTTGCCTCATGCAGGTATCCTACCTGCTAATATAAGGGGTCAGCAAAGCCAACAAACGGTGAAATACGGGGTCCGTCATCTGGAGAAAGTTCCTGAAATCATCAGGATTATTCTCACGGATCTCACGGAGCAAAGGCATATGACAGAACTGGTCACGCTGAAGCAACCAATTCTTGGTCCATGAACTCCTCCCCACCCTGTTCATGGACTGGACTTGTGTCAAGGTCAGGACCCCAACACCAAGCCCCCTCACAGCACGAACTCTACGAGGAGTACGTATACGCAACATGGCTAGAAAACGGTCGGCTGCTCAGAACGAAGTAACAGAATGCACTGAAGAACAGCAAGGCCTATGAAGAGTGACCTGAAAAACAGTAACGAATGAACAAGAACAGAATGACAAGAGTCACGCGTCACTTGCTGCACCCACTGAAGAGCAGATACAAACCCACAAGCACAAACTGAACAGCAGAAAACGATCTGAAAACCACGAGTCTGAAAAAGCGCGAATCGTCTCTCACCAAACTTTTACTAACACAAGATTAGCAAAAGGACCCCAAAGGGTGCCGCGCTTGGTTCTGAACTGGCCTTTTCTAGTCTCGTTGTACGTGGTGTATGTCACCGTGTTCTTGGCGATCGAAAATTCCGACAACTTTGTGCGACCGTGTGTACGCAAAACAAGTTTGAGCCAACATCCGTCGGAGAAAATCCATGGATTTTGTTGTCGGAATGTCCAATCAATGTCCGTTCGTGTGTAAGGGGCATTACTGTGCTGGATGTAGATAAATACCAGAGGCTGTGACCGCCAGGTCAAGGTAAGTATGCAGCTATGGGTGGATGATGGGTTTGGCTAGGACAGGGGAAAGGAGCAAAACGGATAATTGTGCCTCGTTTTAAAGTGCCCTTTACACTCTTTACAGTCCCTGTATAATCTCCTTTTGATTTACCAAAGCTATGTAATATGAGGCTAAAACAAATAATTTAATTAGTATCAAATCCGACAGGTCCTTGTATTACATAACTGATGGTGGATCTAAGGGTGACCATACACTACTACAATCTGATTGTGGAATTCTTGTACAATCTCATTTACATTTACCAAAACACTGTACAATGCAATCATTTTCAATACAGTCACACAGGCCCTTACATTACATTGTTATTGGTAGATCTAAAGGAGATTGTACAATCAGATTGTATAGTGCATGGTCAACTTTAGACGCTGACAGCTACCTCTAAGGCAGCAGAGTAGTGGTCTGCAGAAAGAAACTTGCCTTTCTTCAATGATTACTTGTCCAGAGACTATTTTCAGAGAGCCCAGTGAAGCAGAGTTCTAAATAGCTGGAGCAGGTGGAAGAAGGCAGGCTTTGATTTCTGCTAGATCCCTACTCTTCTGCCCTGGGTAGAGCTGTCAGATACTTATGAAGATATACAGTAGGCTGCAGAAACTTCACACTCTGGCAGGGCAGCACAGTAGCAATATAACAGAAGGCAGTCTGCCTCTATCACACTGTTCACCCCTTGACCCAAAGTGGAACAGAGCAAAACAGAACTGAGGAAAAAGGTACATCAGATAGGTAGTTGAGCTGGGCAGTTGGGTGGAGACTAGAGTTGCCACCTCATCCCTTTAAACCTGAACACCTTTGAATTACACAGGTTCTGAGGCTAATTAAATGCAGATAAGGCACCAAGTGAATTTACATACCACCTTAATCAGCCACAGAACCTGTGTAATTAATATGTGTTCAGGTTTAAAGGGATGAGGTGGCAACCGTAGTGGAGACCTCTCTAATTTTGATAAATCTGCCCAAACTATGGACAAGCTTCCAGGGGGGCGTTGAGGAGAATGGTGCACAAAATGTTGAGAACACCTCTGCACCATGCAAAATATTTTTTTTTCACCACTTGACATAGTATAAAATGGTAAAAAACTCCCTACATGCAAGTTGAAAACTATTTTTGCCTGGAGATTACCATTAGATTAGCTTGTCTCAGCATTAGTATATATTCCTAGACAATGATTTTATCCACCAATACTATGAATGAGGTTCCTGATTGTAGCCATGCAGGGTTCCCACCAAAGAAAATAAAGCACAAAAGTTACACCGCTCCAGGTGAAATATGAGATCTCTCCTGCTATAACAATTGCTGGGTGCCAGCCTTGATCAGCAACCAGAGCATAGATAGAGGAAAAAAGGGGAAATGGCGCACTAACCAGCATAAAAAAGTAGTTTTATTTCAGATCCATTAAAAACGAGGACACAGCCTGCACACACATCTCCTGTGGCTTCAGCAAACGCATTTCACACACCTGTGCATAGTCATTGCAATGGCTAGATTTGGTATGTTTGCCCATGCAAACCTCTGACTGCTACAATAGCAGGGAGTCAGTTATTTAGTGGATACCACCACCAATACCACCACTAAATGACAACTTCCTGCTGTGCTGCCTGCATCATGATTGATGTGAATCGCTGGACAACATAATTAACAATAAATTTACATCATGAAACATTTGTTTTAATAAAGGATGTCAAATGTGTGGTGAGTTTATTTACATTGTATTTTTTTTGTAAACGTAACCTGCCTGTGAGACACCCAGCACTTCCCTGAGTCACCCCCAGCCCAGATCAAAACAAACAGACCTGAGTGCCAGCCAGACCTGCCTAAATTTACCTACTCTGACAAAAACCTATACATATACTTCTAGCAGCCTAAAAGGTGCTACATAGAGTATGCATAGAGTATGCAACTAGTGTGGGTAAATGTATTTTGTTAACAAATGGTAGTTGTGTGAGCCTGTAAATAGGTCAGATTACTGCAGGTCAGGTCGGATGGCTCTACAGGGCAGATCTCTGGTACCTCCCCCTGGATCTTGAAGATTGGAGAAGCTTCTGGAAGTTAGTGGGCAAAAGCCAGGAGGTCTTGAACTGCATGCTTGATGGAATCTGGCCAATCTCCAGGCAGAGGGCCTGGTAGGGTGGTTGGGTCAGCCTTTAAATATGGTGTAGCCTGGCCAACAGGAGAGTCGGATGGATGATGGAATGCTGAGGTTGCTACCGTGTGGCCTGGGAGGGGTCCCTGGGCTGGGGGCTCTGCCTCCAGGCTGGAGCTGAGTAAAGGAAGGGGAAGAAGTCTAAGACAGGGATCTCCATTAGCTTTGGGTCTTGTGCAGAAGACATCCAGGCTGGCATGGGAAGATCTGTTAGAGGCCTGAACAGGATTCTTGCCCAGTGCAGCAGGTGCAGTACCTCAGCACACCCAGTGGCATACAAGGGGAAAGACTGCCAGACGTAGCATACTTTAGAGGCACACCGTTGTGCTAAATCCCAATCCATTGTCTTGGGATGTTCTTCAGAGGTAGGCTGGTAGTATCTGCAAGTGTCAGGACTGTGTGATGTTCTACTGATGAGACACTACATACAGTTTGGAACTCCATGCTATTTCACTACAGGGGCTGAGAGCTCTTAGTTCGTAAAGATCTTTGCCACTGATCCATAGAGACAGCGATTATTCCAGAGGAGCACAGACCAGGATCTTCATTTTTGTGTACAAAAGGAAGGAAGTTTTTTCTCATCTGTTGTTCTTCAAGTAAAGTTGGGCATCGCATAATCTCTATACCCTATTCCAGATGTTTTCCCTAGTAAAACAACAAAAACAAGCCCACTGACTGATGTCTTGTGTCTGGATGCTAGTTGGAAATGTGTGTTGCCTGGCTGTGTAGGAATAGGGGGAACCAGTAACCCCACTCCTGCTACACTCAATTAAAGAGTTGCTCCCCATTGAGCTGTATTTTTTAAAATGTGTTTTTGCCTTGGTACCATGGGCGGCCCGTCCATTAGGGGCACCCGGGCGCCACCCCCCTATCCTCGCCACCCCATATATGCATGATGGATAGATTCATGCATAGCATGATTCTATCCACTGCTGCCGCAGCTGCCCCCTATTCATGTGTCCGGCCCCTTTCAGGTCACTGGGCATAGGAATTACAACAACCAGGGTTTTTTTTTAAGCACTGATTAGAGCCATAGGCTCTAATAGGCTTCAAAATAGGGTGGACTTGGGACGCAGAGCATTGTGTCTGGAGCCCACCCAGGTGTGTTGCAACAGTGAATGAAAATTCGCTGTTGCAAGACTGATCCTCCTCCCGGCCAATTGGGAAGCAGGTATGAAACCTGTTTCCCGATTGGCCAAAACATCTGAAGATCCTATTGGATGCCTAGCGATGGGAGGAGGAGAGAGGAGACACAGCGGAAGCTGCTCCAGGAGAGGACACCGGACTAGCTTTCCCCATGCCCGCCATGCTCTCACCACCAGCATCCAAGGTAAGGACAGCAGGCGGTGGTGGGGTAGTGTGTTAGTGCTGCGGGGGGGGGGGGGGCTGTGCCGCTCCACTGGTGGCCCAGGGGGCTGTTTGCCGCCCCCCCAAAAAAAAACGGCTCCCCATGCCCTCATTTTGAGAGAGGTTTTCATGCCATTTGTACAAAAAAAAAAGTCAACAAGGAAATGTAATCTTCGCAATCAAATATGTTTTTTTTTTTCTCCTAAATGTCACTTTTGACATTTAGATTTTACAGATGTGTCATGGATAGGTTTAAGGTATCCCCCAAGCAAGTTTTTGAAAGTTATTGTGCTTTAATATTTCATTATTAAACTGCTGTCCAGCATTCTTTTTAACCGCTTGGCGACCGCCTCACGCAGATATACTGTGGCAGAAGGGCACATACAGGCAGAATCACGTACCTGTACATTCCCCTTTAAGAGGCGGGCAGCAGGTGTGCGCGCGCGCACGCTCCGTGAGTCGGGTTGCGGGACCCTCGGACTCGATCGCTGCAGGGATGCCCGCGATTGCCTCACGGGGAGGACGAACGGGGAGATGCTAATGTAAACAAGCATCTCCCCGTTCTGCCTAGTGACAGTGTCACTGTTCTCTGCTCCCTGTCATCGGAGCAGAGATCAATGACATGTCACACACAGCCCATCCCCCCTACAGTTAGAAACACGCCCCTAGGACACACTTAACCCTTACACTGCCACCTAGTGGTTAACCCCTTCACTGCCAGTGTCATTTACACAGCAATAAGTGCATTTGTATAGCACTGATTGCTGTATAAATGACAATGGTCCCAAAAATGTGTCAAAAATGTCTGATGTGTCCGCCATAATGTCGCAGTCACGATAAAAATCGCTGATCGCCGCCATTACTAGTAAAAAAAAAAAAATTAATAATAAAAATGCCATAAAACTATCCCCTATTTTGTAAACGCTATAACTTTTGCGCAAACCAATCAATAAACACTTATTGCGATTTTTTTTTACCAAAAATATGTATAACAATACGTATCAGCCTAAACTGAGGAAAAAAATGTTTTTTTAAATATTTTTTGGGAATATTTATTATAGCAAAAAGTAAAAAATAATGCGTTTTTTTCAAAATTGTCGCTATTTTTTTGTTTATAGCGCAAAATATAAAAACTGTAGAGGCAATCAAATACCACCAAAAAAAAGCTCTATTTGTGGGGAAAAAAGGACGTCAATTTTGTTTGAGAGCTACGTCGAATGACCGCGCAATTGTCAGTTAAAGCGATGCAGTGCCGAATCGCAAAAAGTGCTCTGATCAGGAAGGGGGGAAATTCTTCCGGGCCTGAAGTTTGTTAAAAAAAAATACCTTTACAATCACTTTAAGGTGAACAACCTTAAGCCTTTACAACCACTTTAATCTGAAAGGTCTTGAAATTTTGTAACTTCTTTTGTAAAGATCTCCCTGTGAGTAGGCACTGTTGTGTCACACATTTCACAGAGTCTGCCTTCTGAACTACAGAGTTGCTGAGAGGAGGAGTTTCAGGAGGTGGAGTCCATGTAGGATTCACAGATTGCAGGCAGCAAGTTACCATGGGATATGTAGTCCTTATAAATTGAAAGTAAACAGCAGAGGAGAAGCTGCAAAGCATGCAGGGAATCCAGGAAGTTATGAAAAGAGAAGTCCAGCAGACAGGAAGCACTCAGAACATGAAAGAAGAATTTTCAAGTAAGCCTATGGTGGATTGTCAGAAATAACAAATGTATGTACTGTTACAACGCTGATGTTAAAAAAATGAAAAGTGTATCCTGTGACCTTAGATTTCCTTTAACTATATGCATACAATGGGCTAGTAAAAATGATTTATTGAGTTTATGTAAAGGTCCTGTAGCTCCCATTTTTCGACATGGACCCTATGTGTAAGCTACATTCATGTACCTATCTTCTCTTTTGTGAGATCAGTATTCTACTGACTTTCTTCTTTTACAAAAGGTTTTATTGATAACCATAGCAATTTCACAGCTTAAAAGTGTAGAGAATGCATCATGAATAAACATAACATAAAATTTAGCACCTTATAAATAAAATAAGTATGTTAGTAAATCAAAGAAAAACAAAACAATAAAAATATAACAGAGGCTGAAAACAGTTGTACGTTGGGGCGGCACAGTGGTGTAGTGGTAGCACTTTCACCTAGCAGTAAGAAGGGTTACTGGTTTGAATCCCAACCACGACACTACCTGCTTGGAGTTTGCATGTTCTCCCTGTGCCTGCGTGGGTTTCCTACGGGTACTCCGGTTTCCTCTCACACTCCAAAGACATGCTGGTAGGTTAATTAGATCCTGTCTAAATTGTCCCTAGTATGTATGAATGTGAGTTAGGGACCTTAGATTGTAAGCTCCTTGAGGGTAGGGACTGATGTGAATGTACAATGTATATGTAAAGCGCTGCGTAAATTGACGGCGCTATATAAGTACCTGAAATAAATAAATAATAAATAACATGAAAGTTGTTGGACACACTAAGGTTTCAGGAATGCCCGTAGGACCGTGTCTGATTTTTAACAAATACAGTACTTGAAGAGTTTGTCTCAACAGGGGCCCAACTGTAAATAGTCCTTAGTATCTATCCATGTAACCATCTCATCCAAGGGTATGCCCGGTGGCCAGATGGATTCTTAGGTGCAACTGAGAAGTAAGAGTATTGAGAGGGAGGTTAAAGAAGAACTAAGGGTTGAAATTAGCTAAGAAGGGAAGAGTAAAGAATAGGGGGAAGGAGAAAAGAGGAAAAAAAAGGGGGGTGGGTCCTCGCGGTGGGGAGCAAGAGTGCATTAAATCCCAAGAAGGGTGGTATCAAATCCGGTGGGTTTAGTATATTCGACCCATGGCCTCCATACCTTCAGGAACTTATCATGAGTGTCCGAAAGGACAGCAGTCCGCTTTTCATTAACCATTATATCGTCCATGCGATTCTTAACCACCTCAAAACTTAGTGCCTGTGTCTTCCATGCCCTAGCTATCGTTAGTTTGGTTGCAGTAAAGAGATGCAGAGCCAGTTGGCGCTCCAGGCGAAGCAGTTCTGCAATTGGGTTGCAGAGAAGTGCTTCGTATGGATCTTTTTTGAGGTCAGCATGGAGTATGTTTCGGAGGAGGGAGTAAACTCTGATCCATAACCTGTGTACCCTCGGACAGGTCCACCAGATGTGCATCCTGGGAGCACCCTCGGAAACACAGGGGGGAATAGGAATGAAACGGGCCAGTCTAGCCGGTGTGTAGTACCACCTGTAAAGTACCTTATAGGCATTTTCTAAAAAGATGACATTCTTTGAGCATTTGGATATTGTTAAAGTCATGACCTGCCAGTCCTCCGGATCTAGCTGTTTTCCTAGTTCCCTTTCCCACTGAAGATGATAGGGCCGTGTCAGTGGTTTTTTAGAGGTAATAATAGAGGAATAGATCAGTGATATTAAACCCGAGATTTGGGGTCTAGCTCTGCAGAAGTTCTCGAAGGGGATCAAAGTATAAGGGGTCGGTCGAAATTTTATAAGCCCCTGGAGAAAATGGCGAATCTGTAGGTAGCTGTAGTGTTCGCATAACGGGATATTGTGAGAGGAGCGTAGAGCCTCAAATGATATTATCCTAGTGGGGGTAAAAAAAGAGTGGATGTCGGTGAAACCGTTTGTCTTCCACCAGGAGAACTGCTGGGGATTTTCGCAGCCTGGTGGGAACAATGGGCACTGGAGAAGTTGAAGTAAGGGTAGATGAGGAGAAATCAGGCTGGCCGAGTACTTTACCAAGTCCCATATACGAAGGGAATGGGCAAGACATAGCCCCGTCACGAGAGGGCGATGTGTGGAGGGGAGCCAGGGCAACAAGGAAATGGGTTTTGGGTGCGAATCCCCTAGGTCTATAGTGGCCCATAGCGGCATTTGTTGTTGTGCATGGAGTTGGGATAACGGGGCTATGTTTGCAGCTATATAGTAGGTTTGTAGGTTAGGGACTGAGAGTCCGCCATTGATTCTGTGGGCATATAGTATTTGCTTATTGATCCTGGGATGGGTAGAACCCCACACAAATTTCAGGATTTTACGCTGATGTATTTGTAGGATATGCGGCGGAATCGGGACTGGTAGGACTCTAAAGAAGTAAAGTAATTTCGACAGGTATGTCATACAAATTGCCACGATCCTGCCGAACCAGGATAATGGGAGATGAGCCCAGGAGGACAACATGTCCATCAGCTTCTTAAGTATAGGAGGAAAGTTTGCCTTATAGAGTCCCACATAGGTTGGGGAGAGCCGGATCCCCAGGTAGGGTAATGAGGTCAACCATTGGAACGTGAAGGTGTTTTTTAAGGTTATTAAGTGAGAAGGCCGAATATTTATTGACGTGGCTTTGGATTTGGTGGGGTTAACGGACAAGCCAGAGAAGGAGGCAAAAGAGTCTAGTAAAGAGCAAAGAGAAGGCAAATTTATTAAATACTTTCTTCAGCTCTGTGTATACAAAGGAGCATGGGGGGCTCATGTATTCAATGGGGGTGGTAGTGACACAGCCCCAAATGATCCACACTGGCTCAAAAGGGATATGGTCCAGAAATATTTAGACAGAATAAAGGTGGATAAAGCACATGGACCAGATGGCATCCACCCACGGATCCTAACAGAATTGAGCTCTGTAATTTCAAAGCCATTGTATCTAATTTTTAGGGACTCATTAATGACAGGAATAGTACCACTGGATTGGCATAGGGCCAATGTGGTGCCTATATTTAAAAAGGGAACAAAGTCTTTACCAAGTAACTATAGACCTGTTAGTTTAACTTCTATAGTCGGGAAGATACTGGAGCAATTAATAAGAGACCACATAGACGAGTTCCATCTGGAAAAAAACATTTTAAGCAACAGACAGCATGGATTCATGAAAGACAGAAGTTGTCAAACCTGATTTCTTTTTATGAAGAGGTAAGTAAATTTTTGGACAGAGGGGTGGCTGTGGACGTGGTGTACTTGGATTTTGCAAAAGCGTTTGACACAGTTCCCCACACACGGCTCGTGTGTAATGTAAAGTCTACAGGCTTGGAAATATCAGTTTGTAAATGGATAGAAAGCTAGCTAAAAGACAGAATTCAGAGGGTAGTGGTTAACGATTCTTACTCTGAATGGTCTAAGGTTATCAGTGGTGTACCCCAAGGTTCAGTGCTGGGACCCTTACTTTTTAATACTTTTATAAATGATATTGGGTCTGGGATTAAAAGTACCATTTCTGTCTTTGCAGATGACACTAAGCTATGCAGTGGAATAACGTCCTTACAGGATGTCTCCAATTTACAAGCCGACCTCAATGCACTGTCTAATTGGGCGACTACGTGGCAGATGAGGTTTATGGTTGATAAATGTAAAGTTATGCATGCATTATACATACTAGGGGGAGTACAACTGGGGGAATCAATACTGGAGACAGATCTGGGGGTTTGGTAGATCATAAGCTCAATAATAGCATGCAATGCCAAGCTGCGGTTTCCAAAGCGAGCAAAGTCCTTTATTGTATTAAGAGAGGTATGGACTCCAGAGAGAGAGATATAATTTTGCCCCTGTGCAAATCATTAGTAAGACCTCATCTAGAACGTACAGTTCAGTTTTGGGCACCAGTTCTCAAAAAGGATATCGGGGAACTGGAGAAAGTGCAGAGAAGGGCAACCAAACTGATATGAGGCATGGAGGAGCTCAGCTATGAGGAAAGATTAGAGGAACTAAATTTATTTACTCTTGAGAAGAGGACATTAAGGGGGATATGACCATGTATAAATATATAAGGGGTCAATATAGTGAACTTGGTATTGAGTTATTCACTTTATGGTCAACACTGAGGACAAGGGGGCACTCTTTACATCTAGAGGAAAAGGGATTTCATCTCCAAATATGAAAAGGTTTCTTCACAGTAAGAGCTGTGAAAATGTGGAATAGACTACCTCCAGAGGTGGTTCTGGCCAGCTCAGTAGATTGCTTTAAGAAAGGCCTGGATTCTTTCCTAAATGTACATAATATAACTGGGTACTAACATTTATAGGTAAAGTTGATCCAAGGAAAATCCGACTGCCTCTCTGGGATCATGAAGGAATTTTTTCCCCTGCTGTAGCAAATTGGATCCTGCTTTTCTGGGTTTTTTTTTCGCCTTCCTCTGGATCAACTGTGGGTATAGGATGAGGTATATGGGATTGTATATTTTTTATTTTATTTTATTTTTTTTTATGGTTGAACTAGATGGACTTTTTTCAACCTGACTTGCAATGTAACCATGTAACTATGCAATGCTGCCATTTTCTGTAAAATGCAATGCAATATGGCTACCTGGAAGTGTTCTGTACACAGATGTGTATAGAACGCCCCTCAGATATGTAATTTCCTGCTTGTGTGATTGGCTTACTGATTTTCCCAGAAGTCTGCACTAAGATACAAGTCAGATTTTGAGCATCTCCTACAACAAAAATATCATTTTTGGTGAGATATGATCAAAGGTGCAGCAGCTGACTGATAATTATACAACCACCACCATACAGATTCACTGTGCACATGGACACAGAGAAACAAATAACTATTTCTTCAGAATAACAAAAGGTAGGAATCTGCAACAAAGTTTGTTAAAATCCTTGCCATGTACATAGATCACCCATAGGGGAATGTTTTTTTTTTCTCAACAAAAGTGGAGTTACTCTTTAAATAAATAATTACAAAAGAGTTAGGCATCATCATGCCACCTTACAGAAATAATGAAAGCATAAATAGAAACTAATTTTACCTTGAGGTAGTATTTTTTCAGTGATCATAAAGTGAACAAAATGACGAGAGCATGTGTTGTATTTACAAGTGGGACACAATTAGCAAATATTTATGTTCTAAATCTGGTGACAGTCATTTAACACACTGACCTGTACATGTGACTAAGCTCCTCATTAGAATGTCAAAGAAATGACTGCATGATCAAAATGTTGGACACAAAGGGGTCTATTTATACATGCTTTCACACAACTTTATATCTTCCAAAAAATGTCTGAATTGTGAGTGAAGAATATATAAATAGACCCAAAACTGTTAACATGTTAATAATTGGATACTTTTCAGCAATGAAAAGGCATGCTCAGGGTTTTTAAATGATAATATAATAAACCAATGGGGTTGTTAGGATGGGATGCTATGTCAATAGATAGTTTCTAACACAATAAACTAGAAAGTCAGAAATAGAATCATAGTAAATGACATACAAGAATATCAACAAAATCTTTCCTAAAGGCTTTACACAAATGCCATATAACTGTGTATACCAATGCAACTAACTATAGGCTCTGTAATGAGAAGCAGATAGACTTCATAATGGGATGTAAACTACATAACAGGAAATATTTAACGGTACTGTGCAAAAGTTTTAGGCAGGTGTGAAGAAATGCTGTAAAGTAAGGATCATTTCAGAAATATATACTATAGAAATATATAAATCTAAATAAAATTAATATTTGTTGTGACCATCCTTTGGCTTTAAACCGGCATCAATTCTTCTAGGTACACTTGCACACAGTTTTGAAGGAACTCAGCAGGTAGGTTGCTCCAAATATTGGAGAACTAACCACAGATCTTCTGTGGATGTAGGCTGGCTCAACTCCTTGTGTCTCGTTATATAATCCCAGACAGACTCCATGTTGTTGAGATTAGAGCTCTGTGGATGCAAAACCATCTTAATGACATTGGCTGTATGTTTGGGGTTGTTGTCCATGCCTCCCTGATGGTATGGTATGATGGATAAGTATCTGCCTATATGTCTCAGCATTGAGGACACCATTAATCTTGACCAAATCTCCAACTCTATTTGCAGAAATGCAGCCCCAAACTTGCAAGGAACCTCCGCCATGCTCCACTGTTGCCTGCAGACAATTATTATTGTACCAGTCTCCAGCTGTTCAGCAAGCCAACTGCCTCCTGCCACAGCCAAATATTTCAAAATTTGACTCATCAATCCAGAGCATCTGCTGCCATTTTTCTGCACTCTCAATTTCTATGTTTTCATGCATATTTGAAATGCTTAGCCTTATTTCCAACCTACCTGCACTGTATGTGTGTGCAATACCTGTGGGATCAACGTGGAGGTAGACAGGTGGGATGGTGACATCACTATCATTATCTTGTCCAATCAGAGAATACTTTGCATTCACTGGGAAAAATGCAAAGTGCTCTCTGAATAGTGCCTGTGCCGAGTGAGCATCCTCCTGTGTTCAGTAAGCAGAGGCCACTGCTCGACACAGGACGTGGGAGCTAGGAAAAAATTATAGCTGCAGCCTGCATATACAGTGCCTTGAAAAAGTATTCATACCTCTTGAAATGTTCCACATTTTGTCATGTTACAACCAAAAACGTAAATGTATTTTATTGAGATTTTACGTGATAGACCAACACAAAGTGGCACATAATTGTGAAGTGGAAGGAAAATGATAAATGGTTTTGATTTTTTTTACAAATACAGTCAGGTCCATAAATATTGGGACATCGACACAATTCTAATCTTTTTGGCTCTATACACCACCACAATGGATTTGAAATAAAACAAACAAGATGTGCTTTAACTGCAGACTTTCAGCTTTAATTTGAGGGTATTTACATCCAAATCATGGGAACGGTGTAGGAATTACAACAGTTTGTATATGTGCCTCCCACTTTTTAAGGGACCAAAAGTAATGGGACAATTGGCTGCTCAGCAGTTCCATGGCCAGGTGTGTGTTATTCCCTCATTATCCCATTTACAGATAAAAGGCCCAGAGTTCATTTCATGTGTGCTATTTGCATTTGGAATCTGTTGCTGTCAACTCTCAATATGAGATCAAAAGAGCTGTCACTATCAGTGAAGCAAGCCATCATTAGGCTTAAAATACAAAACAAAGCCATCAGAGAGATAGCCAAAACATTAGGTGTGGCCAAATCAATTGTTCAAATCAATCAATTGGAACATCCTTAAAAAGAAAGAACGTGAGCTCAGCAACACCAAAAGACCCGGAAGACCATGGAAAACAACTGTGGTGGATGACCGAAGAATTCTTTCCCTGGTGAAGAAAACATCCTTCACAACAGTTGGCCAGATCAAGAACACTCTCCAGGAGGTAGGTGTATGTGTGTCAAAGTCAAAAATCAAGAGAAGACTTCACAAGAGTGAATACAGAGGGTTCACCACAATATGTAAACAATTGGTGAGCCTCAAAAACATGAAGGCCAGATTAGAGTTTGCCAAACAACATCTAAAAAAGCCTTCACAGTTCTGGAACAACATCCTATGGACAAATGAGACCAAGATCAACTTGTACCAGAGTGATGGGAAGAGAAGAGTATGGAGAAGGAAAGGAACTGCTCATGATCCAAAGCATACCACCTCATCAGTGAAGCATGGTGGTGGTAGTGTCATGGCGTGGGCATGTATGGCTGCTGATGGAACTGGTTCTCTTGTATTTATTGATGATGTGACTGCTGTCAAAAGCAGCAGGATGAATACTGAAGTGTTTTGAACATCATTTTCTGCTCATATTCAGCAAAATGCTTCAGAACTCATCTGCACTGTGCGCTTCACAGTGCAGATGGACAATGACCCAAAGCATACTGTGAAAGCAACCAAAGAGGTTTTTTAAGGGAAAGAAGTGGAATGTTATGCAATGGCCAAGTCAATCACCTGACCTGAATCCAGTTGAGCATGCATTTCACTTGCTGAAGACAAAACTGAAGAGAAAATGCCCCAAGAACAAGCAGGAACTGAAGACAGTTGCAGTAGAGGCCTGGCAGAATGAATGAATGAATGAATGAATGAATGATTTGTAAAGCGCTGCAAATGCGAACTGAATTGCCTCAAGGCGCTAAATGCGTTTTGTGTTGTCAGCTTCTTAGAAGAGGAAGGTCTTGAGTTTTTTCCTGAAGAGCAGATTGTTTTCTTCCATGCGGATGTGAGTCGGAAGAGTGTTCCATAGCCAAGGTCCCTGGACTGCGAATCTTCATTCTCCCCTTGCTTTGTAGCGGTATTTGGGAATGAGGAGGAGGTTTTGGTTAGATGATCGCAGATTGCGATTGGGTGTGTAGTGTTTTATTTTCTCTCGGAGGTATTGAGGGGCGTTACCTTATATGCATTTGTGGGTGAGGCAGAGGGTCTTGAATGTGATCCGATTCTTTATGGTTAGCCAATGTAGGCTCCTCAGGGATGGGGAAATGGACTCCCAGGGTTTTTTTCCTGTTAGCAGTCTTGCCGCCGCGTTTTGGATAGCTTGTAGGCGCGCAAGCTGATATTGGGGTAATCCTATGTAGAGCGAGTTTGCGTAGTCGAGTCGTGAATTGATGATTGTTCCAACTACTGCTGCTTTGTCCTCTTCTGGGATGAAGGGGATGAGTCTGCGTAGCAAACAGAGGAGATAGTGAGATCCACTAACTACTGATCCTATTTGTGCATCCATTGTCATTTCTGAGTCAAAGATAACTCCGAGACTCTTGGCTTTGGTGCTCGGAGAGATGGTCTGTCCAAAGATGGTGGGAGGTGTCCAAGGAGTCTTGGTTTTGGGATTTTGGTTAACGTGTAGGAGCATAAGTTCTGTTTTTGACCCGTTAAGTTTGAGGGAGCTAATGGTCATTCAGTCATCTATCAAAGTGAGGCATTTCTCTAATTGCTGATGGTGGTCTTTTTGTCCGGGGATGCGAAAGTAGATTTGGGTGTCATCAGCGTATGAGTGGAAGCAGAGGTCCGATTTTTTGATGATTTTGAGGAGTGGGCGGATGTAGATGTTGAATAGCACTGGCGACAAGGGTGAACCCTGAGGGATTCCACAGGAGGTTGTCCGGGTTTCAGAGGTGAATGCTCCTAGTTTCAATGTCTGAGAGCGATTCTCTAAGAAGGATGCAAACCATTTTAGACTAGAATCTGTGGCTCCTGCTACTTCTGTGAGGCGGACAAGTAGAGTATTGTGGTCCACTGTATCAAATGCTGCACTGAGGTCTAACAGTACCAGGAGACATGATTCTCCGTCATCTGCTGCTTCCAGGGCATCATCCCATATTTTGAGAAGTGCAGTTTCTGTGCCATGGCCTGGGCGGAAGCCTGATTGCAGAGGGTCCAGGAGTTGATGTGTGTCCAGGTGGCGTTGTAGCTGTTGTACTACTGCTTTCTCCATAATCTTGGAGATGGTGTTGAGGCTTGTTATCGGTCTGCGGTAGTTAGGGTCCTTAGGGTCGAGATTGGGTTTCTTTAGCAGGGGTTTGACGATGCCTTGCTTGAGGGTGGTTGGCACAATCCCTTCTTTGAACGACTTATTTATGAGGTGTGTTATAGTGGGAGCCAAGATGTCGGAGCATTCTTTCAGGAGTTTCGTAGGAATGATGTCGTTTGGTGATGTGCTGTCTCGAAGGCTTCTCATAATGTTTTTGGTCGTGTCAGTGGTGATTGGGGTCAAGGAGAAGTCAAGTGGTTGTGTGATGTTCGTGTTGATATCCTCTTTTTGCTTTGGTTGGGTAAGGTTGGTTGTTTTTTTCTGTTGAATTGATTTCCGAATGTTGTCGATTTTGTCGAAGAAATTTGATAACTCATTGCAGAATTCTTGAGTATCGTTTGCTGGGGGCTCTAAGCAGGTTGGGTTAATTGACTGGACGACTATTTTGAAAAGTTCCCGTGGCCAGTTTAAGGCAGTTGAGATGGTGTTCGAGAAGTGTTTTTCTTGGCTTTGAAGATTGCTTTGTGGTATTTCACAGTGAGTACTTTGTAGTTTGTATGGTTTTCCTTGGTAGGATTTCTTCTCCATGCTCTTTCAGCTCTTCTACGTTCTTGCTTGAATAGGGTGAGAGTGCCATTAAACCATCTCGAGTTTTTTTTTGCGGATGAGAGTTCTGCGTTTTGGCGCTACTGAGTCTGCTGTTTGTAGTAATGCCTTGTTTAGGGAGTTGAGTGTTTGTTCCGTTGAGAGGTTTAAGTTTTGCGATTGTATTTTGTTTGATAATGTGGTTTTGAAGATTTCAGAGTGCAGTTTCTTCTGAGATCTGTTCCAGTGTGTTGTTGCATGTTTCTGTTTTTGGAGGGTGGTGTTAGTGGTGATTTTAAATTTGATGGCGTGGTGGTCCGTCCATGGTAGTGGTGAGTTGTCGAATATGCTGATGTCCATATTCTGTTTGAAGATGAAGTCTAGAGTGTGTCCTGAACCTTGCGTGGGAGCATTTATCAGCTGTTGAAGACCTAGTTCTTCCAGTTGGTTGATGCAGGCGATCGCAATAGTTTCTTGGGTAGAGTTTGCCCAGAGGTTAAAGTCCCCAAGTACCAGAAGGTTTTTGGTTTTCAGGGTGTGCATTGAAATGAATTCAGTGAGTGGTGTAAGGAGATTGGTCTTTGGTCCTGGTGGTCTGTAGCATAGTAGTATGTCAATGGTGTCTTGGGGTGTTGTTTGAAGATGCAGGGGGAGTGTCTCCATGAAAGGAACTGGGTTCAGTAAAGTTGGTTTGGTGAACGCAAGGTGCGTTTTGAAGATCACTGCAAGGCCT
This sequence comes from Aquarana catesbeiana, assembly GCF_042186555.1. Taxonomy (NCBI): domain Eukaryota; kingdom Metazoa; phylum Chordata; class Amphibia; order Anura; family Ranidae; genus Aquarana; species Aquarana catesbeiana. Next base: position 279,951,366 of record NC_133327.1, read on the forward strand.
CCTCCTTTTTTTCCTGTTCTATGCTCAGTTAGGATGCTATAGTTCTCAGGCACCAATTCAGTTAGGATGGTGTTGCAGTCGGATGTTAGCCAACTTTCCATAATGAAGAGGCAATCTATGTTGTTTTCGATGATGAAGTCATGGATTTCCAGTCTGTGCTTGACTGCAGATCTGGTGTTGAACAGGGCACATGCTAGTTTTTGTGGTTGGATTGGTGTCTCCCTGTATTTGATGATTGATTGTAGGCTGGTCCTTAGTAATTTTTCTTTTTTTAGTCTTTTTTGAGTGGCGGTTGGTAAAGTTGAGGCGGTGTTTCTTAGCCTGTGGATGGAGTCCGCTGTGTACTTGAAATTGCACATGGTGAGAAGGACAAAGTTGCTGAAGGAGGATGATGAAGGTGATGAGGGCTACCTACCACCCTCCTGTTGATCCAGAGGAAGGCAAAAAAAACCCTCTTTGAGCTGGCAAATTGCTACAGCAGAGGAAAAATTCCTTCCTGATCCCCCCGAGGGGCGATCGGACTCAAGGACCCTGGATCAACTACTAGGGTACCCCGGTGGGCTTACCTGTACAGGATGGTCCGGAGGAGGACGGGGAGGGGGGGTGAGGGGTAGGGGGAACTGGCCGCTACTTACTGGTTGGAATGGTGCTGCGGCTGCATCTAGGAGGATCTAAGATGGACGCTGGTCAGGTCCAGAGTCTCTGGTGGTAACCTGTGCCCCTGCAGTGAGGTCCAATGTCGAGGAGGGTGTGTTCCAGGTGTAGGGGCATGGGGCCCGCTGGACAGGTGTGGGAGGGGGGTGAGGAGGCTGGCTGGCCGGAGCTAGGCTGCAGCCGTGGTCTGTCCCCCGAGTCTAGCAGCTAGAGAACAGGGTGATTGGACGGCAGCTGCGGTGATGCCCAGGGGGGATTCAGGACCCTGGTAGGGAGGGGGTCGGTAGGATGGTGGGTCCTGCCTGGAAGTGGGCTGGTGCAGGTCTGGGAGAGGGGGGGTCGGGAGGGACCGGGTCCCGGTATCAACCTGCTGGGGGGTCCGGGGATGAGCTCCGGGTGGATGGTAGTGATTGCTGCCGCACTGGGTGGACCAAGATGGCCGACGGGCTAGGCCCGAGCCGTGGCTGGCCTGATGCTAGAGCTCCCGAGGTCCCGTCCGTGGATGGTGGGTTGGCCCCGGTTGGATGGAGGCTGGGGGTGAGCGGCGGCCGGCGGCAGCAGAGCATCACCAGGAATGAAATCCAGTGTCTGGTGATGTCTATGCGTTCCAGACTTCAGGCTGTAATTGACTGCAAAGGATTTGCAACCAAGTATTAAAAAGTGAACGTTTGATGGATGATTTGTTAATCTGTCCCATTACTTTTGGTCCCTTAAAAAGTGGGAGGCACATATACAAACTGTTGTAATTCCTACACCATTCACCTGATTTGTATGTAAATACCCTCAAATTAAAGCTGAAAGTCTGCAGTTAAAGCACATCGTGTTCATTTTATTTAAAATCCATTGTGGTGGTGTATAGAGCCAAAAAGATTAGAATTGTATCGATGTCCCAATATTTATGGACCTGACTGTAAATATGTGAAAAGTGTGGCATGCATTTGTATTCAGCCCCCCCTGAGTCATTACTTTGTAGAACCACCTTTCACTGCAATTACAGCTGCAAGTCTTTTTGAGTATGTCTCTACCAGCTTTGCACATCTAGAGTGACATTTTTGCCCATTGTTCTTTGCAAAATAACTTAAGCTCTGTCAGATTGGATGGAGAGTGTCTGTGAACAGCAATTTTCAAATCTTGCCACAGATTCTCCATTGGATTTAGGTCTGGACTTTGAATGGGCCATTCTAACACATCAGTATTGTTTAATCTAAGCCATTGTATTGTAGCTTTGGCTGTATGTTTAGGGTTGTTATCCTGCTGGAAGGTGAACCCCTGCCCCAGTCTCAAGTTTTTTGCAGACTCTGACTTGCATTATGCCGCGTACACACAATTGGAATTTTGGTCGGAAAAAGCTCTGATGGTTTTTCCGACGGAATTCAGACGGGACTTCGCTCAAGCTGTCTTGCATACACACAGTCACAACAAATTTCGACAGTCAAGAACACGGTGATGTACAACATGTACGATGGGACTAGAAAAATGAATTTCAATATCCAGTACGCCACCCTTTGGGCTCCTTCTGCTAATCTTGTGTTAGTAGAAGTTTGGTGAGAGACGATTCGCGCTTTTCAGAGTTGTGCTTATTTCTGCTCGTTTTACTGCTGTTCAGTTTGTGCTTGTGTGTTTGTATCTGGTTTTCAGTGCAAGTAGTCAGTTTGTATATGATTTTTTTCAGTGCATTCTTGTCCGCATCTGTTTTTCAGCTCGCTCTTCACAGGCCTTGCTGTTCTTCAGTGCGTTCGGTTAGTTCATTCTGACCAGCCGACCGCTTTGAAGCCATATTGCGGTTACGTACTCATCGTAGAGTTCGTGCTGTGTGGGGGCTTGGTGTTGGGGTTCTTACTTTGACCCAAGCCCAGCCCATGAACAGGGTGGGGAGGAGTTCATGGACAAAGAATTGGTTACTCCAGCGTGACCAATTCTCTCATATGCCTCTGCTGCGTGAGATCTAAGAGAATAACCCTGATGATTTCAGGAATTTTCTCCGGATGATGGACCCCATTTTCATCATTTGTTGGCTTTGCTCACCCCTTATATTAGCAGGCAGGACACCTGCTTGCGGCAAGCCATCACTCCAAGCAGCGGAGGCTAGTCGCCACCTTGCGGTACTTGGCGACGGGAAGAAGTCTACAGGACCTCAAGTTCTCTACAGGCATCTCCCCCCAGGCTCTGGGGATCATTATTCCAGAGACCTGTTCTGCCATCATTCAGGTCCTGCAGAAGGACTATATTAGGGTAAGTTTTATCCTTTAACATCACATTATATGTATTTAATGTATGCTAATGCTTTGTATTTCTTTCATCATTCCATAATTACCCTGATTGTAATATGCTGTGAATGTCCCCTTTGTCCTCATGCATGCTTGAATCTTTTAATGCTCCTTTTTTGGCCTACATGCATATTTGCCTTCGCTAACCTCCCCAGCATACTATCCTGGGCCCATACACACCTAGCCTAGTCACCTAAACAATGTATTTTGTCATTCCATTGTACTGCTTTAGCCTAAACACCCCCTAAAATGTGTATAAATGTTATTGTTGTCCTTAAATTCATGCAGAGTATAAGAGGCCTTTTTTGGGCTCACAAACTCATTTAGAACCCTCCCCCCCTAAAATTTTGACAATGGGCGATCAGAGGGGGTGAGGAATCTGATAAGTGGACCTTATTTTTTTGTCTTTAATTACGCATTAAAATCAATGTTATACTGATGTTGGGCAAGAATGTTTGTTCCTGTTTGTTTCTGCTTGCAATGTTTATGTGCAAAATTACAATTTTTTTTTTCTGTTTGGACTCCACAGTTTGCTTCAACGCCACAGGAATGGCAGACTGTGGCATCCCGCTTTGCCCATCGTTGGGACTTTCACAGATGCGGAAGGACAATAGATGGGAAGCATGTCCACATCGTCCCACCACCCCATTCAGGGACATACTATTTTAACTATAAGGGGTTTCATAGTATCATGTTGATACATACGAGTTTCTCTATGTGGACGTGGGGAAGAATGGCCGGATGTTGGGTGGTGGAGTCTTTGCCGAGACCGAGTTCTACGGACGTCTCCAGAGCAGTGGCTTGGGATTGCCACCTGTGGGAGAGAACGTCGTAGGACTTTCGTCTGTTTTTATTGCTGATGAAGCATTTGTTCTGACCAATCACGTGATGAGGCCATCCCCCCAGAGGACCCTCACCCTGGAGAAGAGGATTTTTAATTACCGGCTGGCCAGAGCCTGAAGAGTCATGGAGAATACCTTTGGGATAATGGCCAGCCTGTTCCGAATATTTCTAACGGCAATCAACCTGGTGGAGTACAAACTGAACCACATTGTTTTATGCTGCTGCATCATGCATAACATTTTAAAAAGAAATGCTCCAAATTATATAGCCTCAGTTGGGCCCGTGGCCGGACTTCGGGAACCAACACTGACAGCCCTGGAAGCTGTCCATCCTGGCTTGCCCCCCCAAAGCGCCCGTGAAGTGTGTGAAAAATATGTGGAATATTTTACGGGTAGGGGGGCCATTGCTATTCCAGCTAATTTGTAAATATTTTTTAAATAAACCAAAAATTGATATGATAAAATCTTGATTTGGATTTACTGCTTGTGTTTGTTTTATCTGTCTCCTAGGTTCTCCTAGTGCACTTGTAGTACCAAGTGGTTTTCACATTATTTAAATAACACCCATTGTCACTGTAAACACCAACTTAATACAAAAAGTGTTATTGAGCATTGAAAGAAGAAGCCACACATTGTTGAGTAGAAAGCCTTTTACTCCTTGCACATTCACATGTGCGTTTTATAAAACATTTGGCAGTAAAAAAACACATCTTTTTTACCTTGAAATTTTGTAAAAATACAGAAACAGGCATGTTTCCAAACATAACATACACAACTCTGGAACTTACAAAGTTCAACATTGCAAAAAAGAAGGCAATTTCAGACATTTTATAGTGTGAAAAAGGTCTTGATCTTGCCTTCATCAGATGGGGTGAAGTCACCCCTGTAAAAGCCAAATTTAGAAGATGCACACACACTGGCTAGCAGTCCGTACTCCAGGGCAAGCCTTCAGGGAAGCATGAAGCAGGCTCCAAGTACATGAAAAAGAACAAACAGAAAAAAAGTGCCTCCAGATCAGGATCAGTTAGATTGGTTTAATATACAAACAATTATGTCCACTTACATATGATGAAAAGCAAGTAGAGCACAAGTAATCCTCAAGTAGTGGCATCCCAGCATTGTAAGCCTGTGTAAAAGCATCCATCCATAGGAAAGCAAAACAGTCCCGTCTAGCAGGATATCCTGGCTCTGTCCTAGGGGTTGAAACCGAGGCTTGGCTCAGGTAAGCTATGGAATGCAGGCCTCTGGCGCGGTGACGTCAATAGTGGTGCTACGACGTTTTGGCGCATGCGCACTGTGTTAGACAGGCGCGTGCCTTCCTCAAGCTTAGAGGACACAGGCTCCTTTGAGCCTTATATGTGCTAACGTTTGGCGCCATCTAGTGGAGATTATGTAAAACTAACCAATTTACACAAGAGGACTCCAAACTCAAATAGATTATGTATAGCAAATGCAAAGTGATTCTAAACATATAAATGGATGGGGGTCTAGTAATGGGGGGTACACTGAGTGAAAATCAAATTAAGAACGGTGGTAAAATAAGAAAAAAGAAGAAAAAAAGAAAAAAGAGGAAAGAAAAGGAAAAATGTTTTTAAATAATAAAAATAAATAAAAAAATAAATGAAAAAATGAAAAAATAATAATAGTGAAATAAAATAATTAAAAAGGGGGGGAGAAGGGGAGAATATATATATATATATATATATATATATATATATATATATATATATATATGTAGGACTGTTTAATGGGGAGAAAAATAACTATATGTGAACTATACTACAACATATACATAATATACTGAGTATTAAAAATAACATGTAAGAAACACTTAAGGAAAAAATAAAATCATTCAGAATGGTTGGATCAAGATCAAAACCATTGCATAATCATTAGAAAGAGCATATTTTCTAAAGAAATATATGCACTGAACATTAAACATTAAAAACATCTGTAGAAATCTATAAGGAACATGGTTAAGTATATATGTATATAGATACCTTGGTATATTTAAATCACCTTATTATCTTTTTCGTAGAAGTTGAATGGCCATTATAAAAATTATTTTAATGATAAAAGACTCGAAAAAAGGAAGGGGTGGGACTACATATTTATAAAATCATAGTCAACTCCAAAGTCTCATTAATTCCCCCAGGTGACCAAGTGTCAAGGGAATATATCCAAAAAGTTTCACGTTCACACAGCCTAAAGAACCTCTCTGCCTCAGAGGGATGCTATGTTTATCCTTTCCTTCCTCAATCTTTCTGCAATGTTCTCCAAATCTTTGTCTCAGTGGACACGTAAAGTAGATGGCAAGGACAATAAAGGTAATAAACTACAAAATCAGATGAGCAGTTGTAAAACTCATTGATATCATAGGTCTTGCCCTTAGTGGAGAAATGTTTCTGGCCATGTTGTTCATAATCACAAGTTTTGCACAAGCGTTTTTTGCACTGAAACATGCCATGCAGTGGGAGTAAACATAAACACGGACTAGACTGAGTGGACAAAGGTTTCAGCTTGCTAGGGGCAATTTTATTTTTAACATTGGGTGCTCTTCTATAGGTTACTTTAGGGAGTTTAGGTAGAAGAGTTTTCAAATGTAGGTCCTCTAGAAGTATTGGCCAGTGCTTTTTTAAGATGGATTCAATTTTTTTTTGGTCATGATGGAATCTGGTGGTAACCCGAACTGATTGATCTGTAACCTCTTTTTTGCTCTGTGATTGGGTATCTAATAAGTAGTATGTGTATGCCTCCTGAATGAGTGATTCTGGGTATCCTTTATCTCTCAGTTTTTGGATAAGCACACTACTCTCCTCAATAAAATCATTGTGGTTTGTGCATTTTCGTTTGAGGCAGCAGAATTGGCCTGTTGGTATGTTGTTCTTCCACTTATAGTAGTGGCAACTTTTGTAGTGTAACAGTGAGTTGCCAGCAGTAGGTTTTGAGTAGTTTCTAGCATGTATTATGTCCTCATCATGATACAACTCAAGATCCAAAAATGCCAATTTTTCCGCATCCGAAACATAAGTGAATCTTAAGCCATATGGATTGTCATTGCAGTGGTTGACAAAATCTGCTGTATCCTGAGGGGAACCGTTCCAGCTGATAACAATATCATGAATATACCTGCCGTAGTATATAAGATGCCTTAAATAAGGATTATTGTTCCATATGTACTTGTGTTCCCAAAAACCCATTGCTAGGTTGGCGTACGAGGGAGCGAAATTCGCGCCCATCGCAGTGCCCTGGACTTGCACATAAAATTGATCCTAATAAGGTAAAATAGTTATGTTCAAGACAAAACTCAGTATAATCCAAAATAAATGCAGCTTGTCTGTTATTCATGTACTGATCCTGAAACAGGAAATGACGGAGAGCTCAAGTCCAAAAGCATTTGGAATGGATGTATATAAAGAGCTTACATCTAATGACATCTAAATATAATCACTATTCCAGGAGTATGGTTTGAGTAACTCTAAAATATGGGTACCGTCCCTAATATAAGATTGTAGGCCCTGGGCCAAGGGCTAAAGATAGTAGTCTATAATAATAAGGTTATTTAAATATACCAAGGTATCTATATACATATATATATAATTAACCATGTTCCTTATAGATTTCTACATATTTTCTTCTTTTTTTCTTTTTATCTTACAATTACCATATTTATCGGCGTATAACACGCACCCCAAGTTTAGAAGGGAATTTTAAGGAAAAAAACTTTTTAAGGAAAAAAACTTACATTTAAATGTCCGTCAATGCAGCCTTATCAGTGTCCATCTGCAGCCTTGTCCAGTGTCATTTGCAGCCTTGTCAGTGTCATTTGCAGCCTTGTCAGTGTCATTTGCAGCCTTATCAGTGTCCACCTGCAGCCTTGCAGCCTTGTCAGTGTCCATCTGCAGCCTTGCCCAGGCTGCAGTTAAATTGCAGTGACTTGTCAGTGTCACTGCAGTTTGAAAATGGCATCCACAGGTGCCGAGATACACAGAGCCGGCTCTTCTCGGCTCTTCTTGGCTCCTCTCGTAGTCCAGACTGGGCGTGACTGTGAGCGGAGCCGAGCACCGCCCATATACATACATAGCCGAGTGTACTCGGCTAGGTTTGGCTAGCTCCGCTCACAGTTACGTCCAGTCCCTGTGTTATGTCCATCATAGGGCGGGACTGGATATGACTGTGAGAGGAACTAGCCGAGCCTAGCTGAGTACACTCGACTATGTATGTATATCAGCGGCCGGCTTGCTCCGCTCACAAACAGCGGGGGGGGGGATCGGCAGGGATCGGCGTATAACACGCACCCACAATTTTCCCTTGATTTTAAGGGGAAAAAAATGCGTGTTATACGCCGATAAATACGGTAACTATAACATGTTTTTAATGTTTAATGTTCAGTGCATATATTTCTTTAGAAAATATGCTCTTACTAATGATTATGCAATGGTGTTTTTTATCTTGATCCAATCATTCTGAATGATTTTATTTTTTCCTTAAGTGTTCCTTACATGTTGTTTTTAATACTCAGTATATTATGTATATGTTGTAGTATAGTTCACATATAATTATTTTTATTCCCCCACATATATATATTTTTTCTCCCCCCCCCTTCCTTTTTATTTATTGTATTTTATTATTATTGTTTTTTCATTTTTTCATTTTTTTTTATTTCTTTTTATTGTTTAAAAACATTTTTTCCTTTTTCTTTCTTCTTTTTTTTTTTTTTCTTCTTTTTTTTTATTTTACCACCATTCTTAATTAGATTTTCACTCAGTGTACCCCCCATTACTAGACCCCCATCCAATTATATGTTTAGAGTCGCTTTGCATTTGCTATACATAATCTATTTGAGTTTAGTGTCCTCTTGTGTAAATTGGTTCGTTTTACACAATCTCCACTAGATGGCGCCAAATGTTAGCACATATAAGGCTCAAAGGAGCCTGTGTCCTCTAAGCTTGAGAAAGGCGCGCACCTGTCTAACACAGTGCGCATGCGCCAAAACATTGTTGCACCGCTAGTGATGTCACCACGCCAGAGGCCTGCATTCCATAGCTTACCTGAGCCAAGCCGCTGTTTCAACCCCTAGGACAGAGCCAGGATATCCTGCTGGATGGGACTGTTTTCCTTTCCTATGGATGGATGCTTTTACACAGGCTTACAACGCTGGGATGCCACTACTTGAGGATTACTTGTGCTCTACTTGCTTTTCATCATATGTAAGTGGACATAATTGTTTGTATATTACACCAATCTAACTGATCCTGATCTGGAGGCGCTTTTTTATGTTTGTTCTTTTTCATTAAAAATATGCAGGCATACATCTATTACCTGAATCTGTGGTGTCCGACACTGACCTGTTGTGGTGCCAAATTCGAGCACTTCTTCCACCTCTCCTTTCTCCACATCCTGAGGTACCACAATACTCTGCTCCCCTTCTTCCTGAGGTGTGGTGTTGCTGGTGTCCTCCAAGGGAGCGAGTCTTTTTTCCCCTATGAGAATGAAACAAAAGGTATACTTAGCACACAGATATTTGTGGACAGAAATATGAATGTGAAATATTGCTTGGAAGTGGTGTACAATTGTCTGGGCAAGTTCCAAGTTGAAGACATGATTAATTCCCTTAACCAAGCTGGAATACTTACCTTTTTTTGGTCAAGTTTCACACATGGAGACACCCCAAGTATCCACTGGAGTACATGTGTGGGTCACCCAAAAAAATGTGCCCTGGTGTCCCACACTAGTGCTCCAGAGCCCAGATGTGTAAACAGCTGCTGAGTGTCCTCTCCTTACATTCCACTGAATCAAGTTTGCAATTCATTCTAGTTTCAAAGACAGCTAGACAATAATGTCCTAAACTTCTTTTTATACAAATTATCATGACCAAATGTAGTTAACCCTGTATCTGGAAAAAACTGTATTTAGTTGGCAAATGAACAATGTTTACTACGACCGATTACTGTGCCCACGAACATGAAAGTAGCCATTTTAAACTGTACAACAGTAAAGAAAAGCACTTGGAGCAGCATGCAAGTAATAATAAGAATAGGAACACACGACAACTACTTACTTTTTAGAAACACTTTCTTGATCCTTCTGTACTGATCCTGCTCCCTTAATTTGAGGTCCGACCAGCGTTTCCTAAAATTGCCCCTTGGATCGTCATACCCCAAAATTCCGGCACAGATTCTTCACAACTTTAGTCATGATCTTGGCCTTTCTCACATTTGGGTTTAGGTATGGTCCATACTTCCCATCATATTCGTCCCTCTTCAATATGGCCACCATCTCCACCATCTCTTCAAAGGACATATTTGAGGCCTTAAATCTCCTCCTCCTGGATTGGGACGTTTCTTGCTCCAGGCTTTCCTCTTTGTTACTGCTATTAAGCACCTGTTGTGTCTCCGCCATGTTCCTCTCCCACTGCGATGAAAGAGACGGGGCGGGGAATATTCTAGAAAGAACGTCAGGGGCGGGCGACGCGGGTGGAGTTTCACACATGCACAGTGTATATAAAGCGGAACACGCATGCATCGTACGTACGATCTGTGAGCAGAGGAAGGTGTAGGGAAAGCGCCGATTGTTATAACGAAGGTACAATTTTAAGTTGGTGCATCAGTGGCCTATACTGCTTATAGATTGAGGCCTATATTGGGTCAAGATTAGGAGAGTTTATCCTGACATTAGGGTTTGTCTTGTGTTGTGTTCTGCAGAGAAAATGGATCTATTCAATGATGAAGACTTTATGCCCATATTCATTGATATGTACAGGGAGCTGCCCTGTCTGTGGCAGGTAAACCACCCCTTTTATAACAATAAACCAAAGAGGAAGGCAGCACTGGATCAATTGGTGGGATTTGTGAAGCCGGTGATCCCCACGGCAGACATTCCCTATTTGAAGGCACTAATTGGTGGCATGAGGAGCACTTATAATAGGGAGCTCAAGAAGGTCCAGGATTCCCTGAGATCAGGTGCTGCAGCAGATGACATTTATGTACCCAGGCTGTGGTACTATGACAGACTGCATTTTCTGGCAGGCCAGAATGAACCCATGCCAGCACTCTCCAGTCTTCCTTCCACACTTCCTTCCCCACCAGCTGAGGCTTCTGACGTCCAACCTGGGCCTTCCAGGCAGCATCATGTGGAGGAGCCCAGCTTGAGTCAGGTATAGCATTCTTCAAAATATTTCTGGTTGTCAAATTAATGATGTTAAATATATGCTAATTTTGATCACTAATTTCTGATTTCACAAAGTGTTTTACATATCAATAGACAGTAGAGGCCACAAATGATTGGGACAAGAATGAAAAATGCTGGGGTCAGAATGATAGTCTTTATTATTTATTAACATTAAGTTTGCAACAGTCATGAGATGAAAATTGTGTGTGATTGATGAACCAAAAACTAAAACAATGTCCCTTTTTCATACACAGGAAAGCCTCAGCCAGGCCGTGGAAAATGGCAGCCAGGAGGTGGCCGGGCCCAGTAGCCTGCCAGAATTGCAGGTCCCTCCCCTCCGCCTTCCACAAAAAAGTGGCAGGAAGAGGAGTAACGTGAAGGAGGCAGCAATTGGTCTATTTCTGAAGGCTACTGCGGCCCTCAGAACCCCCCACAGTGTTAAAGAGGACTTTGCGTACATTACAGCCTGCAAAATGCTGGAAATGGAGGAGGGCCAACGCCTCTTATGTGAGGAAGTTATGTTACAAGCCCTAAATAAGGGGTTGAGGGGCCAACACAAAAGTCAAAGCCACATTTGTGAGTTGAACCATGGTCCTCCTCCTCCAGGTCCTCCACCTCCACCTCCTGCCACACCTCCAACACCACAGCCACAGCCTGGAAGGAAGCGTGTAAGAAAGACCAGAGAGTGATGGCCTGGGTTCAGTCTGGTCTGGCAAAAGATGCAGGCTGTTGTATGACCACAGCATGGGGACAGATATGTCATCTGCTGCTGTTTCTGATTTCTTGTAGTCCTGGACTGGATTGTGCTCATTATTATAAGGACTCCTCAGGCCACCAATTTTGACTGTAAAATTATTTATGTCTGCCCTGGGGTAAAAAAGGCTTGGCAAATTTCACCAGTTTCTCCAGCATTGCCTTCCTCTTTATTTTGATATGACCCAGAATAAATGGATATTTTGTTATCAGAAATACTTGCCTATGTGTTTTACTTCAAAAAGGACAGTTTGTTTGTGAGTAAGCAGGTACATTTAAAAAATACAATGTCAAATTAACAAGGGACACCAACCAACCTCCTTGAGATTTACAAATAAAAGATAATAATGGCGTTATGGAAACGTGACATACAAAAAAACAAAAAAAAGTCGAGATCACTATAAAATAATTTAAAAAAAACAGCAGATTTTTATTAAAAAAGCAAAAAAGGAGATCACGAGAAATAATAAAGAAATCAGTTTGTGAGAACTCTGTGTGAATATGAGCAGCAAAACAACTTCATTCTTCTAGCATTATAAAGAAGAAGAGAATGCGCTGCATTGAAAGATTTAAAAATTTGCAGTGTGACGAATGTGCCATCTCCATTACGAATGGTCGTTTTACCAGACTGAGCTGCTCGGTCTTGTACTTGATTCTGAGCATGCGTGGTTTTTTTGAGCGCCGGAATTGCATACGCAGGAACGGAATTTCTGATAGAAACTTTTTCCGTTGGAAAAATTGAGAACATGCTCTCATTCTTTTGCTGGCGGAAATTCGGCCAGCAAAAGTTCGATGGAGCATACACACAGTCGCATTTTCCGACCAAAAGCTTGCATCGGTCTTTTGCTGGCCGAATTTCCGATTGTTTGTACGCGGCATAACAGGTGTTCTTTTAAGATTGCCCTGTATTTGGCTCAATCCATCTTCCCATCAACTCTGACCAGCTTCCCTGTTCCTGCTGAAGAAAAGCATCTCCACAACATGCTGACACCATCATGTTTGATGTTGGGGATGGGGTGTTCTGGGTGATGTGCAGTGTTAGTTTTCCACCACACATAGCGTTTAGCTTTGAGGCCAAAAAGTAACATTTTGGTCTCATCCGACCAGAGTATCTTCTTCACATGTTTGCTGTGTCCCCCACTTGGCTTCTCGCAAACTGCAACTGGGACTTCTTATGGTCTTCTTTCAACAATGGCTTTCTTCTTGCCACTCTTCCATAAAGGTCAGATTTGTGGAGTGCACGACTAATAATTGTCCTGTGGACAGATTCTCCCCCCTGAGCTGTGGATCTCTGTAGCTCCTCCAGAGTTACCATGGTCCTCTTGGCTGCTTCTCTGATTAATGCTCTCCTTGCCTGACCTGTCAGTTTAGGTGGAGGGCCATGTCTTGCTAGGTTTGCAGTTGTGCCATACTCTTACTCTGAAAACCATCTGAAAACAATTTATAATTTTCCTTCCACTTCACAATTATGTGCCAATTTGTGTTGGTGTATCACATAAAATCCAAGTAAAATACATTTACATTTTTTGTTGTAACATGACAGAATGTGGAACATTTCAAGGGGTATGAATACTTTTTCAAGGCACTGTAGACTGTTTGTTTCTTTATACTGACAGTTCTTGTTGAGTAAAACATCTTAACATTCCCCTCCAAATGCAAACATTTCATATGGCTTTAAGTGTATAATATGGCTTGAATTTATATATGTATAATATATATATATATATATATATATATATATATATATATATATATATATATATATATACTGTATATATATTCGGAAATTAGAGAGAAGGCAATAAATGAATTACATCTTTCACACTGAGATTTATAACGATATTCATGCTGTTATTAATGTTACTCCTACATAAGATTTTTTATGAAGGCAACATGGGAGTGATACATATTCCATGTGATGAGATCATGTTACTTCTGTAGTGAAAACAAAATGACAGAATTGACCTGTGACTTTCCGTATGCCCTTGGCCAGTGAAAGGATGAATGATGGAAACAGAGAAAGGAAACAATGTGTGTGCTTATGTAGAAAAAAAATGTATGAAGTGTACACTGTATATTGCTATAAAAAAAAACATTTATTTAAAAATGAGAATGCATATTAAGGCCTCGTTCACACCATATGCGCAGAAAAACTGAGACACATGTTTACTTGAGTTTTCATGTGAGTTTCAGTGAGTTTTTATGAACCTTGACTTTTTTTTTAATGTGCATTCTTTATGTACAGATTTACATCACATCCTGTCATCACTTCCTCTTTAGTGCATCTCTCACCAGAGCCCACTTTTCAGAGAGCTCCTTATTAGTTTTCCCTCACCTATCAAAGTTCCCTCTTCAGCACCCCCTCATTAGAGACCCCTCATCAGTGTCCTTCTCATCAGTGCCCCCCTCATCAGTGTTCCCCTCATCAGTGTTCCCCTCATCAGAGACCCCCTCATAAGTGTCCCCCTCATAAGTGTCCCCTCATCAGTGTTCCTCTCATCAGTGTTCCCCTCATCAGAGACCCTGGTGTCCTTGTCAGAGACCCCACATTAGTGTCCCCTCATCAGAGACCCCCTCATTGGTGTTCCCTCATCACAGTCCTGCCATCAGTGCCCCTCATTACAACCCTATCATCAGCATCTCCTCATCACAGCCCAGTCATCAGTACTCCCTCATCAATGTCAACCACATCAGAGCCCCTTTCATCAGTATCCCCTCATCTCAGCCCTGCCATCAGTGTCCACTCATCTCAGCTCTGCCATCAGTGACCCCCCTCATCATAGTCTCATCATCAGGGTCCCCTCATCAGAACCTTGTCATCAGTGTGCCCTCATTACAGTCCCATCATCAGTAACCCCTCATCACAGCCCTGTCATTAGTGCCCCCACCTCAATGTCCCCCTCATCAGAGCCATGAAGGTAAAAAAACCTTTTGTGTGCAGCAGTCCCCCCCAATACTTACCTGAGCCCCATCTCAAACCAGCGATGTGCACGAGAGCAGCATCTCTGCTGGGTCTTCTCCTCCTCAATGGATGAAATAGCAGCCTTTGGCTCCCGCTTCTGTCAATTCCAGCCACTGAACCTATGAGGAGAGAGTGGCGGCTGGATCGAGCCTCGCTCTGTGAATGGACACAAGGAGCAGCGGCTCGGGAACGAGCATGCCCCCTTAACATGCTACTTGGGGGCAGGAGGGAGGGGCCAGGAGTGCTGGTGGGTGACCCAAGAAGAGGAGCTGCTCTGTACAAAACCACTGCACAGAACAGGTAAGTATAACGTGTTTGTTATTTAAAAAAAAAATATGCTTTCAATATCACTTTAAGAAAAAAAAACATAAATATATGCCTGTTGCCATCATGGGGGAGGTGTGTTTGCCAGTTTGGGGAGGGGGTTGGGATAATGGGTAGATAAATTGTTGGTGGTAATCAGCACTAGCAATGTTGGGGTACTGGTGAGGTGCTGGTTAGTCCAAGAAGAAGTCCTATGATGAGAGAGAGAGAGAGAGAGAGAGAGAGAGAGAGAGAGAGAGAGAGAGAGAGAGAGAGAGAGAGAGAGAGAGAATGAATATGAAGGAGAGGGAGCTAGAGGGAAAAAGAGAGAGACAGCTCTGTGGACACTGCCATGTGACCGGGTGCCTTCTTAAAGACTGCCTTGTTACAGAGAGATTATTTACTCTGTAAAAGGAGTCTTATAAAAGCTTGCCCTGTTAAGAATGTCTGTTTAGATCCCTTATAGCTACATAAATCAGATCTGTCACCATTCAGATGTACTCTGCCACTTTGTAACAGTTGTGAAAATGTATTTAAAAAGAAAAGAAGCAAATTGAGTAACATTTTTTAAAATAAAAATGTGAAGCACATTACAAATCCTCCAGACACACACAACACATTTATACACAAGGGGGGTTGTGACCAATCCACACTGTTTTTGCAGAAGAGCACCAACATGCCTCCATCCCAAATATATGCAACAAAATGGGGGGACAGAAGCGGGACTTTGTATGAGGCATGTGGGTGAGTATGTTGGGCTAAATGGTAAAAATTAGGGTAAGAAAAAATAGAATATATATAATCTCCATAGATAATGATAAAAGATAGTTATGGTATAAAGGTTTATTGGCATAGGTATTAGGACCAGATACAATCAAAAAGAAAAAGAACACATTTGAGACCATAGTAAAACATGTTAGCAGCGATATATGGACAAGCAGGGTTCATAAATTAGTTGTACAGTTACAGGAACGCATATACATTGTACAGTCAATGCATGCATCAATAGATCTAAACTCAACGCGTTTCTTGGCTTTAAACCAATCGTCAGGAGTCCGATGCGATTAAACTATATCAAAAACAATAGAGTGTCTATTAATGTGTGAATAAGTATTTGTAGAGAAGATATACTGAAAATGTAGTTTTCTGTGTACTCACAAGTTTATGCAATGATTGGTTTATGATGACCTATGTGTTGCAATGTGATGTTGGTCTGGGTCCATAGAGTCTCCCCCGGGGTTGAGGCAGAGAGCACACCCCAATAGCGTCGGCCACGGTGGCCGAAGTGACACAAGCACCCACAAAAGCCGGCAGGCAGGGACGTCTGGCGAGGACAGGTAGTGTGGATGAGCTGGGGAAAAAAGGTGAAAATGAGAAAGGTGTATGAACTGATAGATCAGTGGTGGTGAGAGTGAGTTGGGTGGAAGCGGCATAGCATAGCCATGGGTGTGTGGAAGGGAACTGAAACACAACAGGTGTGAGAGTGATTAGAGAGATAGAAAGCGTATGCAAAGGAACATCATTCCTGAGGTAGGTGAGGCAGAGTGACAGAGTGTGAGAAAAATACCTGAGTGATGAGTGCCCAGCCGAGCCAGATGTCTGTCATGCATGGTGGAATCGTGGGGTGCCCGGCCAAATGGAGCCTAATATAGCCGCAGACATGCGGCGCGCTCACGCCAACGTCACGCGCGGGCGTAATGACGCGGTGAGGGGAGGGGAGGCCAATCAGTGCGGCCACCTACCATCCCGTACAACGCTTGAGCCCGGAGATGGGAGAACACTAGACATCCTGTATGCGGCGGCAGAGACGCCGCAGGCGGGATGTAGGAAGCATGACGCCGATGCGCCGAGGCCAGGGCCCGCCCACGTCAATGACAGGAGGGTGATGGGTCCTGGGCTGGGCGCGTCGCAACCCCGGGGAATTGACAGGACGGATCCCAGCATCACAAGTGTGCAGAAATCGAATGGATGTTTACCCTTTTTTTTTCTTCGTTACCTTTACATTTTTTTTATTTTTTGTTTTTCTTTAGCCAGACAAATACTGATTCAATTCAGGGCTAAAGCTCTTTATATCTTATACTTCCTTGCACAGAGAATGATTCCTGTGCAAGGATTAAAAATATATTATTGTGCTCTCTGCTATATTGAGTTTATTCAAGGCAAAGACATGCTCGTTTCTGTTATTGCTCCTGTACTCAATATTGAGTCGCCTTGGCTGTTTTCCTCTTTCACACATTTGTCATCCATTCGATTTCTGCACACTTGTGATGCTGGGATCCGTCCTGTCAATTCCCCGGGGTTGCGACGCGCCCAGCCCAGGACCCATCACCCTCCTGTCATTGACGTGGGCGGGCCCTGGCCTCGGCGCATCGGCGTCATGCTTCCTACATCCCGCCTGCGGCGTCTCTGCCGCCGCATACAGGATGTCTAGTGTTCTCCCATCTCCGGGCTCAAGCGTTGTACGGGATGGTAGGTGGCCGCACTGATTGGCCTCCCCTCCCCTCACCGCGTCATTACGCCCGCGCGTGACGTTGGCGTGAGCGCGCCGCATGTCTGCGGCTATATTAGGCTCCATTTGGCCGGGCACCCCACGATTCCGCCATGCATGACAGACATCTGGCTCGGCTGGGCACTCATCACTCAGGTATTTTTCTCACACTCTGTCACTCTGCCTCACCTACCTCAGGAATGATGTTCCTTTGCATACGCTTTCTATCTCTCTAATCACTCTCACACCTGTTGTGTTTCAGTTCCCTTCCACACACCCATGGCTATGCTATGCCACTTCCACCCAACTCACTCTCACCACCACTGATCTATCAGTTCATACACCTTTCTCATTTTCACCTTTTTTCCCCAGCTCATCCACACTACCTGTCCTCGCCAGACGTCCCTGCCTGCCGGCTTTTGTGGGTGCTTGTGTCACTTCGGCCACCATGGCCGACGCTATTGGGGTGTGCTCTCTGCCTCAACCCCGGGGGAGACTCTATGGACCCAGACCAACATCACATTGCAACACATAGGTCATCATAAACCAATCATTGCATAAACTTGTGAGTACACAGAAAACTACATTTTCAGTATATCTTCTCTACAAATACTTATTCACACATTAATAGACACTCTATTGTTTTTGATATAGTTTAATCGCATCGGACTCCTGACGATTGGTTTAAAGCAAAGAAACGCGTTGAGTTTAGATCTATTGATGCATGCATTGACTGTACAATGTATATGCGTTCCTGTAACTGTACAACTAATTTATGAACCCTGCTTGTCCATATATCGCTGCTAACATGTTTTACTATGGTCTCAAATGTGTTCTTTTTCTTTTTGATTGTATCTGGTCCTAATACCTATGCCAATAAACCTTTATACCATAACTATCTTTTATCATTATCTATGGAGATTATATATATTCTATTTTTTCTTACCCTAATTTTTACCATTTAGCCCAACATACTCACCCACATGCCTCATACAAAGTCCCGCTTCTGTCCCCCCATTTTGTTGCACATTTATACACAAATAAAATACTACTCATAGTCACAGTTAGGATTCACAGATTTACCTAAAGACTTATTGCACTGCACTTACATTTGGTATCCCTACATGTTATAGATTTGGGAATCATTTTAAGGGCTTGATTTTAGAATTTAAGGAGCATGAATTTAGAATTAGATAAACAGATTAAATATTTTAAGTGGTAGTAAACACTATTTTAAAACTTGCACCTGTAGGTAAGCTTATAATAAGTTTTACCTGTAAGTAAATTTGCGATTTAGGAGCTATTCACATAGCAGGGCACACTGACTGTACCATAAATGAAGAGAGCGCTATGCTGTGATGATGACTCACATATGCATGCGCGTGTCTTCATTGCGGTGAATACTAGCACATTATGGTATACACTGCAAGGATCCCACAACAAACAAAAAAAAGGTGGTAGAGTTTCCTACCACTTTAAGGTTTTTAGTATGTATCACTTATTTACAGTTTTGCGTACCTTTATTTATACAATTTTTCAAAAATGAATGACTTTTTGGTTATCATAGCAGTGATTGTTTTTTTTTATAATACTATGCAAAAATTGTCAGAATAATTTTTTACTAATTATAGTAATAAGACTGTTGTAAGATAATAAAATAAAAATACGGTATGTGTAAATTTAAAGCCATTTATTTTTGAAAGAAATAAAAAAAAAAGGGCATGTAAAACTAAAATGCCATGAATTTTATGCTCATCATATTTTCAGCGTCTAACTGTTGTTGTGCATGAGGCCTTAAAGTATATCTAATCCCAAACCTTTTCAGTTTTGATTAGTATTGAGTGGAGGCTGTTTAAAGAGTATCACATTTTATTTTTTTTATTTCAGAGACAGCAAAAAACAACTCACAGATGTTTCAAACTTTCCCTACGCTATACAAAACTGGTTCAGCCATCTGGAACCCAAAATGGAAGTATCTGGCAGTAAATGATTTAAACATGTACCATAGAATAGCTGACATACTGCAATCATCCAAGTGCTTGTAAAAGCCCTGCTTCTCCCTTGTTGGTATTTATCTCATCACTGTGCATGGAAACATAACCTGAAATAGAACCTGCTTTCAGTCTGTTTCCTGCTACTAAAGAAGGATGAGTTAAAGGGGTTGTAAACCCTTTTACACCACTTTTACCTACAGGTAAGCCTATAATAAGGCTTACCTGTAGGTACCACGAATATCTCCTAAACTTGCACAGTTTAGGAGATATTCACAGTATCCACATGTGCTGACGTCATCGGCACATGCGCACTGAAGAAACGGCCCACTTGAGCCATTTATTCAGTAGCTGCGCTGTGACTGGAGGTTCCGGTGTGCATGTGCGGGAGTGACGTAATCATGGCTCCAGCCAATCACAGTGCTGGAGCCCGCAAAGACATGGCGCTGGTCACAGCGGTGTGCGGGGACCGCTGCAACAGCTTCAATCTAAGGTAAGTATTTCATGATGAGCTAGTATGCGATGCATACTAGCTCATCATTATGCCATTGTCTTGCAGGTTTTTTTTCTGAGTTTACAACCAATTTAAATAGTGGATGTATGTTGGTTAAAAAAAAAAAAATAATAATTAGATTTTATGGAAGACACTAAAAAATATTTCTAATTTTGGTGGGCATTGGGCTCAAAGTGATCCTGGTGGAGGCCACCAGTCAGGAATTAGACCCCAAAACCTGTGGCTGCAAGAACAATTAAAGTGTGTCCAAAACCAAAACCAAAAATGTAATATATTGTAGCTTACAAGTTCATGGTGTGGTGGCTGCATTTGTTTTTTTCAAGCTTCTTTCATTTTATTTTCACGTGATAATCCTGCCAATAACAAACTTAATGTCCCTGGGTGGATATGTCAATACCCTACTGAGGAAGCCTAGGCTGTTCTCCTGATATGAACTACAAACATATCTTCATCTCCAATACATGGGGGCAAGGCAGGAAACAGGTTACAGTACAGTTACCATCCATCCCTGTTTGACAGGGACGGCCCCTGTTTTGTGGGGGTCTGTCCCCGGGAGTCAAGGGTCCTTGGCTTTATCCCTAGCAGACTGGTTATGCCATCTAGCCCTGGGCACCAACACATCTTCCATGGTGTCCTGGATCCTAACACCATGACCATCTGACTTTTTTTAAACTTCGGCACTGCAGTGTCCTTTGCACTGCAGCCTCTGGCTTTTACAGACCACAGACACTGCAACAGTACAGAGTATAGGAAGGCTTGCCCATATCTGCTCATTGGCTCGGATGTGCAATGTCACATGACACTGCTGAGGAATTCCCCCTCACTGTAACCTACCACTGTATCTGTATCTGTTACTGGTAAATGTACTGGGGGGTCTGTAGTGTGTATTGAAAGGGAGGTTTGTACTGGGAGGGAAGAGGTCTGTGCTGTGGAAGAAAGGTCTGTACTGGGGTGAGAGGTCTGTACTGGAGTGAGAGGTCTGTACTGGAATGAGAGGTCTTTATTGGGGAGGAAAGGTTTGTATTGGTGGAAAGAGTCTCTACTGGGGGAAAGAGGTCTGTATTGGGGGGTATTTTGTGGGGAAGCTTTACTGGGGGTATTTTGAGGTGAGAATGCTCCGTACTGGGAGGGGTTTGGGTGGGAGAGAATTGTACTGGTGAGAGTGATTTAAGGAACAGATATGTATTGGGAGTGATTTGTACTGGGAAGAGGAGGTTGAGTTTGGTTTATATGTACACCGACCTGTATGTTATGTATTACTGACCAATATGTGCTGCGCTAGGCACTCCTGACCCTACACTCCATGCATTACATTCTTTTGATCCCTGCATTCTGTACCATGCACTCCTAACTCTTGTGTTATGAACTCCTAGCCCTTGTGCTCTGTGCCTTACACACTATTGACCATTAGACTCCAGGTTACACACTCCTGATCTGTATTGGGGGATTTGTACTGGGAAGAGGGGGTTGATTTTGGTTTATGTGTACACCAACATGCAGGTTATGTGCTGCGGTATGCACTCCTGACCCGTGCACTCCATGTATTACACACTCCTGATCCTTGCACTTCACGCATTACATATTCCTGACCTGAGCCTTGTACCCTGTACAATACACACTCTTGAACTCTGCACTACGTACATTACACACATCTAAACCCTGCACTCTGTTCAATGAATACTCCTGATCCCTGCATGTCACGCATTACACATCCCTGACCTCTACACTCTGTCTGTTACATACCCCTGACCCCTGCACTCTGCGTGTTACATGCTCATAACCCCTGTATTTCATGCATTACATACTCCTGACTCCTGCACTCTGTGCATTACATCCTCTTGATTCTTGCACTCTGCACCATGCACTCCTGTGCTCTGTGCCTTACGCACTATTGACCTCCATTACATTTTGTGTTACACACTCCTGACCCCTGTGGTCTGTGCATTAGGCACTCTTGAACAGAGTGGGCTCAGTTTTT
Source organism: Aquarana catesbeiana (assembly GCF_042186555.1). Lineage (NCBI taxonomy): Eukaryota > Metazoa > Chordata > Amphibia > Anura > Ranidae > Aquarana > Aquarana catesbeiana. Next base: position 279,973,288 of record NC_133327.1, read on the forward strand.
TTTTTAACTATACCCTTTAAGAACCTCCCACTGTTTCTGCAACTAGGCTGCACTTATTTTTTCATGCTGCCCAATGCATTTTGTCTTTTTTGCTTCAATTTCTCCCTCTTGTTTTAAAAGTTTGTGACAAATCATTTGAGGGTTAGTTAAAAATGTGGCATGATTTTGTGGGCGTGGCTAAACATACAGGTGTTGTTTTGGGGGTGTAGTTAAATGTGGGCATGATAGAGTGTTTCATTTTTGAAATATGGAAATGTTATTTTACAGAAGATAGCTAGAAGGATAGTTCAGCTCTCAGGAAGTTACAAGGATACTGCATTTTTTGGTTAAATCATTAGGTATTTGTTGAAAATGCTCCTAGCTTGAAAAAATATAGAAAAAATGAATTCAGACACCACATATAAAGATCACAAGCCTTTTGTTCTTGGGGTTTAGTTATCTTTTAAAGTACCGGTCATATAAGAAAATGGTATGCTTCCATTATTGACCTCTCCTTCTTAAGATGCTTCTTCCCGATCTATCGTGCTGATGCTTTGGCCTTTAAACTGTCTGAGTCAGGGACCCAGAACCAGGATAGAGATAAGGCATTCTAACACTTTTCAGACATGTGTTGCAAGCTAAATCTATTGAAGTCATCGACAACCAGGCAACTAATATTTTCAGAATGAAGCCACCAATGGCAATCTTCTTGACTCTTGACAGGTATTCTTTGGAGAGGATTGTAGAGGCTCACTCTTAAAGGGACCCAGAACAAAGATAGAGATAAGGCATTCTAACACTTTTCAGACATGTGCTGCAAGCTAAATCCATTGAAGTCATCGACAACCAGGCAACTAATATTTTCAGAATGAAGCAACCAATGGCAATCTTCTTGACTCTTGACAGGTATTCTTTAGAGAAGATTTAAAGGCTCACTCTTGAACACTGTAGCATCTACCCACAATGTAATATCTTTGTATTCCAAATGGTAAATGAAAAACTCATTATTTATATTTTTTCATATGATGTTCTTTGGAAACTAGACCAAAATCATCACTCTGAAATATGAAGGCATATAATGACAGCCTATCACTCCATATTGTTTTCACATGTAGCCTATTTTATTAAACACCCTGCTTTATTTGAAAGGTGTTTAATGGATTTAAAATCTGAATGTCACTTTCCACTAGTCACCTGCTGACTAGAAGGTACATTTGACATGATATACAGCAGAGGAGGCTGCTTATCTGTCTGAATATTATTTCAAGCACTGACCACCAGTCTTTGAGACAGACATTTATATACATACTTTGGATCTCTGTCCAGACAACATATATCTTCAGCTCTAGCTTTTTTCAACAGCACTTGTACATCTACTGCTTATTTTCTACCTATCAATTGGAAAATTAGTTGTGGTGGTAGGGGGTTGTATATGCTTATATTCCCTTCAATGTATTTGCAGATGGCTACTTTAAAGCCTTGACGTGCTCCTTTTCCAAATAATAAGTAGTTACAAGAGTAAAGAAACAAGAGAAATGTATGTTACTTGTATGTCTTCAAGGTCAACCATTTACCATGTACTATATATTCTCCAATTAGGTAAATATTAGAAGTCTACAGAACTGTAAATAGTATTAATAAAATGAATGCATGCCTTGGTACCTTGGGTAATTTAACGCTTGAAGCAACTTCACGCATCTTTCATTATTTCTTACACTGTAAATTGCTGAAGCTAAATATTATGTAAACTCTTTAACATTTACTTTAATGTACATTTTCAAGTTATAACTATAGAGAGTTATACAACCAGCACTTCACACTGTGCTACAGTAGTGATAGGCAAATCTGTCCAGGTTCAATTAGCCAAGGGTTTGGTGAATCTTGTTCAAAATTTGGCAGAGAAGCACCTGAACGATCACAATATACAGTGATATACAACGTAATACTGACATAAAATCACACACATAGGTTGGACTTGATGGACTTGTGTCTTTTTTCAACCTCACCTACTATGTAACTATGTAACTATGTAGAGTTGAATCCCATTGCAGAGCGGATCTTGTTGCTAAAATGGACATTTGCCCTTAAAGTGGTTGTTAATCCACAGGGTTAAATTGACACTATCCTCTCTGTGTATTCATGTAATGTCCCCCTGTGACTGTGCTTTATAAAAATAATGCAGTATATACCCGTTTACAGAGCGCAGATCGGCGCTCACGTGACCTGCTGGCTGTCACAGAGCAACATTACATGACGCAGGGGACACAACAGATGGCAAAGGCACGTAAACTGACCATGGTGTCAGGGCTCAACAGCCATGATATATCATAGTCAGTTTACAAAGGGGAGGGTAGAAACTGGCAGTATCAGCCAGATATTTTAGGTGTTACAGGGGGCTAAATGACACAGCACAAGCACTGTGCTGTATAACATGCTTTAAGGGAACAGGATCTTTTTTTTTTTCTTTTTTTATGTTAACAAACTCCTTAAAGAGGAACTGCAGTTTGCTCACATAATTTGTAATAAAAACAACTTTGCCATTCTGAAGCTTCCCTCCAACCACTTTGCACCCTGTACAAAGCTCACTCCTGAGCCCTGCACCCTGTGCATAGCACATTCCTGAGCCCTGCACCCTGTACATAGCACACTTCTGCGCACTGCACTCTGTATATTGCACACTCCTGAGCCCTGTACATAGCACACTCCTGAGCCCTGTACCCTCTACATAGCACACTCCTGAGCCCTACACCATGAACATAGCACACTCCTGAGCCCTGTACCCTGTAGACATGTGCATTAGTTTTCATCCGAATGCATTTTTGTCCGAATTTCAGGTGTTTTTGTTATCGTTTTAACAAACGATAATGAAAGTGCAGAATCCGAAAAACGAAAGATCCGACATAAACAAATGCTTTATTTTCGTTTTCGTTGCTACAACAGTTCGATATAGATAGGAGATTCGACATGATGATGACAATAACAATCTGTGTCCATCAAACCTGTGATCGAATGTGCCTAACCTTAACTCTATTAGTCCAAGATTATTCTACATAGGGAGAAAAGATTCGACATAGAGAGAAAAGATTCGACGTAGGGGAGAAAGATTCGACGTAGGGGAGAAAATATGAATAAAAATAATGAAGATGATGAATGTTATTGGCTGATTGTAACCAAGAGGAGGAGCAGTAAAATAGCTAGAACTAAGTACACACGTACTTTGGCTTATGGTGTCTGTTGAAAGTTCTAAGAAGATTCGACTGAGCAGGTAAACTATACAGCGTCGTACAGTTTAGCTGCTCCGTCGAATCTTCTTTGAACATTCGACATACACCATAAGCCTTCAATGACAGATTCGACCTTAATTTGGATTTTCGGACGAATGCAATTTTTAACGAAAAATGAAATAAATAAAAACGAATTTCGGGAGCAACTAAATACATTTATTTTTCGGATGAAAACGAAATTCCGAAACGAAATATTTCAGTGTGCACATGTCTAGTACCCTGTACATAGCAAATTCCTGAGCACTGCACCCTGTATATAGTATACTTCTTAAAAAGGAACTGCAGTCTACTCACATAATTTGGAATAAAAATATCTTTGCCATTCTGAAGCTTCCCTCCAAACACTTCATATTATTTTATATATACTGTGATTCTCTACTTGCCAAATATTCTGCAGAAATCTCCCTCCACTGAGTCTGGCTGGAATCATTTTAACTGTGGGCAGCTGAAGCTGCTGCCTGTTCACTTCCTGGATTTATACAGACACACAGGGGCACACCTCCATCTCTGCAGCTCTCAATGGCCCTCTTATGACTCATCCCCCCTCCCTTCCTGGCAAACTCTTATGAGAGTTTGGCAGAAAAAAAATATTTTACTATCCAAAGTTAAAACAACAAGGGCAGAAGATTTAATAGATGGAAAGATGAAAAAATGACTGAAGTTCCGCTTTAAGTAAATGTCATGTTGCCCCACTTCCTCCCCCCTCCTTCTTTCACAATTAGATATAATTAGATATAAATGTATTTTTTATGACATTTATTTGTGCTGCCCTGTGTGTCCCCCTGTGTGTGTGCATATGTAGGCTTTGGGATATGAGTCAGCACTGCAGCAGATCTTCACATGTGCAGGCTTTCCTGAGTACCTGGGCATTTATGGGTTCCCTACACGCATGTGCAACGACTGCAATTATCCTAAACTTTTTCCATCTGTGCACAGGTGTACCGAAGGGCTCTGCCAGGACCTGAAGGCTGAGAGAGCCCTTCAGCACATATGCTCATGCACCATAATGGCAGGGCTAGGGGGTGGATGGAGGGGGGTAGAGCCAATACACAGCTGACCTCTTTTAACTCTAGGGCTAATTTCTAGGACTAATAGGCAAACTATTGTAAAAAAAAAAAAGTCATATGAAGTTTTGTAAATTTCAAGTTTTTTTTTGTTGTATGTCATACAGGGGGGGGGGGGGATTTCAACAATGAAAATACACACATGCTTTAAATATAATGCTTGAGGAATGCCTTAAAGCCTAGGCTTAATTCATCTTTTTTTTCTCTTAAATTGAATGAGAAGTGTCCCTTGTGCTGGTGGCTGCCCTGAATTCTGAAGTCCTTTGCTCCTCCTCCATACCCCTCAGCAGTAATCTTCCAGTGCTGTAGAGGTTAATGCAAGCTGCTGGATCTGTCATAGGCACTCATCAAAAGTGCTGACTATGCCCACCCTTTCCTCCCCCTCCTCCATTCATAGAAGCTGTACTATAGTTATCAGCAATAAAAAGCATTCTATGAAAGGAGAAGGTGGAACTTGCATTCATCCACCTGTCCTTTTTTTCCAAAGTCCACCGAGTTACTGACACCTCTGGGAGTGTCGATCAATTAACACTTGCTTATTGCTCTCTCTGACCTTACATCACTGTATAATACGGTAGTGACGTGAGATCACAGGGAGGAATCAGCATGATCTGCAGGGAACCCAGGAGATTCTCAGTTTTTGAACCCAGAAGTCTTGTGTTGTATTCCAGAGTACCAGTTCTCTGCAACAGAGCAGCAAAGAGCATTGAAAACATTCACTGGGAAGCATCTACATTACAAGCATACCAACTTTCATCCTAATGATATCTCCCTGCTTTTCTGCATTAACTTTTAGTCTTTTTAGTATATCAAGCTCACTGGGTATGTAGATACAAGGATAGATAGATAGATAGATAGATAGATAGATAGATAGATAGATAGATAGATAGATAGATAGATAGATAGATAGATAGATAGATAGATAGATAGACATTCAGAGAATTATATCTATCATAGATATAAGATTTCAAAAGCATGTCACTGCCTAAAAAAAAAACTAAACTGTTTATGACTATCCTAAAAAAATACTGGAACATATTAAATTACTATGTCTATGTATAGAGACAAGTAGCAACTAATTTGTCCCTATATTACAGAATAAGGTAACTGGTTTGCAATATTTTTTATGTTTTTCTGCCAGGTACATTAGACAATAAGATAAAAATAACAGTGTGTCTTATATCTAGCAGGATAGATAGATAGATAGATAGATAGATAGATAGATAGATAGATAGATAGATAGATAGATAGATAGATAGATAACATGCAAAATATTTGTGTTAGAAATGTAAGTATCAGACAAAATGATGATATTCAATTTATTATTGAAATAGTAAGATTGAAATTTTACAAAATAAATCCTGTAATCGCCAATGCATAATTAAACCACCAAAATGTGAACTAATATGCTTAGAGTTAAGATATACTTTATCAGGATGACCTAAAAGTGTGGTAGTCCAACTCCATGGCAGCTATATATAGCATCATGCTTTGCCATACATGGGATGGAAGGGCTGCAGCATTCCTTTACAGATAGATATTATTTTTGTTTTCATCACCCAGGGTCTGGTTAGTAGGTTAACACAGACCCTGCAATACCCTGCTTGGAAGGTTTTAGTTCTCCTCTCATCACTGGTAAGTTAGTTTTCATCTGTAAAACAATATTAGTGTGTAAAAGTTTATTGCTCCTAATTACTAAAACAGGGGTTATGTCACTTTGCTCTGAAGTTAACTGTGTGTCCTTCCGTTGTGCTGTGTATTTAGCGTACAGGTGAATAGTCAGCATCTAGGTAATTAATGATGTCAAGGTTAAAGCAGTTAATTAACTAATTATTTTTTGCTTTTTTTAGAGGGTGAAAATTAGAGGTGAACTATATAGACTGAAGAAAATGAATGGCAGCTTTTCAAAAGCATTTATTGTAAGCCTCTGAATCATCTAATGAGCTCTCTTAGCTCTCTAAGATTTTACTATAAAAATCCATGTACTTCAGCACCTTGAATACAAGCCAGATAGCTAATAAACTGACACTTCCAAAGTGGTATTAAAGGCATTACATGGCAATTGCTTGCAATATGGGATTATTAGGCAAATGCCATGCATTTCAACTACGTATTCTGATATTTCACTGTAGAACAACAAAGTAAGTTCTGTAGCATGGAAAAACCATAGAAATATTTTCCATGCTTTATGATAAACTACATTATTAAAGGCATATACAACTTTTTATTTCACTAAATTATATATTTACTAACATACACTATCTATTATGCTTGCCAAAATATCAGTGTAAACACCTAAAAAAACATGGGTGTGCTTGTTGTAAGTTATTTTTATGTGGTTAAATGTGGCTTAAAATGAACCATTTGGAAAATAAAAGCAGAACGTGCATTAAACCACAGCAAGCAATATAGCAAAACTATTTTTATTTTCTTAAAAGCTAAAACACAACAAGGACTTTGATAAAATCTTGTTACTGTGGGTCTCAGTATCTTGCAAACTGTTTGCATTGCCTTTTTAAAGTGGATCTAGAGTCATAACTTTTTTTTTCCTTGAGTTTGGAATAGAATGATGGAGAGTTAGGTCCCCTGTCAGTTTTTAGTTTGTCTCTTTTTACACTGAAGACCATTGCTACCAGGACTGACAGTAAAGGAAAATTCAACATTTGAGTCACTGTTCCAGTGACAACTGTGTACAAGGGAAATTGCAATTTCTACTTTGCTAAGACTTCCTCTGAATTTCTGTTCTGCATACAGGGAACGGAAAGTTCCCCAATGGAAAAAAAATAAAATAAGAGGGGTTTTAAAAATTAGCCCACTCTAAAATAATAATCTTTAAATAATAAAAAAGTTTGGGTTTAAATATACTTTAATGAAAAAAATATTAGCTAAAACAAATTATTCTTTTTATAATAATAGGGTAGAGGAGGTAGCTGTTTGGCTTATTTTTGAAGGTACATGCTGCTGGGTTGGTGTTCTTATAATTGCTTAGCTGCTTAACAAGGTCTAGTACAAGCATGTATATATCAGGTATCCTGGCACACTGGTGCTTGCTATAGGCCAAAGATGTTCCACGTAGAGAAGGTGGTGTAAAGATGAAAGCTTGAGAAGCTGTGCCTTCAAAAACAAGTCTCAATGCTATTATTTATAAGCTGTGCATAAGCTGATACATAGTTCGCAGGTATGGATTAGCAAAAACCATGCTTCACCTTGTGCCTTTTTATTTCTATGTAACCTTTGAAAGAGATTATCTGTATTTACACTGTATAGGGTTCATTTTGTTGTTTAGTATAAACAGCTGGTCTGTGCAGTAACCCTTAGCAGCTATAGTTACCAAGTGTCTTGAATTCTGCAGGTTAGTTCCCGGAATTTTGGTATAGTTCGGCAGTGTCTGCATTCCATGGGCTGTCCAATATGATTTGGGATACTAAGCAGTGGACTCAAGGAGATAGACTGGTGCTACCCTAGTATATCAGGCTGCCACTGCTGATTTACAGTGGCCAGAGTAAGCTGTGCTAATATGACTACAGCTGCATGTAGCTTGCGTGGTTAAGGCAGCTATCCCTAGTGGCTGGGATATGGCTATGCCAACATGTTAGCGATCCATCCAGCAGGTTCATAAGCCATTTCCTGCTGGAGGGCCATCTTACTTATCAGACAGTTAAGGAAGGTTAGAAATCAAATCACTTAACTTACTTAACAGCTTCTGTGCTGTCACGGAAACATTTAAAGCAGTTGTAAACCCTGCTTAGTAATTTTTACCTACAGGTAAGGCTAAAATAAGGCTTATCTGTAGTTAAAATTAATATCTCCTAAATGTGCACCAATTTAGGAGATATTCACCCTACATGCAGCCAGTGACATCACTCTCACATGCACTTTGGAGCTCCCGTGCGGAGTGGTGTCCTCACGGCTACGGCCAATCACAGCGCCGGATGCATACTAGTACATTATGCCATTGCCTTGCAGGTTTTTTTTGAACATCCGCCGTTTACAACCACTTTAATTCAAAAGACTTCTCTTCATACTGCTGGCCAGAAGAATTTGCACAAAGTATACCGTATAAATTCAGGAGGACAGTAACCCATGCCATAAGAGAAGTGTTTATGCACTTCTCTTTCACTGTGTCGGCAGGGAGATCAATGTGCACAGGGTCATATATATGTGGACAAACACACACGTGGGTTTGAGCTTTAGGTTGCACACCCTAATGCAACAGGCTGTGCACACCTATGCTCCCTATTCTAGCCTATTTCAGACAGAGAATGTCCAGTCAGGTTCAGATTGCATTTGAGTAGATTTAATTTAATATAATTTGTTAGCAAACAATCTTTTATGAAGAGGCATTTACAACTTGGTGGCTTACAGATGAACTTCACTTCCTGGGGTTAATTTTAATCTCCAATGTGTTTCTGATGACATCTTTAAAAGGTAGTCTGGCTCCTCGCAGCTAGCCCCCTGATGACGATTCAGTGTGCATGCTCATTGTGTTCCACATAGCCTCAAAGCCTCTTTGGATGTGTGATGTAGGTATCTTAGGAGGCTTCAAATGGGAAAGGGGCATCCTTTTTGCCTAGGTGAGAAAAGCAGGATCACGGCTGCGCTCCACAAAAGGGGTAATCCTCACCCTTAAAAAAAATGTTGATTGGCTGTAGGAGGTGGGGGGGGGGGGGGGTAAAGATACATGAAAGTTGTAAAAGTGAGTGAAGGTCCACTTTAAGGCAAATTCTAATAGAACAGAATAGAATTTTAATAGACCAAACACCTTGTTAGTACTTAGGTGTTTATAGTGTCACAGGTGCTTAGTTATAATCATATAACCAGTTATAACCAGTTATAACCATAAAACACTTCAAACTATGTCCTGTCCATCTCCAGAAGACTTTTCTGAACTAAGGACAAAGTTCTTAATAGCATGGGTACTCACTGTGCTTTTAAAGAATGTATAAACCCAACATTTCATATTCCTGGTATGTGTCTGCTGTGGCATGTGCTTGTATGATAAAGTATCATGTTCTCTTGTATTGCTTCCTTTGTGTGAAATGCCTGGTGTTCCTGCCAGTCCATCTGCTTTCCTATTAAAAAAACTGACCACGCTATGTGGGAGAGCACAGTGTGGTCAGTTCTCTTGCTGTGTTGGGAACTGAACCTACTCTCCTCCAATCATTAGATTTGTCCTGACATGTCCCCCCTTCCTGCACAGCTATTCACTGAGGAGGCCAGTGTGATGCTGTTTCTTTTCCTCTAGCTCTTATGCAGCTGAGAACAGAGGGTATGTGAATAGTTATAAAAAAAGAAAAATAAGTTATTTATAATGTAAATGTAATCTAATAATCTATCTATCTATCTATCTATCTATCTATCTATCTATCTATCTATCTATCTATCTATCTATCTATCTATCTAGCTATCTAGCTATCTAGCTATCTAGCTATTTAGCTATCTATATATAGATATATATAGATACAGTATCTCACAAAAGTGAGTACAAGTCATGAGTGTACAGCTTGTATAACAGTGTAAATTTGCTGTCCCCTCTAAATAACTCAACACACAGCCATCGCTGGCAACAAAAGTGAGTACAACCCTAAGTGAAAATGTCCAAATTGGGCCCAATTAGCCATTTTCCCTCCCTGGTATCATGTGACTCATTAGTGTTACAAGGTCTAAGGTGTGGTAAATTTGGTGTTATCGCGCTAATGCTCTCATACTGGTTACTGGAAGTCTAACATGGCACCTCATGGCAAAGAACTCTCTGAGGATCTGAAAAAAAAGAATTGTTGCTCTACATAAATATGGCCTAGGCTATAAGAAGATTGCCAAGACCCTGAAACTGAGCTGCAGCACAGTGGCCAAGACCATACAGCGGTTTAACAGGACAGGTTCCACTCAGAACAGGCCTCACCATGGTCAACCAAAGGAGTTGAGTGCACGTGCTCAGTGTCATATGCAGAGGTTGTCTTTGGGGAATAGACGTATGAGTACTGCCAGCTTTGCTGCAGAGGTTGAAGGGGTTGGGGGTCAGCCTGTCAGTGCTCAAAACATACGCCGCACACTGCATCAAATTGGTCTGTATGGCTGTCATCCCAGAAGGAGGCCTCTTCTAAAGATGATGCACAAGAAAGCTCGCAAACAGTTTGCTGAAGACAAACAGGCTAAGAACATGGATTACTGGAACCATGTCCTGTGGTCTGATGAGACCAAGATAAACGTATTTGGTTTAGATGGTGTCAAGCGTGTATGGCGGCAACCAGGTGAGGAGTACAAAGACAAGTGTGTCTTGCCTACAGTCAAGCATGGTGGTGAGAGCGTCATAGTCTGGGGCTGCATGAGTGCTGCCGGCACTGGGGAGCTACAGTTCATTGAAGGAACCATGAATGCCAACATGTACTGTGACATACTGAAGCAGAGCAATGTCCCCTCCCTTCAGAGATTGGGCCGCAGGGCAGTATTCCAACATGATAATGACCCCAAACTCACCTCCAAGGCGACCACTGCCTTGCTAAAGAAGCTGCGGGTAAAGGTGATGGAGTGGACAAACACGTCTCCAGACCTAAACCCTATTGAGCATCTCGGGGCATCCTCAAACAGAAGGTGGTAGAGCGTAAGTTCTCTAACATCCACCAGCTCCATGATGTCGTCATGAAGGAGTGGAAGAGGACTCCAGTGGCAACCTGTGAAGCTCTGGTGAACTCCATGCCCAAGAGGGTTAAAGCACAGCTGGAAAATAATGGTGGCCACATAAAATATTGACACTTTGGGCCCAATTTGGACATTTTCACTTAAGGGTGTACTCACTTTTGTTGCCAGTGGTTTAGACATTAATAGCTGTGTGTTGAGTTATTTTGAGACCACAGCAAATTCACACTGTTATACAAGCTGTACACTCATTAATTTACATTATAGCAAAGTGTAATATCTTCAGTGTTGTCACAGGAAAAGATATAATAAAATATTTACAAAAATGTGAGGGGTGTACTCACTTTTGTGAGATACTGTATATTTATATTTATACACAAAAGTTTTGCCTTTCATTTCTATTTTAAATTGAATGGGTTGTTTTACAAGGTGAGAGTTTACATATACTAGTCTCTCTTCTGCTGTACTTTGGGGTTCTCCTGAATCACACAAAGGAAACGCCCATGTCTAGGATATACATGGGCCTCACATCTTCCCACTGCCTAGAATGGTCAACCACATAGACCTGCACCTGCATGCATATAGTTTAGAAGTAATGCTCAGTGGTAACACTAGCAACTTGGTAAGGCAGATTATTCATCTGGTGTTAAAACATTGGTCTGACAATATATCTGTTTACAAAAAAGTTACATGACACTCTACAGGTGTGACTTATCTGTGCATTCAGGTGTGTTTATAGGCCATTCACTAAAATGTGCTGCTTCAACTCACAAAAATTATTGTGTGAAAGTGCCTGTGTTTTACTGTGAATTATCCCTTATATATAACAGACAAATAAACATTGTATATTCCCTATTCCACCTCACCTGATTCTGCACTGTACATTTCCTATTCCACACTACACCATATACACTGGGCTGTATATTCCTTATTCCACGCCTCCTCATTCTGTACGCTGGTCTGTACATTCCTTTTTCCACAATGCATTTTTCCTTATGCTGCAGTGTACATTTTTGTTCCACGCCACCTCATTTTGTACACTGTGCCATATGTTCCCTATTTGGTTCTATTTCCAGTGGACTAGAAGTTCCCAATCCTCCTTATTTTCCTCCAATTTCCTCCCATTGATCCCAACAATATAACTCATAAAAATGATGATACTTGTTTGTCACCACTGACACGAAGAATAGGACTTATTTTACTCTGACTGATGGGCCCTTTTTACTCTAATTTTCTTCTCAGTTTTCCTTGAGAATGTATTTTGTCTTAAGCCGGCCATAGATGGTTTGAATCTTGGCCGGTTCAGAAGGGGCTGGCTGAGATACAAGCCATCTATGGGCAGACTGATTGTACCCAAGTCGATCCATCAATCGACTTGGGTACAACCAGCATGTTAGATTTCTAGCATGTGATTATTGCCAGTGGCTATAACCGCCAGCAGTAATTACTGTGTAATCCTAGCAAAGATGGCTCCCCATGCCCCCTCCCCCAATGGGAGAACGCAATAGCACTGCGAGAGGGATTCCTCCATCAACACTGACTGTGTTGATGGGGGAATCAAGTGATTTTCTTTCCTGCAACTTGTGGTTGCATAATCAATGGCCTGTCTTAAGCATAGCGAGCTAGGGAGAAAGTGTGATGCTACAAGATATATGCTGTAAAACCACACCTACTTTATTGACCATATAAACTATATTGGCCACAACCCTATGCACTTGCTGGGTGGCACACTTTGCATGCTGCATTTTTCTTTTAGCGTATTGGTGTCCCTCCTACATGTTTTCAAATGTTGGCAACTATGAGAGAATATGTTGCCAATAACCAAACAGGACATTCAGTTCTGTGTCAGATTTGGCTTACTAATGCATAGCCAGATCTGAGATATCAAGCTGTCAGCACTCAGGTCTTAAAGCCAATTCTAAATGTTGAAAAATATTGTTTTTATAGCCCATCACCTTAGAGTTCATTAACTTCAAAAGAGTTGTAAATAATTTTGCTAAGATATTCAATGCAGGAAAAATCTTTGGACATGAGATTTACAATGATTTCTAATCCAGTGGATTATATTTTAGTGCCTTAAACAAGGCTTGTCTGCTATACTTATACTATACTTTGGGTGCATTGACCCTTTCTTTTAAGTTAATACCATTCTTTAAAAAAGGGCCCAGAACAAAGTAAAATACATATCAGCACACATCAATGCCACACATATTACTGCATGCATTATTGTGCAAATGAGCTCTAAAGGGAAATTTAAAACCATATATTTGCAACAAAGTTTGTTGTAAGTTTGAAATGACTATTCACTGGGATAGTGTACAATTGTATGCTTGGACTGTTGTCCAGTATTGGAGATCTTGGCCTAATTTGTTTCATACTGTACCATAAATGAGGTCCAAATGATCACACTAGATAATCTCAAGCAGTAAAACTGGAGGCAAAGTTGTTTGCCTGGACTGATAATTTTTGTGTCATTCTGAATTGTAGGCTAATACATACAGTGTCTTTTTAATTTTGGTGGTTTGTGTTGCTAGACATAAAAGAATATTGCTAATCAGCAAGCATCATGTACTTTCCTTTGCTATCTTTCTCAGATGTTTACTGGTATTGAAAGTGTTTAGCATCCATACATAGTAATCATTTGTCAAAAGGTTAGTTTGTACAAGTATCTTATTCTTTACATAATAAAATTAGCAATCTGGTCCAGTATTGTTAGCCCTGAGTCATTAAAATGAGAGTGTGCATTTGCTTTGCTTTTAAAGAAAAGCTATCACAAATCACCTTTAAGAATCTATCACATCACATATGTTACAAGCTGCAGTTCCCTCATTTTGAGCTGCTGTTCTGGGCCAGGGGTTTCACTGCCCCAGCATACTGACTGGGAATCAGAGAATGACAGTTTGATCTTAGGATTCTTACATTTACTTTCTAACATCATGAAAGCTTTCCTTACTTTTTTCCCAGCAGAAAGAGCTACACTCACTCTTGGAGGTTATTTTGTTTTAAGCGAGAGTCTTACAATAAATGTTATTTGCAATAAGATTATTTGAGCACCAGAGTCATTACTTTTTGAAACAGAAAGATATGTGACATTCTTCATAAGGAAGACCAATTTCTCAATTGTAATTTTTACTTTTCTTCATTAAATATTATCTTTTTTTGTCTTTTTGGACTTTTCATTATTTAAGCTACAATATGTCTGGAAAAGCACAGAGTTCTGTGGCACTGTTAGACTTGTAAAGAGAAGGTGTTGGGCTCTGCTTGGGACTTGGGGGATGTTTAGTGAACTGTCTTTTGTGTCCACTGGAGCATCTTGATTTGATAGTTCTCACAATCTCTGTGAAAAGGCCCTCTGACCTGAGAAGGTTTCTCTGTGTCTAAGAGAAATTGAGGAACAGCTGGAAGAAACAACCTCTTCATCCGAAGCTTGACTTCGGGAGGTGAAGGGTCCTCATCAAGACCAGCAAGAGTTCTGTGAAGGTTCTTCAACCCCTTAGAAATGTGTTTTGAAGAAAGTTATGCCATGATATGTTAAAAAATGGAGTCAGTGAGTGCTTCAGAAAATGTGCTATTATAATGCACTAACTACAGTATGTCTAAAGTTTGGTCTAGGCCCATCTGATAGCTGAGAATGTAATGGAATCTTGATGTTGACTTTCAAACCAGCTGATCTTAATGACATATGGGCATGGCACAGCATGATATTTTAGGATGCAGATACTGTAAGTGATGAGTGAACAGGACAGACACAATAGCTCATACAATTTTCTATATATAACAATATTCTTGTAAACAAATTCACAAAAGGAGTCATTTTCATCTTATCATGTGTTCAGTTCATATATTCAGTCATGTTCAAATACATTTCAAAGTAAAAAAATAATTTCCTCTGAACCCCAACAAACACCTTCTAGAGTGACTTCTTTAGTAAATACGGTGCTGTATGTTTGATAAATGGCTGCCACTAGAAATCCTTTAATTTCTATAAAGTTCCATCTTTAACCTATTTGATAAGAAAAAGTTATGCTTAATATCCAGTGTTTGAATTATTATTTGTTTATCTAGAAAGACACAGTTATATATTTAAGAATTTTTTAAAAATAGGTATAAAATGTTATAACTTTGGAATTATTTTTTTAAATATTATAGAATAACACAATGTTTAATGTCTGGTATATTTGCTAATACAAATATAAAAAGTTTAATTATATTACACCAAATATAACCAGACTCTAGTGCAGCATTTTGCATATTAACCTGCTGTTGCCAGGCCCAGTGCATTACTGAGCACCTATGACTCCTTGGAAATGTCTGCTATGGATGGAATGGTAGATTTAAATAGAATGTGCCAAAATGTTGTACACTTCTGTTTTTTCTGTAATTCTGTGAATGTTCACTTTATGCCTGAAAACGAATGGACACAAATAAGATTTAAGGTTTTCTGACATTTACAACTTTAATTTACATTTAATTTACAAACATTGTGTTTTAAACAGTTTATTTTGGTGTTCTATAAGAAATATATAGTAGATAATTTAAGATTATAACATAATCCTCAAGAATCTGTATAATTCAAGTAACACATGTGTTATTGGCTTTAGGTTAGTGAAACAAAATAGTTTTAAAGTAGCATAGTAGCAGACGCTTGCCTTGCAGTCTTAGCAGTGAAGTCAGTCTCTTTCGATGGAGAGAGTGTAAGCTCTTATGTGGATGGAAGTCTTAGCAACCATGCTGAATGTTTGGAACAGCTGCAAAGGCTGCTTTGGATATTATCATGCCTAACACATGTCACAAGTGGAAGAGACTCGGGAGCAGAAAATAATTTTGTACTTGTATAGATCTAGCAGGCATACATTCTGAATGTGGTGTCTTTACAGAAGAAAAAGGGTAATCATTCAGCAAAACCAGAATATTCATGTAAAAAATATCAGACCAGTATATATTATTGTACAGTATATACATAGCTGTGCACCTGTTTTTATTTTCTGCAGTATTAAAGTTTAATGTTTTGTCAAGGTGGATCTATAAGGGGAGGTACACATTTGCCTTATTCTTTTGGTCATGATGTAGCTTGTTCAAAGAGTTGTGGCCATTATATGCAGCTTGTGTATATTTTTATCACTTACCAATTTCCACAAGAGTGCCACACATTCATATGGTGGTATATAGCTGGTAGAAATAAACACACAGCTTGGCTGATATCAAGAATCCAATTTAGAGCTGTCACCAAAAGTGAAAAGCTAATGTAGTAACAATATTAAAAAAAAGGGCTGTGATATATATCTGGAAATTACAGGCCAGTCAGCCTAACATCAATAGTATGTGACCTATTGGAGAGGATGATAAGGAACCCTATCCAAGAATTCTTTGATGAAGTAGTATCATCATTAGTAGTAAACAGCATGGATTTATGAAATAACGCTCTTGATAGACCAACCTGTAAATATTCTATGTAGAAGTGAGCTGTAATCTGGATAGAGAAAGGGCTATGGAAGTGGTGTACCTGGGTTTCGCCAAAGCGTTTGATACAGTACCCCATAAATGCTTAATTTACAAATTAAGGTCTGCTGACATTGACGACAGGCCAGATAAATTGAAAAACCTTACCAGTTGCCACAGGATCCAACTAAAGCCTCGTACACATGATCGGATTTTCCGCAGACAAAACCTCAGACTTTTGTCCGAAGGGCGTTGGCCCCAAACTTGTCTTGCATACAAACGGCAAGGTATTGCCGGCCAGCAAACACGAACGTAGTGACGTACTACATGGTTTTTTAGCTGTTTAGCGCCACCTTTTGGGCTCCTTCTGCTAATTTTGTGTTAGTAGAAGTTTGGGGAAATTTTAGAGGGGATTGTGTGACATTTTTTAATAGGGAAATTTCCTAGCAATTTAAAACCATTTCCCTTGTAAATGTCAGTCCTTTAAAAAAAAAAAAAAACACTGCTCCTGGCCAAATGGAATTTTAATCTTTCTTTTGTACTGGTACTTCCTCCCCAGGGACTCATGCTACTTTTATGACAACGTTTTGCCAATTAGTCAAGAATATGAATTTTTGTTTATATGGCTCCCATTGATCTCAGTGGGGTTCAGACTTGCCATCTGAACTTCTTTGCAGTTTGGCGAACCCTGCTTGAACTGAACCCAGGCCAGTTTGGCTCATCCCTACTGGCAAGAAACATGTTGACATGGGCATAGAGGTATGCTGGCTATACTGCTTATCTGTAGTAAATAAAGGTGAGGTCATCAATCTGACTTTGCTGTCTGGTAGGACTGGCTGAACTAAATTACAAATACTCTGGCAGGTAAAATAGCTCCCATAGATGTATTTAACTGAGTTCAGCTTTAGGTGAGCAATATACACATGCACAAGGGAAAATTTCTGAATGAGAAACAAAATGTGTTCATATGGTTTTTCATCACTAGAGCCTAAAGGAACACAAGAATTGGAGTCCCAAACAATACTTCTAAGCTAGAATCACTAATTTTATTCAAGACATATGCCTGTTTTCCTGTTCCTAATGTGGTTTAGAATAATGTGATAATGTGTGCATACCCATATATGAGATGAATACTCTAACTGAAAATGGATAAAAAAATATGCGGCTAATAATTATACAGGGAAAGGTTGCCTCTTTGTCTTTACTGCTTATACTGTAGGCATGTGCCTACTGTGCCTAGTGGTAAGTATGGCCCTACTTGTTACTATTTATTATATTTTCCATTAAAATTGTACATTATTTGCACACAATGCATAAAATAGCTTTAGATACACATATACATTTGATATTCTCTCAGAAAAGCAATGCATTCTTTCATTAAGAGCTGGTGTTCTGCTAGAATAATCTGTGTGGCACAGTCTAGCCATTGTGGATTTTTGTCTTGTTATGACTGTCCAATTTATTTTTATTTTTTGCTAGATACAGTAATGAATATGCCATTGATTGCCAGGACATTCTCTTGCACAGAAAATCCAGACTAGTGCAAGTTAAAGTATAACTAAAGGCAAAACTTTTTTTTTTTCATTTGGATAGAGTGATGAGGGATTAGAACCCCTGTCAGGTTTTTATGCCGTCTGTGCCCCCATTAGGGAGATTTACCCCCTCTATTTGTCCTGTTTACCATTATCACTGAAAGTGAAAGTAAAAGTAAATCCCAAATGTTGGGTTGTCCTCAGAAAAGTAAAAAAGTTATAGTGGGGAAATCTTCCAATGGAGACACTACTTCTGGTGAGCTGGGGGGGCCCCAAGGGATTCCCTTACGTTACAGGGATTTCCACTCATTTCCTGTTTTGGATATGGGACAAGAAGTGAAGGTAAATCTCGCTATTGGGACAAAGATGGCAAAAAAATGGACAGGTGTTATAACCCTCCCTTACTCTATCCAAAATAAAATAAAAAAAGTTTTGCCTATAGTTCTACAAATTCCAATTAAAACATAGAATTGTCTATGGTTTCCACATTGTATTTCAATTATTTCTAGCTTACTTACTTACACTGAGCAAAATTATAAATGCAACGCTTTTGTGTTTGCCCCTATTTATCATGAACTGAACTTAAAGATTTACGACTTTTTCTATGTACAGAAAAGGCCTATTTGTCTCAAATATTGTTCACAAATCTGTCTAAATCTGTGTTAGTGAGCACTTCTCCTTGGTCACTGGTTATTATTGCACTGGTTAGGCTGGTCACAATAAAAGGCCACTCTAAAATGTGCAGTTTTACTGTATTGGGGAGGGTCCGGGGGTCCAAAAACCAGTCAGTATCTGGTGTGATCACCATTTGCCTCAAGCAGTGCAGCACATCTCCTTCGCATACAGTCAATCAGGTTGTTGATTGTGGCCTGTGGATCGTTGGTCCATTACTCTTCAATGGCTGTGCGAAGTTGCTGGATATTGGCAGGAACTGGAACAGGCTGCCGCATACGCCGATCCAGAGCATCCCAAACATGCTCAGTGGGTGACATGTCCTGTGAGTATGCTGGCCATGCAAGAACTGGGATGTTTTCAACTTCCAGGAATCGTGTACAGATCTTTGCAACATGGGGCTGTGCATTATCATGCTGCAACATGAAGTGATGGTCGTAGAAGAATGGCACAAAAATGGCCCTCAGGATCTTGTCACGGTATCTCTGTGCATTCAAAATGCCATTTATAAAATGCACCTGTGTTCGTTGTCCATAGCATACGCCTGCCCATATCATAACCCCAGCACTCACAACTTTTTAGGGCCAGTTCACAATATGTGCAGTTACATAGTTACATAGTAGGTGAGGTTGAAAAAAGACACAAGTCCATCAAGTCCAACCTATGTGTGTGATTATGTGTCAGTATTTCATTACATATTCCTGTATGTTGCGGTCATTCAGGTGATTATCTAATAGTTTCTTGAAGCTATCAATGCTCCCCGCTGAGACCACCGCCTGTGGAAGGGAATTCCACATCCTTGCCGCTCTTACAGTAAAGAACCCTCTACGTAGTTTAAGGTTAAACCTCTTTTCTTCTAATTGTAATGAGTGGCCACGAGTCTTATTAAACTCTCTTCTGCGAAAAAGTTTTATCCCTATTGTGGGGTCACCAGTACAGTATTTGTAAATTGAAATCATATCCCCTCTCAAGCGTCTCTTCTCCAGAGAGAATAAGTTCAGTGCTCGCAACCTTTCCTCATAACTAAGATCCTCCAGACCCTTTATTAGCTTTGTTGCCCTTCTTTGTACATCCCTCCTGAGGACTGGTGCCCAGAACTGGACAGCATACTCCAGGTGCGGCCGGACCAGAGTCTTGTAGAGCGGGAGAATTATCGTTTTATCTCTGGAGTTGATCCCCCTTTTAATGCATGTCAATATTCTGTTTGCTTTATTAGCAGCAGCTTGGCATTGCATGCCATTGCTGAGCCTATCATCTACTAGGACCCCCAGGTCCTTTTCCATCCTAGATTCCCCCAGAGGTTCTCCCCCCAGTGTATAGATTGCATTCATATTTTTGCCACCCAAATGCATTATTTTACATTTTTCTACATTGAACCTCATTTGCCATGTAGTCGCCCACCCCATTAATTTGTTCAGGTCTTTTTGCAAGGTTTCCACATCCTGCGGAGAAGTCATTCCCTGCTTAGCTTAGTATTGTCTGCAAATACAGAGATTGAACTGTTTATCCCATCCTCCAGGTCATTTATAAACAAATTAAATAGGATTGGTCCCAGCACAGAACCCTGGGGAACCCCACTACCCACCCCTGACCATTCTGAGTACTCCCCATTTATCACCACCCTCTGAACAGGCCCTTGTAGCCAGTTTTCAATCCATGTACTCACCTATGGTCCATGCCAACAGACCTTATTTTGTACAGTAAACGTTAATGGGGAACTGTGTCAAATGCTTTTGCAAAATCCAGATACACCACGTCTACGGGCCTTCCTATATCTAGATGGCAACTCACCTCCTCACAGAAGGTTAATAGATTGGTTTGGCAAGAACGATTCTTCATGAATCCATGCTGATTACTGCTAATGATATCATTCTTATTACTAAAATCTTGTATATAGTCCCTTATCATCCCCTCCAAGAGTTTACATACTATTGATGTTAGGCTAACTGGTCTGTAATTCCCAGGCATGTTTTTTGGGCCCTTTTTAAATATTGGTGCTACATTGGCTTTTCTCCAGTCAGCTGGTATCATTCCAGTCAATAGACTGTCTGTAAAAATTAGGAACAACGGTCTGGCAATCACCTGACTGAGTTCCCTAAGTACCCTCGGATACAAGCCATCTGGTCCCGGTGATTTATTAATGTTAAGTTTCTCAAGTCTAATTTTAATTCCGTCCTCTGTTAACCATGTAGGTGCTTCCTGTGTTGTGTCATGAGGATAAACACTGCAGTTTTGGTTACTGAAGCCCCCCGATTCACTCGTGAATACTGAGGAGAAGAATAAATTCAATACCTTTGCCATCTTCCCATCCTTTGTAACCAGATGTCCTTCCTCATTCTTTATGGGGCCAATATGGTCTGTCCTCCCTTTTTTACTGTTTACATACTTAAAGAATTTCTTGGGATTTTTTTTGCTCTCCTCCGCTATGTGTCTTTCATGTTCTATCTTAGCCGTCCTAATTGCACCCTTACATTTCTTATTGCATTCTTTACAAAGTCTGAATGCTGAGGATGATCCCTCAACCTTGTATTTTTTGAAGGCCTTCTCCTTTGCTTTTATATGCATTTTTACATTGGAGTTAAGCCATCCAGGATTTTTGTTCGCTCTTTTAACCACTTGCCGACCGGGCCATAGCCGAAAGACGGCAACAGCGCGGTCGGCTAGTTCTGGGTGGACGTCCATGGACGTCCTCCCAGAATACTGCTCTCGCGCGCCCCCTGGGGCGCGCACCCGAGAACTTCCGTGACCGCCGGGTCCGGAGGACCCGGCGCATCACGGATCACGGTAAACGGCCGCTGATCGCGGCCGTTTACCATGTGATCGCTCCGTCAAATGACGGAGCGATCACATGTCAACAGACCGGCGTCATCTCATGACGCCGGTTCCTCCCTCCCCTCTCTGTACCGATCGGTACAGTGCGAGGGGAGAGGGGGAGGGATCGGATGGCAGTACCGCTGTGGGCTGTATGTGTAGTGCTCACAGCGGTGCTCAGTGACAATTGCTGTCACATCCATCCATCCCTCCATGCTCAGCCATCCCTGCATAATACCCTACAATACTCTGCACAACACCCTGCAATACTCTGCATAATACCCTGCAATACTCTGCACTATACCCTGCAATACTCTGCATAACACCCTGCAATACTCTGCATAATACCCTGCAATACTCTGCATAACACCCTGCAATACTCTGCATAACACCCTGCAATACTCTGCATAATACCCTGCAATACTCTGCATAACACCCTGCAATACTCTGCATAATACCCTGCAATACTCTGCACTATACCCTGCAATACTCTGCATAACACCCTGCAATACTCTGCATAATACCCTGCAATACTCTGCATAACACCCTGCAATACTCTGCATAACACCCTGCAATACTCTGCATAATACCCGGCACTACTCTGCATTATACCCGGCACTACTCTGGAATATACCCTGCAATACTCTGCAATATACCCCGCAATACTCTGCAATATACCCCGCAATACTCTGCAATATACCCCGCAATACTCTGCAATATACCCCGCAATACTCTGCAATAGCCCGCAATACTCCGCAATTTTTAACCAGTTCCCGCCCACAGTCATATGACCTCCCTGACTTTGAGCGGGTATATCTGAATGATGGGTGCAGCTACAGGCATCATTCAGATATCAGCTTTTTCAGCCGGCGATTTCCTACACCATAGGAATGATCATAGTGGCTGTTCCACTGCTTGATCATTCTTATGGGAGGCGAGAGGGGACGCCCCCCCCTTCCCGCCACCCTCCGGTGCTTCTACCGACTCACCGCTACGATCGAAGCCAAGAACGTTTTTTTTTTATTATTATTTCAGGCTTCCCAGCCTAGAGGTGAGATGTGGGGTCTTATTGACCCCATATCTCACTGTAAAGAGGACCTGTCATGCCATATTCCTATTACAAGGGATGTTTACATTCCTTGTAATAGGAATAAAAGTGATCAAAAAATTTTTTGGGGGGGAAAAAGTGTCAAACTAAAATAAATAAAGTAAAATAAACAATAAAAAAAAAAAAAAAAAAATTTAAAGCGCCCATGTCCGTGTGCTCGCATGCAGAAGCGAACACATACGTAAGTCCCGCCCACATATGAAAACGGTGTTCAAACCACACATGTGAGGTATCGCTGCGATCGGTAGAGCAAGAGCAATAATTTTGGCCCTAGACCTCCTCTGTAACTCAAAACATGTAACCAGGAAAAAATTTTAAAGTGTCACCTATGGAGATTTTTAAGTAGCGACGTTTGGCACCATTCCACGAGAGTGTGCAATTTTGAAGGGTGACATGTTGGGTATCTATTTACTCAGCGTAACTTCATCTTTCACATTATGCAAAAACATTGGGCTAACTTTACTGTTTTGTTTTTTTTTAAAGCACAAAACTGTTTCTTTCCCCAAAAAAACGCGTTCGAAAAATTGCTGCACAAATACCGTGCGAGATAAAAAGTTGCAACAACCGCCATTGTATTCTCTAGGGTCTTTGCTAAAAAAAATATATATATTGTTTTGGGGTTCTATGTAATTTTCTAGCAAATAAATTATGATTTTTACATGTAGGAGAGAAATGTCAGAATTGGCCTGGGCGCTCCAGAACGCCTGGAGGTGCTCCCCTGCATGTTGGGCCTCTGTATGTGGCCACTCTGTGTAAAAGTCTCACATATGTGGTATCGCCATACTCGGGAGTAATAGCAGAATGTGTTTTGGGGTGTAATTTGTGGTATGCATATGCTGTGTGTGAGAAATAACCTTCTAATATGACAATTTTGTGAAAAAAAAAAAAAAGAAAAAAAAAATCTTGATTTTGCAAAGAATTGTGGGAAAAGATGACAATTTCAAAAAAACTCACCATGCATCTTTCTAAATACCTTGGAATGTCTTCTTTCCAAAAAGGGGTCATTTGAGGGGTATTTGTACTTTTCTGGCATGTTAGGGTCTCAAGAAATGAGATAGGCCGTCAGTACTTCAGGTGTGATCAATTTTCAGATATTGGCACCGTAGCTTTTGGACTCTCTAACATTCACAAAGACCAAATAATATACACCAAGTTGTACTTATTTTTACCAAAGATATGTAGCGGTATAAATTTTGGCCAAAATTTACGAAGAAAAATTACTAATTTGCTAAATTTTATAACAGAAACAAAGAAAAATTCATTTTTTTACCAAATTTTCAGTCTTTTTTCTTTTATAGCGCAAAAAATAAAAAACCCAACGGTGATTAAATACCACCAAAAGAAAGCTCTATTTGTGTGAAAAAAAGGATAAAAATTTCATATGGGTAAAGTGTTGTATGACTGAGTAATTGTCATTCAAAGTGTGAGAGCACCGAAAGCTGAAAATTGGTCTGGTTAGGAAGGGGGTTTAAGTGCCCAGTGGTCAAGTGGTTAAATTTATTACCCAATGGGATACATTGGCTAATGCCCTTATTTAATATGCTCTTAAAGCAAACCCATCTCTCCTCCGTATTCTTTGTTCCTAATATTTTATCCCAATTTATGCCTTTTAGCAAGGTTTGTAGTTTAGGGAAGTTGGCTCTTTTGAAATTCAGTGTCTTTGTGTTCCCTTCATGTTTCCTATTTGTGTGATTTATACTGAAACTAATTGACCTGTGATCGCTGTTACCTAAATTGCCCCGTATTTCCACATCTGTGATCAGGTCTGTATTGTTGGTAATCAGTAGATCCAGTAATGTTTTATTTCTAGTTGGTGCGTCTACCATCTGACCCATAAAATTGTCCTGCAAGACATTAAGGAACTGGCGATCCTTAAATGAATGCGCGGTTCCCTCCGCCCAGTCTATGTCTGGATAATTAAAATCCCCCATTATGATAACACTTCCCATCCTTGCTGCTAATCCAATTTGTGATAGGAGATCCGTCTCCACTTCCTCCCTCAGGTTAGGGGGCCTATAGCATACTCCCAGTATTATTTTCCCCTTAGCTTCATCCCTTTGGAGCTCTACCCATAAGGATTCCACCTCCTCACTAGCTCCCTCAGTGATGTCATCTCTCACATTCACTTGTACATTATTCTTGATATATAGGCATACTCCTCCCCCTTTTTTACCCTCTCTATCCTTGCGGTATAGGGTATACCCTTGAATGTTTGCCAGCCAATCATGAGAGCTGTTGAACCAGGTCTCTGAAATTCCCACAAAATCCAAATCCTCCTTGTACAACAGTATCTCTAGTTCACCCATCTTGTCCGCCATGCTCCTGGCATTGGTGAACATGCCACATAGTTTAGACCGGTCGCATATTGTCCTCGTATTGGGTGTTTCAAGATTGCAACTAGGACTTGCTACTATACTCACCTTGTGTTTTTGTGCTTTGGTTAACCTACCACTAATGCCCCCAATACTACCCTCTGGAATATCTTCCGCACTGGCTATCACTGTCTCTGGACCCTCCCCCCATCGCCTAGTTTAAAAACCCCTCTAACTTTTTGGCCATCTTCATTCCCAGCAGATCTGCACCCTCTTCATTTAGGTGCAGTCCGTCCCTTCTATAGTACCGGTTACCGACTGAGAAGTCGGCCCAGTCCTCCAGGAACCCAAACCCCTCCTTACTACACCAGCTCTTCAGCCACTTGTTTACTTCCCTAATCTCCCTCCGCCTTTCTGGTGTGGCTCGATGTACCGGTAGTATTCCTGAGAACACTACCTTGGAGGTCCTTTTCCTCAATTTAGCACCTAAGTCCCTAAAATCGTTCTTTAGGACACTCCATCTGCCTCTGACTTTGTCATTGGTGCCAACGTGCACCATGACAGCCCCCCAGCCCCTCCCAGTAATCTGTCCACAAGATCCGTGATGTGCCGAACCCGAGCGCCCGGTAGACAACATACTGTTCGGCGCTTCAGGTCTTGGTCACAGATTGCCCTCTCTGTCCTTCTAAGAATTGAGTCCCCTACCACCAGAATCTGTCTTTCCTTTCCCTTTGCTGCCCCCCCACTCTCACTGGAGGAGTTCTTCCCCTGGCAGCTAGGAGAGTCCCTCATCTCCAGCAGAGTTACCTGTGTTTTACTTCATGGATAAACACCAGTAACTGCAGTGACACACCATAACACACTACTGTGTTCCTGAACTGTGTAATGTTATGCAAGATGTTTGCATTACATCACATCTCTCTGTATGGCACTGCATGTCGCTGCACAGCTACTGCATTGACAACAATGAAGTGTCACTTTGTACACTTCACATAAAGTTGAAGTGTCGCATCCAGGGCCGCTGATAAAGCAGTACAGCCAGCCCTCCTGTAGGGGGCCCAAGCCTCATCAGTCCAAAAGGGGGCCTGGACAACTGCAGGAGAGGAGAGCTGGCTGTTCTGCCTTGTGACTCCTGTGCTTTATCCCTCTGTTCTACTTACTTGCCTACAGTCCCTTTGTTTAGCAAGCTGTCCCATGCTGGCTTTGTTCTTGGGCTACACCCCAATTTTAGAGCAGCAGGGATGGCTGCACACTGTCTCTCTCTGCTTCTGCCTTGAAATCATTACACTGCTGGGTCCTTAAGCTCCCCCTCCCCTCCCCCTGTGATTGGCAGTATTATCTTGCAAAGAAGAAAGATTGGAGGTAAGAAGTTATCTGCCTGTTTCTCCCTGATGAGTCCTGAGCTCTGCTCTCCTGACCTCCACTCCGTGCTCTGTGTGCATTGTGGCTGTAGGGTTTGAATGTTGTAGGGCTTCTGCTGGAAAGGGGTGACTGGAGAAGGGGGGGGGTGAAGCTGCAGAAAGTTCAGAATTCCAGCTGACAAACATCTCCACCAGCCACAATCTGTACCAGCTATTTCTATATGCCACTCCTGAGGCCCCCATTCACACTTAGCATAGCAAGAACACATGTTACTGTGCGTTAAAAAAAAAAAAAAAAAATTTAGCTTGTTTATACATAGGGCAGCCCATTCACTTGAATGGGCTGCCCTACATTTGACAAACACACCATAAAAGTTCTAGAACATTTTCAGGTGTGCAGCTTTGCAAGTTGGTCACATGACAAAATGCAAGTCTGCTGTTTTTGGGGTGCCATTAACAATTAACAACACCATTTTAACACAGGCTGCAGAGTTTGACAGGCAACACCACCTATCAAACTCCCCATTGAGTTCAATGGGGCCGCTTTGCAACTGCAAGCGAAACACTTGGCTCACAGTTGCAGCCAAAAGTTGCCCACAGTTTCAGCCAGTCTCACAAAGTAAAATTACTATTCAGCAATTTAAAAAAATTATAACAAAATACGGGTGTCAGGAGGTAGCAGTAGCAAGGTTATAATTTCTGCCATGGCTGCAAAACAGCATTGCGACCATGGCATTTTAGCAAAAAATGTAATTTGATATTTACGGGAGGGGGGGGGGGGGGCTTGTCAGGTAGGCTGTATGGGGCCCTGTAATTTCTAACAACAGCCCTGGTCGCATCGCACTTCAGTCCAAAATGGATTGCTGCCCACATGCTAAACTGCTCTGATTTAGCATATGGGAAAGTGTGAACAAGCCCTTATAAAGACAAATTTGCATGTATGAAATTAGCTTGACCACAATATTATTAAAAAGTAATATTAATTAAAATTTGGAAGCAATTGCATACACATAACATTTTACAGGCAGCTCCTATTAGGAGATCTTCTTTTAAAGGTTTGAGTTCCGTTCATGATAACGTTGGATCGTATTCAAGCAATGCACTGCTCCAAAGTATATCTGAAACTAGAGATTATAAGGACACAAATGGATTATAAGGATCAACATGTTATTGGTTCTTCTTGTTATTTTATGTAGCAGGGTTTCCCCAGAGGCTCCAGGGTATCAAATACTATAATCCAGTGGCTTGTTGATGTTATGAATAGTTGGATAAGGATCACAATGGAGGTTATTTAAATAAAACGGACAGATCAAAAGATTTGCCATTGTCCATAGCAGTCAATTAGAAGTCATTTTTTACTCAGTGCTGCAAAAATAAACTGTTAGTATTTTATTTTTGATCTTAAGATTTCTCATTGGGCATATGTAGTTTATTCCAGTTTCATTGATGTTTGAATTGCCTACACTGTATGTGCAATGTGTAGAAAAAACATCTTTTGCTATATGTATTTGGGACAGTACAAAACAGATAATCATACAGGTTGTGGTGAAAAAGGGAATACAGCTATCACCAACCCCCCAATCATTCAATGTGCAGCACAGTAAAGCTTTCTTAAAACAGAAAGTATTCATTATATCACATATCTCAAAATTAAAAGGATTATACCATTGTTGAGTCCCAAATCTTACGTCATAGAAGCCATGGCTCTCCGTACACTGCACTGATGGTGCTCAAATAGCTTGAAATAACAGAATGCAGTTTGGAATAAATGGTTCTGTAATATTAGGCATAGGATACTTCCAGTTAGGCTATACACCAGCTCTGAATGTGCATCTGGCCAATGGGATGTAAAGCAATGATTTTTGCATCCCACTGTCTTGAAATGAGGAACAACCCTCTTATTTTAGGATATATCATGTGGGACACGAATACCTTCTGTTTTCAGAAGGCTTTACCGTGCTGTGTCTATATGTACTGTATTTGTTAATGTATATAGTTGTGGAAATGGTAAGTTTAATTGACTTAAAAACAGTGCAGGGCTTAAAACACCAAGTGCAAAGTACAGTATGTTCATATCAACCAATTAGGATCCATCCTGTCCTGACTTCAATCAACTAAAGTTGGATTGGTTACTGTGGTATACTACTTTAGTAATACCTTCAGTACTCTTCTCCCTATTAATTTAATATGTCTATAAATATGGAAAGTGTCTGCATCCTCTATAACTGCCTATGAAATCAAATTTCTATGTAAAAAGTCTTGACGGGCAGCTAAATACCATTCTACAGCTCAAAGACCAATCTATTGAGACTTTATAGACCCTACTCAGATGAAGCAAAAAAACTGAGTCTGACTAAAAGGAACTGATTGATCTAGCTTCCATGGAACTAAGTAGTAGTATGGGGTCAGATTGTAAATCTCAGACATGAAATATGAACAAAGCTTATCCCTCTATAGTGTGTTCTTATCTCAATTAAGAGCACCAAGTGTGATTTCTGTCGGCTGCTTTGTTCGTCTGCTATCAGCATGACTCACTTCTGACAATTTTTCTTGACACCAGGAGAAAAATGGTGAACATGGGGGGGCTCCAGCAGATTGACGGTATCAGCTCTGCTCCTGTGAGCTGTGTGAAGGGGGTCATCTCTTCCCTCCAATCAGCTCTCAGAGTTCTCCTCACTGAGCTCTGCAGAGTGTAACATCAGATCTCCACCTACTTTCCTCCTTTTCTCTGAATTTTTAGACAAGCTTATAATTTCAGCACTTTGAATGGATGTAGAGGAGAGAGGGCTGCAGATAGACAGATACAACTTATGTAGGAGGAATTGCTTCATCTCTGTGTATCACCTAGGATAGTCACATCACTGAGTATATGTAAGGGTTTACAACCACTGTAAAAAGTCAGATCAGAGTTTGAGCAACTAACATCTTATAGCACTATCTATTTAGGAGCTTGGATAAGGAACGTGAGTGGAAGGTAAAATATTCCCATTTCAACTAGAATTTTGTAGCTAACGCTACTTTTCTGCTGGGTTTTCTCAGTGACCTATTACTGACATTGGTGCTAATTTACAAAAACTAGAGCAAAAATGAGTGGAGTAAAACTGGAAGAGATACTCATAACAACCAAATACTTATGTTATTTGAAAGATGAAGCCTGACTGTTAGCTATAGACAGTTGTGCCACGTTTGCCCCAGGTCATATAAATCCGTCCAACTTTATACTGATTCAATTGAAACAAGTCACCTCACTATTTTTCCTACTGTGTTTAGTTGGCCAGCAAGCTCTATTAGGTACAGAGTGAATCACTTACCCAACGGTTACCAGACCTTGCTGTACCAATGAAATTGTGTTGTGCTGCTCTTTGGGAAGACTCTAGAACCCAGAATTTAAGCGTTCTGCTTTCTTGTGGTTTCTTTCCACTTGCTTCTGAGTGTGACCCCTATTTACAGAAGCCTTTTACAGCTCATACATTCTGAATATGTATTTACAGCTTGGTTTGGCAATCTACTTTTCATTGGAAGGAGAGACACAGACAGTGCTTGCCATGTAGGAATAGACATGAATTCTGAGTCTGCCCAGAGTCTGGACTATTTCACACTTTTTATTCATAGGTGATTTAGCAAGTTCATAGAACTTTAAAATAACTTTTAACCATCCTTTTTGCACATATCCTTAAATTCAATGCTTGACGCTTTCCATCTGTTATATAAACTGACTCTTTAGCTATTATATTAATGAGGTACATACTATCAATGTTTTGTACAGTGAGTCTACATTAGTCTACATTATTTATATGTGTATGAGCTAATAACTAATCTATGGCATATAGAAAATGTAATCAGTGGTTACAAATGAAATAAATGGTCACTCAACAAGCACATCTATTATTCAGTGTATGTCTGGCAATCTTTCTCTTTGCTGTATTCACTAGAGAAATCAAGCATGTCATGCACAGTTCAATACCCCCTATGTTCATGTGTCTCACCATTTGTATAACAGCCATAAGTCATCTCCATGAGCTTGATGCTGTATGAAACATTGGTAGTCAATAACACACAAAAATGTCCCCTTGTACTAGCCTTTTTCTCTTGTAGCAATCAACTGCATGTTATGGGTATGACAGCTCAATTCATCTTAGAATGCTGAAAAATCCTTGCGCTATGAATAATGATGAGTTTGTTTGAAACATGTAAGCATTGCTTCTCTCATCTATTCTAATAAAGTCAGCTTTTATAAGAAGATCAGGATGTTTTAGTGATTTTTGTTTATGGATAATACAAATGTGGTCAGTGAAATGTGCATTGACACAATGGCACTCATAGGGTCACCATTATTTGGAAAAAAAAAAAATGTAGCAGACCGAAATAGAGAAATAATTTCATAACATTAATTAAAAAGTGCATTACTTAAAGGGTAACTCCACTTTCATGGGGGAAAGGAAATAGCAAATAAAGAAAAAATAATATAGCGTATTCAATTGCGACACAAGTCATATTGTAATTGAATGTTATTATAAAATAACCTTTCCTTTTCAATCTGCAGCCGCTCTAATTTTCTGAAAATGCAATGCAATATGGCTACCTGGAGTTGTTCTGTACACAGAATGTGTACTGACCACCCCAGAAACATAATTTCCTGCTTGTGTGATTGGCTCACCAATTTTCCCAGAAGTGTGCCTAAGATACGAGTCAGATTTCAGGCATTCCCTGCAACAAAAAATATCATTTTTGGTGAGATACTTCCAATAGGAACAGGTCTAAAGGGATGCAGGCCCAGCAGATTTCCTCATTAGTGCTCTGCAGCTGCACAGCTGATGGATAATAATTAAACCACTCCCATTAGACCCACTCAGCCCAGTGGCACAGAGCAACAAACAGGGATTTCTTCAGAATAACAAAAGGTAGGAATCGGCAACAAAGGTTGTTTTAATCCTTGCAATGGTGATTAAATACCACCAAAAGAAAGCTCTATTTATGTGAAAAAAACTAACACAATTTCGTTTGGGTACAGTGTTGTATGACTGAGTAATTGACATTGAAATTGTGAGAGTACTGAAAGCAGAAAATTGGTCTGGGCATAAAGGGGGTGTAAGTGCCCTGTATTGAAGTGGTTAAAGTGGATGTAAACCCTCACATATACCCAGTGAAGTGAAGCCTCAGATGATACACAGGGATGAAACAAATCTCCCTATATAAGTTTTACATGCATATCTGCTGTCTTCAGCTTTATATATTCTTTAGATTGTGTTAGGAGATTTTCTCTTCCTGTTTAGCGTTGAAAATATATTTATTACATTTTTCATATAAAAACACAGCGAACAACATGTGAATTCACAATCCAGGGACAGTCATAAACAAACACGTGTAGGGAGTCTCCCACAGCTTGACTCCTGTTTTCTAGTAGTGTAAAGCTAGAGTGGAGGACCGTCCTCTGGCACAAAAATGAGTGGCTAAAAAGCCTTGGTGTTCATAATATAAAGTAACATATGTGGATTGTAGAGAGTAAAAGAAGAATAGAAAGAGAGAGAAAAAAAAGAAAAAGAAAGACCAGGTTGGAAAAAGAAAAGAAAAAGGGGAGGAAGAGGAAAAAAGGGGAGGGAAGCATCAAAGAGGGACAGGGAGTAAGCTAGGGAAAGTAGAGCGGAAGAGCTGCTGAGGAGACATTCTCCTGGAAAAGTAAGAGTTATGGCGTGTACACACGGCCGGACTTTTCGACCAAACTTGTCAGACGGAACGAATCTGTTGCACAATTCGACCATGTGTGGGCTTGATCAGACCTGCAGCTGACTTTTTCGTTCGAAAATCAGACGGACTTTAGATTTGGATCATGTTTCAAATCTTTCTGACGGACTCGAGTCTGGTCGAAAAATCCGCTCTTCTGTATGCTAGTCCGACGGACGAAAACCGACGCTAGGGCATCTATTGGCTACTGGCTATCAACTTCCGTATTTTAGTCCGGTCGTACATCATCACGTACTAATCCGTCGGACTTTGGTGTGATCATGTATAGGCAAGTCCGTTCATTCAAATGTCCATCAGAAGTCCATCAAAAGTCCGTTGAAAGTCTGTCGGAAAGACCGTCGGACCTATGATGCCAAAAATTCTGCCTGCGTGTACACGGCATTAGGGTAGAAGGTAGTGGATCAGTGGCTCCATGGGCCGGTGAGCCTCAGGGTAAGGTTCCCTTTAGGATATTCTCTGCTGGTTCTAAGCATGTTCATGAGAGTGTCTGAGGTGGAGAAGCGGAGCCAGACAGACCACAACATCGTATACTTATCATATGTATCATTATCAAGGGCCAGCATCTCCTCCATTTTCATGGTATCATTCATGATCGAAAACCACCGTGACAAAGGAGGAGTGGTGGTTGTCTTCCAATATGATGAAATGAGCTGCCTCGCTGAGGACATAAAAAAAGTAGTAAGTTCAGTTTCTGTGCTGTTATAGAACCGGGTAGTATGGAGTGGAGAGCAATCTTTGATATTCAAATAACTGAGTCCAGAAGGGGCGGATGCTCTCACAGTCCCAACAGACATGTAGGTAAGTTCCAGTAAAGGTGTTGCAACGCCAGCAGGAGGCCGGGAAGATGGAAAAATTTTATGCAAAGTGTCGGGGTCCCTGTACTACCTGGATAGAATCTTGTAATTCTTTTCCTGGGAATAGAAAGATATCATTGATTTATGCATGAAGTGGAACAAGGTCTGCCATTCCGGTCTGGAAATGTCCTCACCCAGCTCCACAGACCACATCCTGGTGTAATGTGGCAGGTGGTCGTGTGTTAGGGCCTGTAGTAGGCCATATAGGGATGAGAGAAGGTGCCTGGGTGTTTCAGGGAGGGAACATAGGTCCTCAAAACCAGATCAGGGGCGGGGTACCTGGGAGGAAGCGTGTAGGCGTTTAGTGAGCGTAGACAGTGAGCCACTCACAGGATCCTGCCGGCATGACCGCTGTCCCCTGTAGGTGATGTACAAAAGAGGCCAATCAATATGTTTAAGGGACCCCATGGTCGTCGCTCCCACTCCCTGAGGGAACATCAGGTTATCAAACAGAGATGTCAACGGGGATGGAATAGAATGGCACAGAGGATAGAATGGCACAGAGACCCCTACAGTACCAAAGTTTAAGAGAGGCGAACGTTAGTGGTAGAAGGATGGGTAGGTGGGCATAGTCATGTCTATATCCCTATAAAAGGGCCCGAAGGTCCACAGGGGCCAGGTCTTGCTCTATTGAGATCAACGCCTTCAGGAAGGGACGAGGGAACCATTCCACAATGCGTGCCATATTGGTGGCTTTGTAGTAGAGTGCAAAGTCAGGGAGACCTGCTCCACCCTGTAACTTCAGGGGAGTGAGCAGATTGTATTTGACTCTGGGGAGCCCACGGTTCCACTTCTCTTCCGGTTTTGCACTGCAGTGAAGCCTGGGTATACAGCCAAGACAGCTGATCGGAGGAAAGGAACACACCCCCTCTCCTCATAGGTAGAGACTTTCAGAGCTGTCCGTTGAATCTATGAAATAAGCACAGTCGATTTTCAAGATTACATTAAGAAGGCCATACTATTACTATCTCAAATAAGTACAGATTCACAACATAAGCCCTACATTTTATGAAATTTAAAAGGACAGTTTTTTCTTTCATACAATGTACATAACTTTCTTTATTTCCACTGGAATACACTGGGGGATGGGTTCATCCACTATATACAGCCGTCGCCAAAGGTTTTGAAAATAACACAAATATTAATTTTCAGAAAGTCTGCTGCCTCAATGGTTTTAGATCTTTTTGTCAGCTGTTACTATGGTATACTGAAGTATAATTACAAGCATTTCATCAGTGTCAAAGGCTTTTATTGAAAATTACATTAAGATTTTGCAAATAGTCAATATTTGCAATGTTGACCCTTCTTTTTCCAGAACTCTGCAATTCGCCCTGCCATGCTGTCAAGTTCTGAGCCACATCCTGACTGATGACAGCCCATTCTTGCATAATGAATGCTTGGAGTTTGTCAGAATGTGTGGGGTTTTCTTTGCTTACCAGCCTTAAAGGATTGACCACAAGTTCTCAATGGGATTAAAATCTGGGGAGTTTCCTGGCCATGGACCTAACATGTCAATGTTTTGTTCCCCAAGCCACTTAATTATCACTTTTGCCTTATGACAATGTGCTCTATCATGCTGTAAAAGGCATTGTTGGTCCCCAAACTGTTCTTGGATGGTTGGGAGAAGTTGCTCTCGGTGGATGTTTTTGTGCCATTCTTTATTCATGGCTGTGTTCTTAGGCAAAATTGTAAATGAGCCCACTTCCTTAGCTGAGAAGCAACCCCACACATGACTGGTCTCAAGATGCTTTTCTATTGGCATGACACAGGACTTATGGTAGCACTCACCTTTTCTTCTCCAGGCAAGGTTTTACCAAATGTCTCAAACAATGGAATAGGGTATTCATCAGCAAAAATAACTTTACCCTAATCCTCAGCAGTCTAATCCCCGTACCTTTTGCAGAATATCAGTCTGTCCCTGATGTTTTTTCTGGAGTGAAGTGGCTTCTTTGCTGCCCTTCCTGACACCAGGCCACCCCCCAAAAGTCTTCTCCTCACTGTGTGTGCAGACGCACTCACACATGCCTGCTGCCATTCCTCAGCAAGCTTTGCACTAGTGGTGCCCTGATCCCACAGCTGAATCAACTGTAGGAGACGGTGCTTGTTGGACTTTCTTGGGTGCCCTGAAGCCTTCTTCACAAATGTAGTGGAAATGTTTTTTTATAGGATTAAGTTCATTTTCATGACAAAGAGGGACTTTGCAATTAATTGCAATTCATCTAATCACTCTTCATAACATTCTGGAGTATACGCAAATTGCCATCAAAAAAACTGAGGTAGTAGACTTTGTCAAAATGAATATTTGTGTCATTCTCAAAACTTTTGGCCACAACTGTACTGTAGTGATGGTTCTATGAGCCATGAACAATATTTCCTGTAGGGTTATTCTAGTGTAGGATTTTATCTATTTTTTTTTAAACGTGTGATCATTTTTTGGACACCAAGAGGTCAGGAATAATAGAAAAAGCCTAGTCAAAACTGAAACTTTTTTCTTAGTTGTAGGTAGTTTTACACTTTAGTTTAATGAAACTGAAGTAAAAAAGTAAAGATTTACAAAATTATAGGTAACATCTAAAGATGTTGATTGGCCCATGCAGTAGCTTGAATATACATATATATATTTTTTTCTTAAATTCTTTCTAAAAAAAAAGCAGTGCCCTTCCTGGTATGTGATGGTGAATGTGCATCCTTTGCCCACGGCCTCATAACTATATATCTGTATTGTGGGAACTAAGGCACCGCTGCCTCTGATTGTTGTCTTAGCAGATTTGGAGTGAGATTTGGTAATATTACTGTGCGTGACGGGAGTCACTTTGAGTGGAGGCCTTGTGGAATCCAGCTTACCTTAGAGAGATCGGGAAACTGCTTGTCCAAACAGAATATACTGGTGACTAGTCCTTTGTCCTCTGTTTGCCTTTTATTGGACAGAGTTTTCACTGTTTAGTTCTTTCTAACTCTCATTGTCATCGTCTGCTATGTTGAATGAATAACTTTTTTTTTAGAACAAGCACAGGTTGAACAGATGCTTAGCAAAGAAACTTTACAACAATATCAGTTAGACACATCAGCACTACAGAAGGCAAACACATTATGAGCTGTATTCAGCTTTCCAAGTCTGGAGCTGAAAAGTACTTGAAGGGTTTCGTAAAAGCTGCCCAAGGCCTTTTAAATGCTTGATGAATTTAATGTACTTGAGACTAGTATTTACTAGCTAAGATTACAAGCTAAAATTGAACAATGTCTGTATGCATGACCCCTTAACTGCTAAAAGTAGTCTTATTTTACAGATGTATTACATTATGAAATATCAAATCAGTTAGCACCTAGGCAACCAATTCCTCTTAGATGATTGTTTGTAAAAAGACAAGTATTGCTTAGTGAACTTACAACATAATCTCAGAATAATGTGAGAGAAAAAAACAAATGTTAATGTCATAGACAGGGGTTCACATCTACAAGGGGAGATGAGCTATCTGTTCAGGAAATACAGAAATGCACCTAGGATTGAATATAGAGGCTTAGTGTATTATGGAGTCGCAGGTTGACTCAGGATGCTCCGGTGTCACTGCGTGAGGATGCTCTGTCACAGGGTGCTGTGAGGGCACAAGGTGAAGCAGGAGTGCAGTAGT
This sequence comes from Aquarana catesbeiana, assembly GCF_042186555.1. Classification (NCBI taxonomy): domain Eukaryota; kingdom Metazoa; phylum Chordata; class Amphibia; order Anura; family Ranidae; genus Aquarana; species Aquarana catesbeiana. The sequence continues at coordinate 280,009,711 of NC_133327.1, forward strand.
CACTGGACATGCTGTGGTCACTGGAGATACAAATGTGCAGGGGTCACTGGGGATCTTGTTTTCCTTATTTCCTATTGACAAATGTAATGGATTTTTTTATTTTACTGTATCTATTAAGCATCATGAATCACAAGATCAAAAAATGGCAAACACTGAAAAATATCTTTTAGCTTGCAATTATTTGTATAAATTAAAATTGGTTATGCTGCAAAAAATATTATTTCACCTTGAAGAACTTTAATTATACCTAATCATAATAAGTACAATTTACAATATGTAATGCTTTGCCTTGACTCAATTAGGTATTTGAAGTAAACACACCAGGGTAAAAATATTATTTTTTAAGTTCACCAGTCCCCAAAACTTAAAAGGGTCTAAGCCAGAGACCATGTGATATAAAATTGTCAACAGGAGAATGATGTTGGATCTATGTGGTTCTCTTCGGTGGGAGAATAGGTAAAAATCAGACCTTTGCTGTAATGAAAAGGTTTACATGAAGGCTATCAGAAGCACTTTAATGCTGCTCTGATTTCATTATTGAACTTGCCCAAGGTGGTTTTGGTTTGAAAGAATGCTGGCAAACCATGATTATTCATTATGGGAATGCAAAAGCTAAATGGAGGAAGGTTTTTTAAATGTATTCATTAACAATACATTCATTATATTGGACCTGGACCTCTTCAAAAGCATTGAAGGAGCATTGTTGAGTGTACTGAAGATGCTAAATGGCACTTCTGGTGACCCTTTAGAAAAAAAAAAAAACTTACAGCATACACACAACAATTTAACAATAGATGCTCTCAAATATAAGGGCCATTTATGAAGGTGTTGTTTAATAGAGCCCAATCTTTGACTCCTATTCTACAAAGAGATGCCTAAAAGCAATGTACAAACTCCTCTCTGTCCCCCAAAACAGTAATGCAGCTATCTGGCAATGATTATTTAGGTTAATGCAACCCCCATGAAAGTTTTGCCATCTGTTTACACAGTTTCACCTAAAGTAGCTATGGGTTGCCAACCACCATTAAATGTAAGGAATGTCTTTAAAAAAAAAAACAAATAATCCTTACTCCTATCACTCATATGACCAACAAACTAGCTTCTAGGAAACAACTGCATATGTATTGCCAGTAGTCATTCAAACATCCAAGGAGATCAGCTTAGGCTTGAAGCAGCTGGGTGGTTGTCATGAGGAGAGATAGGTAAGCATTCTTGACCTCCTTTCCCAACCAGGTCCCTTAATTATGCTCATACACTCACTGACCCACCTCTTATTTTACTGAAAACAGCCTTTCTCTGTCTGACACCCACTTACAATGCATTTGATTAAAGGATGGGAGAGATATACAGGTGATACTCGAAAAATTTGAATATTGTGCAAAAGTTCATTTATTTCACTAATGCAACTTAAAAGGTGAAACTAATATATGAGATAGACTCATTACATGCAAAGCAAGATAGTTCAAGCTGCGCTTTGTCATAATTGTGATGATTATGGCTTACAGCTCATGAAAACCCCAAATCCACAATCTCAGAAAATTAGAATATTGTGAAAAGGTGCAATATTCTAGCCTCAAAGTGTTCCACCCTAATCAGCTAATTAAGCCGTAACACCTGCAAAAGGGTCCCTGAGCCTTTAAATGGTCTCTCAGTCTGGTTCAGTAGGAATCACAATCATGGGAAAGACTGCTGACCTGACAGTTGAAACCATCACTGACACCCACCATAAGGGGGAAGCCTCAAAAGTTAATTGCAAAAGAAGTTGGATGTTCTCAAAGTGCTGTATCAAAGCACATTAATAGAAAGTTATGTGGAAGGGAAAAGTGTGGAAGAAAAAGGTGCACAAGCAGCAGGGATGACCACAGCCTGGAGAGCATTGTCAGGAAAAGGCCATTCAAAAGTGTTGGGGACTTTCACAAGGAGTGGACTGAGACTGGAGTCAGTGCATCAAGAGCCACCACACAAAGACGTATCCTGGACATGGGCTTCAAATGTCGTATTCCTCTTGTCAAGCCACTCCTGAACAACAAACAATGTCAGAAGCGTGTTACCTGGGCTAAAGAAAGACAGATCTGGTCTGTTGCTCAGTTGTCCAAAGTCCTCTTTTTTGATGAGAGCAAATTTTGCATCTCATTTGGAAACCAAGGACCCAGAGTATGGAGGAAGAATGGAGAGGCACACACTGCAAGATGCTTGAAGTCCAGTGTGAAGTTTCCACAGTCTGTGTTGATTTGGGGAGCCATGTCATCTGCTGATGTTGGTCCACTGTGCTGCATTAAGTCCAGGGTCAGCGCAGCCATCTACCAGGAGATTTTGGAGCACTTCATGCTTCCTTCTGCAGACAAGCTCTATGGGGATGCTGACTTCATTTTCCAGCAGGACTTGGCACCTGCCCACACTGCCAAAAGCACCAAAACCTGGTTCAATGATTGTGGGATTACTGTGCTTGATTGGCCAGCAAACTCGCCTGACCTGAACCCCATAGAGAATCTATGGGGCATTGCCAAGAGAAAGATGAGAGACATGAAACCGAACAATGCAGAAGAGCTGAAGGCCGCTATTGAAGCATCCTGGTCTTCCATAACATCTCAGCAGTGCCACAGGCTGATAGCTTCCATGACACGCTGCATTGAGGCAGTAATTGCTGCAAAAGGGGCCCAAACCAAGTACTGAGTACATATGCATGCTTATACTTTTCAGAGGTCCGATGTTGTTCTATGTACAATCTTTGTTTTATTGATTGCATGTAATATTCAAATTTTCTGAGATTGTGGATGTGGGGTTTTCATGAGCTGTAAGCCATAATCATCACAATTATGACAAATCACGGCTTGAACTTACTTACTTTGCATGTAATGAGTCTATCTCATATATTAGTTTCACCTTTTGTAATTGCATTAGTGAAATAAATGAACTTTTGCACTATATTTTACATTTTTTGAGTATCACCTGTATAGTGTGCAGTTTAGATATACCACAGTATGCTTTTTACTCCACCACACTTCCATAAGCCTTCTCTCAAACTGTAATGCCGCATACACACGAGCGGACTGTCCGGCAGAAAAGGTCAGACGGAACGGGCTTCATCGGACCTTCATCGGACCTTTTCTGTTGAAAATTCTGACAGACTTAGAAATAGCACATGTTTCAAATCTTTCCGACGGACTCGAGTCCGATCGAAAAATCCGTTTGTCTGTATGCTAGTCCGACAGACAAAAAAGGACGCAAGGGCAGCTATTGGCTACTGGCTATGGACTTCCTCATTCTAGTCCGGTCGTACATCATCACGTTCGAAACAATTGGACTTTGGTGTGATCATGTGTAGGCAAGTCCATTTAGTCGGAACTCCGCCGCAACTCCATCAGAACTCCGTCGAAAAGTCCTTCGGAGTTCAGGCAGACGAGAAGTCTGCTCGTGTGTACGCGGCATTAGTCTTTCTTCAAATCTTGATTACGCCTTATACAAGGAGTCAGCCTGACCCCTAAAAATGTTTACTGACTTTCCTTTATTATTTCCATTTATTCTACAAACTCAATCCTCCCCAAATCTTAGTCAATACTTATCCCTGCAGACTCAGTGAAAGTCTCAGATAACATATGTAGCACCACAGGCCAGCCTTACAACAGTATCAAAACCAAATACAAAAATGTAATTTATTGCTGCTTAACAATTCCTAAATGTGGTGGCTGCATTAATTTTTTTTTCAGGCTTGTTTTCCTTTATCTGGCCAGTAACACACAGTCTATCTTCAGGTAGAAGATAGGGGGGATAATGGGGACAATGGGGACACTTTTGGAGAGCAGAATTGTCACTCTGCAGGAAGAATAGTGTTATATGCACTAGCAGATTTAGATGGACTTGACTAACAGATTAAAGCTCAACACCAGATAACACCTTTTAAGCAGTGACAGCAACAGTTTCTTCTTTCCTTTTGGAATTAAAGTTTTACATAAATTAATAAAAGCTGACCATTGTAAGCACCCCTGTCAGTGGTAAACGGTTTGTCTCAACCTTCCAACTGTCACTTTTATTGGACAGCTTGGCATGTTAAAGGAAGGGAGTTGAAAAATAAGAGATTATTGTCTGGATCACCAGGTGAAAATAAAAAAAAATAAATAAAATGAATGTAGCCCCCACTTTTAAGAATTGGTAAGCTGATTATAATAAGATTTTGTTTTTAATACTGCTCTAAAGTTGAACGTCTAAGTCAGAAGTCAGAGTCAAATGTCAAAGTTACATGTCAGAATGAGACCTCAGGGTTATGTGTTTCAGAATCAGATTGAGTATCAGATTCATATGCTAGCGTCAGGTAGCAAATTCAGCCAGTTAGGTATTGGCCTCAGGTTTCAGAGTAAGGGCAGATTATCTTATTATTATCTTGACATATAACACAACTAGGTTAAGGCTAGAGCATGTAAGAAGTGGAACCACTTGTGTGCAGTTTGGAGGATCAGCTGGCCAGTGCTATACTTAGGACAAGGTTCTCCTGTGCTGGATTTTTTGGATCAAATCCAATCAGGAGCTGGCTGTGTATATGTGAATATGTTTTTCCATGTTTCCTACATATTTTTCTTTTAAGATGATGAAAAGACGGGCAAAAGTTTATATATATTTATTGTGTCAGTCTGTATATGAGATGATAACAGTGCGCATACCTATATATTATTATATAGCAGTTCATAACATGACTTTGTCATTTTGATATATTCTTTCCACTTTTAGGCTAAGTTTGCACAGCAATGGAGAGCTTTACCACTCGGACAGCTGTCCATTCCCGGCTGCAGTAGGGAGAAGTGTGGTGCAGGATTCAGCACATCACACGGGTCCCTTTCTTTTTTTTTTTTTTAAACTTTAGGTGAAGTGTACAAAATGTACACTTCATCCATGGCGCTGTGCAGCAGCACAATGCACTGTGCTGCTGTCCAGTTCCATGCAATTTGGTATGGTGCACTGTAATAAATGTCTGCACCTTATTGCAGCATGCTATAGTGCAGCTCCAGGCTGCATTGCAGAGTAAATGGGACACACAGGAAACAATTGTTTTCTGTGTGTCTTTGTGCTGACAGGTGTTTTACAGTGCAGTATAATGTCTGTCACCGAACTAGGTGTGAATTCAGTTTTAAACTAAAATTGTTCTGTCGTATATATCACTTTGCTAATTTTTTTTTTAGATAGATAGAGCTTTCTTTTGGTGGTATTTAACCACTTCTATACCGGACACTTTCACCCTCTTCCTGTCCAGGTCAATAAACAAAGGATAAGGGTCTGGTATTGATTTGGGGGCACCCTATGCCATTTAAAAAAAAACTTTTACATGGGGGTTCTCTTGCAGGGGGACCCAACGCCATTTCCCCCCCCAATTTTTTAATTGCCGTAAATTGTCTTTTTTACTTTCAGGTGTCAGCAGGGAAGCCTGCTGATAGTTGATAACTCATTGGTTGGTAGCCTCCCTGACGGTAATCCCGAGTGTGGCTCGGGGTTAAATTTCAGTCCCATTAGCACTAACCCCGAGTCACACTTGGGATTACATTGCAGGATCCTGGTGCGGCTTTACTTACCTTGTCCCCAGGATCCTGCGATGTCCCCCGCAGTGTCCGTGGGCTCTGTCTCCTCCGAAGTCTCTCCATGCCAGGCTCCATTCCCTGCAAGCAGCGCGACGCACGGGGGTGGAGCCTGGCGGCAAATTCAAAAAAATGTACAAGTCATAACACATACAGTACTGTAATCTTACAGATTACAGTACTGTATGAAATTATTTCACATCCCTTTTGTCCCCAGTGCTTTGGCCCATGCCCTGCATGCAGTTTTATGTTATATATACTGTTCTTTCTGCCTGGAAACTGAAGATTATCCATAGCAACCAAAAAGTGTCCCTTTATGTCAAAAGTGGCTTTAGATCAGCTAGAAAACAGCTATAGTAAATTAGAACACTTGCAGAATTGAGCGATAGTGAATCGTGGGGAAATTTATTTTATTATTATTATATTATTATTTTTTTAAATTATTTATATTTATTTATTATATTATAATTTATGTTTTTGTGTTTCAAACTTCATCATACCCGGGATATCTACTAGACTCTTGTTTGGACAGATTTAAGTGTGTTATTGTTAAGAATTACAGGCCTACAATATAAAACGCCAAATTTCCATGCGAAATAATTGTACCGCTTTCAGCACCTAAAATCCGAAATAATCATACCGCCAGGGAGGTTAAGGACACGGTGGCCACCTGCTCCTTAACAACAGGTTGTTTACTGGTACCGGCGGCTGCCAGTTCCTTAAATATCGCATGTCGGGACCGCTATTTATTTAACGCATGCATTTTATTTTATTTTTTTGTGAATTTACTTTCACTCCTGTTTTATGCAGTATTTACCAAGTGTTTTTGTTTTATGGGGTAAATGCAGTCGTAAATTGACATTTTCAGGATTGCATGCGATATATGGGAAAACACCTAAATAGAGCATGCAATCTGGTTCTGTCAATGGAGCCCACTTTGACTGGTGCAGCAGTGATTGGAGACACTGCAGTGACTGGCAGAACTGGTCTGGCCTTGGCCCTGTACCATGTGATCGCTGTGACCAATCACATCGATCACACTAGTAAACAATGACCGCATAACTGACAGCCTGCTCACATAATTTGCAATAAAAACATCTTTGCCATTATGAAGTGTCCTTCCAACCACTTTGCATTATATATACTGGGATTCTGTGCTTGCCAAATATGATGCAGAAATCTCCCTCCACTGAGTCTGGCTGCAATCATTTTAACTGTGGGCAGCTGAAGCTGCTGCCTGTTCACTTCCTGGATTTACACAGACACCCAGAGGCACGCCTCCAGCTCTGCAGCTCTCATTGGCCCTCTTATGACTCATCCCATCTCCCTCCCTGGAAAACTCTCACAAGAATGAGAGCGAGAACTGTGCATGATTTCATTAGCCTAGTTTTTTTTCCAGACAAGAAACAGGAAGTGGGCTGTATAAGTTACTTACTGGCAGAAAAAAAAAATGTTTTACTATCCAAAACAACAAGGGCAGAAGATTTAATAGATGGAAAGATGAAAAAATTACTGAAGTTCCGCTTTAAGTTTGGCAATAAAACCTAAAAGCTGATCGGTTACTATGCACAGCTGCACCAGATTCTGTGTGAACCAGTTTAACCCTACGTTCACACCTATGCGTTTTTTAGTACGTTTTGCAGTTTGCAGAAATGCACTACAATCCATTTAACATGGCTTCCTATGGTGTTTTGCATTTTATGGTTCTTATTTTACCACTGTATATAGCTGGTTGCTAAGCAGGGGGCCAGGAAGCCGGCCTGCCGTATCCTTAGCAACCGATGAGACATCAGCTGTCAGCGGGGTTCCCTGCTGTTGATGAGAACAAGGGCCTTTTCCTGACAACCCTAGCCAGTGGTTGTCGGGGTCTGCGGGTGGGGGGCTTATCGGAATCTGGAAGACTGCCCCTTTAAGAAGGAGGCTCCCAGATCCCGACTCCTCCTTCGTCAATGGGTATCGGGTACATCATACCTCTACCCATTCACCAAAAAAGCAGTAAAATGTAATAAAAACACAAGAGACGGTTTTTGACAATTCCTTTATTAATAGCTTTGTCTTCTCTAGCCGTCTCTCCCTGCATCTTCTCCTTGAGCTGTCTCTTCCCACTGTCGTCTCCTTCCCGCTGTCTCCTCCTCAAGGTGTCTCTTCCTGCTGTCTTCTCCTTCCCACCATCTCCTCCACGAGCTGTCTCTTCCCGCTGTCTTCTCCTTCCCGCCATCTCCTCCTCGAGCTGTCTCTTTCCGCTGTCTTCTCCTTCCCGCCGTCTTCTCCTCGATCTGTCTGTTCCTGCTACCGCCATCTCTTCCCGCTGCTGTCTTCTTCCTTGCCACTCTTGTTCTGTTGATGTCTTCATCTGTTTTGTTGTCGCCCATGGGGGGCGGGATCTGGGTCCCCCCTTCTTAAAGGGGGCTTCCAGATTTCGATAAGCCCCTACCCGCAGACCCCGACAACCACCAGCTAGGGTTGTCGGGAAGAGGCCCTTGTCTTCACCAACATGGGGCAAGGTGCTTTGGGGTGGGGGGTGCAGAGCATAGATGTGAACCTAGACTTAGTAAATCTCCCACATGTGCCATTCTTCCAACTTGGGTATCAACCACCGGGCCCCACTCAGAAGTGTCCGTTCAAAAGTGTGGTGAAGGGAACACTTTGCATTAAAGTGGTTGTAAACCCTTTACAATAACTTTATGCTACAGGAAAGCCTTTACTAAGGCTTACCTGTAGCTACCTAGAATATCTCCAAAACCTGCATGGTTTAGGAGATATCCCTATCCCCTGCATGTGCCGATGACATCGCCACATGCGCACTGGGGCAAACTGAAGCAATGGCACATATGTACCATTGCTTCAGTCTGTGTGCCATTACTGGTGGCTCCTGCGCGCATGGTCTGGACAATCACAGCACTGGAGCTGCGATACCCGGAAGTAACCACCGGGGGAGATGTCGCCGGCCAGAGGGGGAGACGAGGACGGCTACGGGGGCTTCATTCTTGGGTAAGTAATTCATAATGAGCTAGTATGCTATGCATACTAGCTCATTATGCCTTTGTCTTGCAGGGTTTTTTCTTTTTTTTTACCAGGGTTTACAACCACTTTAATGGAAGGCTGTTTACACAGATGTCTGGATAAAGGACTAGGTGTGGATTAGAAGGTCAGTTGCCTGAGACTAGGGACATGTATCCTGTGTGCCAAGGCCTAGCAATAACACTGGATCTACGAATTGATCTCTGCTTGATAATTTAAAGTGAGATTGTGCTCTAAACAAATCTCAAGAGAAGACTCTCTAGCAATGTGCAAGAGCATATTTTTGCAAGATTTTAGATTTTCAGTTTTTTTACATGGGTGATGGGAGTCTATCCACTAAGCAGACCTTGCATTTTATGCAAGGTCCCCTTTAACATCTTATACTCATAACCAACATGCATAAAATAATGTGCTTTCTGATCTATTTGATCTCCAAAGGGGCTCAAGGCAGGGCGGCCTTCGCTCCCCAGCATTATTTGCCCTAGCTCTTTAAGGTTTTAAGAGGGAGTGAACTCTGGAAGCTCTTTCAAAAAAGATGGATAAAGGCAAGTTATGTTTTACCTTTGGTCTCCCTGCAGATGATCTTTCTCCATTACTGACTCACCATGCCTTGTTCTGCACCGTGTCCCTGTGCAGAGGCAGCTATCTTGGCAGAGACAGTTTTCTTTGCCATGTGTCAGAGCCTCCAATAAGAAAAACAATAAGCAGCAAAGTAGTACTAAATCTCTCTCAAAAATCTAGCAGTCAGTGTCTTAAAGTGATTTTAAAATCTATTTTTTTTAAATAAAAATAACAAACATGTTATACTTACTTGCTCTGTTGCAGTGGATTTGCAAAGAGCAGCCCAGATCTTCCTCTTCTCGGGTGCCTTTTCTGTGATCCTAGCCCCTCCCTTCTGTTGAGTGTCCCCACAGCAAGCAGCTTGCTATGGGGGCACCCAAGCCGAGCCGCAGCTTCTTGTGTCCATTTAGACATGGAGCTGCAGTTCGGCCCCATCCCTGCTGCTGCTGTGTCTCAGCCAATCAGGAGGGAGAGTCCCGAATGGGCGAGACACTCGTAGACATCGCTGGACAGAGATGGGGCTCCGGTAAGTAAGTGGACAGAGATGGGGCACTGGTAAGTATAAGGGGGACTGAGGGGGTTGCTGCATGCAGAAGGCTTTTTATCTTTAATTTCACATTGCAGATTTACAGGATATACAGGATACCCAAGAGTGCCTATTATTTTTCAGATGGCGATGTCATGGTCATAACTATGTGTAATTGGGCCCATAGTAAAACATAATAAAACTATTAAGGGGCCTGTGTTTTACTAACTACTCTTTTAAAGGCAATTGTTCGAGTGAGAAAGATTAATCATTTCTTTCATAGAAATATTGAAAAAATCTAAATATATAAATATACAGTATATATATATATATATATATATATATACTGTATATACGGTATGTATAGTCACATGAAGAATGAAGTGAAGTACACCTCATTGAAATTGCTGATATTTTCAACATATATAAACAAGTAGACATTGGATCTTCAATGTTCAATCTTGGTTCAAACATTGTCTATAGATAAAGATGATACAATTGAATAAGAGAACAAGAACATTTTGCAATAGATGTAATGGTAAACTGAGATAAAAGTTAGCATATTCTTGGCATCAAAAGGTGATATTGCCCCTTATAGCAGAAATTACTTTTTCTACGCATTTTTCTATAACTGCACACCAGTCTCCAACATTGATTTAGACTGAAATTTTTGACTACTATTCCTTTCTTCAGTTGGAAACTGTGTTTTCCTTACATTACCTTCTCATTTAAAAAGCCCCCTAAAGTGTTTCAATAAGAATCAAGGGGCTTTGACAAGAACAGTCCATAACCTTCTAAATTCTTTTCTTTTGAGCCATTTTCTAGTGTGCTTTGAATCAATGTTGTGTTTAAAGACAAATTTCCGGTTCAACAGATGGCCCCACGTTCTCATCAAACACTCTTTGACATGGTAAAGAATGTATAGTTGACTTTATTACTATGAGCTACCCAGTCCCTGAAGTGATGAACACAACATTTCTACCACCATGCTTTAGAGATATTATGAGTTTCTTCACCTGAAATACATGTCACACGTCTACTGTTACTTTGACCAAACAACTTCTTTAGATTGATCAGTCTTCAGCACATTGTACCAGAAGGCATGGTATTTGTATATATATTCATTATAAAACTGTAATCTCACTGTAATGTTCTTTTTGGATAGCAAATGCTTTTGATTTAACCTTTATACCTTTCATGCACGTTGAATAATATAATCTCTTTCTGAATGTAGATGACCCCAACTGTAGTAAATTTTGGGGTTCTTGGAGACTTCTTTTAGCATCAGTTGGTCAGCTCTTGGGCTGACTTTGCTGGACCGGCCTGGGATATCAATAGCGGGTGTCAGCAAGTAGAATGAAAGGAGATCAATGAACATTGATTCACTGATCATTCTGCCAGCATTTCTTTGCTTCTAGTTTCAGTGCTGTCAGGAAGAATGAAGGAAGAAGCTACTCAATACAATCTGGGCTTGATTAGCTTCAATGGTGTGCAGACAGGGCTGGTGCAAAGATTTTTGACACCCTAGGTGAAACCTCATTTTGCCGCCCCTCCCTGGCTCCACCCCTGACTCCACCCCTTTGCCCTGCCCATGTATACTCCACCTTTTTAATGAAGCGCCCATAAAATAGAGTCTCACCTGTGCCCATCGAATATGGTCTCAGCTGTGCCCATCAAATACAGTCTCACCTGTGCCCATCGAATACGGTTTCAGCTGTGCCCATCAAATACAGTCTCACCTGTGCCCATCAAATACAGTCTCACCTGTGCCCAACAAATACAGTCTCAGCTGTGCCCATCAATTACAGTCTCAGCTGTGCCCATCAAATACAGTCTCACCTGTGCCCATCAAATACAGTCTCAGCTGTGCCCATCAAATAGTCCCACTTGTGCCCATCAAATACAGTCTCACCTGTGCCCATCAATTACAGTCTCAGCTGTGCCCATCAAATACAGTATCAGGTGTGCCCACCAAATACAGTCTCACCTGTGCCCATCAAATAGTCTCAGCTGTGCCCATCAAATACAGTCTCAGCTGTGCCCATCAAATACGGTATCAGCTGTGCCCATTAAATACAGTCTCACCTGTGCCCATCAAATACAGTCTCACCTGTGCCCATCCATTCTGCCTCACTTGTGCCCATCAAATATCGTCTCAGCTGTGCCCATCAATGCGGCTTCCCCACTGCCAATCAATGTAGCCTCACGGGGGGGGGGGGGGGGGCCTCGGTACATACTTGGCATTTGGCAGATCAGTGAATATACATTTACACACACATTTGCAAATGTCATTGTCAATATATAATATACAATCTCATCATCTAAGTAAGACACACAGCAACAGTTTTTACTCACCAAAAAAGGGCTCAGCAATGTGATTGTGTGTGACACGGCCAGGAGAGTGTCCTCGGGGGGGGCATGCTGGACACACACATGTCAGAGCGACGGAGAGCATCCTGGGGGAGTGTGCTGGCGGCACTTTACACACGCATCATATCATTGGGGAGCGCGCCCTGGTGGGTGGGCTGGACCTGGACACTGTCACATGACACTCACTGTCAGAACGATCTCCGCTCCGAGTCAGAGTGCAGAGCGGAGAGCAGGCTGGGGGGTGGGATGGGTGCTGCAGTGGAAACACGTCAGATCGGCAGGCCCGGGGGGGAGTGCTGGACTGTAGAGTGGACACACGTCACACAGTGTCAGAGCGGAGATGGGGGGGCGGGGGCGCTGCTTCACACATGTCATAGTGGCTGCCTAGTGTTGCAAGCTCTGTACACTGACAGTGCAGGAGTAGTATAACTAGCGGCCGGGCGCCCTAGGCGGCAGGGCGCCTTAGGCGACTGCCTAGTCCGCCTAGTGGTAGCACCGGTCCTGTGTGCAGAGGTGACATTAGGGGTCTAATAAACTCTCAATGTCTCATAAAAGAGAACCTGTCACTCCATATATGATATCACATAAGTGGATTTTCAGCCTGCTTGATATAGCAATATAGTTAAGTGAAAAAAAGAAAAACTTAAAAAAATTAAAGTTAAATAAAATCAAATAAAAAAATAATTTTTGAACCCCTTGCATTCACATGTGAAAGTAAAAGCACAAATTAAGTGTATTTATGTATGAAAATGATGAGAACAGCACATGTATTAGGTATCCCCAGGCACACTAGAGTGAGATGAATAATTCTAGTGCCATCATTCAGGGTTAACCCTAAAATGATGACCTTTAAAGCCTTTTATAGCATCATCTATTGACAATTTTAAGTGCCTTTTTTTCAGAAAAAATGAAAAGGTGACCTAACATCATACACCCTAACCACTGGCCCAATTCCCGCAGTCGTGGATTATGAGCTGTCAGTGCCCACGCAGTCGAAATAGTGATTTGGGGATTTGAAATCCCTGCTTGTCTTCCTACTCTTTCTGCAGGGCTTCCAGGACAGATTAGAGCGATTTGGACTGGTCTAGCTATCTTATCTATTTGAATCATTATACTTAATTAGGATGTGTCCCTCTGCTTTATACTACATAATCTATTTAATAATATATTTTATCTATACCCAATCCATATTTATATATATAAATACTGTATATAAATATTTATTTATTTTTCTGTCATTTTGGACTATTGTTTGCTTAACTTATCAAAATTTTCATATATATTTTCTGCCTATTATAATGTTGCTGTGTGGTTCTGCGGTTTGAGAGAATGAGTTTGTAGACTGGATATGCCTGTTATTATGGCTGTATGTGCTTTAACCTTGATATAATTAAAATATCTTTCCTTCTAGTTATAAGGACAGGCTGGTGCCATGTCTTCGAAGGTTGTCCCTTTCTATCAGAAGAGGCACAGGCATTATGACCAATCATACAGAAATGTTGATACTAGATATGTAGTTAAGGAATATTCTGCACAAAAGTAAGTAGTGCTCACATAAATATAATTTGTAACACTGTATTATATGTTGAAATCTGTCTTTTGTGCACACTACACAGTTTTCTGTTAGAATTCACTGGGATAGACTGATCCAAACTTTCATTATAAAGGAATAATTACAGAAATTAAATAACAGTGAAAACATACAGTCAGGTCCACAAATATTGGGACATTGACACAATTCTAATCTTTTTGGCTCTATACACCACCACAATGGATTTGAAATGAAACAAACAAGATGTGCTTTAACTGCAGACTTTCAGCTGTAATTTGAGGTTATTTACATCCAAATCAGGTGAACGGTGTAGGAATTACAACAGTTTGTATATGTGCCTCACACTTTTTAAGGGACCAAAAGTAATGAGACAATTGGCTGCTCAGCTTTTCCATGGCCAGGTGTGTGTTATCCCCTCATTATCCCATTTACAAGGAGCAGATAAAAGGTCCAGAGTTCATTTCAAGTGTGCTATTTGCATTTGGAATCTGTTGCTGTCAACTCTCAATATGAGATCCAAAGAGCTGTCACTATCAGTGAAGCAAGCCATCATTAGGCTGAAAAAACAAAATAAACCCATCAGAGAGATAGCAAAAACATTAGGTGTGGCCAAATCAACTGTTTGGAACATCCTTTAAGGGAAAGAATGCACTGGTGAGCTCAGCAACACCAAAAGACCAGGAAGACCACGGAGAACAACTGTGGTGGATGACTGAAGAATTCTTTCCTTGGTGAAGAAAACACCCTTCACAACAGTTGGCCAGATAAAGAACACTCTCCAGGAGGTAGGTGTATGTGTGTCAAAGTCAACAATCAAGAGAAGACTTCACCAGAGTGAATACAGAGGGTTCACCACAAGATGTAAACCATTGGTGAGCCTCAAAAACAGGAAAGCCAGATTAGAGTTTGCCAAACAACATCTAAAAAAGCCTTCACAGTTCTGGAACAACATCCTATGGACAGATGAGAACAAGGTCAACTTGTACCAGAGTGATGGGAAGAGAAGAGTATGGAGAAGGAAAGGAACTGCTCATGATCTAAAGCATACCACCTCATCAGTGAAGCATGGTGGTGGTAGTGTCATGGCGTGGGCATGTATGGCTGCCAATGGAACTGGTTCTCTTGTATTTATTGATGATGTGACTGCCGACAAAAGCAGAAGGATGAATTCTGAAGTGTTTCGGGCAATATTATCTGCTCATATTCAGAAAAACGCTTCACAACTCATTGGACGGCGCTTCACAGTGCACATGGACAATGACGCAAAGCATACTGCGAAAGCAACCAAAGAGTTTTTTAAGGGAAAGAAGTGGAATGTTATGCAATGGCCAAGTCAATCACCTGACCTGAATCCGATTGAGCATTGATTTCACTTGCTGAAGACAAAACTGAAGGGAAAATGCCCCAAGAACAAGCAGGAACTGAAGACAGATGCAGTAGAGGCCTGGAAGAGCATCACCAGGGATGAAACCCAGTGTCTGGTGATGTCTATGCATTCCAGACTTCAGGCTGTAATTGACTGCAAAAGATTTGCAACCAAGTATTAAAAAGTGAAAGTTTGATGGATGATTGTTAATCTGTCTCATTACTTTTGGTCCCTTAAAAAGTGGGAGGAACATATACAAACTGTTGTAATTCCTACACCGTTCATCTGATTTGGATGTAAATACACTCAAATTAAAGCCAGAAGTCTGCAGTTAAAGCACATCTTGTTTGTTTCATTTCAAATCCATTGTGGTGGTGTATAGAGCCAAAAAGATTAGAATTGTGTCGATGTCCCAATATTTATGGACCTGACTGTAGTAGGTGTAGGTGTCCACTATTGTATTGGCTCTACTGTCTTACAATGTGTTCTTTCCTAAACAGACTGGGGCCTTTTTCCACCTCTTACAGAAGATTATTACTGGACCAATATATACTGTACAGTTCTCAATACATGATGACTACTCAAGAAATTTGTATAGATTATAACTATGTCCAGGAGACAAATGACTACTGTAGTTTTAATATTTAGTAATATAATTTTGACAGTGATAGTTGGGTCCAGTGGTTAGACCTGCATGGCCTATTTGGAATAAAGAGCTCCCTACATTTAAAGAGGAATTGAACTCTGTAATCTGTTCACAAAATAGGCAGGCAGAGGGCAAAGGATGGGCAGCTCATTGCCTCAGGTCTCATTGCAGCTGATTTTCTCTATTGCTGATGTTCTATGCACTGTATGTCTGTGTGGAGTTAAAGGAAATGTATTGTTTCCTCAAAATCTCCAGCAAGGAGACAGTGAACAACACAGTAGGGATATCACTAAATCTCATTCCACATCTCTAGAGACAGTAGAGCCTTATATATCACACATCCGATCTACAGTACAGCTATGGGGTTGTAGGAACAGGAGGGTCTAGGCACCCTCACACACCAAGAAGTGCCCTGCTACCTTTAAGAGGAAATCAAAACAAAACATGTTTCATACAGCAAATCTTCACCTTCTGAGTTAAAGTATTTGTGAACACACTGCTTCTATACGATTACATGTCTCAATACAACTTTATTTTTTTAAATGACAATTTTTTAACCGTTATTGTATCCTTTTATTATGGCTGGCAGGTGACATCACATCTTCATCAGTCCCTTGTAACTGTTTAGAAGGGGAAGATACAGTGGAAAAGTCCTGGTCTATGGCTCAGTCACATGCATCAGACAGGCGGGCTAACATTACGCATATACACAGCGGAGATGTAACTTCCCTGAATGTGTGTGCTGCAGTCCAGAACCAGCTTTGGTTTTGACAGTAGTTCCCAGCTGAAGCCCAGCTGTCAAAACTAAAACTGGCCCTGCAATGCATCACACATATATGGGGTAGTAACTCCGCCACTGTGTGTGTGATATAAACCCACTCACCTGCCCGCTGTGTCAGTAATCCTGCCCACCCACTTTGTGATAATGCCACCTTCTATGTTTAATCTAAGCCACACCCACCCCATTACTAAACTAATAGGAACGTGGAGGGGTGTGGCCATAAAACTGACCATTGGAGGTTCAGGCATGTGTAGGCATGCCATCCTGTAACGCCCTGTAACATCACAGGGATGCAAACTGGTCTTGGCAGCATGGATCTTCTTCCGTGTTTACCATGGTCTCTTTGAAGCAAGGACTCAAGGGAACTGTCAGGATCAGCAGGGTTTTAAAAGAGGTAGAGTAAATAAAAAGTTAGAAAGCTGAAAAAAAAAATTAAAAAAAATATGGTTTGCTTAACCCAATTATTCTAGCAGGACCCTATGCCATAGTGGCCTGACCTTATGGTCTTAACTTGCTTAACTACCTTTATGGAAAACATCTTCCCCATTCTATTGGCAGCCTTCACTACCCCCTTTTTGGTTGTATAAAGCATACCTCCTGTTTTTAATCCAATGTCAGAAACTCCTTCTGCTTTACTTTCTGTAATAGCGATGTTTCTGCCTTGGATACCTGACCATTATTTCATGTTATGCTTATCCTTTAAGTCGTTTTTATATTTGACTGGTTGAGCACTCTTTGTATGCCATTTGTCTAAAAAGTGACATGTATTTTCTGTACTCCTAAATCATGTTATCCATAAACTATTTGAACAAGAAAAAAAATACATGCTTACCACACATTTATTAAATCTTACTTTGTGGGGTAACATACACTTTAAGTTCCACTTGAATGAGTATTTGCATGTCTTCTTAAATCAAATTACTTGTTAAATAACTTTCTGAATGAATCAGGCAGAGTTTTTGGTTGGGCGGACAAACAGCTAATATTTTGGGGATTCAGGAAGATAACGTACAGTTCTGAGACAGCTTCAAACACAAACAAAAAATAGAAGAAAAATGTTTTCAATTTAATGAATTTTAATAATATGACCATATATTCCTAAATAGAAAAAAAAAAAATTAAACAAGAACAACGCAAAAATGATTTATTCAAAAAGGTGGAATGTTTGTCAAATGAAAGTGCTGCAATAGATTGATTGGACATCATCTCCTCTCTGTCACTGCAGAAGAAGCACCTCAGCTTCTGCTGTAAGAAGTTCAGCAACTTCCTTCTCCGGTTCAAGAATAAAATGCGTTTGTGGGGCTGATAGAGATGTTCAAGAATACCATGTCCCTGCATTTAAAAAAAGGTACATGCAACTGTGTACCATGCATGGATGGCTAGAGGCAAACTAAAATAGTTACATATTATTTTTTTTTACTCTTAATATGCTTTGGATCATTAACACACTAGTAGTAGTAGTAGTAGTAACAGTAGCAGTAGTAGTACTTTGTAGTAGCAACAGCTTAACTTACCTTAAATTAACTAAAGGTGAATCTTTTTTTTTGTTCATTGTTGTATAGATTTTTATTGCTGTCTGTGTCCCCTGTTAAGGAGATTTACCCTCTCTATTTGACCTATTTACCAATATTCCCAAAATTGAAAGTAAAAGAAAATCTAAAATGTTGAGTTGTCACCAGAATAGGAAGAGAGCTGAAATCTTCCAATGGGGACACTAATTCAGGTGAATCTGGTAACAATCAGGGATTACTCACTTTGGAGGGATATCCTTTCACTTCCTGTTTTATCTATGGGACAGGAAATATAGGTAAATCTCACCAAGAAACACAGATAGCCCCCCAAAAAAGACTCTAGTTATAACACTCTCTTGCTCATCCAAAAGGAAAAAAAAAAAGTTTTACCTTTAGTTCTACTTTAAAATCTTACTTTTGGAGCTTGGTAATGAAAATTGAAATTTAAACTCTTTGTCATAGTTCATATATCTTATTTATATTACAACAAGGTAATACTACTAACTAACAAGATGAGCATATACGTCAAATGATGCACTGAGCAACCTTGAGACTCGATGTCATTGTGAATACAATTTACAAGTACAGGAACTAAATTCAATGACATTAGTGGGAATAAAGGTATAACAATTATAATGATTCATTTAAAAATATCTTTCTCTTCAGTAATATTATCGTTAATTTATGGCTTTTTATTCAGATGAAAATGTTCAGTCTTTAAAAAACCTGACAAAATTAATTGGTTTAAAACTTAACTGTAGCCATCTATAAAATGCCATGTAATTCAGTGGGGATGGTATTTTTTTATGTTCATGAACTGACTTCTGCTGAGCTGTTTGGCTGCAAAATGGTAAAAGAAACCCTGCTCTGGGGTAGGAATTCAGGAAATTAACTAGCCTTGCTCTTTCCACTCAATAACCTGCACTACATAGTGTGTGGGTGTGGCAGTGACTTTGCTATTAAAACTCCCATTGCTTTTGTAGCAAGCGGTCACAGGCATTTTCATGCTACCCTGCATGTGCTGTCATTAGAGAAAACTGCTAATGATATAAATTACAAAGCTTAAATACATTTCACAAGATGAAACTTTTCACATTAGAAATCTATAAATATATTTTTTTGGGATAGCTTTTGATCAGCTTTAACAATCAAAGCTGTACTGCATACATTTTGACACTTCCTTCAAAGTTATGGCAAACTAATCTTTAAACTTTATAGAAACAATATTAAGTTGCATTTTTACAAGCAGAAGGGACAATGTCATGATGGCCCTTAATAGCATCAGCAAGTCTAACAACCAAAATTTGTTTTATACTTTATTCCCATATTGTCAGTAATAATACGTTAATTTTGATTGTTACCTGTTATAAAATGTAAATATATGAATATTGTTTACTATTAAATAAACTGGAAAAAAAATTACTGCTCAAATGGCATACTGTACATAAATGTAAAATTAGATGTCACCTAGTTATCAAAGAAGAGTTCACAAAATGTTCTTGTTTGTTTTATCTTATTTAATATAAGTATACATTAGAGTCTGCACAACCTAAGAAACAGGGAATACAGAGCCTTTATACTAAATTACTTAAAGCAGGTATTGGTTTTGTGATACAACTGAGCTTCTCAGTGTCCTTTGAGAATGCATTCATTAACTAAATTGCATTTAGAATATGTTTAAACTTTTAAACATGTAGTTAGCATTAATAATAGATAACAAGCAATTAAACATAATGTTGTTGGGGTGATGGAAAATCTTAACATGTATTAATAAACATTTTAATGAATATGCGTAGTCTGAGAGTTTTTAGAGATTGAAATAACTTAAATTGAAAAAGTAGGCATCTATATTAAAGCATGATAATATTTTCCTTCTAGGTTTCATCCACATACACAATTCTAATTTGTATATATGGCCCACATTCTCATACCATACGTATAAGCTTTTTATTTGTTGGGGTCTCCTCAAGAGACAATACTATTAAGTTGTCACCAGAGCAAGACATGAGTGTAGACCTTCCAATAAGAACACAAATTCCGGTGAAACATGGAATAAGTGTTCCCATAGCAAGAGGAATTACCCTCACATTGTAAAGTTTCCTTTCATTTTATGGTGCATTTCTAGGACGGGAAATGAATTGTGCCCATGGGGACAGAGGCAGCTGAAAAAAATGCTCTTATGACTCGTACACAAGATTGCACATTTCGACAACAAAATCCATGTTTTTTTTCTGTCGGATGTTGGCTCAAACTTGTCTAGCATACACACGGTCACACAAATCTTGTCGAAAATTCCGAATGTCAAGAACGCGGTGACGTACAACACATACGTCGAGCCGAGAAAAATGAAGTTCAATAGCCGGCTCTTCTGCTTGATTCTGCGTGGAAGTTTGTGCTTCGGAATTGTGTACACACAATCAGAATTTCCGACAACAGATTTTGTTGTCGGAAAATTTGAGATCCAGATCTCAAATTTTGTTTGTCAGAAATTCCGACGGAAAATGTCTGATGGAGCCTACACACGGTCGGATTTTCCAACAACAAGCTTCCATTGAACATTTCCCGTTGGAAAATCCGACCGCGTGTATGCGGCATTATAATGAAATGAAGAACAGGTGCACTTGAATAATGTGGATGTAGCCTTAATTTCCTTTCCCTTTTTTCCCTTTTTTACCTTTAAAGTACCACCCACCATAACACCATAACATTAAATTGGTAAAACAAAACTTTACAAAATGTAGACTTATCAGCTTAATGTTTTTAACTGTGTAAAGATAATGCGTTCTACTAGTGTTTACAGTCTGAATGGCCCAGGCATTCAGGTAAGGATTTTTTTATTCTTTCATTTTGTGCATTACTCAAAAATAGATTCTAGCAAAATTTAGCTTTATAGCTTGGTGGGAATGTGAAAGTTTACAGCCTACTGCGCTAAGCTTTGTTTGACTAATTGCCATAAATAAACATCACTGAAAAATATTGCTAGGTATGCTTAGTGCATATGCATGCTCTATGCAACTCATATATGCATTCCAGGTAGCGCTTTCAGTTTGCTAGGATTTTCTGTATGAAAATGCCATGGTCAAGATCATTAGAGATCAGCAAATTAGCTCTGATGATCATATGCGAGTGTATGCTAAATCCCGGCTTAAACTTCTTCACGATAAGGTCAGTAATCTCTTCTGTTTATTCTATTTTCCACATCTGCCCTACCAACAATGTATGTAAGTGTATGAATTAAGTTTTATGGGTAATATCTTGATATGGTTAACTCAGCTCCCTCACCTCTAATAGCCATAATTTACCATAACAAACAATAAGATTTTTTCCCCTTTGGCACATGCATAACCTGATATTTGTGCTTTGGATCAGTCAGGAAGAATATGGCTGTTTATATGTAATAAAAATATTTCATCAGTTTCTATTTAGGCAAAAAGTTGTATCATCAATGGTAGCAAAGGGCATTGTTAATATATAAATTGGAACCGTCTTCAAGAACAATATTATGAAAAAAGGGTTAAAGTGAACCCACACTCCAGATGTTCTGTACAGAGCAGATTCTACAAGGTTTATATTCTTAGCTTTATTAGCCAGGAATATTTTAACTGTACCATGCTCTGATTAAAAAAACAAATGGAAATTGATGTGCTCCATATTCTAAGCCACGAAATAAAAAATACTGTGTAATACTTTTTTCACACTATTTAGACATTTTTTCCTGTGCACCATTCACATTTTTAATGATGATGACAATTGTGCAATTATTTCTTTATACTAGATTGCCTTTCAAATTCTTCTTTATTGATACTACAATCTACTCACTACTTATACAGAGTGGGGCAGCACTGAGACACTTTGGGAATAGGATAGTACTATGCATGTTTAATTCTCAAGCATGATGGGAAAATATGTCATAAGATTACAAAAAGCTGACGAGAAAATAAGAGCAATTATGAAGGAAGAATATAAGAAAAGTAAGAAGCAGTTAGCAGTTTAAGAATATAAAGTAGCAAGCAGGAGATAGAGAATAAGGGAGATAGTGAGGATCAAGAATAAAAGGCAGGAAATAAAGCAAGAAAAAAAAAGAAAGATGGTATAGCAAGAAGGAAGATCAATTAAGTCAGCACAGAAATAGACTAAAGCAATATGAGCCTCATGCACAATTAATAAACAGATACTAGTAAAAAAGAAAAGGAATGGTAGTATTTTGTCTGGGAGAATTATTGCAAGATTGCTATCATCACAAGAATTACAAATGATGAAGAGGAGAATAATGGCAAAAATACAGAAAATTGAAATACTAATAGTGTGGAAGCAGACACAACCACCATCGGTAGGAATGTGACTTAAAAGAGTAGAACAGCTGAACCTTTTGGAGGATTTGGTTTGGACATCCAGGCAAAAAAAAGGGATATATTTGAAAACATGGTCTTTATGGAATCTTTTCATTAACACAGAGGAGGGAAGAATCCTTATAGATGTGAATTCTAATGATTGAAAAATAAAGAGGTTACTATTAGAGTCCCGGTAGATGGCGTGGTCAATCAGGAGAGGGGGGTGGGTGGGGAGGAGGAGGAGGTGAGGGAAAGGTGTGAGACGGGTTCCGCATCCCCCGCCTCTTTTTTTTTTAGATTAACAACCCCCCTTTTTTTTTTGTGAGGGTTTTGCTTGGTTTGATTCTGTTTAGTTTGATTTTGTTTGGTTTATAAAGGTAGAGATAGGAGAGAGCTTGACACCTTAGGAATACATAGGGAGAACCCCTCAGGGTGGAGTCTGAGATATATTCTGACTCAGGGTGGGAGGTGACCCTTTGTATGATGTAACCGGGGGACTAAACAGAGATAGTTGTTTTTGTTGAATCCAGAGTATAAGCCCCGGAAGAAAATGAATTTATTTGTATATTAGATTAGTATATTATTATATTTATTGTGGTAAAGTGTTAGCCTTCTTTTTCTTTGAAATAAATAAAATATTAAATTGGAAAAAAGAAATACTAATAGTGTCAATTAAAGATTAAATGTTAATATCTGGTGGATTAGGTGTATGGGAATATGGAGTACTTTAATTTTTAAATGAGATCTAATGTCACAAAAAAATTCACAGAAACGTCAAAAAAAAGGGCCACATCATATACTTTAACAGCTTAGGACAACTGGTTTGTACCTAGGTTATAGAAAGTCAAAACAACCTGCTAAAGACAAGCTTTGAGCAAGCATGAGGTGTTGGCAGTTGGCAGTGTACATTGTTTTTATTGCATTAACTGCTGTACTTATAAAAGTTTACAGTCAGTGAATTCAAGAGAAGTAAATCTGTTTTTTTTTTTTTTTAATTCCTCTTCACATAATTGTATGTTTGGAAGTCAACACAGCTTAATTTCACAGTATTTCACTTTTCTTCACCCATTAGACCAAGAGTAGAAATCAGTGCTTTCTTACATTCTTACTTTACACCGAAACTGATCACAGATATAGGATTGCAGAGGTCCTTTTATCCATTATACATGGAACTTTATTTTGTTTAACACTTGCATCAGTTTCTTCTAACAAAGATGCAACAGTTTACAATTAGTATGTAGCATTTGCTTGATATTTATATATTAATTTAATATAGCTTTCACTGCATTATTTCTTCATTCACTTGAGTGTTATTTTTATGTTATTTTTACATATAGTGCAAGATTTTCTGTCTTGTATACAGGTTGACTGATTTCCCATTGCTGAAATGCAACACCCGCTGTTCAATAATCAATTATCAATTACAAGTACAATTTTGTTCCAGTAAGAGTCAAAAGGATAATCAAAGGAGTAGCCAAAACATCTGCTGAGCACTGAATAAAAATACTATTCATGTTCAAGTCAGTATTCAGTCTTTGTACATTGTTTCCTATTGCAAGCCCTGATGAAGAGTGTGTTTTTGGGCCCCAAAGCACATTGGCTACTCTTTTGACTGTCCTTCTGTCCTTTACTGGAGCAAAATTATATCTGGATTATTGAACATTGCTGTAGCACTTTAATTCCTATTTTTGCTGTATTGCACTACAAACCAAGGAATCTGTGAAGATCCTCTGATGTGTTGAAGCTGCCTGTCTGACAAGATCACTTACATCAGCAACTTTACAACGCTATGGAATAATAACACCAATAGGAAAACCTCATGGGTCCAGCGCTAACGTTCCACATTCCCAAGTATATCTTTGTGCAGCTGTTTTTTTAGCCCTTTTTCTAAATTCTGCAGCCCAGTCAACAAACATTAATACTTTTAAATGCCTTTAGAGTTCACAGGTAACATTCCCAATACTATGCAGTGATGCATTTAAATTTGTGATGATGAGGTTTGGGAAAATAGAAGCATGATTAATGAATATTCATGTGTGTGTGTAAAATATAGAATAAAGTGTTCTTTAGGTTGTACACATTCATATATAAGCTGTATTCTTTTTATATCTGTGTGTTTTACAGTGCCTCACTTTTATGTCAGAGGCATATGGCATTGGTTCTAAACTGGATAGGTGCTTCTTTCCACCACACTCATATGAAAGTTTATGTGAATGCAGAAGGTCAACGTGGCACTGAAGTGTGCTATTTAGCTGAAACAATTTAGCTCCATCTATTTAACTAAAATTCCACGCTTAGGTGTGTGCTGCAGCCTCCCTGAAAAAAACTTCACAAGTGAAGTCCAATTAGTTTATTATAAAAGGAAGGGAATATGGCGCTGCTTACAACAAATATTTGAAAATTGTGTATAATTATAACTGTGGTGCCATATACAAATTATTTTTTTATATAAAATATGCGTGAATATCCCAAATCTCCTTATATCACAACTAAAAGTAAAAGCAAACTGAAAACAATATGAACTTGTGTCTGTTGCAGCCAGTATATGATACCTGAAAATTCCTTAATAAATCAAGTAACATAAAAAATACACAAACCAAAACCAATGTAAAAAAAAAAAAACTAAACCAATATTTAAGTCCAAATCTGTGATAAAGAACTATCCCCAATAAATGTCCATAATTCAAAAAAATACCAACGTGACTTGTGCAGAATCCAGGTGATAACACTTTATCACAATTTCTGTGCAGAGAAATAAGGTGACTTTTCTGTGTTCCCCCTTTGTTTTATGTAGAAAATAAATAAGTGCAGTGCTATGATTGCAAGAAAAGGGAAAAAATGTATGTGATTCAAACATATATGTGACACAATGACACAAACTCTAACATAATAGATGTGAATGGATATTAAGCAATGTGCTAATATAGTGACTGCACTACACACAAATGTCCAAATTGAACAAAATGATGAAATGCAGTCCAATTAGGTTTGTGATCCAATACGCATATGAGAAGTTCCTGGCATTCCTGGGAACCTTGGAGTGAAAAAATGGAAGCAAAAACCACCACCGTGAAAGAGGGAGGAGGCTTACCAGATAATATTGACTTGGCGGGGCATATACCACCCAAGTCAACAAGGCTTGTTGGGTTCAAACCACCCAATGGGGACAGCAGATCCTGGAACTCCATCAGTCCATCAGCCTCAGACGGTCATGAGATGTTAGCTGAAGGCTCCAGGAGTCTCGGGGAGCATGAAAACTTATTGTCACAGGAAGGGTATCATGTAATAGAAAAAGGGGGCTGACATAGCATGATGCCGTTTAAAAAGAAGGTGGTTTATTAAAAATATTAATTCAACACTCACACTTGGAAGAAATTGATACAGCATGTAAAAGCATGAGGTGATGTTAGCGGAAGGTCCACATAAAATTAATAGTAGAAACGGGCACTCATAGCGTAAATCCAGTATTAACAAAATTTATTTTCCAAAGGTAAAATCTTTTAAAAAGAAGGAGCTCCAATTGCCCCAATTTGTATAGGCATACAAACAGTTTCCTGGGTCTGGACGGCGCTACATTCCACAGACCACAGTGCAAAAAACGGAAGTACCGGAAGTGAATGCGTACCAAGTCCCGCCTTGCGCGTTTCGTCATTGGA
Organism: Aquarana catesbeiana; assembly: GCF_042186555.1. Taxonomy (NCBI): domain Eukaryota; kingdom Metazoa; phylum Chordata; class Amphibia; order Anura; family Ranidae; genus Aquarana; species Aquarana catesbeiana. The sequence goes on from NC_133327.1 coordinate 280,035,593, forward strand.
CGTCACCTGAGGCGATAAAACGCGCAAGGCGGGACTTGGAACACATTCACATCACTTACGGAACTTCCGTTTTTTGCGCTGTGGTTTGTGGAACTCACGCCGTCCAGACCCAGGAAACTGTATGTATGCCTATATGAATTGGGGCAATTGGAGCTCCTTCTTTTTAAAAGACTTTACCTTTGGAAAATACATTTTGTTTATACCAGATTTACGCTATGAGTGCCCGTTTCTACTTTTAATTTTATGTGGACACCCTATTACACAAGCAACTCCACAGAGCAGGAGGTCATATTAACCATTGGGACACCAGGACCAGAGGCATATCTGACCATATGCTCTTTACCCCTGCAGGGGTAGGGTTTTCTGGTGAGTGCATAAAACAAAGAGGGAGCACAGAAAAGTCACATTATTTCTCTGCACAGAAATTGTGATAAAGTGTTATCACCTGGATTCTGCACAAGTCACGTTGGGATTTTTTGAATTATGGACATTTATTGCGGATAGTTCTTTATAGCAGATTTGGACTTATATATTGGTTTTGTTTTTTTTTTACATTGGTTTTGGTTTGTTTTTTTTAAATGTTACTTGATTTATTAAGGAATTTTTTCAGATATCATATACTGGATACAACAGACACAAGTTCATAATTTTTCCAGTTTGCTTTTACTTTTAGTTATGATGTAAGGAGATTTGGGATATTCACGCATATTTTATAACACGCCTGCCAATAATGTGAATTCACTGTGTAAAGTTTTAATGTATCAACTTGCTCATTTTATGACTTTCCTCTATCAGTCAGGCCTAAAACATATATATACATATATAAAAAATATAGTACCAATAGAGCATGATTGCTTATGTACTGTAAAAGGTAAAAACCTGTTAATCTGGTAGGACAAACACTAGAGCATTTTTTGTTAGACTACATACCATACAGTATTGTTATACATTTTACAGTATTAGTTTTAGCAAATTCCAACTTGCAAAACAAATATATAACCATTTTTGCCACATGCATTTTTTGATCTTCTCTAATATTTCTTATGCTTTTATGAATGTGTATGTTTGTGGTAACAGCTGTATATACAGTAATTGGTCCAATAATGCTTTCTGCTATGTATACTGTAGTGACTCGTTTAAAAAAATTGTGCATCTTGGCTTTTAAAAGACTCCATAGTTCAGAAGTTTGGTTTTTGGGGCCTTACATTAATTCATTATTTGTTATCATTCACTGCATCACTACACTTTTATAGCTGTATATTTGTTCTGCAGGACCCAGGAGCAACATATTGAACAACAAACGCAGCAATACAGTGAGCAGCATACCCAGCAACACAGAAGCTATGACAGAAGTGTGCATTATGCCACCGAGCTGGCCCATTTGGAAGAAGATGTTCGCATCGCACGTGCTTTAGCAAGAGAACAGATTGATAAAGTGTATATTCAAAGATTGGTAATGCAATTATTGCCTTTCTTGCTGGCACAAACCAATGTTATGTTCCACTATCCAAACCCTATTAAGTAATGATAAACACCACTGAGCAATAGAAAGTCCAGTGCATCCTCGAATATCTTTTTTATGTTAGCTAATAATAGGTATCCCTTTGACAATACATTTGTCATTCTTACTGTTTAGATTTATCTATCATCATATCTCTACATTCTCTCCATTGCCAGCTTCCATACTTAGCATTTCAAGTGGGTAAGACTGGGCGTGGAAGATGAATGTAACCAGATATTACAGTAGTGCCATAAGACTTGAAAGGGCTCTAATTAGACAATACATGCCTCGTGTGACTTGTCTTGAAAGGGATTGTAGGAAGGATAATGGAGTTTATCAAGTGGAGTTCTTTCACTGACTAAATTGATTTATTGTAAATTAAATTTTAATGAAATCCTTCCTGTTGTTCTATACAGCTGTGTTTGCATGTCAAACTTTCCAGCAATAGCAGTTGATGCCTACAGACATCATCTGAAAATGTATCACCTGATCCAACCACGTCTTTGTGGAATCTCTGCAGACACCTTATACCCAGGTTGCCCCATCCCACCATTCTCTTCCAACACAAAAATATTTCTAGACTTCCTATTCAATTGTTTCCACCAACCCTAACTGAATTAATCCCATCCCTTGCAATCTGACCATAGATATGTGCGGGTAATAACCCGATCTTTCTGATTTATACTACTTCTTTTTTATGCACCAGAAGACACCATAGCTCTCCCTAAGAGAGAAAACATATTTATCGAATCTATGAAGCTGCTCAAAAAGACCTCACTAACAAGTGTTTTGTGTCTGCATTTCTAACAGTCTTCCGAGGTCTATAGCCTTCTTATAATTTTAAGCTTCTTTGGGTAGGACTCTCATTCATATTATATAAAAAATAATAATATTCTAATGCCATTATTGTGGATATTGTATGTCCTTGTTGTGAATAGTGTTACAAAAGAGAAATGATTCATATCAGCAATAATAGTAATAATAATAAAAATGCCAATATACAGTCAAATTGAGCCCTTCCAGCATTTACAGTTCTGACAATTACCTGTTTCAAAATGATTACTGTGTCTCAGCATTCTATAGGATTTTTTCTTATAATGCAAAAGATTTCAAAAAACAAAACATTCACAAGGGATTGTTCCCTTTGGCTTGGCTAAGATCTATTTATTTGATCTTATACTTCAACGGTGGAAATGTTCTGCAGTGTTGAAAGACTGATGGATCCAGAACACATCAGGGTTGATTTACTAAAGGCAATCACACTGTTTGTTTTGCAAGGGAATGCTCCTCATAGCTTAGTGAATGTGGTGAAACTTTATTTTGAAAAAGAATACCCAAACACATGTAAGGTACATTAAAAAAACAGCATTTCTGCTTGCAAATGATTGGATGATGGAAGTCAGCAGAACGTCACCTCATTTACCAAGGTCTGCAGACATTCCCTTACAGAGTGCCACTGAACTTGCAAGGTGAACAGTCTATTTGCCTTTAGCAAATCAACCCTATTATGTCTCATTCACTACACATTCCCTACACAAATATCACACAGAAGGCTCAAACGTATGTTAAAAATATATAAATACCCGCAATATGGTAATGTGTAAATAAATTAATTAAATAAATTAGAGCTGCTGCTATCGTGCAAGGTAAATAACCCCAAGAAGATAATGCAAAATGTTTTAAACTTAGCGCTGCTCTTAGGTATCAAATAAACTATAATTAAAGTGCTAATGCAATAATAAAGTTCATAATAGTGCAATCATGAGTGAAAGTCCATCCATGCAAATAAATTGTCAAACGTGTTAAATTTCTGCTTGTGAGGGTTCCAGTGACACTCCGTGCTTCTCTCCTGGGTCTCCACTCACCAGCAATATGCTTTGAAAATGGAAGGTCTTTGTCCTGTATCAATGGCTTGTGAAGGTGCCCAGTGGGAGCGGAGAAACACACCAAGAAGGGACAAGATACACAAGACCTAGTGATGACTGAAAGGACGCCAAGGTGGTAATTTTTACATATATGCCCTTTCTTTGATGTAAGTGCATTTGTTTTTGATTTTAAAACCAAGCAATATTACGCTATGCATTTCTCTTAATTTACTATATCATACATCAATACCATTATAATGGAAACCTGACCACAGGAGGAGCAGGACAAAGACCTTACATTTTTAAAGCATATTGCTGGTAAGTGGGGATCCAGGAGAGAAGCACGGAGTGGCACTGGAATCCTCACAAGCAAAAATTGAACACGTTTGACACTTTATTTGCATGGACTTTCACTCATGATTGCACTATTATGAACTTTATTATTGCACTAGCACTTTAATTATAGTTTATTTGATACTTAAGAACAGCGCTAAGTTTAAAACATTTTGCATTATCAAACATATGTTACATTGTGCAGCGGGTTGCTAATTCTTACATAGAATTGCTGTAAGTAGATCAAGGGCTCTTTGTTGCATAGGCACCTAATAAATAATTTCCTTAATAACACATGGTATTTTTATGTGTGCCTTCACTGAAATTAAAAGTAATGAAGAATGGGTGGTAAAACATAGTAGTAAAACATTATAATAATGGAATTGAAACAGCACAAACCCATGGGGTTGCAGCATTGTTCCCTAAAGTGGTTGTAACCTCACTTGGTAATTCTCAGGCAATCTTCTGTGTTCGATAATGCTGTGTCCATATGTGTGTGTGCTTTATTAAAAAAATGCCGCTATATACTGTATCTTATTTCAGAGCGCCGCTTGGTGCTCATGTGACCACCCGCCGTTCCCTATCAAGATCTGACAGCTACAGTGGGAGGGGCTGAGGATCCCCCCCTGACGTCAGTCGGGAGGAGGGGAGGAAAGGAGGAGAGAGGTGGGTGGTCACGTGAGCAAGTACAGCACATATAATAATTGGGATCCAATAACTGAGATCCAAGGGCCCAGCTAAACGTACAGGGTTTGGGAATCAGCCCTTTGGCCCCTACAGCATACATATTACTAACTGACCATATGCATATTTTCATTTGGCAGGTAGAAGAAAAAATGGCATTGCAGAGACAGATCCATGAAGATTGCATAAGTCGTGCTCCAGATATCTTAGTACGACTCAGATCCCACACAGTTTGGGAAGGCATGGCTGTAAAGCTTTTCTTCACGGTACAAGGATATCCTACACCGCTAGTGCAGTGGTGAGTAGAAACTCCAGCAGCTTTTATACAAGACATTGCCTGCCATGAGGCAAGGTGAAAAAAGGTTTATGACCTAGAATCATCACCTTCCCATCTGCAACTGTGGACAGTGCTCAAATAAAATCCAAACAGTGTCACCTCTGTTTTCAGGGCTTTCAGTATGTATAGCCAAAACATTTTTGGTTAAAATAGGGATTAGTTAAATTCCCTGTCAGTTTCTTTTTTTTGTTTGCTTTCAGTGTACCCTTTGGTAGATTTCTCTTCTCTTCATGTCCTACAGATACATCAGAAAGTGAGGGGAAAGCTCTACAAAGTGAAGAAGGTTCCCTTATTAGACAGTTGTCACCAAAACATGTTTTCTTTTAGATTTTAACATCACCTTGCTTTAAAGTAGTTGTGATAGTTATAACTATGCAGGCACCATAACCAATTTTGCTTAGTGTCAGAAATGATCTTTCTTACCTTCTGTCATGTGACCTTGCATATTTTCTCCTTGATACTGGGAGTGGGGTTACAGGACACTGTGCAGACACATAGGGTGCCTGTATTTCATAGTCTGTTCAGCCTTAGGGCAACAGGCAGGCTATACTTCAGCAGGAGGTATGTTCAAGAGGCAGACTGTGATTGGAAGGGTGTGTGTGCTATAAGCAACTGTGACTCGTCAGGGGGTGTGGTGGATCAACAAACTCCCCAATACAGACATACTGTGTGTCTGCACAGTGTCCTGTACCTCTGATTTGACAGCCAAATTAAAACTGATCACGCCAACACAGATCAGCTTTTGTGCTTTGAGTGATTAATTTAGAACAAGGAAGAAAAGTGAATGGCGGGATAAATCAGGTACATGAAGAAGTACATGAAAATGATAGAGACACACATAGAAAAAAAGCATGTTTAAGGAAACATACACTTTAATGGCATTTGTACAACTTTGAATTTTCTTTCAACAACAATAGACTCAGGGGCTAATAGAGAGGGTAAATAGCAGTAAATAAAACTTGTCAGGGGTTTTAATATTTTCCCACTCTTTAAAAAACAAATTTGGGCTATACATACAGTACACCTTAACACCCCGGTCACACTGATCATGACATTGAAATCATGCTACTTTACTTGAAGTAGGTGCTACTTGAAAGATATCTGTGCGACTTCATGTACAGATGTCTATGCAAGTTGCACCTGAAATTGCAAAAAAGTAGTGCGGGAATCTACTTTCAAAATCGGTGTGACTCCAATGGAGTCAGAGTTGCACCAATTTGAGCACTTCCAATGCAAACAATAGGGTGCAACTTGTCATGCGATTTGAAACTGTCAGCAGTGTGAACGGGGGCAAAATCATTTTTTTCTGTAAAATATACTTGCAATTGAGAAACTATAATTTCAGCCTTGTCCTAAATGTTATACTCAGAATACACTTCTGTATATTATTATTCTTGGTGCTTGCACTTATCAGTAGACATAACTAGCCATAGATAAGTTCAATGGCAGAAAAAAAAAAAAAATCACAGATCTGATTTTTATAACAACATGGCTCCTAATGTTTAAAATACAGCTTAAAAAGGTGAATTTCATTGTGTCAATATAATCCTCTAAAAATATATCACAGAAATGATTATTGCAGTACTTTAGCTTGTTTATTATAGCATAAATTGTGCGTACTCAAAATGCTAAAAAATATTTTAGCTCAGAAATGTGTTTTCCTAAAACTGAAAATTCTAGCAGCTTTATATTTGAAACCTTTGTGTTAGATCTAGTTGAGGTTTCTACTGTATTTCCTCATATGCAAATGATAGTATATTTAGTAATAATGTCCTGCATGTCACTATCATGCATGTCAAATCATTCAGTCTACAAGCTGTTTTTTTCACCAGCTTGTTTTTATTACACACATTCTATAACAAAATAGTCTTGAAAGTAATTTCAGTGTTCATTTTTCAATTTTATTTCCTGTTTAATGTCTTTCTTGCACATTTTAAAACTTTGAATGGTTCACGTACCCTATAGCAGCACAGCAAACACTTCAATCCAATTTTGAAAAGCTCTAAAAGGTGAATGCCCAGCTTAAGCTTGCCATTAGCTATAATTAAGTGGTGTGTTGCATTTGCAATGCACAGAATAACTTCTTCTTTGCATTGCAGTGTCAGTGCACTTCAGGACTATGTAACTATAACGTACTTGTTTTTTTAATAAAACAATTTCGTTTATGGGGATAAAATTACCATTTCTTTTATTTTGATTAGGTATAAGAATGAATCTTTGATTAGCCCAGCAAGTGAACCAGGAAAGTATAGAATTGAAAGTAAATATGGAGTGAACAGTTTGGAAATCTACAGGTAAGTAGACAGCATTTGCTTACACTAAGTAACTATCTGTTTTTACCTGTTACATTGGTAATAGTATGATCTTTAAAGTGGTTGGAAACCCTCTCCTATACCTAGTGAAGTGACTGGCCTCAGGTGATACACAGAGATGAAACAAATCCTTCACTCGGGTTGAACTGGATGGACTGGTGTCTTTATTTAACCTTACTAGCTATGTAACTATGTAACTATACATAAGTCTTACATGTATATCTGCTGTCTTTCCCTTTCTACACTCTTTATAAAGTGCACATCATGTTATTAATTTTTCTTTCTCATTCAGCAGTGGGAGTGGAGTCTGGGCTTACACTGTGTGAGAGCTGATTGGTGGAAAGGCACACACCTCCACTCCACATAGGCAGAGGAATGAAGGAACTTGCAGAGCTATACTTTGAATAGACACGCTCTCTGCTTATCTATCTCTAAGTTCCCTCCCCAACACAAATTTTCAGCTTCTGTTATCTTGTGTGTCAGAGAACTTGTCAGAAATGATTCTACTGATAACAGAGGAACAGAGCAGCAGAAAGACATAGCACTTAGAGCTTTGGAGAGAGATAAGTAAACACTACAGATAGATGTGCCCAGGTCAGATTCATGAATGGGTTTTACAACCACTTTAAAGTGGTCGTAAACCCTCACATGTACCCCGTGAAGTGACTAGATGATTAGTGACTAGACTGGTGACTAGATGATTAGATGATTCACAGAGATGTAACAAATCCCCCTACATAAGTTAGAGCTGTGTATCCTCAGTCATTTCTTCTGAAGATCGCTCTGAAAACACACAGAAGAAAGAATTTATTTTTAGTTCTAGGAGCAGGGGGTGCAGATCTGAAATCTTCACACAGCTGGAAAGGACTCTGAGCTCTGGACTGAAGGGACACACTCACTCCACACAGTTTAGAGCGAGCACAGCTGTGGACAACAGTCACAGGCTGAGTACTGTAGCTTCCTCCCTCATCACCATTGTAACTCCTGGTGTTGGGAAAAGATGCCAGAACTAAGTCATGATGATAAGATAATAGAGGAACCAGGCAGCAGAGAGAAAAGACACTCAGAGCTTTGGAGAGAGACAAGTACACAGTATAGAAGGATGTGCTTTTTTTTTCATATTTCATGTCTGAGGTTTACAACCACTTTAAGAGGACCTGAACTCTGGAAGCTGTGCTTGAAAAAGACCTACATATGGCAAAAGACTAGTCACCAGTATGCCTGTAGGCTCCCTGCATCTGATCATTTACACAATACTAACTCACCAGGCCTTATTCCACAATGTGGGGTTGGTTTACTAAAGGTAAATAGGCTGTTCACTTTGCAAGAGAATTTTCCTATGAATGCGGTAAAATTGTACTTTGCAAAGAATATCCAGACTTGCAAGGAAAAAAAAACAAAAAAAACAAACAAACTGCATTTTTGCTTGCAATTGTTTGGTTGATTGAAGTCAGTGGAACCTCACCTCATTCATTAAGCTCTGAGTGTAATTCCCTTGCAGAGCGCAACTGCACTTGCAAAGTGAACAATCTATTTGCCTTTAGTAAATCAACCCCACATTGCGAAATAAGGCATGCCTTGTTCCACATTGTGGAGTTGATTTAATAAAAGCAATTAGAATGTTCACTTTTCAAGGTAATTTTCCCCAGGGCTTATTGAATGTGGTGATATTTCACTTTGCAAAGAATACTCAATCATTTGCAAGCAAAATAAAAAAAAATATATATTGCAAATGATTGGATGATGAAAGTCAGCAGAGCTTCGCCTATTTCATTAAGCACCCTTGCATTGTGAACAGTCGATTTGCCATTAGTAAATCAGACCCTCTGTCTTTTTGTGGAGGTCTTCTTGGTAAAGGCAGACATTTGCTTGCATCATATCAATAAATTATTTTTGCTACAGTGCTAAAATTCTAGCAATAGAATTTTTATTGCAATATATGTGTGATAAATAAATCTGTGCTAAAAATACCCCAAATCATAATGTGCATGGACATTAAATGGAAAACATCCATAAAAAAACTCATACAGCAATTCAATTCAAAGTGCAGTTCCTGTGTAGCAATAGCAGAAAGCAATTCAAATGAGCTCATAAAGTGTCCATATCAAATCAGTGCTGCACATCAGAGAAGAAGGTGTTAACTCCTTCACCTCAGACACACTTTCCCTAAACACAGAGGCTCATCAATCCAAAATGACCTCTTAAACCAATAAGTGGGTTTTAGAAGACTTTTATATAAAATTCGTAGATATACTGCTATTGATACTGGAACCACATCTCCAGGGGTCTCAAGGTAATACTCATAAATGGATTAGCAGGGGAAGAAGGAGACCGTCATAGCACTAATTTATCAAGGGCAAATTCAAACTAGAACAGACAAGCTTCCAGAGTGCTTTATCTCTCTGGCAAATATCTGTTGCCGACTGCGGTAGGAGGCAGTATGGTGCGCAATTTGTGTACAAACTGTTTTTTGAAGTATACAAAAGTACGCTTCATTCATGTCGCTGTAGTTGAAATTAAAAGCAAAAGACATTAAAATCACTAACACAGCATAAATGCTCATCCACCACTAAGATATGCCAACTCAATACCAGTTGTATCATACGACCAGCTATGGAAGACTCTCATGCCCCGTACACACGGTTGGATTTTCCGATGGAAAATGTCCGATCGGAGCGTGTTGTCAGAAATTCCGACCGTGTGTGGGCTCCATCGGACATTTTCCATCGGATTTTCCGACACACAAAGTTTGAGAGCAAGCTATAAAATTTTCCGACAACAAAATCCGTTGTCGGAAATTCCAATCGTGTGTACACAAATCCGACGGACAAAGTGCCACGCATGCTCAGAATAAATAAAGAGATGAAAGCTATTGGCCACTGCCCCGTTTATAGTCCCAACATACGTGTTTTACGTCACCGCGTTTAGAACAATCGGATTTTCCGACAACTTTGTGTGACCGTGTGTATGCAAGACAAGTTTGAGCCAACATCCGTCTGAAAAAATCCTAGGATTTTGTTGTCGGAATGTTCGAACAAAGTCCGACCGTGTGTACGGGGCATCACACTGTTTGCCAAAAAAACCCAGAATATCATCCAAAGTAAATGATAATTTTGTGGAGACTTAAATCCTTTGTCAGGGTCTATTACTGTTAAAGTCCCTGCATACACATTACAATCTGACTGTACAATCAATGGAAAACTTGCAAGTTGCCAAAACTATGCAATATGAGGATCTACCTAGTCTATCCTATTAATTAGTATCAAAATATAACCATGTTGGTGGTAGTTCTAAAGGAGATTGTAAAATCAGATTGTAACATATGTGGTCAGCTTAAGGCCCCTTACACACTGGGTGGGTTCCATTGGAGTCAGTGGGGAATCTGTCCACTGGTCCCCACTGAGCAGGCGGATGGCTGGTCCATGTCCGCTTTGCAGAGCGGACACAGACACAGCCTGCTCTCCTCTATGGGCAGTTCCATGCAAACGGACCGTCTGTCCGTTTACACTAGACTGCCACAGCCTTTGCCTGCATGTCTCCACCAAACCACACTCCCTAATGCTTTTGCCCTGCCCACCAAGGCTTAGTCAGAGGATCTTAACCCCTTGGCTTGGTATTAGGACAAGCCTACACCCTATGTTCTGGGACACAGGGATATGCTTTCACCTCTACTTTGAGCAGTATCAGAAGCAATTGAAGAGATAATTTTGGCCTAGGCCAGAAACCAGGAAGCAACTGAAGAAATGTAAAAAAAAACATTAAAACAAGCAAATATATAGTGAGCCTTCCTATCTATTTACTAATGCCAACAGCATAAGAACTAAAAATAGTTAATGTTGATTGAAAGAGTTTAGTTCCACTTTAATGTATGCTGCAGCCCAATTTTTCTCACTTCACTAGATAGTGTTATTTGGTTTGCTTCAAGAAGGGTTATATCTGTATGGCGCAACTAAGTCAGTAAGAAGAGAGGGAAATCTGTGAAATTGGAAAAAAAATGAAAGTAAACAAAACATATGAGATAATGTTCCAGTTTTATGAGATCTGTAGTTTATTTTCCCCTGACAGCAGTCTCTATAACTGCTACAAAATGATGGGTGCACTTTAAGATTTTTCCCTTTCAAACTGATTTAACGGCTTAAATGAAAGTGCATAAAATGAATTATTGTGGGTCCCGGTTATAGTGAATTGGAACGGGGAACATTGGTTCATTTTTTTTTACTTCAAAGAGCTTTAAATCAGAACTAGGAATATATAATTGACAATCTGAAGTCAACAGATCGTGTATAAAGGCAATGGGAGTGAACTAGAAATAATTCTGTTATCCGGTGAGAAATGACTAATGTCGTTCAGTGCTTTTCACTTTAATAATAGTGGGCTTGATCATAATATTTTAAACTTGGCTTAGGGTCAGACATTATTCTGCTTTTAAGAATCTGCACAGAAGAACATTCCAGAAGCCATTCTCAAATGAAGTTTAGGTGGAAGGAGTGACTGCTTGACATGTAATGCAGAATAGACGCACTATAAAACGAAAGAAAAATATAAAAGAATGGAAGACTTGATTGATTTCAGTGCAATGGTATAAAATGCATTTGTGAATATAAAAAGGATTTTATGATGTGGGAACCCTTGGCCTTGAAACCTGAAATGGTTTCATTATATGAATCCCAGAATTACTAAAATGTATTTCTAGAATGCTGCAGAAATCCATGGTAGAAGACAGACAATAAAATGGAGACAATGGCAAAAACGAAAACTACTTCTCAGATTGCGGGAAAATTGATTGAATCAGAACATCCCTCAAGTACAATGAAATTTCTATGAAAGCATAGATTTGTTTATAAATGCACTGTAACTAACTGAACACTTAGAGCTTTGTATAAAACATATACAGATACCGTGGTCTGCTGTAAAACATTGGACAGTTGTATTTTTCAAATGTATTAATGGCATAATTACCTGAACCTGCCTTTCTCGTACCAGCCTCATCCCCTATACAGCACCACTCAGATTGTAAGGGGGGGGGGGAGCGAAACAGAAGGCTAACTCAGTTCTTATGTCTGCACATGTACTGGCATGGTACAAACATACAGAAGAATGCACAACATCAGCATAGTTGATGACTTCAATTATTGCCCAGTCTGAAGGAGGTGGCTGACATGATGCCAAAGTATTCTGTAACTCTTACAAAGAAAGAGGTGTCACCTCCTAGCTGTGCCTTCTGGCAAGAGCATATTATTCATAAAAAATTAACTGGTCAAAATACAAATCCTTTAGAAGCAAAGATAATTTACATGTGTATTTGAATGGTGTCATAAATATGTTATTACATAGTATTTCCTAAATACTATGTTTTAAGAATCACAGACTAGGAGACATCTGAATGCTTACAAAAGATTCATGTCCTAAAGACCACAGTAGTCTTTTCCCCACTTTGACTAACAGATGTAGTGCACTTGCAGTAAAGCTTTATTAACTTTTCTCTGTAGAAAAGGACACATCAGCTATCAGTGGCAGTACTTGATTAACCCAGGTCTAAGAACGTGATGCTACAGTTCTGCTCCACATGGCACTAGAACTGAGCAAAAGAGACAAGGAAGGATACCTGTAGTCTCAAGGTTGGTTAGGCAGAAGGCAGAGTCTGGTAGCAGAATTCTGGGACAGTCCTAAGTCAGGGCAGGTAATGGACAAGTGTAATCCAAAGACAGTTCCAAGGTTAAGGCAGGTAGCAAGCAAGCATACTCCAGTAAACAGTCTGAGGTCAAGGTCAGACAGCAACCCAAAAGAGTAATCTGGGTACCAGGCTAGGGTCAGCAATCAGAAGTCAGCAGGCAGGACAGGACAGGAAGGGATCTAAAAAACAGATGTTATCACAAGCCCAGAGCCCTGGGCTTGTGACACTTAAATACAGCACCAGGGGCATTTGGCCAATTAGAGCAGGGCAGCCAAAGGCCAGGAGTGTGTGGTCACTGGCCAACGTTATGGGGAGGGAGGCTAGCAGATGGAGTGATCTACTGCTTACCAACAAGAATGCCCACCGCAGGCCTGACTCTGCTGGCCAATGGGTACAGATTGGGTGCTGTCTTTGATACCCAGAAATGATCCAGAGACTGCTACCGAATGGCAGATCAGAGGCAACAAAGGTAAGAGCGTAAGGCTGATTCATGCTCTTAGCAGTTTGTTTTCTCACTGTTCTGTGTGCATGCAGCGTTCATAATAATGCTCACATGCAGGTGTAAAGATGGCCGCCACATCACCGCCCATGATCTGCATCTGCTAGGGATGTGTGGTGCAGATTGTGGGCGGTGATGTGGTGGCCATCTTACTTTCTACATGCCTGTGTAGCACTTACCCCTGCAGGGGCTGCTGATTATATATTATATCTGTAAATCACGCTTTCTACCTAGCCCATCACAGCCCATAGAAATAGAAACAGTCCATATTGTGCTTTTCTCTTGCTTTATTAATATAACATAAACTGGGATAGGAGAAGGATTTTCTGAGATGCTCTTTTGTTGTTTCATAATCTTTTCTTTGCCTTCTTATGCAAAGACTTAGAACAATGCGGATAATGAAAAATCACTTTGAATGATTTCTTCGTGGGAAAGACGGAAGTAATCTGGTCTCTGAGAACAATGAAAGCGAATAGCAAAGAGCCACTCTGAATAACTCTTTGCATATAGACGTGGGTAGATTTACTAGAGAATACATAGGCTGTTGTAGTAAAGAGTCACTCTGAATAACTTCTTCACCCGTAGACCTTTTTAGAACAATCTGTATCTCTGTTTGTGCTCGGAGCTCTACCGCCGCCTTTTGACCACTACTTCCTGTCTGTACAGTACTTTCAAGTTGAGCTAAGGAAGAGATTACTCTGAATAATTCCTTCCGCCTGACTGAATGGAATCCCGGGGTATTGTTGAACCCAAAGTCACAGGCCATCTCCACCTGTCTCACTGACTTGCGTACCAACATCCCTTAGCCTCTGGTAGTACCCCTCCCCTGGGCTTTTACTCACTTGATCAACAGTCCATGTGCCACTCATAAACGATCGATCACCCAGTTGTCTTCCGCTTAGTTGCTACTTCTTCTGAAATGGTTTCTCCATCCCTTCTCTCGAATCTGGCACGCTCCCTTCCCCTCAGGGGTGTCCAGCAACACCAGAGACTACATGCTGTCTGGTGTCATTAACTCTTCTGCAGGTCCCGGTTCCCCCTCCCTCCCCGTGGCGGGGGAAAAGCTCTTGGCTCCCCACAGGGGAACCTCTCCCCTCCCCTCACCTCCTGCCAAACAACTTAATGATTGGCCAGAACTCACACAAGCTGCCTCTTACTCAGATCCCAAGTCTAACCTCTCTTCCAGAACCATTTCACTGAAAGCAGAGGAGGCATCTCTGGGTCCAAGCACAGGTGGCCACACCCTGCATTATATTGACACTCCCAGCTCCCAAAATAAACAACCAGGCATGTTATAATAGTGCAAGCCTGCCTAAATTTTACCTGAAACTGTAAACTAGAAGAAAGGTCACCTACATAAAAGTAGGTGCCCGCTACACCTGTTTAACCTGCGTTTTATGTGAGTGGATTCATTTTTATCTTCAATAAATCATTTTGTATCGATCATTGCGCAATAAGCGTTCCTCTCTATCTTTTTGCTTATGTGGATGCTGGAGCTTTCCTGCAGTAGATCCTTTCTTGGAGTGGAGTGATTTCCTTACCCTTAATGGTCTTTTATGAGGAGGATCAGCTTAAACCGCTTGCGGAGTGGAACAGCGTTTGCAGGAAGAATTGATGGTGCCGCTATCTAGTACATTTAAAGCGTATACCCTTTACACTGATGGTAAGGGTCAGTTTTATTGGGTGATGGTGATGGTTTTACTTTCCCTCCATATATGAAAACACCTTGAATGGACCTTGTGCTGGAACGTTTATTGTCTCTGATGAATTCGTATTGTTTATTTTAAGCGCTACACTCTCTTTTCCATACTTCAAATCATGACAGACAATGTCAACAAGGAGCCTTTGTGCAAAAATTAGGATTTATCCCCCCCTCTCAACACACTAAAGCCTTGTACACACGATCGGATTGTTGGCCAACAAAACCGTGGACTTTTGTCTGAAGGGCGTTGGCCCAAACGTGCCTTGCATACACACGGCCGCACCATTGTTGGCCAACAATTACAAACGTAGTGACGTACTACATTGTTTTTCTGCTCTTTAGCCCCACCCTTTGGGCTCCTTCTGCTAATTTCATGTTAGTAGAAGATTGGTGAGTGTTGATTCGCGCTTTTCTTTTCACGCTTTTCATTTAGCACTTTTCAGTTTGCGCTTTTCAGTTTGTGCTTTTCAGTTTGTTTCTGAACTGCCGTTCATCAACCAGCTATTTTGCGGGATCAGAGGAGATAACGTGTCATTTATTATTGGCCTTGGAGCTATTGCTTTGACATTATTTTTTTGGTTGAATAACGATTTGATTTGGTATATTTTCTATATTTTTGGATGCATAGAATGCACTTTTTGGTTAAATTCTATTGGCAGATAGCATGTCTAATTTTATTTGTTTTCTTTTTTTAATGCACAATAAAAAATTGTGGAGAATAATACTTGGCTGTGTTTTTTACTTCAAATGACAGTTTGGGAGCAGGCAGTTACATTTTAAAAAATACAATGTAAAATTAAGAAGGGACACCAACATAGTTGTATCTTTGATCTTAAAAACTATGGGATAATGTTGTTAAAAAAAAGCATAATAATATTAAAATGTGAAAATTTGTTTGCAATAACTCCATCAGTATCACCAGCAAAGCAGCTTCATTATTATCCCATTAAAGAAGAAGAGAATTTTAAGATTTCATAATTTGCCACGTCACGAATGTTAATTCTCCATTACGAACGCTAGTTTACAAGACCAGCCACTTCTGGATCGTCCTTGCTTCTGAGCATGCGTGTTTGTACTTTGGACTTTTGTCTGATGGACTTGTGTACACAAGCTCGGAAAATCCGACAACAGATATTTGTCCGTGGAAAATTTATAAACCTGCCATCCAACATTTGTCCATGAAAAGTTGGCCAACAATTGTCTGATGGAGCATACACATGGTCGGATTTTCCGCCAACAGTCTGTCATCACACATTTCCCGTCGGAAAATCCGATCGTGTGTACGAGGCTTAAGAGTCTATTTATGAAACATTTCTGTGTGAATGTCTCAAGTATTCACTCATTCACTCATGATGGAGCATACACACGGTCGGATTTTCCGCCAACAGCCTGTTATCACACATTTCCTATCCGAAAATCTGATCGTGTGTACAAGGCTTAAGAGTCTATTTATGAAACATTTCTGTGGGAATCTCTCAAATATTCACTCATCTGACACAAATAATCCCGTATTGGTGGCCAGGAGAGAAGTGCTGTGTTACATAAATGTCAGTGGTAGTATAACTCCCTTTCAGTAAAGATAATGGAAAAGAAAAAGTCCCCTTACATTGGTGTCATTGGTAGAAGGTCCTCTTACATCGGTATCAATGGTAGATGGGCCCTTTTACATTTGTGTCAGTGGGAGAAATACTCCTTTGTATTGGTGACAGTGGGATAAGTGTCTGCTTACATTGGCGATCAGTGCCACCTTTGGCTCTTTAAAATGAAATCAGTTCTGGAACTTTGAGTGGAAATTCCTCTGCTTACTGAATGGGGTTCACTGGTTCAAATATCTGTGTTGTATTGATTATTTCTGCTGAAATAACGAAAATTTGATTTTTTTTCAAATAGGACATCTAAAGACAGACAGATTTTTTAACAGATACAGTGAACCTCAGAGGATGACCATGACACAAGTTGTCCCAGAGTAGTAATAGCTGCTAAATGCCTAATAAACAATCTGCCATTAGTTATTTGGTAAAGTGGATCATTTTTCCACTTTAGATTCCAGTTATGGTTGACTGCCTAGTATATTAGCTGTTTTACCTGGGGTATAAAGACAATTGTAGGATACAATATAGCATTCAAGAACCACAGTACACTGTATTCAACTCCAGTGGGAAGTGAATGAAAAACAGTCTTCAGCTCAAGCTCCGCATTGGGCTTAATCATACGATTGAGACCAATGTGGGTAAAATATGTCAGAGTGCCGTGACCAATGGAGGGGGACTTGAGGTAAAGCCTGCCTTTCACTGTTGAATACAGTGGACTGAGATACTTGTATGCTATATTGTATCTTGGGGCGATAAGTACTCTATCTCTGCCAGCACCTGAATTACAGAGTATAAACCTGGGAGAATGATACTGCAGGCTTGGAGTGGCACCTCTCTGTTATGCAGATGTAGGATATTTACATTTCACCTCTTGCTGCTTTACAATTGATCACCAGATTCACTACAAATTAGCAAATGCATACAGAAAATTGTACCTCAATGAATTATGTAATTGCTTTAGAAATACTTTACATATCTTTCTTTATAGTGATATCTTGTGTACTTGTAGCTGTGTAACATATCCTGATAACCTGGCAATGAATGTAGATAGCACTATGATATCAGGATGTGTTTCCAAGAATAGCAGTAGGGTTTATTTAAATGGCTGAACAAGCTCTAATGATACTTAATGATACTTAATACAAATTCATTCACCCTAGTTGCATCCCCAAAAATGGAAACAAAGTTTGGATTTAGCTATTTAGGTTGTATTGAGTGTACTGCAGGCTAGCACATCTATGCTTGCTTCATACACTTAATCAAGTTTAGGGGAAATTAAAAGAACTTGTTTTGCATCTTATTTGGTTCAATCCCAGTACAAGTATAATTTAATGTAACCTTTAGCAAAAGCCGCCTCATTTTTACTGATCTATACAGGTGTGGCATTCCAATAGTTGCAGACCCAGTCCTGCTGAACACCTGAGGCCCATGAGACATGGGGGCCCAGGTTGACGGACATGTACACCCTGGAGAACCTTCACTACCACCGCCAAGCAAGCAGACCCTTCTCCGCTAGGCCACCACTCAATGCCAACCAGAATTGGTTTTAATATCCATACTCCTCCAGGTATTAGCTACACTGCTCTCTTCTTGGAAAGAATGCCCAGCAGCATGAACCTCAGCCTTGCAGCAGCATGTAGATTTTTACCAAGCTGAACTTGGCTTACTCCTGCTGACAGTTCTGACTAAACATATCACCAAGACAGTTCATTTAAAACATTTACCCTAGCGCTGTTTTGCACATTAAGTAAACAGTCATTGGCATCTATAGATTTCTCCCAAAAATATAAACAGGATAATCTATTAAACAGTGTGCAATGTTTTTTTTGTTTGTTTTTTTTAAATACCAGTAGAGAAGCTGCCATTGCTGACGTCATTCAGATGAGTAAAGTCAAAGTAAAGTCACAGCTCCAGTGTGTACAATTGTTCCTGATGAGTGGCTCAGAAAGTCGTAGATCAGCATGACAGCTGGGGAACTACTATTTTTAGAAGCAAAGGGTCACTATTGACAACCTTCATACATCCAAAATACAGATTTTCTTTAACACCTGTTGTCACATGGTGTTTACACACACTTTGGTGCTGACTCACACAGTAAAAAGTGGTATATAGATAAGCAAGTGCTGACAAGTAGGGATGAGCCAAACACCCCCTGGTTTGGTTCACACCAGAACATGCGAACAGGCAAAAAATGTGTACGAGCAAGCGAACACCGTTAAAGCCTATGGGACACAAACATGAAAAATCAAACGTGCTCATTTTAAGGGCTTATATGCAAGTTATTGCCATAAAAAGTGTATGGGGACCCGGGACCTGCCCCAGGGGACATGTATCAATGCAAAAAAAAGTTTTAAAAATGGCCGTTTTTTTCAGGAGCAGTGATTTTAATTATGCTTAAAGTGAAAAGGGGGGTGAGAGAGTGCCCCTCCTCCTGAACTGTACCAGGCCACATGCCCTCAACATAGGGAGGATGATTTGGGGACCCCAAAGCGCCTTGTCCCTATGTTGATGGGGACAAGGGCCTCATCCCCACAACCCTTGCCCAGTGGTTGTGGGGGTCTGCGGGCAGGGGGCTTATCGGAATCTGGAAGCCCCCTTTAACAAGGGGACCCCAGATCCTGCCTACCTATGTGAATGAGTATCAGGTACATTGTACCCCTAAACATTCACCAAAAAAGTGTCAAAATGTTAAAAATTACAGTAGACAATTTGGGACAAGTCCTTTATTTAAAAAACCTGTCCCACGATGTCCATTCATCTTCGATCACAGTGCTGACAGACCAGGAAAAAAACCCAAAAAAACCCCGCAACAACCCCTCCTCCATGGGATGCTCCCGCTGATTTAATCCTCTTTGCGATGACAGCTGTTATATAGCCACGTCACATGATGTCAGAAAGGGGCGGAGTCACCTGTTTACGTCACTGGGTGGCCCCGCCCTCAGCTATATAACAGCTGTCATCGCAAAGAAGATTCAATCGCCGAAGTTGTTGCGTTTTTTTTTCCACGGTCTGTTGGCGCTGTGATCAAAGATGAATGGACATCACGGGACAGTGTTCCTTTTTTTTTTAATAAAGGACTTGTCCCAAATTGTCTACTGTCATTTTTAACATTTTGACACTTTTTTTGGTGACAACGTACCCCTACTTAGGGGGGGCGGGATCTGAGGGTCCCTTTGTTAAAGGGGGCTTCCAGATTCCAATAAGCTCCCCGCCTTGTCCCCCACAACCACCGGGCAAGGGTTGTGGGGATGAGGCCCTTGTACCCCTCAACATGGGGAAAAGGTGCTTTGGGGGGGACCCCAAAGCATCCTCCCAATAATGAGGGCATGTGGCCTGGTATGGTTCAGGAGGGGGGGCGCTCTCTCATCCCGCCTCTTTTCCTGCAGCCTGCCAGGTTGCGTGCTTGGATAAGGGTCTGGTATGGATTTTGGGGGGGAACCTCTACGCCATTTTTTTAATTTTGATGCAGGGTTCACCTTAAAATCCATACCCGAGCTGACGTGCTTGACATGGATTTTGGGGGGACCCCTACGCCATCTTTTTATTTTGACACAGGGTTCCCCTTAAAATCCATACCAGGCCTGGAGGGCCTGGTATGGATTTTGGGGGGACCCCTAAGCCATTTTTTTTTATTTTGGTGTGGGGTTCCCCTTAATATTCATACCAGACCCAAAGGGCCTGGAAATGGACTGGGGGGAGTGGACCCATGCCTTTTTTTGCACTTTTAAATGACTTTTTTACTTTAGAAATGTCATTTTGCTGCAGTGTTGTTCTAAACAGGGGAAAAATTAGCTACTTTACAGGCATACTAAGGACACCCCCAGGCACGATATTTAAAGGAATATTTCATTTTGTATTGTTTAAGCATTATTAAAATCACTGCTCCTGAAAAAAAGGCCATTTTTTAAAACTATTTTTTGCATTGATACATGTCCCCTGGGGCAGTATCAGGGTTCCCATGCACTTTTTATGACAATAACTTGCATATAAGCCTTTAAAATTAGCATTTTTGGTTTTTCAAGTTAGTGTCCCATAGACTTTAACTGTGTTCTGTGGCTTTTGAATTTGCTGCGAACAACGCATAATGTTCGGCGAACAGGCGAACACCTGATGTTCGAGTCAAACTTACATTTGAATCGAACATTGGGCTCATCCCTACTGACAAGGATCTAAATATTGTAAAGAGGCATCTTGCAACACATCAATTAACACTCTGTCCAGTAGCAGGATACACACATTTTACAGAGTCAAACACTCCTAAACCTTGTGGACAGCCTTCCCAGAAGAGTTGAAGCTGTTATAGCTGCAAAGGGTGGAAAGTTCATGTGTGTGTGAAGGCAGGCATCATAATACTTTTGACAATATAGTATATATATATATATATATATATATTAGGAACGTTGTTAACATTTAGAATTCTTTTGTATGAAATTCAATATCACCTTCCATTATTTTTATGTGAGTGTCTTGTTTACTGATATATTTTTTAAATGTTTCTGAAGACAGATGTCAACTATTTTCTTTCTTGCACTTGATAAAGCTTTAATCTGTGGTCATACTGAAGTCTGTGTCTAATTCCTTTGGAGAGCTAACAATAGCAGAATCTAGACTGTGACACTGCAGCTGTCTGAAGCACTAATGAAAGGAACAAAATGCAGACATTTCTACTTCAATAAGAATATTAGACCAGGAAGTGAAGTATATGAATGAAACTCATGGGTAGAAGCACTTGTTAATTTTTTATCTCTGTACTTGAGACTATAGTGTTTCTGGGCTTCTTCTGTATTCTCAGCTGTTCATACCATATTGCTGAGCTGTGTGCAATCTGATCAGTTGATACTTAAAACAGCTTGGAATGTCTTGGCTGTCATCTTGACTGTACTCTAATGTTAGTGAGTTTTTCCTTAGTGACATTTGTCTATGGGTATATGTTGCGTGTTCTTTGGCTGGACTGGAAAATACTAGACTAGAGAGCATCATATTTAATTATAAATGCCCATCCAGCCAATCCACAGTACTTCCATTAATTCCTCTATTTGTTCACTCTTTTCTGTTTTATCAGAATCTACAAGATTACAATTTAAGTTGGATTGGCCAATATTAAGGAAACAAAAAATCCTGGGCATATTCCCAAGGATTTCTCTGCCCTTCTACCCTGGCTCAGTAAATGGCTTAAAAAAATATTTTTCTTTAAGTACCGTAAATTGGTAGAATTCAGTTCACAGGGCACTTATGGCATTACATAGATTGATTTTAAGAGATTCACAATTCTTATTATCTATCTCTGTCTTCAGGCTTTTCTTTCCCCCATAAATCCCCTTTTATTCCAGAGCATTTTTGGAGATGGTTTGGCTTCACACATTTTACTGTTTTGCATATATAGTCTACCCTAGTGTATTATATTTTATTTGCAACATTTGGTAGCAGATTTAGATGCATATATTTTTATTTCCTTCGATTTTTATTGGCAATCATTTGTAAAAAAAAAATGTAAAAAAAGCATTCTCTTGTAATTTATGTATGCCTTTTACTTTAGGGGAGCTTTTTTCATTTTTGGCTCTACATTACAATGCATGTAGGGGGAAAAATCTGGTTTGCATAAATTGTTAACTCAACATCGAGACAAGATATAGTTGGGTTGATGAGAGCATAAATTAGCATGATGGTGACATTTCCACAAGTTTGAGATCACAAAAAATTTGAATGTCATTGTGTTCACTTTCGTGAGCATTTGATGCTTGTACAGTGAACACTAAGTGTCATCCAGATCTTCCGACAAGCTTGCTGGGATCTGGAATTTAACCTGGGGGGAGGAAAAAAATGTATTTATTTTTGGCATTTACAGTACATTTATACAGTATATACTATTTTCACTGTGTATAAATACTTATAAATACACACTTCTAATAGTGATCTATGGCTAGATAGAATCAGTCAGCTATATCTCACTATAGATAGATCTATTGCTGCGTGGAGACATTGGACAGAGCGGAGACAGATCTGTCTTTATTATTATTATTATTATACAGGATTTATATAACACCAACAGTTTGCACAGCACTTTACAACATGAGGGCTGTACTGTTTTTGGTCTTATAGCAGCACCATCTTGAATGTAAAGCATTTTAGGGTGTGCCCCCCAAGTGGTGTCAAGTAAGTCTCAGATGTGGTCGCTACAATTGTTCTCTTTCTCTGACTTATTTTCACCTGTGATCCTGCCAATAACACACTTCCTGTCCTAGAGTAACAACGCTCACTCATTGTACAGTATTTATGGAGCAGCAGCTTGTCATCTTAGAACAGGAGGTGTGTTAGGACAAAATACTAGATACCTGTCGGGATTATTAGGTTTTTCTTTTGTACATACTGAACAGATGTAATAATCGGCTAGCAAGGGCATATTTAACAGACTAAAAAAAGTGAAAACAATAAAAGATAATTGTTAGGGTTTACATACACTTCAATGACCTGAGTAGATGGGTTTCTGTTTATTTCAGATAGGTTTTGCATTCTCACACAAGTCTATGGGAATGCAAAACCCCCTTAAAACAGGTAAAATGCAGATGAGAAGTCAAATGTATCTGTCAATGAATTCTTAATGATCTCAGGAGCATCACAAACTAATGCCATTGACCCTAAGGGCTCATTTACGCTTTGGCTTCAATACACATTAACATCTAGTTTACTCTTACTGCAAAACAAAGCTTTGGACAGGCTTTGTTAAAGCTCTCTGAATGACTCCTGTCACTAAATAAAATGGTTAGCTTACAATCCTGTTTACACCTTTTGCTTTGCTTTGCTTCAGCTTTGCTTCAAAAATTATACCCCATGTAGCTTCAGTGGTGCTTCAAAGCGTCTTCAAATCCTCCATAGAAGTCTATGGCAAAGCTCGCTTGAAGCCCCACTGAAGCCCCACCGAAGCCTCATCGAAGCCCCATGACGCCTTACCAAAGCCCCACCAAAGTCCCACCAAAGGCTCATTGAAGCCCCATCGAAGCCCCACCGAAGCCTCATCAAAGCCTCATCGAAGCACCAAGCAAGGTGTAAACAGGACTGTAGCCTAACCATTTTATTTAGTGACAGGGGCTCTGACTGGTGTTCAGAGAGCTTTAACAAAGCCTGTCCGAAGCCATGTTTTGAAGCAAGTGTAAACTAGCCCAAAAATGATTAGCTTACAATCCTGTTTACACCTTGCGTTTGCTTTGCTTCAAAAATTATACCCCATGTCGCTTTAGTGGTGCTTCAAAGCATCTTCATAGCCTCCATAGAACTCTATGACAAAGCTCACTTGAAGCAACTGCGGCTTTTGAGATTCCTTAATTCAGCTTTAGCTTCACCTTGTTTTGGAGAAATTGCAGGTATGAGATATCCACATAAACACAGGGCATCGGTCAAGCTTCAACAGAGCATTACGGAAGCATCATCGACCTTTCACCGAAGCATCACCAAAGCTTCATCGAAACAACACAGAAGCTTCAAAAAAACTTATCTTAAAAGCAGGTTGAAGCAGTAGGCGTTTTAATGTGTGTTGATGCCAAAGCAGGTGTAAATGAGCCCTTGGAGTTCTCGTGTCACTCTAAATTCAGCTAAAAAGACAGGAAGGTGTCTATATGGGCTGATTTACACTTGCTTCAGGTTCAACACACATGAAAGAGCCTACCTTTTCAACATGTTTTTTTTATGCATTTTTGATGCTTTGGTGGGGCTTCAATGATGCCTCAATGGTGCTTCAAGCAAGCTTTGTCATAGACTTCTATGGAGGCTTTGGAGATGCTTTGAAGCATCACTAAAGCGACATGGGGTATAATTTTTGAAGCAAAGCCGAAGCAAAGCAAAAGCAATGTGTAAACAGGACTGTAAGCTAACGATTTTATTTAGCGACAGGAGCTTTGACTAGCATTCAGAGAGCTTTAACAAAGCCTGTCCGAAGCCTTGTTTTGAAAAAAGTGTAAACTAGCCCTAACTCAACGTTCACCAAGTGAACAAGCACGGTTCTTTTCGTCAGAAACGCGTCAATTGATCATCATTGCAATTTTGTCTGGCTCATGACAATAAAGAAATTTCTACAGCATCTTTTGGATTCAAGTGTGCGATCAATCTTTTCTTCTCTTCTTGATATTGCCTACAGTGATGAGCCTGGATTAGCACCTTGGATCGGGTGTGTCCATTTTTTGCCTTTGCCTTTTTTGCCCTTGTTCTGTTTACCAAGTGATACATCTATGTATAAATTACATGTATAGTTGGGATCACTAAACCACAAAGCTATGATAAACTGTTTACACTGTACTGTAATAATTCTAGCATTTCCCTTTACATACAAGTACAATACTGTTGCTAATATCCCTTAAGGCTAGGTACACACCTATGTGATTGGTGTGGGTCGCGATTGCACGGGTATAGCATCCCTTTAATTTGAATGGGTTGCTCTACCTGTGGGAAAAGCAAGAAAAAGGTCCCTGCGCCTTTTTAAAAATGCAGTCACATGGAAATCGCCTGGTGCTTTCCCCCATCAGAAAACGAACTGTGTTTTCAGATGCGTGGGGGTGTCATTAAGAATTAATAGTAGCTCCGCACGTCGGCTAAATAGCAGCACGGTTTGCCTTTGGGTGCCTGCTGGCGCAGGAATTTATTTCATTTACACACATTCCCGCACCCACATATATAATAGATAAGCCTTAGGTTGAGTACAGGTTTAGCATGAAAGGCATACATAGCTTTGTTCAGAAGCACTATATATTGATTTCTTAATACAAACTAATATTTTCCAAAGCATTTACCTTTGAATAAATCAGTTTATGATGATTTTATGAAATCTGGTGATATAAAGGTGAAATCTAATACAGGACAGAACAGATGCTGGAACACTCCTCACTGACTTTCTTTGCTCTTATCTTTACAAATCACTATACACTACAGTTCTATTAAATGTCAGTACCTTAGGTAGTTGGAATATTTCCTTTTTCCAGGGCATCCTCCATGCACCAAGACATAAAATCATCTTAAAGTGAATATGGCTGTTTTGTGAGCTGGACTGGTGATGATAAACAGGTTATTACACATTTCTTTACAGAGAACTTGTACATGTAACCCCACATTCCTTTCTTGGATAAAGTACATTAAATGAGCATAGTAATAAACAGAGATCATTAACTGTACTTTTGGCACACCAGTGGATGGGAGATCAATGGACATCTCAAAACACTGCATACAATGCAGATATCTTCTGTACCTGCATTAGGGTGTCTGCAGGCACTTTTGCTATAAATGCTATTACACTTTTCTCATAGATTAACTTACAGTTGTATTTATTTATTTATGGCATTCCTAGTACTTGTAGCTGTCTATTTTAAAAGCACTGTATTAGCTGTATTAGTAGAATGAAACATTTTCTTTCCAATGAGTGCCATCAAGTGGCATACCTGGGAAATGCAGTTGTAATTATGCATGTGAAAATATGATATCATATACTGCATATATGTAAAAAAAAAAAAAATGTTGTATGCAACATATCCATGCTTCTATTATTTTAACAGGTTTACATGAATATACTTTTCTGTATGGAGTAGACTGGTGCATTATTGTCAATCACTTGAAACACTAGCACATGTTTGAAGGGTGTACATACTTATTGTTTGTCATGGAGTTCTGGCTTGCGTTT
Source organism: Aquarana catesbeiana (assembly GCF_042186555.1). Classification (NCBI taxonomy): domain Eukaryota; kingdom Metazoa; phylum Chordata; class Amphibia; order Anura; family Ranidae; genus Aquarana; species Aquarana catesbeiana. Next base: position 280,061,750 of record NC_133327.1, read on the forward strand.
TCTTTAGCAGCTGAAAAGTCAATAGTCTGTTCATTTTGCAAAAAAAATTAACCCAAGAGCTTAGTGATTGGGGTAAAGCTCTGCTGACTTTCATCTTTCAAACATGTGCAAGCAAAAATGCAGTTTTTTTATTTTCCTTTCATATGATTGGTTATTCTTTTCAAAGTGAAACTTCACATCACATTCACTGAACTCTGGGGAAAATTCCCTTGCAACGTGCAATTTCCCTTGCAAAGTGAACAGCCTACAGTGGAACCTCGGATTGCGAGTAACGCGGTTAACGAGCGTTTCGCAATACAAGCATTATATTTTTAAAAATCGTAACTCAGTTTGCGAGTGTTGTCTCGCAAAACGAGCACGATTCAGGCCAAAGCGTGTGCGGTACCGCGTTTGGCCTGAGGTGGGGGGGCGCTGGAGCCGAGCGGCGCCGATCGCAGCCGAAATGCACGGAAAGGCCCAAGGACAGCTCGGCTGACCTTGGCAAACCTCGGGAACGGAGTCTTTCTGAGGTTTGCTGAGGTCAGCTGAGGTGTCCTCGGGCCTTTCCGGCCGTTTCCGAGGCTCTCTGGCACCCCCCACCTCTGGCCACATGTGGTATTGCATGCCATTGAAGTCAATGCAGAACAAATTATTTTTGTTTCCATTGACTTCAATGGGGAAACTCGCTTTGATATGCGAGTACTTTTGATTACGAGCATTCTCCTGGAATGGATTATGCTTGTAATCCGAGGTTCCACTGTATTTCCCTTTAGTAAATCAACCCAATTGGCTGTATCTGATGTATAAATCCTGATAAAAATTAGAACTAAAGGAAAAAATGTTCCTTTCATTTTGAATAGAGTAAGGGAGAGTTATAACCCTTGTCAGTTCTTTTTTGTCATCTGTGTCTTCTTGGGGAGATTTCCCTTCACCTCTTGTCCCATAATCAAAACAGCAAGTGAAATGCAAGTGAGAGAATCCCTGGTTGCCACCAGGGTCATCAGAACTAGTGTCCCTATTGGAAGATTTTCCCCTCTATTCCTCTTCTGGTGACAACCTAAAATGTGTGATTATCCTACACTGTCACCCTTGGTGATAACAGTGAACATGACAAATAGAGAGGAGGAATATTCCTAAAGGGGAGCAGACAGCAGCAAAACCCTGAAACTGGTGTTAACCTCTTATCAGTCTAAAACTAAAAGAAAAACGACCTTTAGTTATACTTAAAAAGAAGAAAAAAAAAAACAACTATAAGCAAGTAATAATCACAAGAAATATCTATGAATACAGAGTCTTGGTAAGTGATGTATACTTTATCTGTTTTTTTTTTTTTCAGAACTACCACAAATGACACTGCTACTTACACAGCAGTGGCAAGAAATGTGCATGGTCAATCATCCACCAATGCAGCTGTCATTGTCAGAAGTGAGTAAATTGTCATTGAGGATATAAAAATGATTTATCATGGTCCCTTTGGGGTATCGATTCAAACATAAAATGCTTTTTGCCACAAGCAGAAAACAGTGGGAAACCTAAGAACTTTTGTGCACCTGTGGTTATAACAGTCAATCATTGATAGATCACTTATTTAGATAAAGGTAATTTCGGATATATCTAATATGTGCCCTTGCAACAGTGTTTTCAAAATGTTACAGGTGCATAGAGAAAATCCTCCAGGGGCCCTATGTGTAACTGCAGAGTGACATAGGAAGTGTGACAAATTGTTGTAAAATAAATGTATTGCAGGTCTGTGTTAGGATGCTATCAATGCTGTTGGTATTCCTGCTAGTTACTGCACAGGGCTCCCAGGTGGGATTGCCTTAAAGCTGGACATCTGAGAATTGGTGTCTGCTATAGAAATTCTGCTCAGGCATTTGCAGTCATTCACTGACTCAATGAAGCAAGCAGAGTGCCATGAAAGTTCGATAGAAAGGTACAACAAATAACAAGTAGAAATGCTTAGCACTGGGTGTAGACATTTTTCAGTCTGCTGAAATGTTTGCATGTAGTAAAACAGAGTTCAGCAACACAAAAAAAAAAAAAAAGATCAAACTGGGCATCTGGCCTTGTGGCCTTTGTAATTTTTGTGCTAACAGGCAGGTCTCTGATCTTTTGTCACAACTAAGGAGGGGTACCCAGGTTCACACATTCTAAATCACATCAATAATACAGTACATATGGCTTGCTGACTTTTCCTGTCAGTCTTGAGAGAGGCAGCAGCTTTGTATAGAGGTACTGCCTGCTGACCTGACAACATGTTAGGAGAGACAGGGACTTCACTGCTGTCACAGCTTGCCAATTAGCCCCCTGCTTTGACTTGCTAATAATCACTGAACATAAGAGATAATCACTGATATATATGCTGCAGTGCAGACTGCTTGTAGAATAGTTACTTTTATTTTAATTATCCGTTTAAAATAACCTGTGCATAAAGTTTGATTAAAATATGCTTAACACACTGTAATATTTCTTTTTTTATAGGATTCAGAGGAGAAGAAGAGCCCCTTCACCCTGGTTTGGTGCCACATTGTAAGTAAACCCTATTTCAGCATATGTATAGCAAAGGTGGATGACCACACACTGATTCTGATAAAGTCCAAAACATTTATTCCAAAATGTAAAAGTCCGTAACAGAACACAGCACACACAAAGAGCAATTGTTGACGCGTTTCACGCAAGTGGGCACTTAATCATAACAAGCATTATGTTGTGATTAAGCCCCACTGCCATAAAAAAAAAAACATATGCTCTTTGTGTGTACTGTGTTCTGTTATGGACTTTTACATTTTAGAATAAATGTTTTGGACCTTATCAGAATCAGTGTGCAGTTATTCACCTTTGCTATTGAGGTTCTGTGTTGCAAGCAAGACCAGTACCTGGCAACTTTTGGGACTGGAATGAAAACTGGACTGACTTGGAGTAGTATATAGTGTTTTTGGACTTATTTCAGTATGGAATGGTAAGCAATAGAAATGTCTATGATACATAAACATCAACTTTTTTGGGTGTTTTTTTTTTATGTCTACTTTTATATTGCTTAGAGCAGCAGGCATCTTAAATTACAGTAAGTTATAAATTGATGTTTGCAATTTAATCATTACTGTGCCATTAGTTTAGGTAGTTCATTTTAAAAACTTCATATCATATCATTATTGGGTGTTATCTTCGTCTGCACAGTGAATCACAAGAAAAAGAGCCAAGCATGAAGCATATATGTCCACTATGGGGTTTATTTACTAAAGCTAGAGAGGGCAAAATTAGTGTCACTTCTGCAGAGAAACCAATCAGCTTCAAAGTTTTATTGCCAAAGCTTATTTAACAAGCTGAGGTTAGAAGCTGATTGGTTTCTATGCAGAAAGTGACTATTTTTGCCCTCTTTAGCTTTAGTAAATGAACCCCTATATGTCCACTATATGTAGTGGGTCCAAGCACCACTGCCAGGTTAACCCTGGGATTCACCTTCCTCCTAGTGCAGCCCACCAAAGGCTCATCTTGCCCGATCATCAACTGGGTAGGAAAAAAGGATGGAAGCACACACCAAAAGTTTTTTTAATTTCAAGTATGATAGATAGGCTTTAGCTTCGTCCCCCCCCCCCCCCCCCCACAAGCCATGCCCCATTAACGCTTTTCACATTTCATGGGCTTAATTGTAGAGATCTATGATTAAGCCCATGATGGGTGAAATATGTTAGAGGGGCATGGCTTGCGAAGGGACAAAGCTAAAGCCTTTCTATCATACTTGAAACTTAGTGGCTTTTGGTGTGCGCTTCCAACCTTTCTTGTTATTCACAAGAAAAAGATTGTCACAAATTACTGCAGCGAATGGTCGCAAAATGTGCTTAATGTACAGTTTACCAACAAACAAGCTACCTAAATCTGAACTAAATTTTAGATATTAACGATCACTATTCAATCCAGTTTTTTAATAATAAAATCATTCAAAGTAATCAAAAACAGCACGTATATACTGTATGCCAGAATCAGTCTTCACACAAAAATGTTGTAAATCGGGTGTATAAATTACAGAGGTAGAAATGTTATGCCTTGATAATGTCTGAAACATTTTCCTCTTTGACATATTATTATCACATGTGACTATGGGAGAGATTTCCTAAAACTGGAGCACTCAGAATCTGGTGCAGCTGTGCATGGTAGCCAATCAGCTTTTAATTTCAGCTTGTTCAATTAAGCTTTGAAAATAAAACCTGGAAGCTAATTGGTTACTATATAGAGTTGCAGCAGATTTTGCATTCTTCAGCTTTAGTAAATAACCACCACTATTACTTGAAGTGCCACTTTTGCCATGAGGTATGCATTGCTATAACTTTGACTGTCAGGCCCCTCTATGTTTGTTACATTTTGACTGAACCTGAAAATATAAATAGTTTAAAATGCTGTAAATTATACCTATAATAGAACCTTATCACTTACTGTCCTTGCAAAAATGCAGCGGTTCACAAGGCTTTGTAATATACCTTTTAACAATAGGAAATTCTAGGGAACAATGCCTTGGTATCTGACCCATCAATTTCCAGATTCCCATCACTGGAGCCTGTAGGAACACAGCCTTTGGCATTTAAAGCCACACCCTTATTTTCGGTTTAACTTTTTTTTTTTTACTGTATTACTGTGCCTAGCCCTAATTTGGAATATTGTGACAGTTTGTAATGCAATACATTAATGTAAAATAAATATATACTATATGACTTAATTTTCTTCTAAGAATAAAAAAAAATGTGCTTGTTATTTATACAGAAAAAAGTTGGCTGTTTGCACCTTCCACCTACAGGCACCACCCTACTGTGCTATATGATAAATCTAACTCTGTCCATGACCCATGCTTTTTCAATGTATAATTAACACACACCCTTTTCTTTCAGTGCCCCTGACAGCTGCAGTTTGTTTTACCCACATTGAAGTTCAGTTTCTGGAAACTTTTGGTGTGACGTTTGGAGTTGAGGGTGAAACGCTAACTTTGTCATGTTCAGTTCTTTTAACTCCTGACCTTACCAGACTGCGACCAGAGGCAGAATGGTACAGAGATGGTGAGCATTTTTTGAAAAACCTTATTAGTGTTATTAGTGTTCTTTTACATTTGTGCTGGTAGCAAGTTTTAATCAAGAGTGTAAAAAGAAGTCAACAGATTACCTTTAAGTGCTGGTTCACACTGGTTCGTTTTTTGATGCACCTTGAGTTGCACAGAATCACATTTTAAGGAAAATCACAATGTTTTCAAAGGTGCTCAGTCACATCAATATGGCTCTGTCTGGTGTGATTGGAAAAGGTTCCTGTACTACCGGTGTGATCTCAGTGCAATTTGAAAATCGCATTAAGGCCGCTTTGGTAATAGTGTGAATCAAGCATTACTCTGTATAGGAACAAGTACTGTACATTGTATATACCTAAAGCTATTATTTTTGTTGCATGTTATTTCTGTATAGCTTATACACTACAGTTTTCATACCGAAATGGATTTTCAACCACCAGGGTAGATATGATTATTTAAGAATATTTAGTAGGATATGAAGAGCTGATCTGCTAGTATAGATTGCAGTCACAATGCTGATGTATCAGTGTGTTTTTACTAAGAGTAAGTGTTATTTACCCGAAGCCACTAATCAGATTCCAACCTCTGTAGCACCCCCTCATCTCCTAGAGACTATCAGGGACCAGAGGCCAGGCGGGCTGATATTTCACCTCAGGGTCCAGTCGTTGACTTATGGTGTGGTTATGAACAGATGGGCACCAGTCACTTTAAGACAGTTTATCAGAGCTTAATAAGGCTAATAAACTCAAGAGGATCAGGATACAACTTCTCTGGACACTATCCATCAGACAAAGTTTAACCCCTGGTCCTCTAACCCAGGCAATCACCTTCCTATTCTACTTCCCTTGGATATACCTTCCGGCAGGATAACCGAAAACTTCAGGCCCCAGGCTTGGCCCTTTTTGTAACTCAGCACACCCTCCCCTGGCAGCAGGCCTAGGAGGAAAAGATTATTGGCGGCAACACCTCCTCACCAGGCAAGTGAGGCAAGAGAGCTTCCAGAAGGTACCCCTAATCACTTATATCCTCCCACATTCTGCACCACTGGCAATAAACCTCCTAGTGGTCAGGGAGATATTAAAATACATAACTCAGGTCATTGCAGCTTCCCACACTATTGCCAACGACTTTCCCCAGCAGCAGGCAGAAGCAAACAATAATGCCCAACTTAGAGAAAAACAGCAAAACACTACATTTAAATTGTCACGCATGCTTAGGACAGCGTGGCTACACCTGGCTTGAAAATCTGAACGTAATCAGTGGCGGTGGGGAAAATCTTCCACATTGATACTTTAGACGAGTGGTCTCCAAACTTTCTAAACAAAGGACCAGTTTACTGTCCTTCAGGCTTTAGGGGGGCCAGGCTGTAGCCATTGCGAGTAGAAAATGCCTCGGCATCAGTGCCCCATTATTAATTGTAATGGGAGGAATAGTGCCCCATTGTTGATATCAATGAGAAGAATAGTGGCCCATCGATGATGTCAGTAGGAGGAATTGTGCTCCATCATTGGTGTCAGTTGGTGGAACAGTGCCCCCAAGGGCCAGCTAAAGGCAAGTAAAGGGCCATGTCTGGCCCCCGGGCTACAGTTTGGAGACCACTTCTTTAGACCTATACCCCTTAAAACCTTGTTTGGAAATTTTCAGAATTCCTATCATGTATCCAGCTGGTTCTGAAAGGATTTGTATAATGCAGCATTTGTGAAACTGATTTGCAGTCAGGGTCTGTATCTACTAAATTTCTATCAGCACCCAGAACTTAACAACTACAGGTGTGTTCAGTGCTAAAACCAATATACTTTGCTCAGAAAGGTTGCATGCAGTTTGTGTAATATATCTTATCATGACATTTCACACAGAAAGTAAGGGCTGACATTTACAGCAGACATTTATTGTGAAGGAGATGTAAAACATTAACTTTATACTGACTTTTAGTTTTTACTCATTCAATACTGCAAGAGTATACAGCCATTTCAATGTTATGGTTTACAGGCATGGTCATTTTTTTTTTGGCCTGCAAGAAGCTATCTTACCATTTTGTAATTTAGTTTTGGATAAAGTGGAAAAGGTTAGACTATCCATCAGATTCTGATAGCTGTTTATAGCCCTGCAGGGAAAATAAACCCCTCTGTCTTTGTAACAGCTGTCACTAGGATGTAAAGTGAGGAGGGGAATAAATGTTTTACTTATCACAGGAAAAGAAGGCAAAAGGACTTCTCCAACAGTAACTAATCTTTAAAAGATGATATTTCTTCATTTTGGAGAGATTTTCAAGGGTACCTGAGGCCCACCAGAGGAAATGTGGGCGGGGACTAACCGTATAACGGTGCAGGCAATGCTCCACTGTGAATAGTGAGTGTGGAAGGAAATACAGGTGGTCCCCGGGTTACAAATATCCAACTTACAAACGACTCCTACTTACAAACGGAGGGAAACAACAGGAAGTGAGAAGAAATCTACCCTAGGGAGAGAAATTTACTTCTGTAAGAGTTATTATGGAGAAAAGCTTTATCATCAATCCTTGTTTCCCCAACAACCCAACATTTTCAAAATCCAATTGTCATTGGGGGACAGAAAGTGAGGTGAAATCTTCTTAACACTGGGCATAGACAGCAAAACAAACATTACAGGGGTATTAACCCTTCCCTATGCTATCCAAAAAAAATTAAAATGATTCTTTTGGCTGGAGCTAAACTTATAAAATGTACGTGTTCCGACTTAAAAAAAAAAAGATCAACTTAAGAACAAACCTACAGACCCTATCCTGTTTGTAACCCGGGGACAACCTGTACTGACATTTTTAATAGCATGGCTCCACCATAGCACATTACATATTTTTTTATTATAGCACATTAATTTTATGTTTCCCGTTTTAAATGTATTATAGCAAACAAGCATTATTTATAGAGATGACAATTAATACAATATATACTGTACGGTTCATGCACCTCAAGGAGCTTACAATCTAAAATCGAAATATATTTCACATGCATACATATGCACAACGGGGCCAGTTTTAGACAGTTAATTTAAACAATTAATCTACCAGCATGTCTTTGGAGCGTGGGAGAAAACCAATGCAAGCACAAGGAAAACACACAAACTCTGTGTCGGCATTTGTACTGCTGACCAGCAGAACTGCTAACCACTAAGCTGCCCACACTATGACAAAATATTACATTATATCAAGCTACAACAGCACATTATATCATCATAAAAGCCCATCATAGCAAAGGATAACAAGCTGCAACAAAATATATTACAAAAGTACATCATACCGGCATTATATCAACCAGCTTGACAAGCTACATCAGCGAATTGTGCAATGCTGTCATAGTTGTGTTATATCATGTCACATTAACACATTTTTACATACTTCACAACTTTAAAATGTAGGAAAGAGGGAAACATGGGTGTCTGAAAATATAAGTATAAAGGCATAGGGGTAAAGCTGTCCACATAGACCATCCTCCACACCGATGGCTCTCACTGCTCTCAGTCTGCAATCATGACCGTAAAGACTACCCTGCAGTAGAGCGCTATGAAAGCGTGGCTTGAAGCGCTCGTGGGGGGCAGCGTGGAAGGGATGACATTGATGGCAGTGAAGAGGACGCTCTATGTGGACAGCTTTACCACGGGTGCCTGCATACCTAGATCTGCCTGTTTTAATCATCAACCATGTGAGTTACTAAATGTTGTACCTTCATTAAATGTAACCATTTTGCTACACTTGGAGGCGCTTCTCTTCTCTTTTATACTCAGTTGTAACGTGACGCTACTTGTATATCAAGATATCACTCGTTTATTAAGTGAAAATTTACACAAAAAAAATAGCTTGTCTTGCAAAATGCTCTCAAACCAAGTTACTGTCATTCCAAGGTTTTACTGTACTTGATTTATACACTACCACGAGTGTCAGCAATCATTAGCAAGAGTAATAAATACTTATTACAGTCTATTTTGGCCTGGGCATATGTAAATGTAAAAGGCATTTCATTCTTTCTTTCCAATTTGATTTACTTTTAGATGTGTTGGTGAAGGAATCCAAATGGCACCAGCTGCATTTTGGAGAAGGTCGTACCACTCTGACACTGACACATTTGAATAAGGACGATGAAGGATTGTACACTGTAAGAATGGTCACCAGAGGTGGAGTCAATCAGCACAGCGGATTCCTCTTTGTAGCTGGTTTGTGTCTCAGTTTACTTTGTTTATCATTTACAGTTCTTAATTTTCAAACCATAGGTTCAAAAGGAACCTGTCAAAAAGGGGCCATTGTTGACTTATTTTTGACATTGTTTTAGGGTTGTCATTCTGATCATTGATCTGAAACAAGCTGACAAACCTGGAGAGCACATGTTAGTTCCAGGTGAGAGATTCACCAAGTAGTGAAGCCAGGATCAGGATGACAATCCCAGACCATGTATCCCCAAGAGCAAGTCAACAATGGGAGCTGCCATATTACTATGCTGCATTTTTCACACAAGACTTTAAAGTGTTACTAAATCCAGGACCCTGTATTCACTTTATCTGGTCTCCCACAGTACAGAACATGGAAATACAATTATTTTAGTAAATATAAACGGCTAAATACCCTTTCTCATCAGCAGTATATAGCAGTCTTGTGACATCTATTAGTATCTGGTTAAAGCTTGTAGGGGAAGTTTTCATTCTGCACTAATTGCTCTTGCTGACATTATTGCCCTGCCCCCCCAATGATGCTGAACCTGCTCCCAGACAGCGGCTCGCAGCTCCTGGAGAACAACACATTTGTGTGTGACTATCTTGGTTACTTGGGGAGCCACAGCCCAGTCTGAATAATGTGTCCTGGTTTCAGTCTGCCTGTAACCTGGACACTTGATTCAAAACCTGGACTGTCCAGATGAATCCTGGACAGGTGGCAACCCTAATCTGCACTGACTGTCCTATCAGGATGCAGGACCCCTGACTCTCTGTCTGGGGTGCTGATTGGCCCTGTGATGATCACATGCACCCTCCCAAGAAAAAAAAAACTCTCTAAAAATACATACCAAACTGAGCATGCAAAGCCTGTCCCCTGGCTCTGTATTATAGGGAAATATATTGGGGACAATGGAAGGAGGAGAGGATCAGAGTAGACAGCATTGAACAGCCGTTTTACACAATGCAGAGGATTAACCCCTTAGGTACCACGGTGAGTATAACACGCATGCTTTACTGCATATACAGACTGATTTTACTCTTGTGGGTTAAGTAACACTTTAGGAAACACTTTACAATTATTTTAGTAATGCCCCTCAACAATACTGGCCTAAATATCACTAATCACTTGATGTTGTGACTAACTCTTTGGATAAACAATTTAAACCTTTAGTGAAAATGTTCTTCATTTCTTTTATACATGAAAACTGTAATGGAATTATATGGCATCTGTCCAACGTTGGCATACTCTGCAATCTAGCAAAACCAAAAATAAAAGGGTTAGCCATCTTGTTGGCAAGTGCCTTTAATAATTTTCATGTAAACAATTCAAACAGTGGTTAAACAATCCTTCTAAAATTTTCAGTTGGACAGTAAACGTCTGTAATTATTAAAAATAAAAACAGCAAGTTGGTACTGACATTGTTCTGTTGTTTTTAACAACAAAGTAGCGTACTACTAGTGTCGCTGTTATTATAATAACTATTTATTGATAGAGCATATACATATTCTGTGGTGTTGTCAATCTGGGAAAAATCCCCAAATAAACCTGCATAGATTAACAGTGCAAAGGAAAGAAGGGGGTCTTGCCCATGACAGCTTAAAGCGAAATTCCACCCAAGTTCCCGAAATTCTACTGCAGTAGGGTTCCGGCTGTGAAGCCAAAAGGCTTCATTGCCGGTTTCCCTTACCAGGAATAGTGGCGGCAGCACCCGACAGCCGACCCGAAAATCAGCTCGGGTGCCGACATCGCGGGAACCCTGGACAGGTAAGTGTCCTAATATTAAGTATTTGTAGCTGCTGACTTTACATTTTTTCGTGGGGGGGCAGAACACCGGTTTAAAGCCCACCGGAAGGTTTATCATTTACTGTAGTGCAGCCAGACTGCATATACATTAATAACCAAGGGCTTTTTTCTTACATTTTAACAGTGCTATTTGCTGCAGAAAAGGTTAAAATGCCCTACACTAACAGCACACTAGAGAGTCAGACTACAGCTCAATGCAGAGCACATCGATTCAGAACTCCATTTCTGATACCTCCCTTAAGGTATAACTAAAGGCAAAACTTTTTTTTTTTTAGTTTTGGATAGAGTTGAGAGAAATTAGAACGCTTGTCAGTTTGTATTGCTGTCTGTGCCCCCCATTAGGGGGGATTCACCCTCTCTATTTGTTCTGTTTAACATTATCATTGAAAATGAAAGTAAAGAAAATCCCACATTTTGGGTTGTCCCCAGAAAAGTAATAGAGGGAAAATCTTCCTATGGAGACACCAGTTCTGGTGACCTGGGGGTCCCCAAGGAATTCCTTTAATTTCCAGGGATTTTCTCTCGCTTCCTGTTTGGCTATAGGAAGTGAAAGAAAAGCTCTCTTTGGGACACAGATGGCATAAATAAACTGACATAGGTTATAACCCTTCCTTGCTTACCCAAAATATAAAAAAAAGGTTTTGCCTATAGTTCTACTTTAATATGCAGTGCCAATGCTCTCTCAGCAGCACTGTTATTGGAGCATAGTGCAGGTTCACTTTTATAATCTAAAGATATGAGAAACCTGAGAGCAGGTTCTTATTTTTGTTCAAAATCTTAGTCATATCTAATTAAAAAACTTATTCATTTCCAGTATTTGTTTATAAACCTGCAACTAGATTCCGATGTTAAGTGTAGGTTTGGGGGAGGTGTTGGTGATAGTTATTGATAGCACTCAGCAATTAAAAACTTGACATTTTGGTAGGGCATGGCATTGCTGGTATAGAGGGGTACTCTAGGATAACTGGGTTGTTAAATCTAAACTCTAGAAAAAAAAACCCTTCCAGTGGGGCCCGCAGTTCCTTAACTGTAGAGGGTATTGGAAAAAGCTGTATTACTCACTGTATTCTCCACTCTGGCAGGCTCCAGTGCTCCCTGCTTCTCCCTGACACTCTGGACCATGGAGGGTCCCTTAACATCATCATGCACAATGCAGGACTATTAGTCCTGCATTGTATGTGAGGAGCTAAGTGTGCAACTGATGCCAAGGGTGCCTTATAGAGGAGGCTTTGAAAGATCAGTTGCACAGATGAAGGGAGTTTGTCAGAAAACAAAATTAGATAAGTATTATTCCAACCTTTCCTCATTTTATTTGTCTGTGACTTTGGTGGACATTCTTAAAGAGTAACTTCCATTTTGTTGAGGGAAAAAACATTCCCCTCTGAGTGATCTATGTACATTGCAGGAATTTTAACAAACTTTGTTCCAGATTCTAACTTTTTATTATACTGAAGAAATAACTTTGTGCTTGTCTGTGTCCATGTGCAGAGTAAATCTGTATAGGAATGTTTTTATAATTATCAATCAGGTGCTGCATTTTGCAGGGCTTTAATGAGGAAATTGGCAAGGCCTGCATCCCTCTAGGTTCCATTCACACTTATACAACTCCAAAGTTGCACAGACTGTGGAGTGCAACTTTTATGCATCTTTGGATGGGTGTGACTTAGGTACGACTGGCTTTGACCAGTGATAATGCAAACTGTTGCACAACTGTTGCACTGTATACATTTAGGTATGGCTTTCACTTTTTCGGTCAAAAATCTAACGGACTTTAGATTTGGAACATGTTTCAAATCTTTCCGACGGACTCGAGTCTGGTCGAAAAATCCACTCATCTGTATGCTAGTCCGACGGACGAAAACCCACGCTAGGGCAGCTATTGGCTACTGGCTATCAACTTCCTTATTTTAGTCCGGTCATACGTCATCACGTACAAATCCGTCGGACTTTGGTGTGATCGTGTGTAGGCAAGTCCGTTCGTTCAAAAGTCTGTCCGAAGTCCGTCAAAAGTCTGTCGAAAGTCCATCGGAAAGACCATTTGACCAGTCAGGTCGAAAAGTGTGTACGTTGCATTAGATGTAATTTCCCTTTGGGAATATCTCACCAACAGTCAGATTTTTCTTGCAGGGGATGTCTAAAATCTGACTTTTATTTTAGTGCAGACTCCTGGGAAAACCATTAAGCAAATCACATAAAGGGGAAATTACATTTCTGGGGAGTGTTCTGTACACCATCAGTTTACAGAACACCTCCAGGCTGCCATATTCCATTGCATTTAACAGAAAATTACAGTGCTGCAGATTGAAAGGAAAAGATAATTTTTAATAACATTCAATTACAATATGACTTATGACGCAATTGTACACGCAATATTATTATTATTTTTTTATTTGCTCATTTTTTTCCCCACAAAAGTGGAGTTACCCTTTAACCGCTTCCGGGCCGCTTACCGCATATATACTGTGGCAGGACAGCATGACTGCATGAAATCACATCTCTGTACGTGATTTTGTGCACGAGGTCTGGGGCGCAGGTCACCGGCGACCTGCTCCCACTGTGACTGGACACAGCGGGAGACAATCAGCGGGTCCAGCAGCAGCGATGGCCGCCGGCCACCCGCGATCATTCTCTGGAGAGACAGAACGGTGGTCTGCCTATGTAAAAAAGTCCCCAAAAAGTGTCAGATTTGTCTGCTGCAATGTTGCAGTCCTGCTAAAAATCGCAGATTGCTGATCATTACTAATAAAAACAATTAAAAAAAAAAAAAGTAATTAAATATATCCCATAGTTTGTACTGTAGATGCAATAACTTTTGCGCAAACCAATCAATATACAGTACGCTTATTGGGATATTTTTTTTACAAAAAACATGTAGCAGAATACCACCAAAAGGAATCTCTATTTGTGGGAAAAGAAGGACATCAATTTTATTTGGGTACAGCGTCACACGACCGCGCAATTGTCAGTTAAAGTGACGCATTGCCATATCGCAAAAAATGGCTTGGTCGGGAAGGGGGTAAAACCTTCTGGGGCTGAAGTGGTTAAATAACAATACATTTAAGATGGCACGGCATTACAAAATGCTTTTGTAAGTAAAAGTGATCATTTTGAAGCTAGGAGAGTGTCTGCACAAAATAAGAAAAAAGCTGCATATCATTTACTTATATGGGGATTGCTGAGCTTTAGAATTTAGAATTAGAACATCCAAGGTCACATGATGATACAGTATATAATATACAGCAGCAGCATTAATACAGTTATGTTAAATATTTTATTTTCTCTGGATTACCACTATTTAATTGAACTGCCACTGATTCCTATTTTTTATTCCTATTTCTCTAAAGATGCTGCAGCTTTGGTTTTAGGGGCACCAGGTGCTCCAATGGATGTTGCGTGCCATGATGCTAACAAAGATTATGTGATTGTATCATGGAAGCCACCAAACACTGCCAGCGAAGCTCCAGTCATTGGATACTTTGTTGATAAGTAAGTACTTGGCACCAATATTTTTTTTTTAACCACATTACCCATCTCTATCCATTTGTTTATTTATAATTTTAAAGACCTTTCTAACAGTAGATGTAAAGGATAATTAGACATTTGTGTAGGCAGCACCATCATGTTCCCGAACTTTGAAGATATCCAAATGTCAAACAGGAAATATCATCAGATAACAGGTGTGTGAAATAATTAATGTGAGGAAGAAAATAGCAATGAAGTGCAGCATCCATCGCTAATTGCTATGACTTACTATCTATTAATATTATTTCTGAAAGCCAATATTAACTATTTTTTAACTGAACATTTTTTTTTCATGACAGATGCGAAGTAGGAACCGACAACTGGATCCAGTGCAATGATTCACCTGTTAAGATCTGTAGATATCCAGTAACTGGCTTATATGAAGGAAGATCTTACATTTTCCGCGTCCGAGCAGTTAACAAAGCAGGAATCAGTAGACCATCAAGAGTTTCTATAGCAGTTGCGGCTCTGGATCCTGCTGACTTATCAAGACTGCAAAGTATGATTACTAGAAATGATTGTATAACCATGTATACATTTTTTTCTAGCATGTACACTGACACTCTGTAGTACGGCTGCCATGCTTTTTGTTTATTTGCAGGCAGGCTCTGTAATGCACATATCAATGAAATAATCTTCTGTGACTCCACAGTAGTTTATTACTCTGTCCAGTAACTACTTCTCTTGGTATTTAACTTTAAAAAAAGGAGGTAACTTATGTGCATACAGTTCTAGTTTTCACCTGACATGCTAATCTGTTATTAATTGCATTTCCACGTTTGCAGCCACATCAGAATACCTTTTTTACATTGTTACATGTTACCATTCGCATAGCATAATGTGAAAGAAATATTTAAAATCTGCAGCTTTTCTTTTTTTAGATGCTGTTTTTTGAACTTTGACAAGGACAAATCCTACTTAGTGATCTTTGTTTATGAGGAGGCTGGGTAGCTATAATTGCCATAATTAATCCTGTCTGTCCTGTGCTGACAGAGAGATCTCTTCTCAACAACAAAGGGTTAACCATTTAGAAGCTGGGCTACACTAATGTATGTTAAAGTCTAAATTCACCTTTGGAGCATGTTACATGGTACACCCTTATTTGAGGTGTAGCAAGTAACATGTTCTAGCAACCACCCCCCTTCCATTACCCACACAGCTGTGTCATTCATTCACAGGGATCTGTGAATAAATAAACTACAAGTCCCATCTTCCACCTTGGCAGACAGACTTGTAATTTCAATGGACTATGAGCATGCTGATTAGCATACTTGTAGCCCATTCATTCTTCCTTCAACTTTGAAGCAGAATGACTGTACAGAGGTATGGGCAGAAAGCTGGAAGGAGAGTATGCAGAAACCTGCTGTTGCACCTGCAATCCACTGATCATGAGTGCACTGCATTGCTGGTTCCTGCAGGGAAAAATTATAAATGCACATCTTTTTTTCTTCAAAAATATGTGGATTTATTACTTTTCCCTGAAAGGTGAACTTATCCTTTAATGAGAGGAAGCTCATCCTGTCCTGAGGCTTTCTACTGGGACAGATCACATTGAATTTGTTGAGAAATGGTTGCAGTCAGCTATGGCACCTTCTTCTAAGAAACATCTAAAAGGTAAAATGTGTAAAAAAAATAGGTATGCTGTGCAAATGGGAATACATAACAGACATATAGTAGAGTTTTTACAAACGTGTTGGCAAAAGTGGAAATACATTTTAAAGGCACATAGTAAAAACTAATATCCATCATGTATGGTATATACATGATGGATATTAGCACTGCACTAAGATACAAAAAGGTTCATGACAAGAAATCACTCTAAAAATTCAAACCTAATCAAACTGCTATTTTTTAGTTCCCTTGTGTTTGGATCATGAAAAAGGATTTACATACAATTTCCCTCTATTCTGTTGTATGGCCAGATTTACCTTGAAGAAAATATCATGCTAGGCTCAAGGGCATTCGATTTTGTCAAGGTTAATTCTGTTTTCAGTGTCTCCTAAACCTCTAAGGCTCTCTGAGCTGGTAATGAACATATTTTGGGTCCTCCAACGGTGAGAGAATGTATCCATACAAAGCTGAAAAATGGATTCATAAATTAGTGTATAAAAAAAAATTCTAGTGATGTTTATGTTAATAATAATCATTTTTATTATACAGGATTTATATAGCTCCTACAGTTTGAGCAGCACTTTACAATGTGAGGGCAGACAGTACAGTTACAATACAATTCAATACAGGAGGAATCAGGGGGCCCTGCTTGTTAGAGCTTACAATCAGGGCTGGGAGGAGGAGTGGGCGGAAGGGGCAACTGCCCAGGGGCGGAATTTTGTAAGGGTAAGGCGCCGGATTGTGAGCTGCACTATGCTCTTTATATACAGGAGAAACTCTCCACAAAATCGCCTGGCTGTCACACCTCCCTGTGCCCTGAACTCTTCTACTGCTCGCCCACAGAGCTAATGTTACGTGCCTCCTCTCTGCATCTGCAGCAGCCAATCAGTGTTCACACATGGGAGAAGGTTGCTTTCTCCCAGCTTTGGCTCCTGTCACGGTGTGCCTGGCTAGATTGGAGCTCTCAGTCTGAGCAGCAGTAGGGCTGGACGGAGATGGCAAGAGAAAGTTCAGCATAGAGCACATTGCAGTACCAATCACTGTGCAGTCTTCTGAGCTCTCTCCAGGCCAGCCAAGTTCCAGATTCATGCCATGGAACCAGGCTGCCATTTGTGTTTTTTGTTCACTTGCAAAAGAGGTGAGGGTCTGCTGGAATGAAAGGCCCATGCCTGTGATCAGTTACACAAGTTCTTTAATTTGAGTTACAGATGTCTGAAATTCTCTCTGCAGTGACTCACAGTATAGATCACTATGGATTATCTGTATGTATCTGCTAATGTATTATAGGAAATCTGTCTTTTAGGCTGGCTATGGCTCCTTTCATATTAAGTGTCCGATCGGGTCCACCTGTCAGTTTTTCAGACAAACCCAATCTGACCCTCCATTCATCCCTATGGACCGGTGGGTGTAAATGGACCTGTTCATTTATACCCACCTACCTCCAATTCTAGTCCACTAAAAAAAAAAGAGGATCCATCCCCTCCCCCTAGGCGGATGGGAGAGTAGTCGGGTGTAAACAGACAGCAGGGGTCTATTTAAACCTGCCAGTCCATAGAGCAGAGTCCATGTTCACTGTGCATAAAGTGAGCGGATACGGACCTCAATTTTATTTGGGTACAGCGTCGCACGACTGCGCAATTGTCAGTTAAAGCGACGCAGTGCCATATCGCAAAAAATGGCCCATCATTAAGGGGGAAAATCTTCCAGCTAATGAAGTGGTTAAAGTGGTTGTAAACCCCTCTGTGCAACTTGTACCTATAGGCAAGCCTATAATAAGGCTTACCTATAGGTACTGTAAATATCTCCTAAACGTGCGCCGTTTAGGAGATTTTTACCTTGTAGTGCACCAATGATGTCATTGGTGCATGCACTGTGAAGTAACAGTCCTCCGTGCCGTTTCTTCACTAGCAAGTGCCGTGACTGATGGCTCCCATGCGCATTCGTGCATGCGCGGGAGTGACGTCACGTGACTTCGGCCAGTCACAGAGCCAGAGTCCATGGCCCGGGAAGGAAGAGGGGTGAAGATGGATGCGGCCACCTGTAGGGATGGCGCAGGCTTCATTTGCAGGTAAGTGGCACATAATGGGCTAGTATGTGATGCATACTAGCCCATTATGCTTTTACTTTGCAGGGGAAAAAAGAGGAAGTAAAACCCATCAGGGTTTACTTCCTCTTTAATTTTGTACATTTTAAATAAAACTCATTGTGGAACATGAGAACTTCCATTTCCGACTTTTCCTTCTGAAAATACTACTTGCCTGGTTATCTTGCTTACCACTGACTTAAATACTTTGAGCCTGGGTCAATGTTTGAGAAAATATCAAAGCTAATAGTGCCCAGGAAAATAGCATTTTGAGAAGGAGGTCAACAATAGCAGCTTTGTTTTTCTCAGTACAATTTTCTTTTAGGGCTGGCTCACACCGGGATTCTTGCACACTCTGATATGATGTGTTTTGACAGCCTGTTCATTTGAATGGACTGCAAGAAGCACTGGACCACGCAAAAAGTAGTGCTTGCACTACTTTTGAAAATGCCCTTCACCAGACTGCATGGTACTGCGGTTATGGTGCCCATAAATGCACAGAGTTTTCAATCTGCATTTGGGGTGCTGTTAACAATACATTGGTACCTGTATGCAGATCACAAGGGGGGTGCGTTCACCTGTGGTCCAGGAAATGTACATGGAACACATCTTTTCTGCATCACATTCTGGTGTGAAGCTGACCTTTATGCATTGTTTGGTCTAAAGCTTGCAGATTGACAACAAGCTCCATTTATATTTCTACTTATCAGCCCGATGAGAGACTAGAAATGTAAAATAATTCTGAAAAAAAAAGAAATGTAAAATTAGTGCTCTGATAATACTAGCTGTGTTTTAGATTGTTTGATTTAGTTGCTGAACGTTTTAACCCATAGTCCTTGGTCCTACACGTTATATTATTTATATTCTTTGATTGACTTATATTTTGGTTCATGTTGTATTTTTTTGTTCCCATTTGTCAGGAATGAATACATTTCAGGTAAATTGGCACTAGAAAGATATATCTGATTATACTGAGTATGTGTCTGAGAACCAAAATTAAATTCCACTCTTCTCATTTAGCATATATTTTAAAGCATGAAAAGGCCACATCTATATTAGTCACAACTTTAGGGGTTCATTTGTTTTTATTAAAGTTAACAGACGCATAACATTTTGTTCCTAAGTTTGTACAATCATCTTGGTTATACAAAAGATGTGATCATAATATTGTTATATATCAAATGGTAAAGATAACAAGGTATAGTAACACAAATTGAAAGATGCAATGTCATTTTTTTTTCTGTACATAAATCTCTTTGCCAGAGAGTTGCTTAGCTCTACCACCATAATGAACTGATTTTCAACATGCTCTTACTGCTTGTACTGTCTATAAAACACTTCAAGACCCTCAGGAACGTATGTCTACTGCGCCTCCACAGCCCATATATATATTTATTTACCTATTTCCCTGTGTGGTAGTAGTAAACATTTGCGCAATAAACTACTTTATTATTCTTAATGCAGAGCGATGAAGCATATATTGCGCATAGCTCCTGCAGAGCTTACAGTATCAAAACAGATGTCAGGCTGTATGCCACCAAAAAAAGAACATAAAAAAAGCTTGTTATACCTTAGTGTCAATAAATCACAGAGCTGTATTATAACGGAGTGCACATTTTGTGTTTTTAAAATGAACATAAAGCTAGAAGCTTGCTTCAATCATAAAAATCTGGGTATCGTATGAGAGATTTTAACTCAAATTTGAAGATGAGAAAAAAAAATAAAAAGCGTAGATGCGCACAATGAAACAAGCATAAAGAACATGTCCATCCAACAATCAGCAGTTCTATGCCTTCGTTCAGTTCCATGGTTGCCAATGTATACCTTTTATTACTGACACATCTGTTTGATACTGGTTCCAAGCTTTAGTCATTGCCTAAACTTCATTTTATCGGTCACAGAACCTGCGTAATTCATATGCATCGGTAACTAAAGAGATGATATGGAAAATCTGCTTGTATAATCAGAAATGTATTGGCCTTAGTTGTGTCATATTTTTGTTTTTCCTTTATATCAGTAAAGCCCAACTCCAGACAATTCTTTTTATTTTTGATAGATCGTAGTTTTTTGTGTTCTCATTTCTCTTCACTTCCAGTCTTGGTGACAGGAGATCATTGGGGCAAGAAATGGTGGGAAATCTTTCCAGAGATAACATAAAAAATCTTTGATTTTTTTTTTGTCTGTGACTTCCTGTGAATGTCAATCTTTTTTTTTTTTGTCCTGATCCTATAGGATAGATTCTAACTCTTTACCACTCTATTTAATTGTTTTGGCTTGAGGTAGATTTTAATATTTTTTTTTTACTGAACTTAAACCAGACTGTGGGGTTGATTTACTTTCAACGGGATTTGCCCCAGAGCTTAGTGAATAAGGTGAAATTCTGCTGACTTCAATCATCCAATCATATGCAAGCAAAAACACTGTTTTTTTAAAACTTTCCTTGCATAAGATTGAGTATTCTTTGTAAAGTGAAAGTTTAACTCATGCACTAGGCTCTGGGTCAAATTTATTTTGCAAAGTGAAACTTTACTTGAAAGTGAAATGAAGGACATGAACAATGGATCGGATCATGGCAAGACCAGTGAATTCATAAACTGCGGGAGAGCTGCTAGGAGGCTGAACTAAACTGTGACAATATAAGGTAGATCTTCATCTGAGGTTTCTAAGCAGACCTAGACAAGGGGGTAGGCAGGAGGGACAGTTGCCCTGGGCGCAGTGAAGCAAAGGGGCAAAAAATAGCTGCAGGGTGGTACACCCATTCTACAGCATGTATTAATAGTGGGGGAAGGGGGTGCAATTCTGCATCCTTGCCTTGGGCACTGGGTGACCCTGTCTCGGTACTGTTTATAAGTATTACTAAATTTCATGAGGGGAACAAGTGAAGATGGGGTAGGCCTTCTAATTTAAACATGCAGCACAAAATCATTCCTAACAGAAATAAATACATGTTTAATTTAGTAAATTCATGTATAATGTTATCTAATATGCATACTTTCTCTTTTTAGAAATCCATTTGGATGGGGGACAAGAAATTGTTATATGTCAGGATGATTTGGAAGGTATTTTATGAATTTTTCTATCAAATTATGATAGTAGTTTTTTTTTAAGTAAATCTTCAAATTTCTTTGATAAAATAGAATCTACATATGTAAATTGTATTTACCATTGGCAGTAGCATAATGCAATACTGATTATGTTTAAGTACTTTGGCATATAGAAGTGTTCAAACAATTCCTGAATGTCGTGGCTGAGTTGGTAATTTTACTGTTTTGCAATTAAATCCCTTTTTATATTTTAATACTAAGGAGTTCAGCATTTAAAATGATGGATGCCAGTATTTTATAGTGCTATTTCCTAGCTGATTCTTTTAAAGGCTATTTCTGATGTATGTACATGCCAGTGGTTTTTTTTTTTTGCATTGTTTAGTTTGACTGTTTTGGAAATTACAACTTTTTCTCTCACTTGCAACAGTTTGCTTTGATATTGACTTTAATAATATATGTGTTTCTACAGAGTGGTGATCTTGAGTTTTATTTAATTTCTTCATTGTATCATGTAACAGTGAATAAAAATGACAAATAACATCAGTGTCCACAAATAATTTGCCTGTTTACTAAGTATGGCTTTTTATTAGGTGATGTCAAAATTCCTGGGTCTCCCACTAATGTCCAGGCTTTGGAAACCAGCAAAACCTATGTTGTGCTCAGTTGGGAACCACCAGTTCCTCGTGGTAGAGATCCACTTGTCTATTACATTGAAAAGGTAAAGAGTGGATGGTCAATTATTTTTCTTTAGTCTTATCCGTAAGTACCTCTTGACAAGGATCAGAGAAAATGTGTAATGTGTTATAAAAGACATCATTAACTCAGTGTAATTTTAGCTACTTGAGGATGGAAAATGTGAACTCTTTACTTTTGTGTCGTTTGAAGTTTACGTAGGGCAGAGGATTCATTTCACTTTGAAGTATGACAAGCTGAAAACGCGTGGAAGTGAAAAAGTCATATAATGTCTGTGTAGAAGATTACTCTTTGGTTGACATAAACTTTAATTACCAGTGAAACCTTTCCAGCATAGTCAAAAACATTCGCAAGAAACAGTGAAATCAAAAGTTCTAATAATATCACACGTGAAGATATGGCCATCACTGTCAACAGTAGTCATTAATGTGAAAAATGTGTGGCCTTATCATCAACGGAGCACACAATTTTAATCTGATCTTTATGCATGTATTAAACAAAAACAATGACAGTTATGTAAAAATAAGTAAAAGTATTGTAAAATTTAACTGGTACAATAACTAATATCTTCCTTGATATCAACCTATTGTAGTCCCCTGTACAATAGAATATAGACAGAGAGAGGAGGGGGAGCAAAAGGAACCCATTAGGTATGCTGCACACACATTTGTTGTCATTGCTGACAACAGGGGAGAGCAGAGTCATGAGCCCATTATAGTACTGCTGCCCCATTCACTGTCTAATCATTGGTTGATGGTAGAAGGTAGCTCTATTGCATAGCTAAGCTGTCTGGTAGGGCTGTTTAAATCTCAGGACTGAATATACCGAAATACCAATACTGTGCAAGTAAAACATATGTTTTTTAAATGTGTATTTAAGTTTAACTTTATCTAAGTAGCATGATTTAGGTTTCCTTGCATCCCCCATTTCTCCTATCATTATTCCATACCTCCCAATTTTCTGAGATGGGAATGAGGGACACCTATTAGCAAAAGTATGCAGGCATGGGACACACCCCCTTAAAGGAGGATTGTACAAAAAAATTGGATTTGGATTGGATAAACCCACAAGCGCTTTTTTTTTTTTTTTTTACCACTACTCTTCCTTTATGTTGGCTTTTGAGATTTACAAATGTAGCATTTTTAGAAATTAGATGAAAGTTTTTATATACAACTATGTAGATTAGACCAAAATGAGGAACAAATGAGGAGGAAGGAGGGACAAAGGGACTTTGTTCTGAATCAGGGACAGTCCCTCAAAATCAGGGACAGTTGGGAGCTATTTTATTCACTTATTTAAAACACAGCATGATACAAAAATATTAAGCAGTAGAGACAGAGTTTTAGCAGGAATCAATCTTCTCCTATCTAGGGGATAGCAGTACAGCAAGGTAGCAAGCGGTATAGTGGGGCTTACATGTTAGATAGACTAGGTGAATTAATGTGAAAATATATATAAGGATGGAGGCAGCTTTCATTTCACAGTTAAATGTGTTGTACATATTCTCCTCCTTTTTATTATGGACATGACTTTTTCAGCTTTGCTAAGAGCATTGCTAAGAGCAGTGACTCAACTCTTAGCACACAACTGAGTCTGAGATAAAAATGAAACAGCATAGCAAGCTTCCCCATCCTCTTATCATTAACATACAGGATTTATATAGCGTCATCAGTTTTCGCAGTGCTTTACAACATGAGGACAGACAGTACAGTTACAATACAATTCAATACAGGAGGAATCAGAGGGCCCTGCTCATTAGAGCTTACAATCTAGGAATTTGCTCCACGTATACTGCTCCAGGAACCCTTTGGCATGTGTGAAATGTGCATTTGTAAAACAAAGATTGGCTATAGATAGTTAAAAAGATATCAAACAACAGTTTAAAATTGTATGAACTTCAAAGTAATCTAAATCACACAGGAAACCTCCAGTTTACATAGTCAATCCCTTGGCCATATCTGAGAAATGGCGTCCCATATGGTTCTATGGAACTATCTCTAATAGAGGAAAGGCTTGAAGCACTGGCAGGGGAATGAAGCCTATTGCTAAAAGGTCCTAAGATTTTTTTCTGGGCCACAGGTATGTTTGCATATAATTATAATTGTACTTTTCCTGAAAGCATTATTGTTATAATTATTATTGTTAATAAGTATAATCATTGTGCATTTAAACCTATGAATCCAATCCTTATCAATGGGCAAGGGATAAAAAAACTTGCTTGGCCTCTAGTGCAAATCATACAATGACAATGGTGTATTACTTTTAATAATCATACAAGACTATTTCTTGAATGGGGAAAGGTTTTTCACTATGTACTAATTAAAATATTGATTTTTTTTTTTCTTATAGACGATGGTTGGTAGTGGAAGTTGGCAGAGGGTCAATTCTCAGATCCCAGTAAGATCACCTCGCTATGCAGTGTTTGATTTGGCGGAAGGAAAATCTTATAATTTCAGAGTTATTGCAGTCAATAAGCATGGTGTCAGTGAACCTTCTGAAGTAACACCACCAATACAGGCACAGGAGCGTCTGGGTAATCCATGTGTTACTTTATTTGAATAAGTGTTGTAAATTTACTATACAGTACATTGCTTTCTTTAGTATACTCTTTAGTATACTTATCTGATCCTATAAATCCACTGAGCTATAATTAAGATTATATTTAGTATGTAGTTCTTGCTAGTAAAAGTTAGGTTTATTGTACTTGTTTACTGATTTATATGCCTGTTTTTATGTGCTTGCATTCTCTTATTTTAGAGTTATATTCTGATGTATTTTTTTCTTTCTTCTTTAAAGCTGTGCCATCTGCTCCTGGTCGTATATTGGCATCTAGAAACACCAGAACATCAGTTGTCGTACAGTTTGATAGAGCTAAAGTAGAGGAAGAATTAATTGGATACTATATAGATAAATCTGTTGTGGGGTCTAACCACTGGGAACACTGCAACCACAAACCCATTAAGTATACCAGGTGTGAAATTTATTTGGAAATATATATAACCTTTTTAGACACTAGGTTTTGTGACAAATGATACTTGACTTTCAAACAATGTATATTTTTATTTGGCTTGTTTGTAGAGCAGGAGACAAAGTAAAGACTCATCTCAATTGTCATAGCCTCTCAAAATACAGTAAGATGCTTGTGTGCTGTATTTCAGTCATTTACCACCTTCACCAACATCAATCCATATAAGTCCTTATGATTATATTAGGGTTTTTGTTATGGATGAAATTATACAACCTAAGCCTTGTTAACGCTTCCAGTCATGCATATTGAAAATACATACTTATGAACGTACAATGCACAGTTGAGGGCTAACAGTATTCAAGATGTTTTAAAGATGCATAAGCAATCACTCTAGGAGAGCTGCAGCATATCATATTTAGGTTTTGTCACATGATCTTACTGCCAGGCTTCAAATATTGTTTTGGTCATGCTGTAGACTGCAGGGGTCTCAAACTGGTGGCCCTCCAGCTGTTGCAAAACTACAGGTCCCATGAGGCATTGCAAGGCTGACAGTTACAAGCATGACTCCCACAGGCAGAGGCATGATGGAACTTGTAGTTACGCAACAGCTGGAGGGCCCCCGCTGGAGAGCAATGGATTAGCTAGCCTTACATACAGTGGGTATAAAAAAGAATCAGCCCCCTTTAAAATAATCACATTTTGTTGCTTTGCAGCCTGAAATGAAGACAGACACAGTTTTTGTTTTATCCAGCTGTATTTACTACTGCAATTTATAACATCCAAGTGAAAGATATAACATCAACATGTCAGAGAAAAATAACAATATTCAAAAACAGAATCACTGAGTTTGAAAAAAGGTCATCCCCCTTATGTCAGTATTTTATTGAACCACCTTTTCCTTTAATCACAGCCTTTAGTCTGTTGGAATACGTCTCTACTAACTTTTGCACATCTATACTTTTCAATATCTGCCCAAGTTCAGGTATATTTGATGGTGACATATTTGACAGACATATCATTTGGTGTTCAAGCCAAATAGTTCAATTTTAGTCTCATCTGACCATAACACCTTTTTACATATGGCCTCAGAATCTTCAAGGTGCATTTAAGGTGGTCAGATGAGACTAAAATCTAATTATTTGGACTGAACACCAAACGATATGTCTGGCGGAAATCCAATACAGCTCACCATCCAAATAACACCATTTCTACAGTAAAGCATGAAGGTGGTAATATCCGGTTATGGGGAAGTTTCTCTGCAGCAGGGACTGAGGCACTTGTCAGGATACAAGTAAAATGGATGGAGCAAAATACAATCAAATTCTTGAGGAAAATCTGCTGCCCTCTGCCAGAAAGTTGTCAATGGGAAGAAGGTTTACCTTCCAACATGACAATGACCCAAACCACACAGCAAAAATTACCGCACAGTGGTTGAAGGAGAAAAATGTGAATGTCCTTGCATGGCTTAGTCAGAGCCCAGACTTAAACCACAATGAAAATCTGTGGAATGACTTGAAGACTGCAGCCCACCATCAAATTTAACTGAACTTGAGCAGTTCTACAAAGAAGAGTGGACAAATATTAAAAAGTCTAGATGTGCAAAGTTAGTAGAGACATATTCCAACAGACTAAAGGCTGTAAATAAAGCAAAATGTGGTCCAACAAAATACTGACACAAGGGGGGTGATCCTATTTTTAACTTAGTGATTCTGGTTTTGATTTTTTTTCTGACATGATGGTGTTATATCTTTCACTTGGATGTTATTTGTTGCACTAGTAAATACAGCTGAATAAAACAAAAATTGTTTTTGTCTTCAATCCAGGCTGCAAAGCAGCAACATTTTGATTATTTTTAAGCGGGTTATTATTTTCTATACCCACTGTATATAACCCACTGTATATACATCAATAAACATTTGTAGATGTATAATACACAGACAGTAGCAGACACAGCTCGACTTCTATGAGTTATCTGGTCTTTAAGAGTTTAGCGAGCCTTTAGTCTGCATGCATAAAATATAGATTCAGCAACACCAGATTGCCTTTTAAATTACTATGTTGCAAGTGAATTGTTGACAGTTGCTTAATTTGAAAACCGTTTACATCAAGCTGAAAATGATGTGAGTTGCAGAGGGGTGGACAGTCAACTGATCCGTAAAGCCTTTATAATACAGCAATGTGTATCAAACAGCAGTACCAAGTGGGAAGATGTGTTTGCTAAAGGCACATCTTTCTGTCCTGTGTAGTTTAGGTCTTTCAGGGTTGTGTTCTATTTCTAGTGCTGTTCATTATGTAAATGGAGTTGATACCAAGACATACATTTAGATGGAAGAGTGCACATTGTAAATGCTAGATTTGGCACATATTACTTTACAAATTATGTTATTCTTTTGACCCATCTACCTAGTGGTTCGAAATCACCATGGTAAAATTTTGTGAAAAACTATGAGATTGTAAATCTGAGAACAGGGTTCAAATGACTCCCAGACTGTGTCATGATACCAAGCAAAATTAGCAGAACTCCAAATATATATAACAACAGTAAAACGTCTGTATAAACAGAATTGAGCAGGATATACTGTATATATATATATATATATATATATATATATATATATATATATATATATATATATATATATAGTGGGGACGGAAAGTATTCAGACCCCCTTAAATTTTTTACTCTTTGTTATATTGCATCCATTTGCTAAAATCATTTAAGGTCATTTTTTTCCTCATCAATGTACACACAGCACCCCATATTGACAGAAAAACACAGAATTGTTGACATTTTTGCAGATTTATTAAAAAAGAAAAACTGAAATATCACACGGTCCTAAATCTTCAGACCCTTTGCTCAGTATTTAGTAGAAGCACTCTTTTGATCTAATACAGCCATGAGTCTTTTTGGGAAAGATGCAACAAGTTTTTCACACCTGGATTTGGGGATCCTCTGCCATTCCTCCTTGCAGATCCTCTCCAGTTCTGTCAGGTTTTATGGTAAACGTTGGTGGACAGCCATTTTTAGGTCTCTCCAGAGATGCTCAATTGGGTTTAAGTCAGGGCTCTGGCTGGGCCATTCAAGAATAGTCACAGAGTTGTTGTGAAGCCACTCCTTCATTATTTTAGCTGTGTGCTTAGGGTCATTGTCTTGTTGAAAGGTAAACCTTCGGCCCAGTCTGAGGTCCTGAGCACTCTGGAGAAGGTTTCCGTCCAGGATATCCCTGTACTTGGCTGCATTAATCTTTCCCTTGACTGCAACCAGTCGTCCTGTCCCTGCAGCTGAAAAACACCCCCACAGCATGATGCTGCCACCACCATGCTTCACTGTTGGGACTGTATTGGACAGGTGATGAGCAGTGCCTGGTTTTTCTCCACACATACTGCTTAGAATTAAGGCCAAAAAGTTCTATCTTGGTCTCATCAGACCAGAGAATCTTATTTCTCACCATCTTGGAGTCCTTCAGGTGTTTTTTAGCAAACTCCATGCGGTCTTTCGTGTATCTTGCACTAAGGAGAGGCTTCTGTTGGGCCACTCTGCATAAAGCCCCGACTGGTGGAGGGCTGCAGTGATGGTTGACTTTCTACAACTTTCTCCCATCTCCCGACTGCATCTCTGGAGCTCAGCCACAGTGATCTTTGGGTTCTTTTTTTACCTCTCTCACCAAGGCTCTTCTCCCCCGATAGCTCAGTTTGGCTAGACGGCCAGCTCTAGGAAGGGTTCTGGTCGTCCCAAACATCTTCCATTTAAGGATTATGGAGGCCACTGTGCTCTTAGGAACCTTAAGTGCAGCAGAATTTTTTTGAAACCTTGGCCAGATCTGTGCCTTGCCACAATTCTGTCTCTGAGCTCTTCAGGCAGTTCCTTTGACCTCATGATTCTCATTTGCTCTGACATGCACTGTGAGCTGTAAGGTCTTATATAGACAGATGTGTGGCTTTCCTAATTAAGTCCAATCAGTATAATGAAACGCAGCTGGACTCAAAGGAAGGTGTAGAACCATCTCAAGGATGATCAGAAGAAATGGACAGCACCTGAGTTAAATATATGAGTGTCACAGCAAAGGGTCTAAATACTTAGGACCATGTGATATTTCAGTTTTTCTTTTTTAATAAATCTGCAAAAATGTCAACAATTCTGTGTTTTTCTGTCAATATAGGGTGCTGTGTGTACATTAATGAGGAAAAAAATGAACTTAAATGATTTTAGCAAATGGCTGCAATATAACAAAGAGTGAAAAATTTAAGGGGGTCTGAATACTTTCCGTCCCCACTGTGTGTATATATATATATATATATATATATATATATATATATATATATAGATAGATAGATAGATAGATAATTTTACTGTATGATTTTGCTGTAGCTTAAATGCAACTTTTATTTTCTGTTTAAAAGTAACCTCAAGTCAAGTAGCTAAATAAACACTAAAAACACATATATGTAAATTTTTTTACCTTTCAAGTAAAGTGGTGTTATTGTGTGTAGCCAGTTCTCCAATCTCAGCACTCCTGCACGACAAGGTAATCAAGTCCTGGACCTCCAAGGCAGTAACATCATGTCTCGGTAAAGGACAACCTAAACCTGCTGATAAAACTATACATGAGCAGAAGTTCTATTACTATTGTCAACATGTTCCCTCTCAGCACATATGCCCCCAAAGAGTCTGTTTAGCATTTAGTGCAGACCTTACATCTCACAGAGTGCTGCTATAAAGAAAATTGAAGAAGTAAAGAAGCCCATATGTAAAAAAAAATCTGTTACACTGGAAGCGCTAAAAAAATATATACAGTATCTGACAAAAGTGAGTACACCCCTAGCATTTTTGCAAATGTTTTATTATATCTTTTCATGTGATAACGCTGAAGAAATGTACAATGTAAAGTAGTGAGTGTACAGCTTGTATAACAGTGTGAATTTGCTGTCCCCTCAAAATAACTCAACACACAGCCATTAATGTCTAAACTGCTGGCAACAAAAGTAAGTATACCCCTAAGTGAAAATGTCCAAATTGGGCCCAATTAGCCATTTTCCCTCCCTGGTGTCATGTGACTCATTAGTTTTACAAGATCTCAGGTGTGAATGGGGAGCAGGTGTGTTCAATTTAGTGTTATTGCTCTCACTCCTTCATACTGGTCACTGGAAGTTCAACATGGCACCTCATGGCAAAGAACTCTATGAGGATCTGAATAAAATAATTGGTGCTCTACATAAAGATGACCTAGGCTATAAGAAGATTACCAAGACCCTGAAACTGAGCTGCAGCATGGTGTCCAAGACCATACAGAGGTTTACCAGGACAGGTTCCACTCAGAACAGGCCTCGCCATGGTTGACTAAAGAAGTTGAGTGCATGTGCTCAGCTTCATATCCAGAGGTTGTCTTTGGAAAAAGATGTATGAGTGCTGCCAGCATTGCTGCAAAGGTTGAAGGGGTGGGGAGTTAGCCTGTCAGTGCTCAAACCATACACTGCACACTGCATCAAATTGGACTGCATGGCTGTCCTCCCAGAAGGAAGCCTCATCTAAAGATGATGCACAAGAGAGCCCGCAAATAGTTTGCTGAAGACAAGCAGACTAAAGACATGGATTACTGGAACCATGTCCTGTGGTCTGATGAGACCAAGATAAACTTATTTGGTTGAGATGGCATCAACGTGTGTGGCGGCAATCAGGTGAGGAGTACAAAGACAAGTGTGTGTCTTGCCTACAGTCAAGCATGGTGGTGAGAGTGTCATGGTCTGGGGCTGCATGAGTGCTGTCGGCACTGGGAGCTACAGTTCACTGAGGGAACCATGAATGCCAACATGTACTGTAACATACTGAAGCAGAGCATGATCCCCCCCTTCGGAGACTGGGCCACAGGGCAGTATTCCAACATGATAGCAACCCCAAACACACCTCCAAGACGACCACTGCCTTGCTAAAGAAGCTAAGGGTAAAGGTGATGGACTGGCCAAGCATGTCTCCAGACCTAAACCCTATTGACCATCTGTGGGGCTGTCAGGGCTGGGCTCTGCCCTTCCTTCTCTGAGCTGGCCACTCAGCTGTCGGCTAATTGCCAGCTCCTATCTCTCCACAGTCACTCACCTGTTGTTGATATCCTGCTCGTCAGTCCTGCCTACTTAAGCCGTCCAGCCCAGATGATCTCTGCCTTGGCCTTGGTCACGCTCTCCTGTTTTCCTGTTAAAGACTTGCTTTGCTGACATTCTTTCTGGCTCCAGATCCTGTTTGCTGTTCTTATATGCTCATCTCTGTCTCCCTGACGTTTTGTCTTGTCTGACTATCCGTTCTTGTTCCTGAACTCTGTTTTGACAATGTTTACACTGTTTACCTTTTTTTTATTATTATTAAACAAGTGAGATGTAACTGTACTTCTGTCTCAGTCTGATTCATGGCTTCTGACAGGGGCATCCTCAAATGGAAGGTGGAGGAGCACAAGGTCTCCAACATCTACCAGCTCAATGATGTCGTCATAGAGGAGTGGAAGAGGACAGGCAACTTGTGAAGCTCTGGTGAACTCAATGCCCAAGGGGGTTAAGGCAGTGCTGGAAAATAATGGTGGCCACAAAAATATTGACACTTTGGGCCCAATTTGGACATTTTCACTTAGGGGTGTACTCACTTTTTTTGCCAGCGGTTTAGACATTAATGGCTGTGTGTTGAGTTATTTTGAGATTGACAGCAAATTTACACTGTTATACAAGCTGTACACTCACTACTTATCATTGTAGCAAAGTGTCCTTTCTTCAGTGTTATCACATGAAAAGATATAATAAAATATTTACCAAAATGAGAGGGGTGTACTCACGTTTGTGAGATACTGTATGTTTGTAAAAAGGGGAAAATCTATCTTTCTCTAATATGACATACATTCATTTTCATGTAAATGCAATGGTAAAACAAAAACTCCTCTAGATTAACCACTTACCTACTGGGCACTTAAACCCCCTTAATAACCAGACCAATTTTCAGCTTTTGGTGCTCTCACATTTTGAATGACAATTACTCAGTCATGCAACACTGTATCTATATGAAATATTTGTCCTTTCTTTCACACAAATAGAGCTTTCTTTTGGTGGTATTTAATCACCTCTGGGTTTTTTATTTTTTGCTCTATAAAAGAAAGAAGACCGAAAAATCTGTAAAAAAATGAATTTTTCTTTGGTTCTGTTATAAAATTTTGCAAATTAGTAATTTTTCTTCATATATTTTGGCCAAAATTTATACCGCTACATATCTTTGGTAAAAATAACCCAAATTGTTGGATATTATTTGGTCTTTGTGAAAGTTATAGAGTCCAAAAGCTATGGTGCCAATCTCTGAATATTGATCACACCTGAAGTACTGACGGCCTATCTAATTTCTTAAGACCCTAACATGCCAGAAAAGTACAAATACCCCCCAAATTACCCCTTTTTGGAAATAAGACATTCCAAGGTATTTAGAAAAATGCATGGTGAGTTTTTTGAAGTTGTCATTTTTTCCCCACAATTCTTTGCAAAATCAAGTTTTTTTTTTTTTACTTTTTTTTTTCCACAAAATTGTCATATTAGCAGGTTATTTCTCACACACCACATATGCATACCACAAATTACACCCCAAAACACATTCTGCTATTACTCCCGAGTATGGCGATACCACATGTGTGAGACTTTTACACAGCGTGGCCACATACAGAGGCCCAACATGCATGGAGCACCTTCAGGCGTTCTGGAGTGCCCAGGCCAATTCTGACATTTCTCTCCTACATGTAAAAATCATCATTTATTAGCTAGAAAATTACATAGACCCCAAAACATTATATATGTTTTTTTAGCAAAGACCCTAGAGAATACAATGGAGGTCATTGCAACTTTTTATCTCGCACGGTATTTGCGCAGCAATTTTTTAAACACTTTTTTTTTGGAAAAAAAACAGTAAAGTTAGCCCAATGTTTTTGCATAATAGGAAAGATGAAGTTACGCTGAGTGAATAGATACCCAACATGTCACCTTTCAAAATTGCATGCGCTTGTGGAATGGCGTCAAACTTCGCTACTCAAAAATCCCCATAGGCGACGCTTTAAAAATTTTTACTGGTTACATGTTTTGAGTTACAGAGGAGGTCTAGGGCCAAAATTATTTCTCTCGCTCTACCGATCGCACCGATACCTCACATGTGTGGTTTGAACACCGTTTTATGTGGGCGGGACTTACGTATGCGTTCACTTCTGCATGCGAGCACACAGGGACAGGGGCGCTTTAAAAATGTATTTTTTTTATTGTTCATTTTACTTTATTTATTTTAGTTTGATGCTTTTTTAAAAAAAAAAATAATTTGACCTCTTTTATTCCTATTACAAGGAATGTAAACATCCCTTGTAATAGGAATATGGCATGACAGGTCCTCTTTACAGTGAGATATGGGGTCAATAAGACCTCACATCTCACCTCTAGCCTGGGAAGCCTGAAATAAAAAAAAAACAAAAAGATCCTGGCTTCGATTGTAGCGGTGAGTCGGTAGAAGCACCGGAGGGTGGCGGGAGGGGGGGAGTCCCCTCTTGCCTCCCGTAAGAACGATCAAGCAGTGGAACAGCCACTATGATTGTTCTTATGGTGTAGGGAATCACCGGCTAAAAAAGCTGATATCTGAATGATGCCTGTAGCTGCATTCTATTCTGTAGCTGCTACTATTTACTAGCCTAGAACAAATATTCTGACTGGGAGTCCTAAACAACAATATAAATTGTGACACAAACAAATGCTAATGCGCCATCCACATAAGTTAGCCTCTACCCCCCTAGATAAATATGAATATACACTTGTGTAACATAGGTAGTTCATAAAATGTTCATAAGGAGTTCATAAAAAAATCCCATAGGAAGGGTGTTGTACTTCAGTAGGCAGTTCCACTGGAGACCGGAACAAATCTCTGAAATTACAAAAATGAAGACAAGGGGGCGCCAGCTAAGTGAAGCATCGATGGCTTTATTATGATTAAAAAGCCAAATGCAAACTCTGAGAAATATAAAATGAAAGAGCTGGCTGCAGATAAGCTCTTTGATTTTATATTTCTGTAAGTTTGCATTTGGATTTTGAATTGCAATAAACCTATAGATGATGCACTTAGCTGGTGCCCCTTGTGTTACTTTTTGAATGGGAGTCCTTACCTCACTAGCTGTATACTTGTTGACAGCCATACATCCTGCACATTTAATACCAAGGCAGCAATGACACTGTGCTAAAGCTATTTACCCCGTATCCCTTTAAAAATCCCGCAATCGCTTTTTTTTAACTGTCATTTGGTATATGATGTCTGTCAGACTGAGCATATTTATTCATAACCTTCAGGGGGAAAGTGTACAAATCAATGAACATGTAATAACATTGACCAATTTTCTTCCTTAGGTTTGTTGTGCATGGTTTAACATTTGGAGAAAAGTACATTTTCCGTGTAAAGGCAGTAAATGCAGTCGGTGTCAGTGAGAATTCTCAGGAATCAGAGGCAATAACCGTTAAAGCTGCCCTTAGTAAGTATCCAGTGATGTGCTTCTGTCTGTTAAGATATTAATGTTATTTTCATAAGCAGTTTGACAATCTCATCAGTCCAGCTAACTAAGCAGTAATAAGAAAACAAGATCAGAAGCAAAATGCAAATGTTGCTTGTAAATAGATCACTATATCAAAAAGAAAACTGAAAGAGTTACTAGCAACATTTGTAACAATGGGTTCAGATCAAAAAGTGTTTTGAGTTTTAACTGGGCTAAATTTTTATCTTGGTAAAGTTTTCTAATGAAATTGTTTAATTAACATACATAACTCTCTCATAAGTGTGCAGGTGTTATTTCTGGCATGAAAACAGTAATTTGATTATCTTAAGCCTTTATTTCTCATGCATCAGTATTTTTATAATGGATCATCATTTTATCTCTACCACAAAGGCTCTGTGTTCTGCTTTCCCCAATTAATATCTCGTAGATTAATTGCTGAAGATTAGCTGACTCACAATTAATTGCAGTCAGAAATTAGAAGTACTTCAAAAAGTAAAAACCTGTGTAATTGGTTTTGTGAATTGTCTTTACATACACCCCCCCCCCCCCACATAAAATAATAATATAAAGAACACGCAATGCATTGAAGTGATCAACAGGATTTTCCATGGTAAAATTAGAAAATAATATTGTGTGCTGTAAGTTTTTATTTTATTGACCTCTTTATATGTACGATATAGATATTGAGATATTTGATATTTCTGTGCAGAATATTGATTTATGTTAATTGGTTAGTTACTTAAAACAGGCAGGAAGTGATTACTAGACAGGAAGTTGGCTGTCTCAGTTGTGCATTTACTGAAAACTTGCCATGGTAGAAATATTCAGGCCGTCATTGGTAACAAGTGGCGGCTGGTGCTCAATATTTTTTTTGGGGGGGGAACTATCACCACCCCCCAACCCTCCACGGGAGACGGACGGCGAGGATCACCACCACACCCCCCCCACGGGAGACAGATGGCAGCGATTGGCAATGGGAATGTGAATGTACCAATCAGATGCCTTACTATTATGCTATTATGGAGGCAGGGGGAAGGAAGAGATTCTCACACAGAGAGACATTTTCCTCCCCAGCCAAACAGGTACAGGAAATGTGTCATGAGACACGATTGGTCCGGGAGTCCTAAGACTCCCAGGCCCATCAGGGCTTCCTGATGGGCCCAGGAGGAGAACAAGGAAGACAATAGTGAATAGTAATTGGCTATTGCCACACAAGTGGGTGGGCTCAGGAGGTGCAGTGCTCTGCGCTCCGAGCCCACACTTTTTTAAAGCCAATTAGAGCCTAAGGCTCTAAAAAAAAAAAACTCTACAGGGCACAGGGTTTGGTGTAAGAACCATCACATCACATGTCTGATGAAGGGGTCCTGCGTGACTCTGAAACGTTGCACTCTCGTGCTTGTGATGTGATCATGCTTGAATAAAAAAATGTTTGGACTTAAGATCCATGGTGTGTTGGCAAATATATTCATGGTGTAAGAATCACAACACACAGCAGGGGATCAGATATTAGATACAGCAGGTATTGTGGGAGATGCTGAAAATATTTGCAGGAAGGCTTTTGTTTCAGATTTTAAACACAGTGACAGGGTTACTTTAAGGCCAAAGGTAGGCAGCCATACAACTAATATTACAGTATATTACTGCCAAGGTCTTAGTTTTTGTTTTATGATAGGTTTTTATCACTCTGTACTATAGATACTAGGTTTTATTATCGTCTGTATCAACAACAATTTGAATTTACAACTTGTTTACCCATTATTTTTCTATAAATATATTTTACATAAGGCAGTTTAAAAATATAATTTCTGCTTAGTAGCCATTTAAGAATGTACTAGTTCATTCTCATATACACTTGTCAATGAATGTACTATATGTGTACTGTAATATGCTATACATATTTATAACAAAACACCTTGTGCTGCCCACAGTGTAATTTTATCATTTTAATGTGATATACATAGTCAAAATTCTGTTTGTGCCCTTAACTATTTTAAGGTCAGTGGGAGTCCATGGGAGCCATGCTGTATTTGGTCCCACCCTCAAAACAACATACAAGTTTGTGTACATGACTTCCTAACTCAGAGGCAAATCAGTTGCACGATGTAAAAAGCTTTTATTTGAGATTTTAATTGCAACTGACTTGCTTTTTAATTGCAACTGACTTTCTTTTTCTGCTTTAACACTGACTTTGTATGAGAAAAAAGTAGGCAAACACCATACCTCATCAAGTTTCTAAGTGATCCAAAAGAAAGCACTAGCCCTGAGCATTTGATAGATACTCTGGGGTTGGTTTACTAAAACTAGAGAGTGCAAAATCTGGTGCAGCTCTGCAAAGCCAATTAGCTACCCGTTTTTTTGTCAAAGCCATAGGTGTGCGCAGCCTATTGCATTAGGGTGTGCACCTCAAAGCTCAAGCACACATGGTGTGTGTGTATGTGTATAGTGTGTATATATATATATATATATATATATATTAGTATATATATATATATATATATATATATATACATCCCTGCCAAATTTTGTGTTTATGCCTTTAAATATTTGTATTGTTTTGAAAACTTTTAATAAATTTACATTTAACTATAGGGAAAGTATAGGGGGGGTGAGGGAGAGGGAGGATGAGAGAGAGGGGGTGAGAAAGAGGGAGGTTGAGAGAGAGAGGGGGCGAGGAAGAGAAGGGGGGTGAGAGAGAGAGAGGGGGCGAGGAAGAGAAGGGGGGTGAGGAAGAGAGGGGGGTGAGAGAGAGAGGGGGCGAGGAAGAGAAGGGGGGTGAGAGAGAGAGAGGGGACGAGGAAGAGAAGGGGGGGTGAGAGAGAGAGGGGGCAAGGAAGAGGGGGGTGAGAGAGAGAGGGGGCGAGGAAGAGAAGGGGGGTGAGAGAGAGAGGGGGCAAGGAAGAGAGGGGGGTGAGAGAAAGAGATTATACCTGCATTCACCAATTATGACCTCACGCTGGTCTCCCTTAGGCTCAGACAGCCAGGATCTAGAGCTGCTGTGTGCTTTATAATTAAATCTGCCACCTCCATGGAGGGGTGTGGTGGGGCAGACACAGCATGAATGGGGGGGAGATGGAGCAGATTTAGCCTCCTCTGTCTTGTTCATATAGCACACTGTGCAGGGCACTGCCGATTGTGTGTCTCAATATCTCACTCAAAGGATTCCTATGAGTACGATATTACAGGATTGGCACAGCACAGTGCACCTGCCCCCAGCTCACAGGCAGAAATGCCCATGGGGGCAATGACAGGTAGATGAAGCAGCGTGCATCGCTCAAGATGAACTAGGATGGATTACTCGGGGTGTGTAGTCTGTGACAGGGCAGTGTGCCCCGCACACTCCTGCACACTGGATTATATGGCACTGCACATGGGGTGCTTAGGGTGTGCTAAGGCACACCCGGCACACCCCAGCTCACGCCTACGGTCAAAGTATTTTGAACAAGCTGAAGTTAGAAGCTGATTGGCTACCATACAAAGCTGCACCCGATTTTTCACTCTCCAGTTTTAGTAAATCAGCCCCACTGTAGGTTCTGTATGTAGTAAAGTGACATATTTTGTTATTCTTGTTCTGATATATTCTGCATTTTCTTTCAATTTCATTGTTTTAGGAGGAGGTATTCCACATGGTAGGTTATACTAGAAAGGATGTCACATGTTGCACATGTCACACTGTTCACTTTTTCATTTTCAATTTTTAATCACTTTTATTTCACAAAGCACCCTGTCACCAAATGTAATCAACCTAAGAGTGATACTAATCACACACTGTTTAATTTACATTATCCCTTCTATTTCTGTATATGGATGATAGCATTATTTTTAATTAAAAAAAGTAAATTTTTCCTAATTAATATACAGCTGTCACATGACCCAGCTTTTTCCCAGCCTGTCTGCATGTAAATATAAGCAGGAGGAACTTCTAGTCCTCTGCTGCTGGTCATGTGTTAAAAAAACAGCCTTTGGAATACAGAGTAAAAATAAATAATGAATGTCAATAAACTGCTTTAAATTGTCATATAAATATATATATTTGAAAACAAATCTTTGTTATTTTTTTGGCAATAACACGGTGTGGACATAATTCTGACAGTCACAAGTTATGTCACACCCCTCCAGCCTGTCTTAGAATAAGAGGGAGTTGAAGCCTCCATTGTAATGTAATATCCTTGTAAAATCCCGCCCCTATTGTGTTTAGCTGCTTAGTGGGCATGGTGGAGGGAGGGAGTGTACTGTCATTTACCACTGTGTATACACCCACATGTGTGACTCTATAGTCACATGGGCTGCTCAGATGTGATATGGAGGAAATGCCCAGTATAGAAACTCACTGAAAACTGAGCATGTGCAGAGTTGCGACCACAGCTGCAAAATCCCTGGCTGAATTGGGGACAAGGACAGAAGGGGGAGATAGAGAGCAGCAGGATCAACCAGTTTTTTTTGCAGAATACAGAAAACGAATCTCAGTTACTGAGTGAGCAAGAACAGCATGTAATACAGAATTTATTGATAGTTTTTTATGATGTGGGTTAAGTGACATTTCAAATAAAGTTGATCATGCACAGAGTTTTTAGTAATTTGTATGTTCAGGATGACCATTAGTGAATATAATGCCATCTTGCTCTTTACTGCATCCTTTTTGGGACTGGCCATAGTTTTTGTCTTGATTCTGGTGATAAATGTGGGTAGTATACTGTAAATGTGGTGTAATACCTGTTCCCTTTTTTACAAAGATAGGGAAACATCAGTGTTGCCTTATGCAGGGATATTTCAAAAAGTATAAAACCTCTGACTGTTATAAATGTTTTTTTATAACTTAAGCTGACTATACACATATTAAACTTTGGCTGTTTTTTGCTGGTCCAGCTAAAATATGATATGTGCGTGGCCTGGCCGCATCACCCAGTTCACCAAACTTTGACTGAAAGAGCTGGGAGACAAAACTGTTGGATGGGTAATGACTGCAGTCAATCAGCTGCAGTCACTGTTCAGGTATTCCAACAGGCACCGACACTGACTCAGAATACAATAGCTGGAAGGGGACATCTGCATTGAGGAATGATAGAGGAATCTGTTAGATTTCTTACGTTCAGTCTGCAGGCTGAACAAAAGAAATCTTTGTGTGTATCGTTATCTTTAGCAGTCAACCCTATGCAGACTAATGCTTGCCCTATTGTCAATGGACTGAGTGCAGGGACTGTATGGCTGAGCTAAGAGTGACCACTGAACCATCCTTCCTATACATCGTATAGCTTTGGATATGGTTCTTTTTTAGATAACTGTTTTTTCCATCCATTCATGTTCCTTTAGACCCTGCCTATTGTAGGCATTGCTGCCACATACACTCCAGAAGATTGATTTACTAAAGGCAAATAATATGTTTATTTTGCAGTGGAAGTTGCATTTTGCAAGGGTATTTTCCCTAAAGCTTAGTGAATGAGGGGAAGCGCTCACCTCTGTGGTTTTTATTTTTTGCGTTATAAACAAAAAAAGAGCAACAGTTTTAAAGATACCTATATTTTTTACTTTTTGCTATAATAAATATCCCCAAAAATGTTTTTAAAAAACAAATTTCTTCATTGGTTTAAGCCAATATATATTCTTCTACATATTTTTGGTAAAAAATAGCAATAAGCGTATATTGATTGGTTTGCGCAAAAGGGTTAGCATCTACAAACTATGGGAAAGATTTATGGCATTTTTATTATTATTTTTTTTACTAGTAATGGCGGTGATCTGCGATATTTAGCGGTACTGTGACATTGCGGTGGACAGATTGGACACTTTTGACACATTTTTGGGACCATTGACATTTATACAGCGATCAGAGATATAAAAATGCACTGATTACTGTGTAAATGTCACTGGTAGCGAAAGGGTTAACACTAGGGCTCAGTCAAGGGGTTAAATGTATTCTCGACTTAGTGTTTCTAACTGTATGGGGATAGGACTGACTGGGGGAGGAAACATATCATTGTTCCTACTTAGTAGGAACAAACAATATGTCTCCTCTGCCCTGACAGAACAGGGATTTGTGTGTTTACACACACAAATTCCGGTGCTGGCTCTCGTGCATGCAATCGGACGCACCCGCTGGTGACTCGCATGAGGTCCCCTGCCGTGCCGAGAGCACGCATAGCGTTTTCAGTGGTTCTTAAAGGGAACAACGTACTCATACGTTGTTTTGCGTAGCCGTGCCATTCTGCCAACGTATATCGGTGTGAGCCAGTCGGCAAATGGTTAAAGGTGTTGTAAAGGCAGATTTTTTTTTTTTATCTTAATGCATTCTTTGCCTTAGGATAAAAAGCCTTTGGTGTTCAGCAGCCGCCCTAGCACCCCTTATACTTACCAGGGCCCCATGTTCCTCCAACGATGTGCACGAGTGCCTCAGCCGTCTGTAACTCTTCCTCCTGATTGGCTGAGACACAGCAGTGGTGCTATTGGCTCCCACTGCTTTGTGCAAATCCACTGCACAGGGAAGGTAAGTATAAAATGTTTGTTATTTTTATAGAAAAAAAACTGAGACTTTACAATCACTTTAAGCTTTGGAGCAATTTCCCTTGCAAAATGAACAGCTTATTTACCTTCAGTATATCACCCCCTAGCTATCACATTTATGTTTACCACCTAAAAAAAATCCTTGCATGGCTATCTTCAGAATCAACTGACTATGTCCTCAGTAATTTAACCATAAGACATATAAACATTATTACTTCTTTCAGTAGATACCTAAGAGGGGCTGTCGCTCACATTAGAGAGAAGGGCAATCCCCCCCCCCAAAAAAAAACTGGCAGCAGACTTAAAGGAGTTGTAAACAAACATATCATACTTACCTCCACTAGGCAGTTCGTTTTGCACAGTGTGGCCCCCATCATCGTCTTCTGGGGTCCCTCAATGGCACTCACGTCTCCTCTCCTCATTAGGAAACCCCCTAAAGGAGAAGCGCTCTCCTTTAGAATGCTGGACTCAGCCCCGTCCCCCGGCACGCGCATCATTGTATTTGATTGACAGCAGTGGGAGCCAATGGCTGCGCTGCTATCAATCTATCCAATCAAGAGCCAAGACCCCGACCATAGAGGAGAGGGTTTGTGCATCTCTGACATGGAAATTACGGGGCTCAGGTGAGCTGGGGGGCTGGTCTGGCTGGTCAGTGACAGAAGTTTTTTCACCTTAATGCACAAACACAAGGGTTTACAACCACTTTAACTATTTCCAACTCTATACAAAATAAAGAAAAAATGCCTTTAGATATGTGATAACTTTGTGAAGTCTGCCATGTATGTTACTCTTAACTGCAATTTTGAAACAATGCTTTTCTGGTATCGAATATGTGCAAGTCGACTAAAATGTAAGAGGACAAACTAAACAGAGAAATAAGTATACGTCTTAAACAATTTTGCATTTTCTGTTAAAAATGGAATACACAACCTGTTGTAACTACAGTATTTTAGTGATTGATCTGTTTATAAGATGTCAACTGATCACAAAAATAGCATTTTTCTGACTGGAGACTAAAGGATTAATTCATCAAATGCTGGGGCACTGAGTGACACTAGTGATTGTAATTATGTCACACTTCACATGCAGATTAGTTCTTGATTTGTTAAAAGAAACCTTTTCTGAGAGAACCAATAAGGCTGTCATTGCAGACATCTGTTTCTGCAAATTTTAGTTTCCTGTCTGCAATATTGACGTTCCTGTTTAATTATTCCGAGTAACTGACTTGAATCAAGTATGTACAAAGAAGTTCTTAGTTTCCTCTCACTTCCATGATCTATATACTTTTTTCAAGTCAATCACAGAAAGTATTAAGGCCAGAGGGCCATCATGACAGCCAGACAATTAGCACAAGCAGAATGAGAAGTCTGGGAATTTAGCTCCCATATTTTTCTATGGAAAGGTTTTTCTCAAAAAAGGCATAAAGGAAAAACAGGCATGATAGTGAGTAATAATATAAGTGGTAATTATCCTGTATCCAAGTTTACTGTTCACTGCACAGTTAGACTAGGCTTGGCTTAAAATGAACACTGAGCAGCGACATTACACTGACCCTGTGTTTTTACCAGATTGGCACTGGACAAATATTTTTATAATTTTTTTCCCCATGAAAAAAGGAGCCCTTCCCTCCCCAATAATGATAACCCAGTATACCAGGTACATTGATGTTAAATTAGGAGAGGGCTG
The DNA here is from genome assembly GCF_042186555.1 of Aquarana catesbeiana. Classification (NCBI taxonomy): domain Eukaryota; kingdom Metazoa; phylum Chordata; class Amphibia; order Anura; family Ranidae; genus Aquarana; species Aquarana catesbeiana. The sequence continues at coordinate 280,104,394 of NC_133327.1, forward strand.
TGTGTATTCAAATTCCCAGCCAGCTTATAGGACCATTAAACAAAATTGCATTCAGGTAAAATTAACAGGTTTGAACCCTCCTACATGTTCTCCGACTGTTGGCAGTGTGGTGTGGCTCTGGGAGATTTCACACACATTTTCTGCATTTGTCCACACATTGTAGAGTTTTGGATGGAGGTAGTGGCTTTGTTAAATTCTATTTTACACGCTCATATGCCAGTTACTATGTCAGTGTGTTTGTTGGGTTTGGTTAAGGATATTCTTCCAACAGAGGCAGAACGGACATTTGTTAATGTTACACTGTTTTATGCAAGAAAGGCTATTGCCCTGTATTGGAAGAAGCCTTTCCCGCCCACATTAGTATACTGGAAACAACTCGTTAATAATAGTTTACCATTACATAGAGACACCTATGTGAACAGAGGTTGTCCTCGTAAATACGAAAAAAATTTAGGCTAAGTGGTTGGAGGAGCCCTACACGGTATCCCCCAACAATATTGACTTCTAATCGTTAATATTAATTTTTAGATATGATATTGATACATATATTGCTATATGGATTAAATGGATTATTTATTATATGATTTGCTAAATATATACATGATAAGGCTGATATTGTGGTGACTGAAAGGGTTTATGTGATGTTCTAGATAGTATTTATTAATTTTTTTTTTTTTTTTTTTTTAGTATGTCACTAATTTACTTATCAGATAGGAAAATGGTATTGTGATACGATGAGGATCTCAATGATGATTATACACTGTGACCAACGTGTATAGTGTTTTGTACTGTGTAATGTATTTGTGTTAGTTTTGTTGATTTAAAGAAAAAAAAATAAAGAGATAAAAAAAAAAAAGGTTTCCTTAAGAATCACCTTTTCTGCTATTGAGATTTTGCTTTCCTTCATTCCCATGCCTCCCATTAACCTGCTAGAGCCTGAGAAAAGGTTGTGCAGATTTCAGGTTGGTCTACATCAGGGCTTCTCTCATGCCCAAGTGACAGAGCTCAGGGCTTGGTCATTGAAACACCCAGTTTTGCATTATTTGCCATTACTTCCTGCCCTCTCGAACCAACCCATTCATCCTGATGTAAATTGGACATGATAATGAGGTTTGATGACCCTAAACTGTGTTACAGTGCTACCCTAATTTCCCCAATATGTGCAGCAGAGATGTACACATTAAATACATAAAGCAATCCTAAGACACGTTGACACAAAGTAGATCATGTTGTTTAAATGCAGGTGGGTCACAAAACCTTTAGCAGCATCATAAACCAGGGATGTGCAGTGAGGTCGGTGGCTGGTGAGGCACTGGCTAGTATCAGAGCCAGATACACACAGGTTAAATATGCCGCGATCGTTAGAGCGAGAGCAATAATTCTAGCACTAGACCTCCTCTGTAACTCTAAACATGTAATCTATAAAAAAATTGAAAGCGTCGCCTATGGAGATTTTTAAGTACTGAAGTTTGGCGCCATTCCACGAGTGTGTGCAATTTTAAACCGAGACATGTCAGGTATCAATTTACTTGGCGAAACATCATCTTTCACATTATACAAAAAAATTGGGTGTAATCTTTAGTGTTTTTTATTTATTTTTTTATATGCATGAAACTGTTTTTTTCCAAAAATAAAGTGTTTGAAAAATTTCTGTGCAAATACTGTGTAAAATGATGATTATGCAAATAATTATTATATATTGTTTTTAAGGTAATTTACTGTATTTTCAAAAACTGTACTCAAGCAGGTGGCTTAACAGACAAATTACTGAAGTTTGAAGTTATAACTAAATTAATATCTTATAACATATAGAATAATAATATATGATTTAGCTTGATTATAACAGTACCTTTTCACTAGCAGCAGATTCCCATAAACACATCTTTTTTCCTTGTAGTTAAAAGGGCTGGTCTGGAAGGGAGTATTTGTCTTTTGGACACATGCCCCTTCTATGACACTGCAGTGAGAGGCATGCCTCCACTGCAGCATTTTTATTGGACAGCTGGGGCTAATGGTACTTTACCATTTGTCCAAGACTCCAATCTGTTCATTGAGCTCAGTGCCTCTGACAAGAAGTGAGAGGCACTGTGAGGTCATCCTCTCAGTCTGCTGCAAACAGAGTGTGCCAGTGTGTATTTAAACTGGCCGCTCTGTATGTAGCTTCTGACATGCTACACAAGGAGCCCCGTATCTCCGGAACCATAGGTCATAGGAACCCCAAATTTTTACCAGTGGTGGGGTAGGACTTAGGCTACTTTGGGTTTTTCTGTGACTCTCTGTGCTCTGCCTCACCTGCCTCCCCTGACTACACGTCCCTGTCATAAACAGTACTTAGCAGAGTCTGCAAGCCTCCTAATGCCTGGTTGTAAATAACCTAAGACTGAACTTTAGTACATCTCAAGCTTTATCCATATTCCACAATTTCTGCTGTGATAGAGTTACCATCATAAAAATTGGTTACACTAATATATAAGAAAATAACAATCAGTTAGAAATCAAACGTGCCTATATCTATATAATATCTGGACCCGCTAACAAATTGTAATTTAATTTTCATGTGAAACCTTGTTATCTGGAAATATAGATATTATTAGGAAAATTGACACTTAGATGTGTCTGCTGAGAATCATAAAATACTTTCCAGCCTCTTTAGCACACCCCTCAGACCCTTTAATTGATTATGTTGATCTTGTAAATGGTCTTTTCTGGAACCTGAGAAGATGGCTGCAATTGGCAGCTGCAGCAGTCGCTTACCATTAAAATGATAAAGGAATGCACAGGGTCATTTATGAGAGCCAGCAAGTCTGATATATCAGATTGGACTTACTCTGCACAGAACCAAGAACAGGCAAACTTTACTATCATTCAGATTTAATCTAATTTATTTTACTGTTGCTTATTGACTGTTGTGTAATACTTTTTCTCCAAATATTTTCTTGCACTGTTTTTCCTTTTCTTTTTTATTATTATATTAAGTCATTTTAAACATTAGGCTGAATCTCTGAATGCTCTAATCAGAAATTAAAACATGTTTGCCTCTGTAAAGGCATCTACATTTTAAAACTCTGTTTTATTCCTGTCTGGGCATGGCAACTAGTTTCACAGACATTTCTTTAAAGGATAAGTCCACCCTAAAACTAAAATTTCTACAGCTACAGACATCCTCGATCTAACACTAACCTATATAGCCCTGTAAAAAAGAAATTGGTATACATAATGTACCTTTTTTGAAGCCGATCCGGTCTCCAGCGGTGGAAGCTCTTCCAAGGACACAGCCGACAACGGCTGTGAAATGAATGGGGAGGGATGTCACCCATAGCCTACTATGGGGCTTCTGTTGTTGGCTGTGTCCTCTGCACCCGCCTCCCCAGCAAAGCCACAGCTGACAGTTCAGCGTGGGATTGGGTCAGATTGGCTTCAAAAAAGGAATGTATAATGATTTCTTCTTTATGGGGTTAGATAGGTTAGTGTTAGATCGTGGATGTCTGTAGATGTAGAGATTTTAGTGCTAAGGTGGACTTATTCTTTAACCACTTCCTTCCCGGCCTACAGCAGAATGACGGCTGGGAAGTGTTTCAGTTATCCTGACTGGGCGTCATATGATGTCCAGCACAATAACAAGACAGCGCGCGCCCTCGGGGGCACGCAGCGCGGTGATCGGTGGTGTGACATGTCAGTCTGACACACTGCATCTCTGATCTTGGTAAGAGCCTCTGACATAGGCTCTTTACTAATTGATTATCTGTGTCCAATCACAGCTGATCACAGTGTAAATAGGAAGAGCCATTTATCGACTTTTTCACTACATGCACTGACAGACGCGAGGAGAGGAGAGCCGATCGGTTGCTCTCCAGACAGCGGGGGTCTGCACTGATTGATTATCATTGCAGCCCCCCCAGGATGCCCACCAAGGACTACTAGGGATGCCCACCCAGGACCACCAGGGATGCCCACCCAGGACCACCAGGTATGCCAATCAATGCCCAATACAGATGGACCTTAGTGCCCATCAGTGATGCCTGCCAGTGCCTCCTGGTCAGTGCTGCTTAACAGTGCCATCTATCAGTGCTGCCTGTCATTTCCCATCATTACCAACCAGTGCCACCTATCAGTGCACATCAGTGCCCACCAGGGCCACCTATCAGTGCCCATAAGTGCCACCTATCAGTGCCCAGTGCCACCTATTAGTGCCCATCAGTGCTGCCTATGAGTGCCCATCAGTGCCACCTCTCAGTTCCCATCATTGCTGCATATCAGTGCCCGTCAGTGCTGCTTATCAGTGCCACCTATCAGTGCCCATCAGTGCTGCATATAAGTGCCTCATCAACAGTGCCCATCAGTGCAAACTCATCAGTGCCAATCAGTACTGCCTCATTAGTGCCCATCAGTGCAGCTTCATCAGTGCCCATCAATGAAGGCGAAAACTTACTAATTTACAAAGTTTTGTAACAGAAACAAAGAAAAACTTATTTTTTTTAAAATTGTAGTTTTTTTTATTTGTAGAGACCAGATACATCCAAAAGAAAGCTCTATTTGTGGGGAAAAAAAGATAAAAATTTAGTTTGGGTACAGTGTTGCATGACCGCGCAATTGTCATTCAAAATGCAACAGCGCTGAAAGCTGAAAATTGATCTGGGCAGGAACTGGGGAAAGTGCCCAGTATTGAAGTGGTTAAGGTCAGAATTGCAGATGGTGTGAACGATATATGTTTCCAATAAAACAGGTGGAGGATGCCACCGTGTAAAGGGTTAACTGCAGCGTTAACCTGCCCCAGTGATAATCACTTTGAATCTGTTGGCACTTAGATTGTGGTCCCGCTAGATAAAAATTTCTGCACAGGGTGAGGCTGAGAGTGTAATATGTCACACAAGGTGTAATAAATAGGAGATAATATTGCACACTATAATAGCTTATAGTATCCTTAAATTTTACTTGCATGTACTCTGAAGTACTACTACTACTACTATTTATTGCATCATCACCACTATGTTCTATTATTGCAAACATTGTGGTCAGCATATTCTATTTTTTATACATTTTTATCTGATTTTTTAATCAGAAACTGATTAAGAAATTTGAACAATTTGATTGTTTCAGCTACTCTGTACATATAGGAAATGTTTATCTCAGGTGGCGTTGTCAACATCTCTGTGTAATTTTTCAGCTGCTCCATCTCACCCTTACGGTATTACCCTATTGAGCTGTGATGGTCATTCAATGACGCTGGGCTGGAAGTTACCCAAATTCACTGGAGGATCTCACATCACTGGATACTACATTGACAAACGGGAAGCTAATCACCTCAACTGGCATGAAGTGAATACCAGCCTAATTACCCAAAGAATCTACAAGGTTAGTAAAACAAAAGAGATGTTTTTATTTAAAATATTTTACATTTAACAAGTCTAGACCTGGAGTTTTGCATTGCTGTGTAAATACCAACCATTGGAAAGTTATGCTTTCATAATTCTCCTTAAAAGACTTGCCAAGGAACGGCTGATGCACCTAAGGCAGAAAATAAAATGGTTAATGGCTACGCCATTTGATGACAGTCATAGTGCTTTTTTCAACTTCTGGTATCATCAACTGTGAACAATGAACAACGCATCCCTTGCATTGTCCATGCTCTCTTCTTCTAAGCATGATTACATAATCATTCTTTGAACATTGTTGTATCTAAGTCTGAGAAAGTTACAATAAGTTTCTGAGCTGTCCATCTCATTTTAAATTGCATGTCAAGGCATTTTTTTTTTTTCTGAACATTCAATCAATAAGAGCATTGTACTTTACAAGATTCCATCACCTAGGTCTTATAGGTAACAAGACTGAAAGAGAGATTTAAATTTAAAGTAACATTAAACCTTCAGTTTTTTTTTTTCAATTTAAATAATAAACGTGTTAAAGTTACCTGCTCTGTGTGATAATTTTGCACAGGGCAGCCCAGATCCTTCTCTTCTGGGGTCTCCCCACATCACGCCAGGCTTCTCCTCTTGGGCGAGTGTCCCATAAAAAGTCACTCCTGAGACACCCTTTCTGCGTCCAATGACACAGACCGGGCGGCTCGGCCCTGTCTACCGCTCCCTCATCACAGCATTTGATTGACAGCAGTGGAAGCCAATGGCTATTAATCTGCCCAGTGAGGATGAAGACAGCAATGAGAGCCGTTGCTCTCATGCACTTCGCTGGATTGGGGTCAGGTAAGTATAGGGTGGATGGGGGGATCCTGCAGCACAGAGTGTTAAGGCAAACCTTAAGGCTTTAGAACCATTTTAATGCTTATAATTAACTTCAACCTGTTAACTGTATATATTGTATGCTAAGTTTCAACTTCAGCTTTCAAACTGAAAGCCCGTACAGAGGTATGGGCAGACAGCTGGAGGGCTGGAGGACATGTCTACAGTAGCCTGACATTGTATCAGCAGATGCGGGTGCAATACGTTGCAGGCTCCTGTAGGTAAAAATAATACAAGTGCATTTTTTACCTTAAAAAATACTGTGCTATTATTTTGTTTGTTAAAGGTAAACTTAGCCTTAAGGGCCAGTTCCCATTGGTGCGATGACCGACATTGGATGTGATTCACACTGCACTACAGTGCAAATCACATGCGATGTCTGTGCGATGCAATTTTAGCCATACAGAAAGTATGGCTAAATTCACATTGCATTCAGACCAAACTCGCAGAGGACCCTTTTTTGGTCCGCAGCAGAATCGGATCGGATGGGTGTCCGAAGACCGACAGTGACGTCGCAGGTCGCTCTGGTCCTCCAAGGGCATAGAGCCAAGTGAGGGCCATCTTGCCCTTACCTAACTTCCTCTCCAGCCATCTGCAGAACCCGGATCACTTCCGGGTTTACCGACTGCCCCGGTAAGAATATTGACATGCATTAAAAAGGGGATTAACTCCAGAGATAAAACGATAATTCTCCCACTCTACAAGGCTCTGGTCCGGCTGCAACTGGAGTATGCCATCCAGATCTGGGCACCAGTCCTCAGGAAGGATGTGCTGGAACTGGAGAGAGTCCAGAGAAGGGCAACAAAACTAATAAAGGGACTAGAAGACCTTAGTTATGAGGAAAGGTTATGAGCACTAAACTTAAAAACTTAAACTAAAGAGACGTTTGAGAGGGGATATGATTTCAATGTACAAATACCGTACTATATATTAGTATTCCGCGCTCAGGACTGACACCAATACGAACTGCAGCCCCCCAGAAAAGGAAAACACCTAGGTGAAGTCCAAATGCTATAAACTATAAGAAATAGGGGATTGGTGCTGTTCACTGTTTAGAATAATAGTAAAAAAACTCTCACCACAAGGGAAGAACTGCGCTACAACTCTGAGTAAATTAATAAAAAAACGGTGAAAAAGTATACTTCAATACGTATAATCCCATAAAATGGTATATATATATCCACGAATATGACTAAGAATACCAATAAACATACAAACTGCTTGAAGTGAAATATAAAAATAAAAAATAAAAAATAAAAATATGTACAGAAAATGAAAATAAAAAATAAATCAAATATACAAAGGTAACACAAAATCCAAAAAATAATAAAAGATGTATATATATTAAAGAAGTGCCCTGAAAAACAATCAGTGATAAACAATCCAAATGGTGTTATACCAATTATGTGTTTAGAAATCTAAATGATGATCATGTAAAAAGTGGAACAAAAAAATTTTTTGTGCATTAAAATCTGAAATTGTGATCTCATACCAAGTTGAGCAAAAAAAACAAAAAAAATATAAATAGAAATATTAGAAATACTAAAACACAGCAATGATAGTCCGTGCATACAAAATTTCAAAAAGAGTGTCCGTGCATACAAAAATTACAAAAGTATCAAAAATGTGATGCATATATCAAAAAATGTCCTGTGTATATAAAAGATCCTTGTGCAGAAATTTGATATGTCTCCAAATGGTTCCGGATGTATCTGTTTGAGATTGGTGTGAACCGTCCTATGTGGAGCCCCCACTAGTGTCCCCACTCACCGGAACGCCCAACCCCTGGAGGGGTAATAGGCATGTAGATATAAATCCGATGGTCCAAATGATCGATGTCCCCTTCACCGACTTCTCTCCACCTGTGTCACCAGTGTAATCTTAATGGCATCCACCGGGATAAAATTCCATATACAGGGAGAAGAGAAGAGCCTCATAGCATAAATCCAAAGATTACTTTATTTGGCTTTTCAAGCTTACATTAAAAAAAGTTTGAACAAAAAACTAGCAGCTCTCTGCCAGCTGGCTCCACGCCAGAAGCCGCAGACAGTGAAGCGGTAGCGGCGTGCGTTCCACAGCCCGTCTACCAAAAGCCGGAAGTAAACAGCATAAACAGAAGATAGAGCGACGTATGCGTACCAAGTTCCACATCCTTACCACTCTTACAGCGGCTGGTCGGCAAGTGGTTAAGGACCCACAGGTGCAAGCCATCTGGTCCGATGACTTATTAATATTAAGTTTTTCAAGTCTATTTCTAATTCTATCTTCTGTTAGCCATAAGGGTGCTTCCTGTGACTTGTCATGAGGATAAACATTGCAGTTTTGGTTACTGAAGCCTGACATTTCCCTTGTGAAGACTAAGGAGAAGAATAAATTCAATACCTTCGCCATCTCTTCATCCTTAGTAACCAGATTCCCTACATCATTCTTTATGGGACCAATATGATCTGACCTCCCTTTCTTACTATTTATATACTTAAAGAATTTCTTGTGATTTTTTTTACCCTCCTCTGCTATGCGCCTTTCATGTTCTATCTTAGCCACCCTGATTGCACCCTTAAATTTTTTGTTGCATTCTTTGTAAAGTTGGAATGCTGGTGATGAAATGCTGGATGGAATGCTGGTGATGCACCCTTACATTTCTTGTTGCATTCTTTGTAAAGTTGGAAGGATGGTGATGATCCCTCAGCTTTGTATTTTTTGAAGGCCTTCTCATTTACATTTTTTTATGCGCCGCCAATCAGGAGCTGCATAGCCCATCCTGTCAGCTGGGAAGAAGACTCATGGATGCCAAGGGGATGTCTAAGCCCCAGTCTCCTGATGCGGATATACTGGGGCTCAGAATGGAAGATTGCCGTGGACTAGGTCAGCGGGACCGAAGGAGGGTGGGGGTGAGGAGGGAGTCCTGTGTATGTTCACCTTACAGATTTTTCTGTAAAGGTGAACTTACCCTTTAATGTTAGCATACTCTCATCTGTATTATTTCTCTGAATGCCCATCCATATGTCTGCAGGTACCTTGATTGGTCAAAGTTCTTAAAAAAATGATTTCTTGGTGAAATAGAATTTGGTGTACCTTGTGTGATGTTTCAAATAAAACAAATTCCACATTCAAGTAATTTTGTACAATGCTGAGCTGAAGGCAACTTGAAAGAGCACTTTAAGTTAAATGGGATTTAACACAATTGTGGTACTCTTTTTAGATGACAGACTGATGCATTTAGAGTTCATATGCCAGGAACACAGCAACTAGTAGATTTTAGCAGTCATCAATCTGTCAGAATTCAATGAGATAATATACCATTGTACCCTCATGAAACAAATTACATCTGCAAGTAATTTGGACAAAGCAGATCTAATAGTACTTTCGCACAATTATTTTAGAGCTTACTCTGTCTCCCAGTGATGAATCTTTATCTCTTGAGCAGTTCTTTGCCAATCTAATAGTTTCCTTAGTTTTTAATCCTTTGAATCTTTTTTTCTGTAATTATGTATTATTGTAATAGTATATGTAATAAATTCCAAGGGTGCAGGTTAATTTTACATTTCCATAATTCATTTTGTGGCAAATATGATTATAGTATTAAAGGGGGAAAAAAAGACAGAAGGTTTTTTTCTGCAATGTTTTGCTGACTTCAGCAAGAATAATTGTTAAACACACCCATGACATGGCAGGTTTAAATTAACTACCCAACAGCAACATAAACACATTATGAAATGTGATGAGGATTATTTATGATAAGCTACAGTGTGAAGGTCTGAATTGGAACCTTTATATTTTAACTACTGAGAAATTCAACAGGGACTAGATAAACCTATGCATAAAGTTTAATAAAAACAATGTATATGTAGTGTGAAGTAGGCATATCTTCAATGAAACCAGCAGAGGCAGTGCTAGGTCTACAAACATCTGGGGCTAGAGCCCATAGCAGCGAAGTAAAGAAAGTAATACGCTTGGGCGGGCATACACATGTATATAATATACATGTGTGTGTGTGTGTATATATATATATATATATATATATATATATATATATATATATATATATATATATATATATATACACAGTTCTGCTCATAAGTTTATATACCCTGGCAGAATTTATGATTTCTTGGCCATTTTTCAGAACATATGGATATGTGTTTGGATGAAGCCATTTATTATCAATCAACTGTGTTTATTTTTTTTAAATCACAATCACAACAGAAACTACCCAAATGACCCTGATCAAAAGTTTACATACCCCAGTTCTTAATACAGTGTATTGCCCCCTTTAACATCAATGACAGCTTGAAGTCTTTTGTGGTATTTGTGGATGAGGCACTTTATCTTCTCAGATGGTAAAGCTGCCCATTCCTCTTTGCAAAAAGCCTCCAGTTCCTGTAAATTCTTGGGCTGTCTTGCATGAACTGCACGTTTGAGATCTCCCCAGAGTGGCTCAATGATATTGAGGTCAGGAGACAGAGATGGCCACTCTAGAACCTTCAATTTATTCTGCTGTAGCCAATGACAGGTCGACTTGGCCTTGTGTTTTGGATCATTGTTATGTTGGAATGTCCAAGTACGTCCCATGCGCAGCTTCCTGGCTGATGAATGCAAATGTTCCTCCAGTATTTTTTGATAACATACTGCATTCATCTTGACATCAATTTTGACCAAATTTCCTGTGTCTTTGTAGCTCACACATCCCCAAAACATCAGCGATCCACCTCCACCACTGTAGGAATGGTGTACCTTTCATCATAGGCCTTGTTGACTCCCCTCCAAAAAATAAATTTTAGTCTCATCACTCCAAATGACTTTGTGCCAGAAGGTTTGAGGCTTGTCTCTGTGCTGTTTGGCGTATTGTAAGCGGGATACTTTGTGGCATTTGCGTAGTATTGACTGTCTCATGTTGACTCGACCATGCTGCCCATCTTTCTTCAAATGACTCTTTTTTGTGCATCTTGAGAGAGCCACACCACATGTTTTCAGAGAGTCATGTATTTCACCTGAAGTTATTTGTGGGTTTTTCGTTGCATCCCCAACAATTTTCAATTTTCCTGACAGTTGAGGCTGAAATTTTAGTTGGTCTACATGACTGTGGTTTGGTTTCTACAGAACCCCTCATTTTCCACTTCTTGATTAGAGTTTGAACACTGCTGATTGGCATTCTCAATTCCTTGGATATCTTTTTATATCCTGTTTTATACAGTTCAACTACCTTTTCCCACAGATCCTTTGACAATTCTTTTGCTTTCCCCATGACTCAGAATCCAGAAATGTCAGTGCCTCACTGGGTGAAAGATGCAAGGGTCTATGAGGAGTCCAGAAACTCATTGACCTTTTATACACACACACACTTACAACCAACAGACCACAGGCGAGGATGGTTACCTTTAATAGCCATTCAAACCTCTTTCTGTCAACTTGTGTGCATGTTATCATGCCAAAATCAACAGGGTATGTAAACTTTTGATTAGGATCATTTGGGTAGTTTCTGTTGTGATTATGATTTAAAAAGCGTAATCACAGTTGGTTGATAATAAATGGCTTCAGCCAAACACTAACCATGAGTGAAAGAAAAGTTTTTGTATTATCATTCATATTCTCAAAATGGGCAAGAAATCATAAATTATGCCAGGGTATGTAAACTTATGAGCACAACTGTGTATGTAAATTAAATAAATTTGATATGCGGGAAGAAAATAAAGCAAGAGTCATGGTGCAGGAGGAGATAGTCAGAAGCTGCGGACATGGTGCAGGAGGAGATAGTCAGAGGCTGTGGACATTGTGCGGGGGGAGATGGTCAGAGGCTGCAGACATGGTGCAGGAGAGCAATAAAAGGAGGTAGTCAGAGGATGCAGAAGGGTATTACCCGGCCATTATGAGAGACCTCACAGAGGTGACACTGCTGCTTTACATTTAAAAATGGCGCCGCCCGTCTCTGCACATCCACCTCCCTGCCCAAAAAGGGCCGAGCATATACAGGCTTTCCTGAGCAGCTTTGATGTAGGGAGCGTCTGACCAGCCCCATCATACACTGTGCGTTCTAGCTAAAATGTGCGTGATATTTCCGCACTTCCATCTCTGGTTGTTCTGTTCGAATAAGCCTACTCTGTAAAGATCATGGAGCCGCCGTAGCTGAGGCAATCCAGACAGCTGACTAGACTGTTCAACACTTAGCTGAGACACAGTTAGCTGCCTGCACATATGGTCACTCTGATTTGATTCACTCGTCAGTGGCATTGTTATTAGTGGAGGAACAAGAAAAAACTGGGAGATCACGGAGGCGATGGAGCCTTTGGCGGGTACTGTGGAGTGGTGAGAGCCTTTGGGCTATCATTTGAATTATCCGCTTTCTTCCTTGTTCAGTTTCCTTATATGAGTAGTGATTATATGACTATATGATGTGACCCTGTGAACTGAGCATGTTGCAGTAGAATCAATAACAATCGGGAGGAAACTAATGACTTTTTACACTGTTCCTTTGTGTATACCAGGCTGCTTATTCACGTACCCCCCAGATAAGTCTTTATTGGCAATTGTGGTATCTCAGTTTGAACATAAGCACTTGCTTGGCTCGGATTACGGTTCACTAATTATTCATTAAATATCAATCAGGAAACATCCTTGGAATATGGAAACTGGCAACTGCAACAAGTCCGTGATGGACATTTAGTTATACATCTTTACTAATTACAAGTTCTTGAAGTAGCGTCTGTTTTCCTAGATTAATGTTTTTAAATTACTTATATAGCAGCACCGTTTAGTCACCTTTAGCTGGGCGTATGTGGGGATGTGTATGAGTGGGGCATATTGGTCCGGCGCCTTATTGTGACAATGTTGTCATGTCTTGTATGTATGATTTTTTAATTGTTGTTATGATGGGGATGCAAATTCTATTTTGTACTGTCCAATTATTTTTGGAATTTTAACACTTTTTTTGATACAGAAATAAAGTTTATTATCATCTTTTGGACATACCGTGGTTGATTCTCCAAGGGCTTTTCTGGGGCATCTCTTTGCTCTAATTTTTTAATATTTAATAGATTATTACTGCTCTGTAGGCATCCCGCCTAAAAAATCGAATTGGTAATTTTTCAATCTAATTGAGTCATCTCAACAGCAGCAAATTGGATTCAGGGCTATTTTTATTTTTTACTTTCCTGAGCAACTGTCCTTATAGCGGCCCCAGGGCAGGCGGCCTTGCAAGTACCCCAGTAGGCCAGTCCGGCCCTGACTGCTGCATCCAGTAAGAGACTCTGTGCTATGGGCCCCAGATTCAGCCTATAGCCCCAGAAGCTACCCCCTAGCGATGCCACTGGAAACCAGTACTGAGAGAAATATATCAGCTGCCATGGCTGGCTTCTTTGATAATTCTGATTTACTAAAGAAAAGACTGTTCACTTTAAAAAGTGTCTTTTCATAATGCAAGGTGAATGTTCACCTAGCTTAATGATGTGAAGCTGTTTTCCCCATCAGTCATTTACAAGCAAAAATACTTTTTTTCTTTTCTTAAAGTTTCCCCTGCACATGGCTGGACATTCAGGGACTACACCTTATTTACTAAACTACTTGAACATACACTGTGAATTAACTACTTCACCTTTCTAAGTGAACAGACTAAGCAAATCAGAATTGTAAGAAATTGTAAGAAATTAGGTATATTGAGATTTCTTACTTCACTTAATATAAATTATTTTCTATCTGTTCCCAGCCACATCTTACCATATACTACTCTATTCACTTCAGCTACTCTCTTATCATCACAAACACAATTTCCATATCTTGTAGTAATATAACCGCCAGCAATTTGTTTCATCGTTTAACCACTTCAGCCCCGGAAGGATTTACCCCCTTCCTGACCAAGCCCTTTTTTGTGATACGGCACTGCGTCGCTTTAACTGATAGTTGTACCCAAACAAAATTTACGTCCTTCTTTCCCCACAAATAGAGCTTTATTTTGGTGGTATTTCATCACCTCTGCGGTTTTGAATTTTTGCGCAATAAACAAAAAAAGAGCGACCATTTTGAAAAAAAAGCAATATGTTTTACTTTTTGCTATAATAAAAATCCCCCCAAAAAATAGAAGAAAACACATTTCTTCCTCTGTTTAGGCCAATGAGTATTCTTCTACATATTTTTGGTAAAAAAAAATCACAATAAGCGTATATTGATTGGTTTGCACAAAGGTTATCACATCTACAAAATAGGGGATAGATTGATGGCATTTTTATTTATTTTTTTTTAATTAGTAGTGATGGCGATTCGTGATTATTATCATGACTGCGAAATTGTGGCGGACAGATCGGATACTTTTGACACTATTTTGGGACTATTGACATTTATACAGCGATCAGTCCTATAAAAATGCACTGATTACTGTGTAAATGTCACTGGCAGGGAAGGGGTTAAACACTAGGGTGTGATCAAGGGGTTAAGTGTGTTCCCTCAGCGTGTTCTAACTGTAGGTGGGATGGGCTCACTAGGACATGACAGAGATCACTGCTCCCGATCACTGGGAGCGGTAGATCCCTGTCATGTTGCTAGGCAGAACAGGGAAATGCCTTGTTTACATAGGCATCCCCCCGTTCTGCCTCTCCATGCCATGATAGCGGGCCACTGATGGACATCGAGTCCACGGGATCCACGGGCACACTCTCGCAGTGGGGGCGCTCCTGTGGCGTGCACCCGCCTGCTAGCCGCCAATGACGGAGTGACGTACGGGTACGTAATTTTGCGCACCTGTGCCACTTTGCCGACATATATCGGCGTGAGCTGGTCGGCAAGTGGCTAAACAGTTAAATATAAGACCGTTCATTTCATAGAGGGCTTCAGATGGTCCAAATGTACTCTACTATGTCTTTTCCAACCAGCTCTCCATAAATATCCTACTTTCTCCCACTCTTACTGAATCTGTTTTTTCATTTTTTGGCTCTTATGCTGCAGCATAGACTGCCTATATGTCCCCTTCTGTACATAAAACACTCTCAAATACAATGTCAATGTCAGGTAAGGGTTATCAATAATGACAAACAAACCAGTTCACATAAAAAAGGTTTACAATTGGGTATCTATGATATCTGAAATAAAAAATAAAAGTTTTGGCTACATCTACAATTTAGTTCACACTGCTCCGACACGGAAGTCGCACAACTTCCAATCCAACTTTGCCCTGCGACTTCAGGTCCGACGTCTATGTGACTTTAATGAACAGGATGTGACTTTGATCTGACTTTGAGATAATTGCAACTTGTTCTTTGACCAATCAAAACAATTCCTTTGCTTTTGGTATGGAGGAAACCTCATGCCAAATTTCTTAAAAAAAAAAATGGTGTGGCCCCCCCAGATCCATACCAGGCCCTTTGAGTCTGCTATGGATCTTGAGGGGGAGCCCACGGCAAAATAAAAATCAAAAAATGCCGTGGGGTCCCCCCAAAATCCATGGGCGGTGGTTGTGGGGTTCTGCGGGCAGGCTAACAAGGGGGCCCCAGATCTTGGCCCCTCCGACAAAAAACAAGAGATGGTTTTTGACCATTCCAAGTCCTTTATTAAAAATGAAGAATGTCATAGCTCCAATGTGTCTTATTCCTCCGGTCTTCTCCCTCCACTTATGTCTTCTTCCTCCTCTGATGTCTTCTTCTCCCTCTGGTAATGTCTTCTACCTCTGGTAATGTCTTCTCCCTTTGGTGATATCTTCTCCCTCCTCTGATGTCTTCTTCCTCCAGTCTTCTCCCTCAGATAATGTCTTCTGCCGCTGCCTAAAAATAAAAAAAAAAGTCCTCCTCTGATGCTGGCTGCCACCGTGGTGTCAGCTCCGTTGTCTGCCAGTTCTTATATAGCTATGGGCCATGATCCTCCAGTGATGTCACCTGGAGAACCCGCCGCTTGTGACATCACTGTGCCCTGCCAGCCGGGCTGCATGCTTGGATAAGGGTCTGGTATAGATTCTGTGAGGGACCCCACGCTGTTTTGTTTTTTTGGTGTGGGCTTTCCCCTCAAAGTTCATACCAGACCGAAGGGTTTGGTATGGTCTTGGGGGGAACCCCACACTGTTTTTTTTTTTGTTTTTACTGTGCGGTTCACTTTCAATATCCTCAGAGCACAAGTCGCATGCCACAAGTCGGATCAGATAAGATGATAATCCAACTTGGATGCAATTTACATTCAAGTCAATTGGCTGAAATCATGCCCAAGTCAGACCAAAGTAATGCAGGAATCTTTTTCAAAGTTGGGCCAGTTAAGATGGCTCTAATAGGTAACCATTGATTTTGACATGTCATGCGACTTGTGCTCTCGAAGTCAGAGCATATGTTGGACCAGTGTAAACTGGCCCTTAAGCTGACCTTTTTAGTCTACTGAAATGTTTCTCAAGAAAAGGCTAGAAGTTTAGTTCATTATTCTGTTATCAATACCAGCTTGTATGGTTAACATACAGTGGGGACGGAAAGTATTCAGACCCCCTTAAATTTTTCACTCTTTGTTATATTGCAGCCATTTGCTAAAATCATTTAAGTTCATTTTTTTTCCTCATTAATGTAGACACAGCACCCCATATTGACAGAAAAACACAGAATTGCTGACATTTTTGCAGATTTATTAAAAAAGAAAAACTGAAATATCACATGGTCCTAAGTATTCAGACCCTTTGCTCAGTATTTAGTAGAAGCACCCTTTTGATCTAATACAGCCATGAGTCTTTTTGGGAAAGATGCAACAAGTTTTTCACACCTGGATTTGGGGATCCTCTCCAGTTCTGTCAGGTTGGATGGTAAACGTTGGTGGACAGCCATTTTTAGGTCTCTCCAGAGATGCTCAATTGGGTTTAAGTCAGGGCTCTGGCTGGGCCATTCAAGAACAGTCACGGAGTTGTTGTAAAGCCACTCCTTCGTTATTTTAGCTGTGTGCTATGGGTCATTGTCTTGTTGGAAGGTAAACCTTCCGCCCATTCTGAGGCCCTGAGCACTCTGGAGAAGGTTTTCGTCCAGGATATCCCTGTACTTGGCCGCATTCATCTTTCCCTCGATTGCAACCAGTCGTCTTATCCCTGCAGCTGAAAAACACCCCCACAGTATGATGCTGCCACCACCATGCTTCACTGTTGGAACTGTATTGGACAGGTGATGAGCAGTGCCTGGTTTTGTCCACACATACGCTTAGAATTAAGGCCAAAAAGTTCTATGTTGGTCTCATCAGACCAGGGAATCTTATTTCTCACCATCTTGGAGTACTTCAGGTGTTTTTTTTAGCAAACTCCATGCGGGCTTTCATGTGTCTTGCACTGAGGAGAGGCTTCCCTTGGGCCACTCTGCCATAAAGCCCCGACTGGTGGAGGGCTGCAGTGATGGTTGACTTTCTACAACTTTCTCCCATCTCCTGACTGCATCTCTGGAGCTCAGCCACGGTGATCTTTGGGTTATTCTTTACCTCTCTCACCAAGGCTCTTCCCCCCCGATAGCTCAGTTTGGCCGGATGGCCAGGTCTAGGAAGGGTTCTGGTCGTCCCAAACTTCTTCCATTTAAGGATTATGGAGGCCACTGTGCTCTTAGGAACCTTAAGTGCAGCAGAAATTTTTTTGTAACCTTGGCCAGATCTGCGCCTTGCCACAATTCTGTCTCTGAGCTCTTCAGGCAGTTCCTTTGACCTCATGATTCTCATTTGCTCTGACATGCACTGTAAGCTGTAAGGTTTTATATAGACAGGTGTGTGGTTTTCCTAATCAAGTCCAATCAGTATAATCAAACACAGCTGGACTCAAATGAAGGTGTAGAACCATCTCAAGGATGATCAGAAGAAATGGACAGCTTTTTTACAGAGTTAAATATATGAGTGTCACAGCAAAGGGTCTGAATACTTAGGACCATGTGATATTTCATTTTTTTTTTTTTTATAAATTTGCAAAAATGTCAACAATTCTAGCTTCATGGTAATATTTGCATATAGGTTCACTTTAACAACTACAGTAGGATAAAGATGAACTTTGTAGCATCCATGAGGCTGATCTACTAAAAGATTTGTGTACATTAACACAAGATTCACATTATTCATGCCATCATTTGAAAAGAAAATCCCTGTCTTTATATGTTACTCGAACATGATTAGACTGTGGAAGTGAAATATCCCTCTTTGCATAGGTGTGCGCAGCCTCTTGCATTAGGGTGTGCACCCCAAAGCTCTAATACATATGTATATGTACTGATGGTGTCAGTAGGGCAGTGGACTGTGTCAGTAGTTTTATTAGATTTTTTTAAAAAATATTTTATTTGGTAACATTTTTTTGGGGGATGAAATATCAGTGGTCTAAACAGGGGGGAATATGCACCACACAAGGCGATTAGGGTGTGCCCAGGCACACCTGGCACACCCTGTGCGCACGCCTATGCTTCTTTGTTTAAATAAGCTACTTAAGTAATTTAGCCTTGTTGTGTTAAATATGAATTATGATCTAAACTAAACCTAACCTAATTACAATTTCACCCCAGTATCTGAGGCTAATGCCCCATACACACGGTCGGATTTTCCAATGGAAAATGTCCGATCGGAGCGTGTTGTCAGAACTTCCGACCGTGTGTGGGCTCCATCGGATCATTTTCCATCGGATTTTCCGACACACAAAGTTGGAGAGCAGGAGATAAAATTTTCCGACAACAAAATCCGATCGCGACAATTCCGACCGTGTGTGGCCTGTTCCGACGCACAAAGTGCCACGCATGCTCAGAAGAAATTCCAAGACGGAACAGCTCGTTCTGGTAAACTTAGCATTCGCAATGGATACAGCACTTTCGTCATGCTGCAATGTTAAAAATGGTTTAATACAGCGCAATCTCTTCTTCTTTATAATGTGACAAAAATTAAGTAGTTTTGCTGCTCATATTCACACACACTTCTCACAAACTTATTTCGTTACTATTTATCGTGATTCCCTCAATATATTTTGATTTCTCACATCTGACGACATATTTTTGTATATTTTTTATATATTTTTTGGCTTTAATGTGGATTCTTTTTTTGTGTTTGTATTTTTTTTTTTTGGGCGATTTTGATTTGTACTCCCAAAAATGTTTGTGTGTGTTTTTTGTGTCAAGTTCCCACAACACCATTGATATGTTGTTCTATTTAATCTGTAGGAGATTGTTTGGTGTTGTTGTCCCTTGTTAATTTCACATTGTACTTTAGAAATGTACCTGAATCGTCACCAACAAACTGTCCTTTTTGGATGAAAACACACACAGGACAGTAGAATTTACCTAAAAAGATTTATTAAGGGGTCACAACTAAACAAAGAGGGAGGCAATGCTGGAGAAACTGCAGAAGTGGGTGAAGCCTTGGACCCCCAGGGCAGACATAAATAATTTGAAAGCCAAATTGGTGGCCTGAGGAGTCCTTATCTAAGGGAGGGCAGTCTGGTCCAGAAGTCCCAGAGATCCGGAAAGCAGCAGATGACATCTGTGTCCCCAGGCTGTGGTCATACGAGAGACTGCAGCTTCTGTCAGACCAGACTGAACCCAGGGCCATCACTCTTTGGTCTTCCTTCCACGCTTCCTTCCACGCGGTGGCTCTGGTGGTGGAGTTGTGGCAGCAGGAGGAGGAGGAGGAGGAGGATGGTCCAACTCAATGACATCCGTCTTGGGTGTTAGTTCCCCACTCACCCCCTTATGTAGGACTTTGTACAGAAGGTCCTCACAGAGCCTGTGTTGACCCTCCTGCATGCCCTGCAATTTGGTGGCAGCCATGCAGGCAAAGGCCTCTTCAGGAGTTGGTAAGGCTCTGAGGGACGCAGAAGCCTCCTGGATCAGCCTGAATGCTGAATCCTGCACGGGACTCGGAGTGGCCTTCCTGGCTCGTTTATATGGCAGGCAGAGGGGAGGTACCTGAGACTCAGTCAGGCTACGACTGGTCCCAGGCTTCTCCTGGCTGACACTTAGCCCCGCCTCCTCCTGGCTGCCACTAATCCCCGCCTCCTCCTGACTGCCACATTCCACAACCTCCTCCTGGCTGAGGTCTTCCTGTGTAGTTTGAGTTTTTTATTCATCAATCACACACAATTTTCACCTCCTGACTGTTGCAAATTGAATGTTAACAAATATAACTGACTATCATTCTGAGCCCAGCATTTTTCATTCTTGTCCCAATTTTGGGTGCCCACTACTGTCTATTGATATGTAAAACACTTTCAATCAGCACTTAGTGATCAATACTAACATCTAGTAAACATCATTTATTTATTGACCAGAAATCAGTAGAACAATGCTATACCTGACTCCAGCTGGGCTCCTCCACTTCTTCCTGGCTGGAAGTCCCAGGTTGGATATCGGAAGCCTCAGCTGGGATGGAAGGAAGAGTGGATGGAAGAGTGGAGAGGGATTCCCTGACTTCAGTGTGGTCTGACAGAAATCGCAGTCTCTCATAGTACCACAGCCTGGGGACATAAACGTCATCTGCTGCAGCTCCTGATCTCTGGGAATCTGTGACCTTCTTGCGCTCCCTAAGATAAGTGCTCCTCAGGCCACCAATTTTGGCTTTTAAATAAGGGATGGTTGCTGTGGCGACCACCGGCTTCACCAACTCCAACAGTTTCTCCAGCGCTGCCTGCCTCTTCTGTTTGTGATTATAGAGGGGGTGTCTCACATGCCACAGACAGGGCAGCTCCCTGTATTTGTCAATGAACAGGGGCAGGAAATTGTGGTCGTTGAACCCATCCATTTTCTCTGCAAGACACAACACAAGACAAACCCTAATGTTAGGCCAAACTCCCCTAATCTTGTTACAATATAGGCTTCCATTTCGAAGCAGTATAGGAGCAAGTTTAGATCTTACCTTTGTTATCGCGATCGGCGTCTCCGATGCTCCTTCCTCCGCTCACAGATCGTACGTAATATGCACGTGTGTTACGCTTTATACACACTGCGCATGCGTATAACTCCACCCGCCCCTGACGTTCTTTCTAGTCTATTCCCCGCCCCTTTTCGTTCGGCGCAGTGGGGGAAGAGCACATGGCGGATAGACAGCAGGTGCGTGCTAATTGTAGCAACGAGGAGGAGGGGGAGGAAAGGCCGGAGCCTGAAACGTCCCGATCCAGAAGGAGATTTAAGGACTCAAATATGTCCTTTGGGGAGATGTTGGAAATGGTGGACATCCTGAAGAAGTCCGACTATGATGGAAAGTATGGGCCTTACCCCAACCCCAATGTCCGAAAGGCCAAGATCATGGCAAAAGTGGTCAGGAGTCTGTGCCGGAATTTCGGGGTACGACGAGCGAAAGATCAGCTCAGGAAGTGGTGGTCAGACCTCAAATTACGAGAACATGAGCAGTACAGAAAGATCCGGAGAGTGCTGCAAAAAAGTAAGTAGTTGTGCTGTGTTCCTATTCTTTTTGTGTTTATTACGTTCGTGCTGCTCCATGTGCTTTTAGGAACTGTTGTACAGTTTAAAATGGCAACTTTCATGTTCATGGGCACATTATTCGTTCGGATCAAACATTTTTCGTTCCAACTATAAAATACCATTGTTTAGGCCATATGCATTTGGCCACCATTTTGACGCCCTATACTTGTCTTCAAAGAATTGGGTTGTGTAGATGGCTTTGTTACTAGAATGAAATGCAAACTAGATTCTGTGTAAGGAGAGGACACTGGAGCACTAGTGTGGGACAAAAGAACACCATTTTTATTAGGGGGCCACACAGGTGCTCCAGTGTATACTATAAGGGGGTCTCCATCTATGAAGCTTGTACCAAACAGGTAAAGTATTGCAGCTTGACAAAGGACACTAAAAAAGCTACATCTTGGAACTCTGCTAAAATAGACAATTGTACCCCACTTCCAAGCAATGTTTCATCTTTATAGTTCTGCCATCAAATATCTGTGTGCTAATTATACCATTTTTGCTTTACATAGGGGAGAAAAGACTCGGAAGACACCCCTCATCCGAGGAGACCAGAGACATCCCCCTCTGGAAGAAGGGGAAATCCCCCCAACACAAGCTGAGCAGGAGGAAGAAGATGTGGTGGAACTAGTCACCACAACAGGTGAGTGTCTGCAACCACAGGCTCAGATAAGAGATGGATGGCGGCATTTTTTTTAGACCTAATTTATTTTGGGGTTCCTCTCTTTTTAGGTGATCTTGAGGTTGTGGATCCAGATCCTTTCACATCCGAAAGTGCCCAGATCCTGATCGGGGAGATCATGGGGTGTAATTTACAATTGGAAATCATCAAGCAAAACATCAATGATGTTATTCCAAAAAATAAAAAAATCATTGATGTTTTGGGGCGAGTTTAAAGCCCCTCAAAATCACTTTCTTCTTTTGTGTGCTACAATGTGCTAAATGTTTTTGTGATTTTTCCCAAAGCCAAATTTGGAGGAGGCACACAGTGTGTCAACATGTGCTATCTGCCATCACGGGAGATCAATGGACGCATTTTGGGGGTGCAACCCCTTCCTCAATTATAAAGTAGCTGAGAGGAAGGGCTTGCTCCCCCAAAACACATCCTTTGAAACCCCGTGATGGCAGCTAGCACATGTTGACATTGGCAAAATTGTGTGCATCTTCCAAATTTGGCTTTTCCAGGGGTGATTTCCCCCCATCTGAACGCAATATCAAACACAGTTCCTAAATACTCATGTATGATATTGCCTTCAAGTTCTACCAAATGTGAACTTTGTAAGTTCAAGATTTGTGTCTTTCTTGTTGGTTTTACACATACCTGTTTTATGTAAAATTGGCATTTTGAGTTTTGATAATGCCACCACAAAAATTGGTATACCACAAACATGTTGTTTTTTTTTCAAATCCTTTGGTAAATGCACATGTGATTGTGCAGGTATTAAAAAGATTGTTAATCAAGAACGTGTGGATTATTGTCTCAACGCTACAACACTTTTGGGGTGATGTAATTGCTGTTTTCATTGCAAATGGGGGTTATTTACTAAGGGCAAATCCTCTTGGCACTACAAGTGCAGTTTCAGTGCATTTGCAGGTGCACTTGTAGTGAAATGTGTTTTTGCATTTAGGAAATAACAGCCAACAGTGCTTTGTATAAGGTTACACAATCACGACATTTTCTGCACTCAAAACATTTCTGTCAGGGTCAGCTAAAACAAACACAAGCAGTAAATGTCCACCAAGAATTTCTTTTTTTTTTATTATTATAAAAAGGCTTCACAGATTGTCTGGCATATTGATAGCCCCCCTACCCGCAAAGAACTCCAGGTAGCGTAACCGGACATCACGGGCACTCAGGGAGGGCAAGCCAGGACGGCCACTTTCAAGCGCCGTCAGTGTGGTTTGATGTAGGATTCCGGCCTCAGGCCCAACTGAGCCAGCATAGTTGGCCGAATGTTTCCTTAAAAAGTTATGGAGAACACAGCACGCCAGTATAATATGGTTCAGTTTATACTCCGCCATATGGATGGGTGTCATAAATAGGCGGAACCGGCTGGCCAGGATTCCAAATGTGTTCTCCACCACTCTTTGGGCTCTGGCCAGCCGGTAATTAAAAACCCACTGTTCCGGGGTGAGGGTCCTCATTGGGAATGGCCGCATCAGGTGGTCCCCCAGCGCAAACGCTTCATCAGCAACGAACACAAATGGGAGTCCTTCAACATTGTCCTCTGGAGCTGGCAAGTCCAAGCTGCCATTCTGGAGACACCTGTAAAACTCCGTCTGGGCGATGACTCCACCATCGGACATCCGCCCATTCTTCCCCACGTCCACATACAAGAAGTCGTAATTAGCCGACACCACCGCCAACATCACTATACTATTAAACCCCTTGTAATTATAATGGGGCGTACACACGGTCGGACTTTTCAGCTACAAAAGTCCGACAGCCTGTCCGACAGACTTTCGACGGACTTTCGACGGACTTGCGGCGGACTTTCTAACGAACAGACTTGCCTACACACGATCACACAAAAGTCCGTCGAATTCTTACGTGATGACGTACACCGGACTAAAATAAGGAAGTTGATAGCCAGTAGCCAATAGCTGCCCTAGCGTGGGTTTTTGTCCGTCAGACTAGCATACAGACGAGCGGATTTTTCGACCGGACTCGAGTCCGTCGGAAAGATTTGAAGCATGTTTCAAATCTAAAGTCCGTCGGATTTGAGGCTGAAAAAGTCAGTTGAAAGTCCGGAGAAGCCCACACACGATCGGATTACCAGCCAGCTTTAGTCCGTCAGCGTCCGTTGGACTTTTGTAGACGAAAAGTCCGACCGTGTGTACGCGGCATAATAGTACGACCCTGAGTTGGGTGGTGGGACGATGTGGACGTGTTTCCCATCAATTGCCCCTCCGCAGTTAGTAAAGTCCCACCGCTGGGCAAAGTGGGAGGCCACAGTCTGCCATTCTTGTGGCGTGGAAGGAAACTGTTGAGGAAAAAATAATAAACATTACTATTTTTACTCAGAAACATGGCAAGCAGATTATACACAAACATTATGGGGCAACCTCCAGATAGCATTTACTAAGGGGAATTTAACAAGGCCAAAGTATAAGGTACACCTATCATATTCCCCCCCCCCCCTCTCATGGGTCATTTCTAACATTATAGGGGGTGTGTGGAAATCTTGGACAGGTAACCCTCTTCACTTCATTGAGAGATGAATGCCTAAATAATGGGTATTACTTTGAACAGACCCTCCTTAGTTACACTATTGGCAGACCACTGGACAGGTAAGAAGTGTCATAATACAAAGATATAAATACACATTGTACACATTTGAGGACATTTGGACATTCTGCTATTACCTATCAAGATAATAATAGGATACAAAAACTTTAAACAGTACCATTGGAAAGTAGGCCCTTGCACTACATGCTTTGGGGAATTCATCCATAAATCTGACCACAAAAGAGATGGGTATAGTGTGTATGGGTTTGGCAAAGTCAGCAGATAGATGATTGAGGATAGAGAATTGGGATCAGCTGACTTAGCAGTTGGGGGAGGGAGGGTTACTAAAAATTTTTGGGGGACACCACAAAAAAAAAACTCTGGCACTCTGCCTGAATTTAAATCAAAAATAACATTTCCAAACATTTTAGGGGGTGTTTGGGGCAAAGCACTACTATGGAGCTGATAAAATACATTGTTAAGTGACTACATGAGGTGAATATAGGGCAGGAGACACCATGCTGGGGAGGTTAGTGAAGGGCAAATATGTATGAAGGACATAAAATAATAATTACATAAAAATCCAGCATGCATGAGAACAAAGGGGACATTCACAGCATATTACAATCATGGTAATTAGGGAATGAGGAAAGAAATACAATATCTTAGCAAACATTCAATACAATAAAATGTGATATAAAAGGATAAAAATCTTAGCTTCATATACTCCTTCTGCAGGACCTGGATGATGGCAGAACAGGTCTCTGGGATAATGATCCCCAGAGCCTGGGGGGAGATGCCTGTCGAGAACTTCAAGTCCTGCAGGCTTCTCCCTGTCGCCAAATACCACAGGGTAGCGACCAACCTCTGCTCCGGAGTGATGGCTTGCCTCATGTAGGTATCCTGCCTGATGATATAGGGGGTCAGCGAAGCCAACAAACGGTGAAACACGGGGTCCGTCATCCTGAGAAAGTTCCTGAAATCATCAGGATTATTCTCACGGATCTCACGGAGCAAAGGCATATGAGAGAACTGGTCATGCTGAAGCAACCAATTCTTGGTCCATGAACTCCTCCCCACCCTGTTCATGGACTGGACTTGTGTCAAGGTCAGGACCCCAACACCAAGCCCCCGCACAGCACGAACTCTACGAGGAGTACGCATACAAAACATGGCTAAAAAACGGTCGGCTGCTAAGAACGAAGTAACAGAACGCACTGAAGAACAGCAAGGCCTGTGAAGAGCGACCTGAAAAACAGCAACGAGCGGACAAGATCGCACAGAAAACTCCAATACGAACTGACTGCACGCACTGAAGAGCAGATACAAACCCACAAGCACAAACTGAACGGCAGAAAACGATCTGAAAGCCACGAGTCTGAAAAAGCGCGAATCGTCTCTCACCAAACTTTTACTAACACGAGATTAGCAAAAGGAGCCCAAAGGGTGCCGCGCTTGGTTCTGAACCGGCCTTTTCTAGTCTCGTCGTACGTGGTGTACGTGACCGCGTGGTTGGCGATCGGAAATTCCGACTGCTTGCGGGTTTAATGTCATGTCGGGTCATGGCAATATGGATGAAAATCAGTGAGACAAACGGCATGGGTACCCCCCAGTCCATTACCAGTCCCTTTGGGTCTTGTATGGATATTAAGGGGAACCCCGCACCCAAATTAAAATAAGGAAAGGTGTGGGGCCACCAGGCCCTATATACTCTGAACAGCAGTATACAGGCGGTGCAAACAAGACAGGGACTGTAGGTTTGTTGTTAAGTAGAATCTGTTTGTAATTTTGAACATTTTTAACGTGTTTAGCTCCAGCCAAAAAATCTTTTCTAAGCTTTTTGGAAAACATAGGGAAGGGTTATCACCCCTGTGACATTTGTTTTGCTGTCTTTCCTCCTCTTCAGAAGATTTCACCTCACTTTTTTGTCCCAATGAAAAATGTTTTTTGAAAATTTGGGTTTTTTTGTGGAACAAGGATTGGAAAGCATCAGTGGAAAGGAGAACTTGTTTTCCCATATTAACTCTTACAGGAGAGAATTTCCCTTCCTAGGGGTAGATTTCATCTCACTTCCTGTTGTCTCCTTCCGTTTGCAAGTAGGAGTCGTTTGTAAGTTAGATGTTTGAAAGTAGGGTCCTGCCCTATATACTCAGCAGAAATTTGGGCCTTAGGTGTTGCTGTGGCCACAACACTGTAAGCCCTCACAGGGCCCTGCTGTGAAATATTAGATCAAGAATTGTAATTACATGCCCCTGTTGAACAGGAGCTGAAAAATTAGGCCTTAGGCACTGGTGCTGGTGCCACAACACTGCAACCCCTCACAGACACTCTAGTTGGAACGCAGGAACGAGCCCTGCTGCAAATTATTGCTTCAAAAATTGTAATTACACGCCCCTGTTAGACAGGGGCAGAAAAATTGGGCCTTAGGCACTGGTGCTGGTGCCACAACACTGCAACCCCTCACAGACACTCTAGTTGGAACGCAGGAACGAGCCCTGCTGCAAAGTATTGCATCAAAAATTGTAATTACACGCCCCTGTTAGACAGGGGCAGAAAAATTGGGCCTTAGGCACTGGTGCTGGTGCCACAACACTGCAACCCCTCACAGACACTCTAGTTGGAACGCAGGAACGAGCCCTGCTGCAAAGTATTGCATCAAAAATTGTAATTACACGCCCCTGTTAGACAGGGGCAGAAAAATTGGGCCCTAGGCACTGGTGCTGGTGCCACAACACTGCAACCCCTCACAGACACTCTAGTTGGAATGCAGGAACGAGCCCTGCTGCAAAGTATTACATCAAAAATTGTAATTACACGCCCCTGTTAAACAGGGGCTGAAAAATTGTGCCTTAGGCACTGGTGGTGGCGCCCAGAACCAAAAATGTTCTTACAAGCTATCAGCGTGATGATTGAGGAGGAAGAGGATAATTACTCAGGGATAGTCACTCAGCATCAGCATAGGCAGTCTTTGAAGGGATCTGAGATTTCAAAAAAAATTATTCGGTTACATCAGCATCAGGTGCTTGGTAGCTGGTGGTGATCCAAGACTCATTCATTTTTATGAAGGTCAGCCGATCGACCGAGTCGGTGGACAGACGCACCCTGTGATCGGTTACCACGCCTCCAGCAGCACTGAATGTGCGTTCCGAAAGAACGCTGGATGCAGGACAGGCCAGTAGCTCAATTGCATACTGTGCAAGCTCTGGCCAGTGATCCATCCTCAAGACCCAGTAACCCAGAGGATTTTCGGTGGGAAAGGTGTCCAAGTCTGATCTTGCCCCTAGGTATTCCTGCACCATGTAAAACAGACGCTGGCGATGGTTGCTGGAACCGATCATACCTTGGGGCTGCGGACCAAAAAATTGTCTGAACGCATCGGTCAGACGGCCACCTTCTCCACCGCTCCTTCTTTGACTGACCGAAGCCTCAGCAACACGTTGTCCAGAAACAGGAGTTTGTAACCTCCCAGTCTCTGGGAACGCGTTGCACAGACCTTTCTGCAAGGCCTCCCGAAGATGTTTCATCCTCTGCTCCCTCTGCGATGGCAAGATAAGGTCCGCAACCTTACCCTTGTAACGTGGATCAAGGAGGGTTGCCAGCCAGTATTGGTCCTTCTCCTTGATACCACGAATACGAGGATCCTTACGCAGGCTTTGCAGGATCAGGGAGGCCATGCAGCGTAGGTTTGCTGAGGCATTCGGTCCGGAGTCCTCTGGGTCACTAAGAACGACATGGTCCGCAGCCACCTCCTCCCAGCCACGTACAAGTCCATGTGTTTCTTGGGACTGATCCCTTAAAGACTGCTGCTGATGCTGAGTGCCAGGCTCCACCTCCATACTGACACAATCTTCCTCCTCCTCCTCTTCCTCCTCGTCCTCTTCCTGTGTGATCGGCGGGCACGCAGGAACACTGTCTGGATAAAGGGGGCCTTGAGAGCTAAGGAAGTCCTCCTCTTCCTGCCTCTGTTCTGCCTCAAGTGCCCTGTCCATTATTCCACGCAGCGTGTGCTCCAACAGGTGGACAAGGGGGACAGTGTCACTGATGCATGCACTGTCACTGCTCACCATCCTCGTGGCCTCCTCGAATGGTGACAGGACAGTGCATGCATCCCTGATCATGGCCCACTGGCGTGGGGAAAAAAAACCAAGCTCCCCTGACCCTGTCCTGGTGCCATAGTCGCACAGGTACTCATTTATGGCCCTCTGCTGCGTGTGCAGCCGCTGCAGCATGGCCAACGTTGAGTTCCACCTGGTGGGCATGTCACAGATTAGGCGGTTCTTGGGCAGGTTAAACTCCTTTTGGAGGTCCGTCAGCCGAGCACTGGCATTATATGACCGGCGGAAATGCACACAGACTTTCCTGGCCTGCCTCAGGACATCCTGTAAGCCCGGGTACCTGCCCAAGAACCGCTGCACCACCAAGTTAAGGACGTGAGCCAAACAGGGCACATGGGTCATTTGTCCCTGTCGGAGGGCAGAGAGGAGGTTGGTGCCATTGTCGCAAACCACCATTCCTGCCTTAAGTTGGCGTGGCGTCAACCACCTCTGAACCTGCCCCTGCAGAGCTGACAGAACCTCTGCCCCAGTGTGGCTCCTGTCCCCCAAGCACACCAGCTCAAGCACCGCATGGCATCTTTTGGCCTGCGTACTTGCGTAGCCCCTTGAACGCCTACGGAGCACCGCTGGTTCCGAGGAAGAGGCCATGGAGGAAGAAGAAGAGGAGGGGGTGGAGGAGAGAGGTGTGTCACAATCAGCATTTTGGAGGCGTGGTGGCGGAACAACCTCCAACACTACTGCACCTTGTCCTGCATCCTTCCCAGCTGCCAGCAGAGTCACCCAATGCGCCGTGAAACTTAGGTAACGTCCCTGTCCATGCCTGCTGGACCATGAGTCAGCGGTAATATGCACCTTACCGCTGACCGCCCTGTCCAGCGAGGCATGGACATTGCCTTCCACATGCCGGTAGAGAGCCGGAATCGCCTTCCGTGAGAAAAAGTGGCGTTTGGGTACCTGCCACTGAGGAACCGCACATTCCACAAACTCACGGAAGGGGGCAGAGTCTACCAACTGAAAAGGCAGCAGTTGAAGTGCTAGCAATTTTGCCAAGCTAGCATTCAACCGCTGGGCATGTGGATGGCTGGGAGCAAACTTCTTTCGGCGGTGCAGCAGCTGGGGCAGGGAAATTTGCCTGGTACAATCTGACGTCGGTGTACCAAAAGCAGATTGCCCACAAGTACTTGGCTGTGACACACCTAATTCTACACCTTCATTCCTCTCACTGCAGGTCTCAGAGAGGACTGAAGGTCTAGTGGGGTTGGAAATCTCAGCTGATGAGGAGCAAGGAGAGATCCTCTTTGTTCTTTGGTGTGGGTCTTTTAGATACGCTTGCCAACGAACTGCATGGCAGGTCAACATATGTCTGGTCAAGCATGTGGTACCCAAGCGGGAGATATTTTGGCCACGCGAGATACGCTTGAGACATATGTTGCAAATAGCAGCGGTGCGATCTGATGCACTCGTCTCAAAAAAGGCCCACACCAAAGAACTTTTTGAATAACGCGCAGAGACTGCAGCGCCCTGCACATGTGGAGCTTTGGGGTGTGATGCAGTCAATGTGCTGCCCTTAGGCTGGCCCCTGGAGGGCATCCTGCCTCGTTGGTGATGTGCTGCCGCCTCCTCCTCCTCCTCCTCCTCCTCCTCCTCCTCCTCTCTCCTATCAGGCACCCACGTTGAGTCAGTGACCTCATCATCCCCTCCCTCCTCATCACTGGAGCAAACCTGGCAGTATGCTGCAGCAGGGGGAGCATGACTGCCAGATTGCTGTCCTTCTTGGGCACCCCCTCTGTCCGCGCTCATGTTACTGCCTTCATCGAGCTCAGTATCGTCATCAGAGCCTTCCAAACGCTGGGCATCCTCCTGGAGCATGTACCCAACACTGTGGTCAAACAGTTCGAGGGAATCCTCATGAGGACATGGTGGAGCTAGGGAAGGAGTCACTGATGACATTGAGCTGAGGGAAGAGGCCGCTGCTTTGCCAGACAAAGCACCCTGGGCATGGGTGAGAGAGGATGAGGAGGATGAGGACGGCTTGGTCATCCACTCGACCAAGTCTTCCGCATGTTGCGGCTCAACATGGCCAGCTGCCGAAAAAAAGGCCAAGCGTGTCCCATGGCCACGTGCTGATGAGGATGCACCGTCTCCACGACCAGCACTAAACACAGAGCCTGCTTGCCCTCTCTTATTGGCTTGTGACTGTCTGCCTCTCCTTCTTGGCCTTCCAGACATACTAATGGCCTGTAGCTGCACTAAGCTGGGATAGAACACCTGTAATTTTCTTCAAGTAGCTTTATATACTGTAACCAGACAAGCCTGCCTGTCAGTAGGAAGATAACAGGAACGGATCTAGCTGAACACTGTGAGCAGGACGCACTGTACTAAATGTAAATAGTCTAGCTGCCTGACCGTGGTACTAATAGGATCAAATAGAACACCTGTAATTTTCTTCAGGTAGCTTTATATACTGTAACCAGACAAGCCTGCCTGTCAGTAGGAAGATAACAGGAACGGATCTAGCTGTACACTGTGAGCAGGACGCACTGTACTAAATGTAAATAGTCTAGCTGCCTGACCGTGGTACTAATAGGATCAAATAGAACACCTGTAATTTTCTTCAGGTAGCTTTATATACTGTAACCAGACAAGCCTGCCTGTCAGTAGGAAGATAACAGGAACGGATCTAGCTGTACACTGTGAGCAGGACGCACTGTACTAAATGTAAATAGTCTAGCTGCCTGACCGTGGTACTAATAGGATCAAATAGAACACCTGTAATTTTCTTCAGGTAGCTTTATATACTGTAACCAGACAAGCCTGCCTGTCAGTAGGAAGATAACAGGAACGGATCTAGCTGAACACTGTGAGCAGGACGCACTGTACTAAATGTAAATAGTCTAGCTGCCTGACCGTGGTACTAATAGGATCAAATAGAACACCTGTAATTTTCTTCAGGTAGCTTTATATACTGTAACCAGACAAGCCTGCCGGTCAGTAGGAATTTAACAGGAACGGATCTAGCTGAACACTGTGAGCAGGACGCACTGCACTAAATGTAAATAGCAGGAACAGATCTAGCTGAACACTGTGAGCAGGACGCACTGCACTAAATGTAAATAGTCTAGAAGATAACAGGAACGGATCTAGCTGAACACTGTGAGCAGGACGCACTGCACTAAATGTAAATAGTCTAGAAGATAACAGGAACGGATCTAGCTGAACACTGTGAGCAGGACGCACTGCACTAAATGTAAATAGCAGGAACGGATCTAGCTGAACACTGTGAGCAGGACGCACTGCACTAAATGTAAATAGCAGGAACGGATCTAGCTGAACACTGTGAGCAGGACGCACTGCACTAAATGTAAATAGCAGGAACGGATCTAGCTGAACACTGTGAGCAGGACGCACTGCACTAAATGTAAATAGCAGGAACGGATCTAGCTGAACACTGTGAGCAGGACGCACTGCACTAAATGTAAATTGCAGGAACGGATCTAGCTGAACACTGTGAGCAGGACGCACTGCACTAAATGTAAATAGTCTAGAAGATAACAGGAACGGATCTAGCTGAACACTGTGAGCAGGACGCACTGCACTAAATGTAAATAGCAGGAACGGATCTAGCTGAACACTGTGAGCAGGACGCACTGCACTAAATGTAAATAGCAGGAACGGATCTAGCTGAACACTGTGAGCAGGACGCACTGCACTAAATGTAAATAGCAGGAACGGATCTAGCTGAACACTGTGAGCAGGACGCACTGCACTAAATGTAAATTGCAGGAACGGATCTAGCTGAACACTGTGAGCAGGACGCACTGCACTAAATGTAAATAGTCTAGAAGATAACAGGAACGGATCTAGCTGAACACTGTGAGCAGGACGCACTGCACTAAATGTAAATAGCAGGAACGGATCTAGCTGAACACTGTGAGCAGGACGCACTGCATTAAATGTAAATAGTCTAGATAGAAGATAACAGGAACGGATCTAGCTAAACTGAATACAGTGTATATATATATATGCAACACCTGGGATGCATATATATACACAATACACTGTAAGTGCAGCTAACTGACTGACTGTTCTGCCTAATCTATCTAACTCAAATCAAATGACACTGTCTCTCTCTCTCTCTATCTCTCAGCACACCGGAACACACACTACACAGGGCCGCCGTGCAGGCGGCCTTATATAGTGTGGGGTGTGTACTAAATCCCCTGAGCCATAATTGGCCAAAGCCACCCTGGCTTTGGCCAATTACAGCTCTCTCTACTGACAGCGCTGTGATTGGCCAAGCATGCGGGTCATAGTGCATGCTTGGCCAATCATCAGCCAGCAATGCACTGCGATGCCGCAGTGAATTATGGGCCGTGACGCGCCACACGAATTTAGCGCGAACGGCCCATAACGTTCGCAATTCGGCGAACGATCGAACAGCCGATGTTCGAGTCGAACATGGGTTCGACTCGAACACGAAGCTCATCCCTATAGGCAAGTGATGCAGAGGATACGGCTTCTTGTGTAGGGTAGGGTAGAGGAGGGTGCACCAAAAATGGATGACATTACAGCTCCCGGAATTCAGCCTTTTATTTGAATATCCCATGATACAAGGGGGCCGGAGCTTCTGCGTCACTTGACTTGATTGGAGTGGGTATGAAATAAGGTATTTACACCAATCTTTCTTACAAGCACCATACAGCATAGGTAGGAGGAGGTGGAGGGGTGATGGAGCAGTTGTTTTAAGCATACTTATATGTAGCATTTACTTCCACTTTGAGGCCGGATTCACACTGGTACTACATGACTGTTATACGACTGTCGATCCTACTTTACCCTGCGACATCGGTCCTACATTGGTCCTACTTCAGTCTTATTTTCATCCGACTTGAATGAACAGGATACAATTTTGTTCCAACTTTGAGATAGTCCGACTTGTTCTTTGACCACTCAAAACAGTTCCAGTGTGACATAAATTCCTTTTTCTGCTGCTGTAATCACCATGTCAGATGTCACAAGTCGGATGGTTAGGATGAGGATCCGACTTTGATCCGACTTCAATGATATTCAATGGGCTGAAGTAGGACCAAAGTCGGACCAAAGTAGTGCAGGAACCTTTTCTAAAGTCGGACCGACTTGTGTCGGACCAAATAAGACGGCTCTCATAGGGAACCATTGATTTGTACACGTCATGTGACATGCGCTCCCAAAATCGGAGCGTATGTTGCACCAGTGTGAACTGGGCCTAAGGCTGTGAATAGACATCTACTGTTGGTTTATTGGGGTAGAGCTTTTTTTTTTCCATTACTTTCTATTTCTATTCCTGATTTTTCCCATACTGCACCATTAAAAACAAGCAAAAGTCAGTGAAATGATGGTGGTAGTTTACACATGCCTCTAGTAATTACAGCGTGCCCTAAATATTTTAAGCATTGTTATGTACAGAAAATATGTTGCAGTTCAGAACAGGATCAATAATAATAAAAATAATAGGGGAGAGGAAGACCATAAGGGAAGTGGAAATATAAACAGGCAGTTTTATTATAAGAGATCCGCAGAGGCAAAATAAACAACTGCACAGAAACAGGAAAGAACACATTAGGGTAACATGTTACTTTTACACATTAAAAAACTTTTTAAGTTACTAATACTGGCAAATAAAAAATGTCATTCTCTAAAAGTTTACAAGATATAGCATATGCAATTTTAAGCCCATTAAGTAAGTTTTCTTATAACTCTTTATTTGTAAGTATAGAGCTTTCTGAGTTAAAGAATTAGAGATAAGGTGAATTTAACTTGTTCTCATTGCTACAGCAGTTACATTGACGTGAAGCCTGAAATGAAAATCAGCTCTAATCCCTAGAATATTATACTGATTTTGTTATGATTATTAAGACATTAAATTTACAAAAGGCATATCCTTCAGAGCTGTGTGATAGTACTGGCAATAAATGTATTTCCTTAATGTTGTTTGTTTATAATTACTGCAATTGTTTACAGGCTCGTCGTTCACAAGCTCATTACAGTATCAGTCAGAGAAATACCATAGAGCCAGCATGTTCTTATTGATTATACTCTGTTGAATTTGCTTTTGTTCATTTATTTTAATGATTTAAAAACAGGACTATACATACAGCTCCAGCCGCAATATTAAAAAAAGGAAAAATAATTAAACAGTGGTTGGTTTTAATAGGGTTCATTTATTAAACCTAATGTTTAGGGATGCAAAGGATAGAATAGTTCCTGCCTACTAACAGTCTATTATATAGATGTCAATATTTGCCTATTAATAAGAAAGTGAGCCTAAACAGCTAATGGGTTGACATGAGTAACACCACTTTATTAATTTATTTTTTTATATAAAAGCTCCAGATTTATATTGACAGGAACATACAAATCATAAAATTATCAAGTGGTTTCTTTGGCTTTTGGATACTCATGCATCGTTCATCTGTGTATGGACCAGTGACTTAATGTCCCCTATACTGTCTGGAACCTGCAAAGCTGTTTTCATTTTGTATCTGTTCCCAGCCTCTATTTACTTTGGCTGATTCCAGCGCCATTATCATATTTTTGTATACCACAAACATCATTAACAACTTGCCACATGATTTAAAGTATTTAACCACTTCACGGAAGAATTTACCCCCTACCCGACCAGAGCACTTTTTGCGATTCGGCACTACGTCGCTTTAACTGACAATTGCCCCGGTCGTGCAACATTGCACCCAATCAAAGTTGAAGTCCTTTTTTTCCAAACAAATAGAGCTTTCCCTTGGTGGTATTTGATTGCATCAGCGGTTTTTATTTTTTGTGCTATAAACAAAAAACTGTGACAATTTTGAAAAGAACACAATATTTTGTACTTTTT
This sequence comes from Aquarana catesbeiana, assembly GCF_042186555.1. Lineage (NCBI taxonomy): Eukaryota > Metazoa > Chordata > Amphibia > Anura > Ranidae > Aquarana > Aquarana catesbeiana. The sequence goes on from NC_133327.1 coordinate 280,140,147, forward strand.
GCTATAATAAATATCCCCATTTTTTTTTTTTTAAGCTAATTTTTTCTCAGTTTAGGCCGATATGTATTCTTCTACATATTTTTGGTAAAAAAAAAATTGCAATAAGAATATATTGATTGGTTTGCGCAAAAGTTATAGCGTCTACAAAATAGGGGATAGATTTATAGCATTTTTATTATTATTTTTTTTTACTAGTAATGGCGGCGATCTGCAATTTTTTTTTATGACTGCGACATTATGGCAGTACAAAATATTTTACAGCGCACACATACAAGAATGACATTTCCTGCAGGGCTAGTTAAAAACACCTGAACATATTAAAAAAATACGGGGGTTTGGTCACACTATATGGTCATATAGTGCTAAGCCCACTTACTGCGACAAAGTACCCTGAATTAGTGGGTCCTACACTAGTAATAGAATGGAAAATCCTTTGTCTCAACCATGGGAGCTGAACTCCTCTATGTGGGAGAACTGAAGGGGATACATCCGAACTGAAGGGGATACATCCTAAACACTGGTGGCCACTAAATAGGAGGTAATGAGGAGGGGGAGGGGTGCTCCAGCCCAAAAAACCTGGTCAGGGCCTATTACAATATACAAGAACATATTTGGGGGGCACACCATACAATGCGTTCAAATTCAAGATGGTGCTGCTATAAGACCTACAAACAGTACAAAATTATGGCGACATTATGGCAGACACATCACACAATTTTGACACATTTTTGGGACCATTGGCATTAATACAGCGATCAGTGCTATAAAAATGCATTGATTGCTGTAAAAATGTCACTGGCAGTGAAGGGGTTAACACTAGGGGGCAATCAAGGGGTTAACTGTGTTCCCTGGGACATGATTCTAACTGAAGGGGGAGGAGCTAATAGGAACACACGATCTGTCACTCCTCTCAGAACAGAACAGGGAGTTGTGTGTTTACACACACTCGTTCCTGTTCTGTGTCACCTGCTCACAATTGCTCATGGCCGGTGGTCATTGCGACCGTCGGCCATGAGCATCAGCACCCCCGCTGTGCAGCACGCGCGCGCGCCTGCTATCCCACCCCGCAAGTCAACGTATAGCTATGATGGCTCACGCAGGGGAGCCAACCTGCCACAGTATAACTGCGGCAGCTGATCAAGAAGCGGTTAATGGCTAAGTTTACCTTGTTTTTTTTCCTAAAATCCAGCTCCCCTAGGTACCAATATACCATTAATATACCTCTGTTGCACAAAAAAAAAAAAAAAAGGTTTCTTTGGTTTTGAAAGCAAGGCCTGCCTCATCCATGGCTATATTTCACAGATCACTTCAGAAACTCCCTGGTATACAGAAACAGACAAACGAGCCAGTACAACACAGGAAGGAGTTTACCAGCTGACCTCATTAGCACATCTTCACCCATCAACTACATTTTCACAGCACCTCCGGCATTCCTCCATATGTGCATTTGTCTGGCTTCCCCTTTCAGATGGGCTCAAGGTGCATGCTAAATTCCCTGGGACAACCTACAGCCCACGGGACACCCCTGTAGTACAAGAGCCTGCCTGATTGGATACAGAGTGATTGAATAGACGGTCCTCCTATTATATAGTTCTGGTAAATCTAAAGGAGATTGTATAGAGCTTCTAAAAATGAGATTGTATAATTTATGGCCACATTTATACACCTAAAATGACCTAGTTGCACTTTCAGTGTCATTAATTGTTAACAACACACCAATTACAGAAGCAAACACACATTTTGCCACATCCCACGAGTGACAAATGCTATAAAAAATGTACAAAAATGTCCCATGTTTTTGCAACGTGTAACACAGCCTTTTAAAATCAATGGGCTGCCAAAAACATGCTCTCCCACTACGCTAGGTGTGAATGGGGTCTGAAAGTGAATTTGGTGCGTTTATACAAGAACAATGAGGCTCCATTCACATCTATGTGTTTCCAAACGCATGACAAACCACACAGAAAATGTGCACTTTGCCATGTGTTTCAGAAATGCTGATACAATTAAAAAGAGATGGTTAGGGCGCTCAAAACTTCAAGATAGAACAAACAATGTCTCTATGCAAAAGTCCAATAATGATGATAGTGGCAATAATGTGGAGGTTTCTCCAGTACTTATGGCTGCAGCTTACAGAATGAAGCAGTTTCTATAAAAAAACATAAACAAAGAAAAGGCGCCTCTAAGTGCAGAAGTAGACACATATTAATATCCCCAATGGGATTAAAAACACTTGCAGGATTGGAAAGCAAAAACGGCACATCGTGACAATATATTGGATGGTATGTTCTGCAGCATTGGAAGGGGTCACAGTGGAAGAAAATCCCCAGGCTGTTCATATGTAATCACAGCAGGTCCAATCACAGTCAGCAGCAGAGTGTCCAAGACGCTGAAACCGCTGGTGGAAGTGACGTAATCCAAGGAGAGGAGGAGAGGACCCGGAAATTATGTCAGTGCTGAGGGACAACAAACCAGCCTGGACCGCAGAGCAGAGTGGAGGTGGTCATAAGAAAGGGACGCGTTTCGGAACTCTATCTGGTTCCTTTATCACCCTATGACCATGGAGATAGCCATACACAATTTATATTCTATGGGCTGGCCGTGGGCGGGAACAATAATGGGAAAAAAGGAAATAGGCAGTATAAAATAGCGTTCTTAGAGAGAGGGCAATGTGTATATAAAGATGTGTTTAACATTTTTTAATAAAAGAAGAACATAATAAGAGATAATAATAAAAGAATTTTTAAAAAATGTGAAATGTTAAAATTGTTGGGAAGTAGGAGAACACATATATATAAAAACCAACAGCAATCAATTAAATATAAATGTATATGAACATATGTGTTGTGCAAACTCATAAGTAATATATATTGTATTGTAAATATGAGCGTATAGGCTTATGCATACACACATACATACACATATATGCACACACGCACTAGAGTTATGCATATTATGAGTATGTCTGCACGTTAAAATTTCTGCAGGCAAATACAGTTGGCATGTGAAATCGCATATTGGCGGAGCAATAAAATAACTCATGAGGGGGAAGATAATACTATAAGAGGTCTGAGGTCTATGAAATCTAAAGTATAGTACTGATCTCAAACTCCTCATTTAACCCTCCAGGGGCCAGAACATTTAGCAAAAAAATCCAGTACATTTCTCTGTGACAAAGTCTTCTGTAGCGCTCAGCTGGAGGAAGATCCCTAGGCATTGCCTCAATAACCCAGACTCTAAGGCCATCTGTGGATTTATCATGATATTGAAGGTAGTGTTTGGGGACACTATGATTATCCAGTCCACCAGTGATAAAGCGGCGATGTTCGCCAAAGCGCTTATGCAGTGGCCGACCGGTTCGCCCTACATAAAAGAGGCCACAAGGGCATGTGAGGCAGTAGACGACATGGTCAGAGGAGCAAGTGTGAAAACCCTTTATCTGATATGTTTTTCCTTTTACACAAAAATCCTTCTGGCCATGCGTCACAAAACGGCAGGTTTAACAAAGAGGCTTGTGACATTGGTACATCCCAGAAATGGCTAAAAAGGTAGGTATGTACTGACCAGAGGGCGGAGGTTTCACCTTAAGTTTACTAGGTGCTACCTTGCTTTTTATATTGAGCGCTTTTCTGTATGCAAATTGGGGTTTATTGGGCAAGACAGAATGAAGGTGCTCATCCTGAAGTAATAGCGGCCAATGTTTCTTCACAATATTTGGGTAATAAAACCTAAATTATTTTTCTGAACATTAGTACGAAGAGAGGGGCCCACAGAAGAAGGTGCATTCTTATATTGGAGATAAGCCGTTTCTACAAGGTTGACTGGGAAACGTTTATCAAGAAATTTTTCTTTTAGGGTCTCACTCTGAATGTCATAGTCCTCACTAATGTCATAGCCTCAACAATGAAGGAGGCTTGTCTAGGGTTCAACATGGGATCTTGGCATAAAAAGAACTGTAAAGCATTGAGGCCCACATCATGATTTATAGAGGTGTACAATGATTGTACATCTAGGGAAACCCAATAATAACTGTGCTTCCAAGAGTACGTGAACAAAAGCTCCAACAGGTGGATGCCATCTCTAATGTAAGACTGAAGGGATTGGGCGAGAGGTTGGAGGAACTTGTCTATGTATTGTGAAAAGCCGCTACTGATTCTGCCCATGGCTGCAACATTGGGTCGTCCAGGGGGATTATTAAGATCTTTATGCACCTTGGGCAGGTGATAGAAATATGGAGTAAAACGAACATCCTTGACCAGAAATGACGCATCTTGTTGCGTGATGATATGGTCACCCAGTGCTTCCCTAACAAGAGAGGTGGCTTCAAAGGTAAACCGGGGCAGTGGATCTATATTTAATCTAATATATGTGTTGGTATCAGATAAAAGTCAAGTGGCTTCAGTGACATAGTCAACTCTGTTTTGTATGACTATGCCTCCTCCTTTATCTGCACTTTAAATGACCAAATCAAAATTGTTAGTTAAAGTATCAAGAGCTTTTTTTTCCGAGTTGGTCAGGTTGGAAATAACTTTATTGTTTTTATTTTGACTGAATTGCACATCTCTTGTATATCGGCATAAACGATGCGATAAAAAGCATCAATGCATGAACCTTTAGAGTGGGTAGGGTAAAACACAGACGTGGGTCTGAAAGTAGTGTTCTGAATGGGTGGGGAAGTAATGGGATGCTGTGTATATAATAAATGATCAATCTCAGAGCCATCAAGGCAGAGAGAGTGAGTAGAAGGATGACTAGTCACATATCATCACACAACAAGAAGCGTCATTTCTGGTCAAGGATGTTCATTTTACTTTATTCTTTTTATGCCAAGATCCCATGTTGAACCCTAGACAAGCCTCCTACATTATTGAGGCTACTTCCTTCTGCTTGATCCATAATTACTTTAACCACTTCCCTACCCAGCCATAGACATATGACGTCCACAGATGGGATCTCCCATCCTGGGTGGACGTCATATGACGGCCTGAGATTCCCGGCCGTCTAGGGGGCACGCGCGCCCGTCGCGTTGCTTGGAACCCGGTGCGTGTGCCCTGCGGCCGCGATGTCCGCCGGGCACCCGCGATTGCCCGTCAACCGGCCCGGACCGTGGATCTGTGTGTGTAAACACACAGATCCACGTCCTGTCAGTTGTGAGGAGAGCGATCTGTGTTCCTAGTACAGCGGAACACTGATCGGTCTCCTCCCCTTGTACGTCCCCGCCACCTACAGTTAGAAACACTCCCTTAGGAAACATTTAACTCCTAGTGGTTAACCCCTTCACTGCCTGTCACATTTACACAGTAATCAATGCAATTTTATAGCATTGATCGCTGTATAAATGTGAATGGTCCCAAAAATGTGTCAAAAGTGTCCGATGTGTCCACCATAATGTCGCAGTCACGAAAAAAAATCGCGATCGCCGCTAAAAAAAAAAAAATAAATATTTTTTTTTAAAAATGCCATAAATCTATCCCGTATTTTGTAGATGCTATAACTTTTGCGCAAACCAATCAATATACGCTTATTGCAATTTTTTTTACCAAAAATATGTAGAAGAATACATATCAGCCGAAACTGAGGAAAAAATTTGTTTTTTTAAAAAAAATTGGGATATTTATTATAGCAAAAAGAGGTGATCAAATACCACCAAAAGAAAGCTCTATTTGTGGGGAAAAAGGGACGTCAATTTTTTTGGGGTACAACGTCGCACGACCGCGCAATTGTCGTTTAAAGTGCGACAGCGCTGAAAACTAAAAATTGGCCTGGGAAGCAAGGGGGTGAAAATGCCCTGTATTGAACCGGTTAAGTAACAACTTTTTCCTACAAGTAAATGGGACAGCTATGGGGGCACATTTTTCACTCTCATATGCCAATCTTACTATGGTGCACTAGGAACACCTATATATATGGCATAACAATCCCTTTTCCTCCCACATCGTCTTTTATGGCCGATATATAGACAATGTGATTATCATCTGGGATGGCAGTGCATCCATAGTTTCAGACTTTGTTACATATTGCAATAAAAACAATATGGGCCTCAATTTCACCTCTGTCATAGATGAAAATAGGTTGGCCTTCCTTGACCTTGAACTTTTTTCGGTTGGCAAGGAAATACATGCCAAAAACTACACTAAGCCCACAGCTGGAAATTCGTTCCTTCATTATAACAGCTGTCACCACCCTCAATGGCTGAATAATATATCTAAAAGTCAGTTTTGTAGACTGAAAAAGAATTGCACTTTGAGTGAGGACTATGACATTCAGAGTGAGACCCTAAAAGAAAAATTTCTTGATAAAGGTTTCCCAGTCAACTACGTAGAAACGGCTTATCTCCAATATAAGAATGCACCTTCTTCAGTGGGCCCCTCTCCTCATACTAATGTTCAGAAAAGTAATTTAGGTTTTATTACCCAGTTCCACTCCCGACATAGACAGATGGAAAATATTGTGAAGAAACATTGGCCGCTAATACTGGCTATTATTAGTGGTAGCACTCTCACCTAGCAGTAAGAAGGGTCACTGGTTCGAATCCCAACCACGACACTACCTGCTTGGAGTTTGCATGTTCTTCCTGTGCCTGCGTGGGTTTCCTCCGGGTACTCCGGTTTCCTCCCACACTTCAAAGATATGCTGGTAGGTCAATTGGATCCTGTCTAAATTGTCCCTAGTATGTATGTATGAATGTGAGTTAGGGACCTTAGATTGTAAGCCCCTTGAGGGTAGGGACTGATGTGAATGTACAATGTAAAGCGCTGCGTAAATTGACGGCGCTATATATAAGTACCTGAAATAAATAAAATAAAAAATAAAATATTACATACACTTGCTCCTCTGACCATGTCGTCTACTGCCTCACATGCCCTTGTGGCCTCTTTTATGTAGGGCAAACCGGTCGGCCACTGCATAAGCGCTTTGGCGAACATCGCCGCTTTATCACTGGTGGACTGGATAATCATAGTGTCCCCAAACACTACCTTCAATATCATGATAAATCCACAGATGGCCTTAGAGTCTGGGTTATTGAGGCAATGCCTAGGGATCTTCCTCCAGCTAAGCGCTACAGAAGACTTTGTCACAGAGAAATGTACTGGATTTTTTTGCTAAATGTTCTGGCCCCTGGAGGGTTAAATGAGGACTTTGAGATCAGTGCTATACTTTAGATTTCATAGACCTCAGACCTCTTATATTATTATCATCTCCCTCATGAGTTATTTTATGACTCCGCCAACATGCGATTTCCACATGTCAACTGTATTTGCCTGCAGAAACTTTAACGTGCACACATACTGATAATATGCATAACTCTAGTGTGTGTGCGCATATATGTGTATGTGTGTGTGTATGCATAAGCCTATACGCTCATATTTACAATACAATATATATTACGTATGAGTTTGCACAACACATATGTTCATATACATTTATATTTCATTGATTGCTGTTGGTTTTTATATGTATGTGTTCTCCTACTTCCCAACAATTTTAACATTTTACATTTTTTAAAAATTCTTTTATTATTATCTCTTATTATGTTCTACTTTTATTAAAAATGTTAAACACATTTTTATATACACATTTTTATATACACATCTCCCTCTCTCTAAGAACGCTATTTTATACTGCCTATTTCCTTTTTTCCCATTATTGTTCCTGCCCACGGCCAGCCCATAGAATATAAATTGTCCCTCAGCGCTGACATCATTTCTCCTCTCCTCCTCTCCTTGGATTACGTCACTTCCACCGGCGGTTTCAGCGTCTTAGACACTCTGCTGCTGACTGTGATTGGACCTGCTGTGATTACATACGAACAGCCTGGGGATTTTCTTCCGCTGTGACCCCTTCCAATGCTGCAGAACGTACCATCCAACATATTGTCACGATGTGCCGTTTTTGCTTTCCAATACTGTAAGTGTTTTTAATCCCGTTGGGGATATTAAAATGTGTCTACTTCTGCACTTAGAGGCGCCTTTTCTTTGTTTGTGTTTCAGAAATGTTAAAGGCTCCCCAAGTGCGGCAAATGCACTGAAAACTGTGGTAACACACTATGCACCACTTCAAAATTAGTTCTGCAGTTTCTCTGGGGTTATTTTTGCAAGTAGGGCAACCCATTCAAGTAAATGGGCTGCCCACTGCATGACCAGTGAAAACGCTCCAAAACACCCAAAACAAACACATGCAGGAATGTGAGTCTTCGCTATGTGAAGATGTGAACAAGGCCTGACCCCCATCCACTCCCTCCTATCTACATGTATAAAGATGGTCATACACTATGCAATCTGATTGTACAATCTCTATACAATTTTCTTTAGAGTTACCAGATCTATGGAATATGGGGTCACACCTGAACAATCCATTCAATGTGTATCCAATCAGACAGGCCCTTGTACTACATAGCTGATGGGAGATCTAAAGGAGATTGTACAATCAGATTGTATAGGAAGTGGGTCGAAGGTGGTATTGTAATGAGGGAGGTGTGGTCCAGAGTGGTGAACACGCCCTATCACACCCTCTTCTGTGATGCAACAAGAAAATGAAGGCTTCGGGGAGATGACCTAACAGGAAGTGAATGCTGATACAAGCTACAGGAAGTGATGGAATCTGAAAATCCATTCAAAGATACAAAAAAACTGACAAGATTCTAAACCTCCTGTGGATGATGTAAGTGAGAGAAAAGCACATTCATTTTATTTAATTCAGGTACTTATATAGCGCTGTCAATTTACGCAGAGCTTTTACATATACATTGCACATTCACATCAGTCCCTACCCTCAAGGAGCTTACACTCTAAGGTCCCTAACACACATTCATACATACTAGGGACAATTTAGACAGGAACCAATTAACTTACCAGCATATCTTTAGAGTGGGGGAGGAATCCAGAGTACCCAGAGAAAACCCAGGCACAGGGAGAACATGGAAGCTCCAGGCAGATGGTGTTGTGGTCGGATTGAAACCAGCAACCTTTTTTGCTGCTAGGTAAAAGTGCTAACCATTACACCACTGTGCTGCCCATTGCCCATTAGGATGGCTAGGCCAGGAATTGCATTGGAAAACGCTTCTAGGTATTATGAAAAGTGAAATTCTGCCCAAAAGGGTGAACTTATCCTTTTATTTTCAAACTGAGCAGTCCCTCTAAAGAGGGTTCCATATGACCCATATATGCTCTCTTCTTACACCCAGCTCTCCATTTTCTTCCTTTCCCTGCCCTCCCCAAGTGGATCATTTTGTTTGGGCTACGCAGATCATATGCCTAATCCTGAACATAAGCAACCCTTAAAAATTAGTTGGATGCACATTTTGACAGCCTCAATGCACAAGATAATAAGACCCCTCTATAGCACTCCATATACTTGTCTGCATGACTCTGCAAAGCTAACAAATTGTAGGGGAGTGGGGACAGAAAGGGCAGTAGTGTAGTGGCTTCTGGTATTGGCTTATGGAGTTGGTACAGCAATCAGCACGACTTTTTTTCTATCCAGTTGATCCAGCCCACAGTATGGTCTGGTAGCACTAAAATACATGAAATATGGATCTGATCCAGCAAAAAAAGGTTATATTGTGCGTTTGTCTATTTATGTCTATGGGCACTCAGTTTGTGCAGGGCTTTACAATATAAAGGGAGAAAATACACCAATAGTACAATTCAATACAAGAGGGTTAGAAGGGCCCTACTCTTGTGAGCTTAAAATATAAGAGGTATGGGCTGGTGAAACAAAAAGTAGTAACTGTGAGGGATGAACTGATGAGGGAAGTAGAAGATTCTGTTGTTAGCTGAAGACAGGATAGAACTCTCTGAAGAGATGAGTTTTCAGGGATCTTCTAAAAGTGGACAGAGTAGGAGATAGCTGGATAGATTGGTGTAGTGCGTTTGAGAGGATGGGAGAGGCTCTGGAGAAGTCCTGGAGAGGAGCATGGGAGGAGGAAACAAGGGATCTAGAGAGCAGAAAGTCTTGGGAGGAGCAGAGAGGACGGTTTGGGTGGTATTTGGAGATAAGATTGGTTATATAGCATGGGGCAGAATTGTAAATGGCTTTGTATGTTATTGTTAGTGTTTTGAATTTTATTCATTGGGCAAAGGGGAAGCCAGTGGAGGGATTGGTAGAGAGGAGTGGTGGACCCTGAACAGTGGGTAAGGTGGATGAGTCTGGCAGTAGCATTCATGATAGACTGAAGAGGGAATAGCTTGTGGAGAGGTAGGCCAACAAGGGGGCAGTTACAATAGTCAAGGCGAGAAATAACAAGGGAGATTTTGAAGATGTTTCGGAGGTGAAGTCTGCAAGATTTGGACAGTGATTGGATTTGGGGCTGAAAGGACAAGTCAGAGTCCAGGATTACACCTAGCACCCTGGCATGAGGGGAGGACGATGGTTGTATTATTGTTCTTGAATGGGAAGTCAGGGAAGGGGGGTACAGGCTGGAGGAAAAATTATGAGCTTTTTTGGAAAATGCTTTCAGTCATAAATTTAACAGATCAAAGGGAGCAAATAAGAATGTTACATTGTAAGAGTTTACACACACTTTAAGAGTAAAGTGTTTACTTGCACAACAGTGATATTTATAAAGGATGTAATGTGCATGTATGTAATGTGTAATTTACTTAAACTGTAACAGTATGTACTTTGTATCTTGACTTTTGCCAGGTGGAGAATCTGGAAGAGGGTGCTTTCTATGAATTTAAGATAGCTGCATCCAATATTGCTGGGCTTGGTCTTCCCTCTGATCCAAGTGAACACTTCAAATGTGAGGCATGGACATCACCAGAGCCAGGTATGACCTATTCAGTTCATACATCTTTAGTCCTGCCCCTATGTCTTGCATTGTTTCTATTGTATCCAGTGAGAAATAAATGCCTGGTAAGAAATTTCTAAATCTTGCTTGGCCTTGGGTAAAACTCAAACTTTGTGTATGGGGTTGAAGCATGCTAGAAATATTCTCTCAAATGATCTTCAGCATTTTCCTAAAAAATAAGAATAATTCAGTGCTTGGTTTGATCTAAAGTTGATTTGACTTATCAACAGTTGTTAGGACATACCCGGAAATAAGCAATCATTTTCTAAGAGAGCAGATTTATGGGATATATCAATGACTAAACATTATTAGTTCCCCATAGTATAAGCTACTAAAAGCTAATATTTAGTTAATTGTCAGGGATCTGCCCTTTATCTTGTCAATGTGTTAAAATATGTTCATTATTGATGCGTTTTAGAAGATAAATTGTAGGAAGCTGCATCTCTAATCATTACAATTTACCACAAGTAAAACCTGAGACTTGGGCATAAGAAAAACAATTCTGCATGCAGAGAAAACAACTTATTTTATTACAAGACACAATGTCACAAGAGCAGAGCACAATCCCATGTGGCAGAATAGTTATATCATCCATGACAGCTATACTACTCAAATTTTTCTTTATTTTACCATCCCTTCATATACAAGGCCATTTTTATCAGTTTTCAACGTTCTTGTTATGCACACTAATATGGAGTTAGGATTGATAATGTACATATTTTTTGATAGCCATGACAAAAGCTGAAAATTGCTTACTGAATGTATAATGCAGTTTCATGTCTTTTTAAGGGCTAGAAGTATAGTTAGATTAATTTTACTCTGTAGATACAGTTGACCAGGAATCAGCTTTTATCAATTCTTTTTATTTAAAAAGGGTGATTTCTGGATGACTTAGAACAAGTGTCAAACACAAGGCCCATGGGCTGAATCTGGCCTGCCAGCCCATTTCATGTGACCCTCATACCCAATGCTTTTTTTAAGATGTAACCTGGCGGAACTATGCTCTGCCATCTCCAGCTCTTGCCCTCCACTTCCCACTCACCACTGTCACTTGTAAAAACAAAGCCTTCTTCTGAGGGCTGTGGAGGGAGATGTGTGCAAAGGTGGGGGATGGGGTAGAGTGATGCAGAGGTCAGAGCCGATGAGGGGTGGAAGTGAGATGTGAACATCTTGTGAAAGAGAGCTGAACCCTGCACACTATGCATAGCACACCCCTAAACCCTTCAATCTGTATGTAGCACACTCCTCAAGCCTGCACTTGGTATGCAGTGCACACCTGAACCCTGCATTATGTATGAAGTGCACCTCTGAACTCTGCACTATGTATGTAAAGCTCCCATGAAACTTCACTCTGTGCATAGGACACCTCTGAACTCTGCACTAAACATACCTCCTTGTATTTATTCCCCATTTAAGATCCTCCCATTGGTAGTGCAATTTGGCCACACACACTATTCGATGCAGTTAGGCTAGTTGGGGGGGGGGGGCAGTTGAGTTCCTGCACCTTTTATGTGACAAAAAATCCCTGGATAAATTTATATAGTCTTACAGATACAACAGGCCCTTTGAGGGCAATGGATTATATGGATTACTGCATCATTGTGCCTTATTATAGTGGATTTCCAATTTATTTAGATATTCCCTATACAGAGAGAATATATGGGACCCTGATGTGGCCTAGGTGAACAAGCATATACAAAACAATACAATAAATGTATGTGGCCTATGATATTCAGTGATTTCTTTTGATTGCTACTGGTCATTAAATGGATGGTAATTTCAAAAGGCAGAATATTTAGCACATCCCAGTATTTGAAATTTTAGTGCAGTAGCATGCAGAATTCTCGCTTGTCTGCAGTTACTGGTTTTTAGTAGTACTGGCAGCTTTAATTTGAGATGCCAATTGTATTATATATATATTTATATAATCTGGTATTACAGCACAGACAAAAATTTATTTTGTAAGAAGATAGTGGCCATCAGGTTACACTGTCTCCCAAAGGAGAAATGGATACTGACAACAAAAAAGCTGTTGGCCAGCGTAGAATGACCCCACCTACAACCATCATGCCTCAGTTGTTGCTAGTGTCTTCAGGAGAGTGGATGTGTTTTCTCTGGCTCTGCTGTTCACTGTTCTTGTGGAAGAAGTCCTATTATCATCTGCTGCTGGTAGATTCATGCCCGACATATGACCTGGAAGTCTCACCAGTCAGCCAACATGCACTGGTAGATTCATGTCAAATATATAAAATCCTGAAACACTCTCCAGTTCACTCAGCACAGGTTTCCCACGTTTTAGACATTAGTGTTCTCTCTTTGCTGGCTTTGCTCTTACAGCACTGACAACTTTGTTTGTATTCTAGCTATCACTGGATTTCACATTTAGGGTCAGCCCAATATTGTTTGGGGAGAACTTGTTGAAGGTTCAGACCAGGGCCATAGCATATCGTGAGTATGTTTAACCCGGTTTGTTTTCAAGTTTCACAAGACTCCCCTACAAGTCAGACCAGTATTAAGGAGGTTCTGCAGAGTGTTACTTTGGGTTAGAGTCCTGGCAGTCATTTGCTTATCCCAGTCTCTAGTTTGCTTACACTTAGGCAAACTAGAGACTGGGATAAGTCTCTAGCCCCATTCTTGTTGTATCAATTAGGGGGAACTCATTCTTTTTATTATGGCTTTTGTGTGTGACTTGCCACTATTATTTACTTTTGGTCGTTCTGGATCAAGGTGTTGTTTCTCTAGTTCTTGTGGAGAACTGTTATCAGGGAATATACTTTAACCTGTTTGCCTATCAAATGGAAATGTCTTTATTTAGAATCTCATAGCTTTGCATGTCAAACCCAGAAATTCTGCATGCATTCAATCAAACCTGTCATTGCCTCCCTTTAACAGAGTAACTTTCTGTCTTCTCTGAACTTTATGGACACATATTTGCATGTCCCTATTGTTTCAGCCTATACTACCAGTTCATGGCACTGCTAAACATTTACCTATCTGGCAGGTACTGAACACCATTTACATCATTTCCGCTACTATACATGACAGCTTCCTGCTATCAGTACTACCAGTAATGTCACTGGCAACATTCACTTACATGGAAAGGAATCCCTAGATATGTAAGCAAGGAGATGGGGATAATTTAAAAAAGGGCATTGGGACCCCCACAATTCATACCAGGCCCTTCAGGTCTGGTATGAATTTTAAGGGGGACCCCATGCAGAAAAAACAAAAAAGAAGCTGCATGAGGTCCCCCATATTCTATGCCCTCAACATGGGGGGGTCTTCTGCCATGGGGGAACCTACCTGTCAAAGCACCTTGTCCCACTGTTGATGAGGCTGAGGCCCTCTGTCCCACAACTCTGGCCTTGTGGTTGTGGGGATCTTTGTGGGGGAGATTATTGGATTCTGGAAGCCCCCTTTAACAATTAGGGGGCTCCCAGATGGGGCCCTCTCATGTAAACAGTAAAAAAAAACAACACAGATTTTGAAAAATCTTTTTATAACCCCCCTAAAATAATCCCACCATATACATTCATGTGCATCCCAGTGACATCATTGACCAAATATGTAACTATTTGGTCAATGATATCAACCAGAAGACCCCGCCCCTTTGTATATAGGAACTGTCATTTGTCAGGAATAAAAAGACTGCAGCAGATGCACACCAGAAGACCCTGCCCCTTTGTATATAGGAACTGTCATTTGTCAGGAATAAAAAGACTGCAGCAGATGCACATCAGTGTTTTTTTTTTTCAGTGGGTTGGCAGGCATTGGGCATTGTGATTATAATCATGGGACCATTTTGTTTTTCTATATGTTAAGATATTTGATCAAAACTGTATGTGTGTTTACTGTTTACATTTTTTTGGTTAATAGGTAGGGGTATTATGTAAACTTTACTCATTCACATTCCAATAAGCCCCTCACCCACCAACCCCCTCAACCACCAGGCCAGGGTTGTGGAGAAGAATCCCTTTTCCTCATCAACTTGGTATTCTGAATCAGTATTCATTTCTGAATTATAAAAATGCTCTCCTACTGCATAATGTATGTGAACAATGTATATATTTTTATGTAAGAAAATGCAATATATTATTTTGTGTGATATATTGCTGGCACAGCAAGAAACTAGAGTAATATTTTCATGACAATGAGATGGTTATTTCCACGTTTTTTCCTGTAGAAAAAGATTTGATTGCAAACTTGGTATAACTATTCAATTTTAAACTTAAAAATCTAGTTTTGATAAGAAATGGAAACACATTGAATTTGTAAATAAATAGGTCAGGTAGTTTGAAGAATCTACTGTGTAGATTCTGACCCCCCCACACCCGCTGCAGCTTACACAGTTATTAATAATGAATAACAGCAGTTTATACTACCTTGCCTATTTATGTGGAAAATGGCAAGAACAGTTTTTTTAACATTTGGCTCCTATGGCTCCATTGTGGACCAAATTTGCCACCCATACTTTGTGACGTTTGTAAACCCAGTTGTTTTCCACTTTTGAGGAATCCTCTGAATTGCAACATAAAAGGCCCAACTCAGATAAAGTCATTGAATTAAAGCTAAACTTTAGGTAGATACACAATCACCAATTGATGTTTGTTTTTCAATAAAAAACAAAATAACACTTTTTAAAGTGGTTGTAAACCCCCCCAAAAAAAACTGCAAGACAAAGCCCCCGCAGCCGTCCTCGTTCACTGCTTCGTCTGGGAACATCGGAGCTGCGATGATGGTAATGGCACAGTCTAACTGAAGAAACGGCATGTACATGCCATTGCTTCAGTGCACATGTACTGATGATGTTGGTACATGCAAATACAGGGGATATCATCTAAACCGTTCAGGTACTTATATAGCGCCCCCAATTTAGTGCTTTACATATATATTGTACATTCACATCAGTCTCTACCCTCAAGGAGCTTACAACCTAAGGTCCCTAACACACATTCATACATATACTAGGGCCAATTTAGGCAGGATCTGATTAATTTACCAGCATGTCTTTAGAATGTGGGAGGAAACCAGAGTACCTGGAGAAAACCCACACAGGGAGAACATGCAAACTCCAGGCAGATAGTGCCATGGTCGAGATTCGAACCGGTGACCCTTTTAGCTGTTAGGTGAAAGCGCTAACCACTACACCACTGTGCTGCCCATATTTTTATAGGCTTACCTGTAGCAAAAAGTGTGTTGTAAGGGTTTACAACCACTTTAATAAAAGCCTCTAGTTGGCTTGAGTTTTTATTAATATTAGCTTTCTCTAATTCTCTGTAATTGAGCACTCAGACTTAGTGCAGGGTAATATTAAAGTGCAGGGTAATATTAAAAGCCCAACCAATCTGTTGTTGATCCTGATCTATGAGAGGTTAAACAGTCCACATGTATTTCCATGGACTTTAGCTTTTACATAGTTACATAGTTAGTCAGATTGAAAAAATATACAAGTCCATCAAGTTCAACCAAAAAATAAATAAAAATGCAATGCCATATACACAAATCTATGCCCACAGTTAATCCAGAGGAAGGCAAAAAAACCCAGCAAAGCATGCTCCAATTTGCTACACCAGGGTAAAAAATTCCTTCCTGATCCCCCGATAGGCAATCAGATTTTCCCTGGATCAACTTTACCTATAAATGTTAGTACCCAGTTATATTGTGTACATTTAGAAAAGAATCCAGGCCTTTTTTAAAGCAATTGACTGAGCTTGCCAGAACCACCCCTGGAGGGGGTCTATTCCACATTTTCACAGCTCTTACTATGAAGAAACCTTTCCCTATTTGGAGATTAAATCTTTTTTCCTCTAGACCTATAAAAGCACCCCTGTCCTCTGTGATGACCTTAAAGTAATTAACTCAACACCAAGTTCACGATATGGACCACTTATGTATTTGTACATGTTGATCATATCCCCCCTTAATCTCCTCTTCTCAAGAGGGAATAGATTCAGTTCCTCTAATCTCTTCTCATAGCTAAGCTCCTCCATGCCTCTTATCAGTTTGGTTACCCTTCTCTGCACTTTGTCCAGTTCCCTGATATCCTTTTTGAGAACTGGTGCCCAAAACTGAACTGCATATTCCAGATGAAGTCTTACTAATGATTTGTACAGGGGCAAAATTATATCTCTCTCTCTGGAGTCCATACATCTCTTAATACAAGAAAGGACTTTGCTTACTTTGGAAACCACAGCTTGGCATTGCATGCTATTATTGAGCTTATGATCTTCCAAAACCCCCAGATCCTTCTCCACCATTGATTTCCCCAGTTGTATTCCCCCTAGTATGTGTGATGCATGCATATTCTTAGCCCCCAAGTGCATAACTATACATTTATCAACATTAAACCTCATTTGCCACTTCGTTGCATTGAAAGAAAGTGCACTGAGGTCGGCTTGTAAATTGGAGACATCCTGTAAGGACATTATTCCACTGCATAGCTTAGTGTCACCTGCAAAGGCAGAAATGGTACTTTTAATCCCAGACCCAATATCATTTATAAAGATGTTAAAAAGTAAGGGTCCCAGCACTGAACCTTGGGGTACACCACTGATAACCTTAGACCATTCAGAGTACGAGTCATTAACCACTACTCTCTGAATTCTATCTTTTAGCCAATTTTCTATCCATTTACAAGTTTATCTTTCCAAGCCTGTAGACGTTACCTTACACATGAGCCGTGTGTGGGGAACTGTGTCAAATGCTTTTGCAAAGTCCAGGTATACTACAGACACCCCTCTGACCAAGGTTTTACTTATCTACTCATAAAAAGAAATCAGGTTTGTTTGACAACTTCTGTCATGAATCCATGCTGTCTATTGCTTAAAATATTTTTACCAACAAGAACTCGTCTATGCGATCTTTTATTAAACTCTCCAGTATCTTCCCGACTACAGTATAGAAGTTAAACTAACAGGTCTATAGTTACTTGGTAAAGACTTTGATCCCTTTTTAAATATGGGCATTACAATGGCCCTGCGTCAATCCAGTGGTACCATTCAAGTTATTAATGAGTCCCTAAAAATTAGAAACAATGGCCTTGAAATGACAGAGCTCAATTCGTGATCCGTGGATCCGTGGGTGGGTGCCATCTGGTCCAGGTGCTTTATCTACCTTTATTCTGTCTAAATAGTTCTGTACCGTATCCATTTGAGTCATTGTGGATCATTTGGGGCTGTGTCAATACCACCCTCATTATGGGCATGAGCTCCCCCATGCTCCTTTGTATGCACAGAGCTGAAGAAAGTATTTAATAAATTTGCCTTGTCTTTGTCCCCGGTCACCCACTCTAGATTATTTTGTAAAGGGCCTACATGCTCAGACCTGACCTTTTTACTATTAATATATTTGAAGAATTTTTGGGGGTTTGTCCTACTAACTTTTGGTCATTTTAAGGTCATATGTTGTATGTTTCTTTGTCCTAAAATATGTTTTTAAAATATACAAGGCAATGTTCAATTGTTGAAAAAATGTCAAACATATGGTGAACTCTAAATGTTATCTTCATCCATCTAAAATTTTCATTTCTGTATAAAGTACATTGGATTTAGCTCAGAAAGTAATATCATTACCCTTGTGACAACAAACAGCAACATATATCTTATGTATCAGATGCAGTTTTGGACACTGGGAGAGATTAAAATACTCAATTCAATACATTACAGAGCAAGCCATACACCCACCTTTATCATATTTGGAGATTCCATGATATCATTGGTGTAAATATAGAATAGTCCAGCACCATGTTCATTCTTTTTTATCTCTACATATTGGTATTCTGCATCATAAAAAAATGCTCTATTACTGCATAATGTATGTGAACATTTTATACGCATCTATGTAAGAAAGTACAATATATTATTTTGTATGATATATTGCTGGCACAGCAAGGGACTCCATTTCCTAGAGTGATATTTTCATGACACTGAGAAGGTTATTTCCAAGTTATTTTCTGTAAAAAAAAAAAAAAAAGATTTGATCACAACCTGGTACAACTACTTAATTTTCAACTGAAAAGTCTAGTTTTGGTGAGAAAAGGAAGCACACTGAATTTGTAAATAAATAGGAGGTCATATAACTTGAAAGATAAGGGTGCTGTAATTTGCAGTCTGGTGCAATGAGGTGCCATAGTGTATATATGGCTTTTCAGGTTCATGTGACAAAATGCAGTTGAGGTTATTCTGTATGTGTACGTTTGGGGTTACATAATCTGGATATTGCATTAAAAATTGCACTTACCCTTCAATAGCATGCATAAGGAACATATTACACATCACTTCACAGATATAATAATACTTGCTACAGTTTTAATTCTATTATCTCATAGCTCACACTGCAAAGCCTTCTATAAGCACATGCACTGTGGAAAAACTATGTGTAATACCTCATATAACATAATGATGTGCATATAATTAAATATTTATATCTTCTGTTGCTTAACTCCTCTGTGGGACATAGCTCTTAATTTAGTCATGTCCATGATTTATGCGCAAATTGCAGTTTTGGACAGAAGTGTCCCAATTTACTAAAGGCATTTAGGCTATTCACTTAGAAAGGGAATTATCACTTTGCAACTGATGTTTTCCTTAGTTTACAAAGAATACCCAATCATGCTCAAGGAAAAAAAAAAAAGTATTTTTGATTCCACATGATTGGGTGATGGAAGTTAGCAGAGCTTCCCCTCATTTACTAAACTAAGGGAAAACTCCTTTGGAAAGTGAACAGTTTTTTTGCCTTTAGATAATCAACCCAATTGTATCCTCTGCGCAGACAATTGCTAATTTAGGTAGAGATTGTACAATGTTTGGGGCAGTGTCGCCACAATACGTCATCTTAAGTGAAGTCCAATGCAAGCTCAGTCATAGATATGCCACCTATCTTTTTACAGTCAGTCATGGTAAACCACTGCATGAACTTGTAACTGGTGCGGGGTGGTTTACCAATGCAAGGTAATTCAACAGGTTCACTTCAATGGTGATCCCATCAGCTACACAGTCTCACCTTTCCTACCAGATATGGGTGAGCATATGACTCCTTCCCCAGTGTACCATGTGACAAGGTGGTGCTCAAGTACCCAGTAATGGCACATAGGTGAAGGAAAAGAGTATCAACTGTTTACACAGGCCTATTTCTCTCTTTAATTACTGACTGTAAAAGATAGGTGGCATATCTATAACAGAGCTGGCCTTGGACTTCACTTAAGATGATGTATTGTGGCGACACTGCCCCAAAAATTCAATTTTATCAGCAGTAGAGAGACAAATTCAAATCTTGCACTGTTTTCTTATTATAGGGCCAGCATATGATCTTACATTCTGTGAGGTCAGAAACACTTCTCTTGTGATTCTTTGGAAAGAACCAATATATTCAGGAAGCAGCCCTGTTGCAGGCTATTTTGTAGAATACAAAGAAGTGAATGCAGAAGAGTGGACAAGAGTGAACCAGACTGCAACAGCAAACCGCTACCTAAAGGTATACCCATAAGACAATTCCACTATATACTGGACCATCGTATGTTGACAACATATTTGGCTTTTCTAAATCATTTGTGTCCATGTTAGTAGTTTAATGGCAGATTTTTGGTTGATTTACTAAAGGAAAATACTGTATACTGTACATCCCAGACCTTAGTAAATGAGGTAAAGCTTCACTTTGCAAAGAATACTTAATTGCATGCAAGGAAAATAAAAAAACAGCATTTTTGTACATAATTGGATGATAGAAATCAGCAGAGTTTCTCCTAATTTCAAAGCTTCCCTTCAGATCTAGAGCAAATACACTTGAAGTATATTTGCCTCTTTGTCTTTTTCTGCATTGGTCAGTCAGTATTCCTGTTTATCTAGACCTAATCCAGACACAATTAGCACAAAAGAGCTTACTCTTGTTTGTTGCTTACTATGATCTAAACATAAAAAATATAAGCATTTATATGGCCTTGCATTTGTTCAGTGTGCTGTTGTTGCAAGCTATGTAGAATTTTGGGAAGCTTAGTAAATTAATGCATTTAAGGCCTGATTCTGTAATGTGTTTTTACTAAGAACTGGAGTTTTTTCTCTTTGGGCTTATACTTTTTAGTTCCACATACTCCAGCTGGGCTATAATGACTAGATAGTAAAAATTAGCTTTTTAGAGCATTTTAGGCTACTAAAGAATATCATCAATATGGTGACAACTATCCTTAGCTTCCATGCTTGTATATGCACTTCTAACCCCCCCCCCCCCACATGCACACACACACACACACACTAACTCATCAGTTAACCGAGCATATAATGTAGGCCTTACTTTCAGGAGGTATATAATGACTTATGAAAGGGTTGATAGGTAACACTGGCTCATTCAACATTGTTTGATGTCTTTTGAAGAAATAGAAGAGTAAATTGAAGTTTTTTAAAACTTTCCTAGAATTGTTCTTTCATTTAAAGCTTCATTTTGTGATGATGTCCAGGTCAAAGAACTGGAAGAAGGAAAAACGTATGTTTTCCAAATCCGAGCTGTTAACGCTTCAGGAGTTGGTAGACCATCTGATATCTCAGAGCCAGTATTTGTCCATGCAAGACCAGGTATGTGTATTTCAAGAACTCAAAGAAGCAAACTCAATGCAACACCAAATAATAAAAAGTCATATTGTTGTATGCATATCATTGAATGGCAGTGTACATAGCTTTAGTTAAATTAAGAGCAATCAACTTTCTTTCTTTCTAATTTGCAGACTTAACAAAATGACATGTGCCTCCATTAAGACAGATCTACTATTATAACTCTTTGTTAAAAAAAAACATATGAACTGAGGTTAAGACCACCTGTCTTTTCTGCTCTTGATTGCTACTTTTTTTGGTAGAACTGTTTTGGGATCACTGACTGACATTTTTATTTTGCACCAGGTGTCCAGGAGATCACTGCTGGTGTGGATGAAGAAGGGGGTATTTACCTTTCATACAATTGCTCTGAAATCTCTGAAGCATCTCAGTTTACCTGGTGCAAATCTTATGAAGAAATTAGTGATGACCAAAAATTCAAAGCTGAAACCATTGAAGAAAAGTATGTCATTAATCCTCACCAAATTGTGCCCTGAATGTAATCATCATACATAGGGAATATGTTATTACTCTTGCTCTTCTTTTATTTTCAGTTCCAAACTCTACTTTAAAGACCCAGACAAGAATGATTTGGGTACATACTCAGTGGCAGTTAGTGATACTGATGGCATATCATCAAGCTTTGTGCTGGATGCCGATGGTGAGAGCATTGTCTTTTTACTCTATGGCCAAATCTAAATTTAACTCTATCCTATGGTAATTGTGATAGTGATAATGTATACTATTATACATCAATAGTATATTAATGTAACATACTGTAAAGTAAAGCTGGAAACATTTTATAAAATACAATGTATAAAATAAAAAAAAAAATAAACTCACAAACTTACATTTTGCTTGTAAATATTTGATATAAGATATAATTTTTAAGATATGGTACGGTAATTAATTATAAAGGTAAACTATTTTATTTATTCTTTGTTCTAGAACTTGAACGCCTGATGGCTCTAAGCCATGAAATCAGAAATCCAAGTAAGTAGAACTCATTTTTATTGCTGGTATAATGTCTTAGCTTGGTATGATGAAATGTCAGAACAAGGAATGAGCAAATCTCTTCTTGGGTTCAGTTTGAGGGCATCCACAAATTATGTGAGCCCCATTGAATGGGAGTCAGTGGGTCAACAAGAGAGCAACCCCCCCCCCCCCCCCCCAAAGTTAATAAGTTAAATTATCCACCTGGATATCCTGTAATGGCTTACAAAAATACTCTGTGTTGATTAAATTGTAGTTAAATGCACACACTTCTATATAAATATGAAAACAAGTACCCACATAACATACCATTTGTGATATTATAACAATCAATAATGTTAACATGAAGTCTACACAGCTTTTAATCAGAAACAGTCCTTCTAAACTTGAACTTCCACCATAAAAGATCAAGAATATCTGTGCAACTAAGAACTTTATGTTAAATGTTCCTGTATAGGGTTTTTATTTTAAGGTTTTGCTTTATGCCTAATAGTTTTAAATATGAAAGAGTTTGAGTGGACTTTTGTACCTATACCTTTTAGTGGACAATATTTTTTTTTTTAAACATCTATTTTCATTTACAATGTATTTATTTCCATTTTAGTATATATACGTTATCAATATGGATACTGAATTAGGGTGTTTGGGGAGTTTTTATTTAAATATTAGTAGTAAAATAGAATAATCATTAGTTAAACCTTGGAGATAGGTGCTAGGCTGCGCTGGGATGCTGGGAGAGAGTTATATATAGAAATGGTTAAGCACAATGTGGGGCAGGAATAGTAAAACTCAGCAGTGAGGGAACAGCAGGAGTTAAAACTGATGGTGACAGAATGAGGAAGTGATATAACTGGTAGCTCAGGTAGCCTGATGCTCTCTACTCTTGAGGTCCATTGGATGAAACATGCTGAGTGGGTAGGTTCATGTAATGTCAGATGCTACCAGGAAGTCTAGACTTGGCCACTCTGCTTTGACTAATCAGAGGCAATATGCAAGCCTTAAATGCTAGTGCATTAAATGCTTTGTTTGACAAAGAGTTTTTATTGATTTACACTCCTGGCATTTTTTATGCTTCAGTAGTGAGTGGAAAGTGGAATCATAAATAACAGAGCCATGATGATACATGTGGAGCTGTATCTGAGTAGTAGTGAGTGTTTTTAGATCTGCTTTGCAATAAGAGGTCACTGAGCTGTGTTTCAGGCACATGCATGGGATGTATTGCGATTTGAATAAGAATTGAGCACACAATAGATCACTTTTACGTGTTCTTTTATGGTGGAATTTCAAGTTCGGGGGGACTGTTTATCACTAAAAGCTGCATGGATTTAATGTTAACATTATTGACGATTACAATATCACAAATTGATTGTTCCTTCGCACCTGTTTTCACATTTATATAGGAAAGTGTTTGTATTTCTGTCTATGTTTAATTAACTCTAGATATTTGTGTAAGTCAGATGCCATAAACCTGCACATAAAATGAAGCATCTGTAGGGAGCTCAAAGGATCTTGTATGGATTTTGGAGGTGCCAACATTTTGACGTTTCTTTCCTTTTGTGGGGTCCTCATTAAAAACCATACCAAAACTTCAACAAGGATTAGGATCTGGTAAGTATTTTTAGGGAGAACCCCACACCATTGTTTTCAGTGTCATTGGTTGCTATGATGCACTATAACAACTAATGACTTTTCAGCTGCTGATGTCCTAGCAACCAATGACATCCTTGGTTTCTAGGGCGCTGGTGGCCACACAGTCATTGGTTGGTATGGTGTACTTTACCGACCAATGAGGTTGTGCAAGGAAGGAAAAAAATATGTGCCCCCCCAATCCATACTAGCCCCTTCAAGTCTGGTATGGATTTTAAGGGGGTACTTCATGCAAAAACAAGAGAATAAAAGGCGGGTGCCCCCCCTTCAACACCCTTACCCACTCAAGTTGCCTGGCTGGCCAGTAAACGGGAGCCACACGTACTCAACATGGGGTGGGTAACTTGCCAGGGGCCCCTTTCCCTGGCACAGAACCTTTTATCCATTTTGATGAGAACAAAGCCTCTTCCTCACCTGGCTCAGTTGATGTGGGGGTCAGCAGAGGGGGGGGGGGGGCTTTTAGGAATCTGAGGTACTCGTTTACCAAAAAATATTTTAAAATGTAAGTAAACACACCACATGCTCAAGAAAAAAAAAAAAGCAAAACCTGTGTCCAACAGTGTAAATCCATTATCAGTCACGTTGTCCAGCAATGTAGATGCATGTCAATTATTAGGAATGATGTTCACTAATCTACCAAACAAAAACCCCTCCTCGTGGACTCCTCACTGCAAATGGGGCCCTCTGGCAGGGAAAGCTCCCATGTTGCGGGCATGTGGCATTATGTACTTTAGAAAGGAGGGTGCACACTCTCCTCTCCCCCTTTCCTAGCCAGCCAGGCTGCAAGCTTGGACAAGGGTCTGGTCTGAATTTGTTTTGGAGGGGTAGCAAGTTTTTATTTTTTGCACAGCATCATTGGTTATTTATTATATAGTGCACCATTACAATCAGTGACCCCGTGACCACTGGCATGTTAACAACCAATGATATCATCAGTTGCTAGGGTGGCCTCTTGCATCCTAGTATCCAAAAATGCTTGCAGCCTGCACATCGTGAATTTGTCATTTAGTGACCATATTAATACTGGCACTAAATGAATGAATTCTAGCTGCAGGCAATGTATGCATACATTTTGGGTGGAAGCAAACCTTATATTAAGTCAGAACTACTTTAGAGCTACTTTAGTATATGACACAATTATTATGGCATAATATTTCAGATTTATCCCAACCCTTTGTACAAGAAATCTCAATAAATATTCTTAAGGTTGCAGTTGGAACATCATATGTTAGCTCATATCTTTAACCACTTGCCACCCACCATATAGCAGAATGACAGCAGCAAAGTGGTTTTGATATCCTGACTGGACGTCATATGACATGATCAGGATAACACAGCCAGCGTGCGCCCGCGGGGGCACACAGTGCGGCGATTGGAGGTGCTGTGTGTCAGTCTGACACACAGCAACTCTGATCATGGAGGCTTCTTACCATGTGATCAGCTGTGACCAATCACAGCTGATCATTGCATGAACCAGGAAGTGCCAGTAAACAGCTTCCCTCAGTTCATGCTGACAGGGAGAGCCGATCGGCAGCTCTCCCTGTCAGAGGGGGGGTCTGTGCTGATAATCAGCACATTGATTATCAGCCCAGCCCCCATCAAAAGATCAGCTGCCAATCAGGGCTCAACACCTGCCAGCCTGTCCCCATAATAAATGCCTGTCAATGCCCACAACAGTGCCAATCAGTGCTCACAACAGTGCCAATCAGTGCCCAAAAAAGTGGCAATCAGTGCCCCATCAGTATTGCCTGTCAGTGCCCCATCAAAGTGCCAATCAATGCCACTCAGTAATGCCTGTCAGTAGCTCCTCATCAGTGCTGTCTATCCAGTGCCACCTATCAGTGCCCATCACTGCCGCCTATCAGTGCCCATCAGTGCCACCTATCAGTGCCATCAGTGCCGCCTATCAGTGCCGTCAGTGCTGCCTATCAGTGGCCATCATGTTTTTTTTTTAATTGTCTGTCATTTTTTGTTTATAGCACAAAAATTAAAAACCGCAGAGGTGATCAAATACCACCAAAAGAAAGCTCTATTTGTGGGAAGAAAATGATAAAAATCTAGTTTGGGTACAGTGTTGCATGACCACGCAATTGTCATTCAAATTGCAACAGCGCTAAAAGCTAAAAATTGTCCTGGGCAAGAAGGGGGGAAAGGGCCTGGAATGGAAGTGGTTAAACTACTGTAAAATATGGTGGTGCATACTACTATAGGAAATTGTTAAATAAAAGTAAATGAGGCCATATGAAACACCCTTATCCTTACATGTCTTTAAGAATGTCTGTTGTAGGGGTTCTCTTCTTTATAACAGAATCCTTCTACTGGGAGCCCTGGTAATATTGGGTTTATTCTATTCATAAGTGAAACATATTCATGCTACAAATATAGATATTGCACCCCATATCTACCACATTTAATCCCATATGCTACATGTTGGCACTAAAGTTATTTGCATCTAGCTGGGTGTGCTTATCTCATGGGAGAGGGTCATTATGTGCCATTACAGTGATTAAAAATGCCTGATCAAAAAACTGCACTGTTATAGAGAGTCTACACCTTTTTTGTCTTCATGTCATGATATGCATAGATGCCATTGTGTATGGAATGCAGTTCAAAACGTATGAACAAGAACAACTTGTTTCCTCTTTTAGCTATTCCTCTTAAGTCAGAACTGACTTATGAAATATTGGAAAAAGGCAGGGTACGCTTCTGGATTGAATCCCAACACCTCTCTGCAGAAACGAACTACCGGTTTGTTGTGAATGATGTTGAGATTAAAAACAGCGAGGTGCGTATCCTTCGTTATCCCTGCTGATATCACTTTAATAGACTTTCAATTTACCACTGTAAAAAATGCTGTTTCTCTGCACAAATCTTAATTCCTCTTAATATCGTAGCTTATTGCAATGGAATGGGCTATGGGTCCCTTAAGAAGAATTACACCAATTGCTTTTAGAATAATCTGATGACTCACATCACAGTGGCAAAGTACCAGAATTAAATGAATCCAGTTTTCCAAAATCCAATGTCTTCTCACAATATAAACAGTTAATGTACAGCAGTATCGGCAAAGGATTATTGTAATGTTTTCTTTGCCAAAAGGAAGTGTGCAGGTATTTGGATATTGATCTGTATAATAAGCTGCAGCTAATATTGATCTGTTACATAATCTCTAAATATATTTATGTTTTCCCCTAAGGAGTAGATATGATTATTGTTTGCTTTCCCCTAAAGCAATGTCTCTTTTTTTTTTGTAACACAATGTGAATTTCTTGCATACAGCACTTTGGTTGGAAAGGTTGTTTTGTTGTGCAGAGGATATAATACTTTGAGTTCTTATAAATGCATCATTAATTAGATCTGTTCCACAAACTTATTGGCATAACAAAGCTCTCTAAATATAGATAGCCTGCTCAATGTAAACTAATAAGGATGGCGAGTACTTTGGCGCATCCGTCTGAAGACCTACCATACAAAATTATTATACAGTATTAGAATGCTTTGGAAAAGGTTTTATGTGGTATTATTTAGAAATGAATGAGTTCATTAATCCTTGTCACAATCCATTAAATAAAGAATCACAATGCATATTTTTAAAGCTTTGAAACAACATTGTGAATATGGGCACAAAACAAATGTACAAATCAGTTTAGAAATAAAGCATTCTATAACCAGTTACATTTGCTTTGCCATGCTTGAGTGCTATTGCTATGTCAATTTATAGTCATTATGAAAGCCCACTGCTAAAATGGCTACTGGAAGCATTACACAAATCATTTATGACTATAAGGCAAATTAAAGCATAGAGACAAGGTGCGATGTGTAAGAGTTATGGGACAAACACAAATATGGATAGATGAAGGCTATGTTATATGACTGAGAACATCCACAGCGAATGCTACTGAGTAACTGAAAGATAGTAATGACTAGTTTCTAATCACTTCTCTATCACATTAATTCAAATTCAAAATTCAGGAGAGATATGTTTCCTTTTCAACATGCTTGCTAATAATGCTAACTTTATGAATCAATTAATGCTGTGCGCTGCATGTAATCATTGTAGTTGTGTTGGCATGCAACACTGCTCAGTTTGACATCTCCTAAATGGAGAATAGTTAGTAGCCATCTACTAAGATTCTTAAATTCTTCATTATGATATAAGCATTAAAACTATACAGGAGGTCTAAGACTAAAACTCAAACAGAATTGTAAGTATATTATATAATACAATTTTTCCTACAGTATATACAATAAGTCTTTTTAGACAGACTGGTACGTGGGTTAAGTTCACAGAATGCTTCTGAAATTTGTTGGGATTCTTCTAGAAGATGATAACTCTGTCTATCCATACATTTTGTTTACTGTACATCCAAAAAAAAAATAGTTTTGAGTTTTAAAAGATGCTGTCCATCTTAGCAAACAGGTATCAGTATACTGTTTGTCAATGCTATGTATATCACTATAATGTTTCATACTTAATGTTTATTTCACTGAACAAAGGTATTGTAATGTTATATTAAGGTGCTGTCTAATTATCACATCAAAATATAGAACAGAAAGATCAAGGAAAAGAAAATGTTATAATAGAACATTCCCAAATATGACCACTTAATGCTATAATGATAGAAATAATATTTTTTTTCTTATATGTGGTTTATGACATATATAGACACAGACACTGAAACCATTTCAGAGATTAGCTCTCTGGCTTCCTATAATATATATCTGGCTAAGTGCCCTTTCCAACAGACCAAGATTGTTATTAAATATGCCAGAAAATACAGATAGAACATATCCTCTCATATACAGTGCCTTGAGAAAGTATTCTTACCTCTTGAAATTGTCCACATTTTGTCATGTTACCACCGTAAACGTAAATGTATTTTATTGGGATTTTATGTGATAGATCAACACAAAGTGGCACATAATTGTGAAGGGGAGGGAAAATTACAAATGGTTTTCAAATATTTTTTACAAATAAATATCTGAAAAGTGTGTTGTGCATTTGTATTCTGCCCCCTTTACTCTGATACCCCTAACTAAAATCTAGTGGAGCCAAGTGCCTTCAGAAGTCATCTAATTAGTAAATAGAGTCCACCTGTGTGTCATTTAATCTCAGTGTAAATACTATTTTGTTAATGCTATTTTGTGAAGCCCTCAGAGGTTTGTTAGAAAACAGTGAACAAACAGCCTCATGAAGGCCAAAGAACACACCAGACAGGTCAGGGATAAAGTTGTGGAGAATTTCAAAGCAGGGTTAGGTTATAAAAAAAATATCCCAAGCTTTGAACATCTCACTGAGCACTGTTCAATCCATCATCCCAAAATGGATAGAGTATGACACAACTGCAAACCTACCAAGACTTGGCTGTCCATTTAAACTGCCGGGCAAGGAGAGCATTCATCAGAGCAGCAGCCAAAAGGCCCATGGTAACTCTGGAGGAGCTGCAGAGATCCACAGCTCAGGTGGGAGAATCTGTTTACAGGACAACTATTAGATGTATTCTCCACAAATCTGGCCTTTATGGAAGATTGGCAAGAAGAAAGCTGTGGTTGAAAGAAAGCCATAAGAAGTCCCATTTGCAGTTTGTGAGAAGCCATGTGGGAGACACAGCAAACATGTGGAAGAAGGTGCTCTGGTCAGATGAGACCAGAACTGAACTTTGTGGCCTAAAAGTAAAACATTATGTGTGGCAGAAAACTAACATTGCACATCACCCTGAACACACCATCCCCACCATGAAACATGGCGGTGGTAGCATCTTGTTGTTGGGATGCTTTTCTTCAGCAGTTACAGGGAAGCTGGTCAGAGTTGATGGGAAGATGGATGGAGCCAAATACAGGGTGGAGGTTCACTTTCCAGCAGGACAACTACCTTAACCTTACAGCCAGAGCTACAATGGAATGGTTTAGATCAAAGCATATTCATGTGTTAGAATGGCCCAGTCAAAGTCCAGACCTAGATCCAAATTAGAATATGTGGTGTGGGGGACAGGTAGCAGGTACAAAGCTCCCTGGGATGAGCAGTCTTTCAGGCACAGATACCAAATCCAGTGAAATAGTGACAAACAGTGCGGAGTTTATTTGTGATATATACAAGTCTATATACAGGTGCTGTACAGTGTTCCAAAAAAACAAATAGGAACAAAAATAGCCAAAACAAAACCTTTCCGTGTCTTGGCACTAACTAAACAATATTTACAGATCCTAACTACCAGCCTACAGCTTGTCAGCTTCCACATACCTTTTTGCTCTCCTACACAGAAGTTGTCTGAGTATCCCAGGCCAAGAGCAAAGGCTGTCTGCTCAGGTGAGCTTAAATTAGCCTGGGGGAGAGGACCAAGACCTGAACTGGACCATGTATCAGAGATCCCTGAACGTGTATGAGAGGAGCCTGGGAGATGTATAAACCCCGAACAGGACTTTTCCTGGCTCTCTCTGGGATGCTCTGCTACATATCCCCCCCCTGTTTCAACCCCAGGGTTGGAACACCTGTAGCCCAACAGGAGTGAACACGGGACAGGGCATCTACATTCCCCATCTCAACACCTTGCCTGTGTTTTACAGTGAATGAGTAATCCTGTAGAGCCAAAAACCACCGGTTCACCCGTCTATTAGTCTCCTTCTTTTGGGCCATCCATTTCAGAGGAGCATGGTCAGTTATTAACTCAAACTGGCACCCTAACAAATAGTACCTGAGTGCGTCCACGGCCCACTTCATGGCTAAACACTCCTTTTCAATGACTGCATACCTTTTCTCATGGTCATTGAGCTTTCTGCTTAGGTACACCACAGGGTGTTCTTCCCCATTGTGTACCTGTGATTGTACTGCCCCAATACCAACATCAGACGTATCCGTCTGAACCAAAAAATCTTTGGAAAAATCTGGGGAGTACAGTACTGGCTGTGCACAAAGAGCCTTCTTCAGGACTTGGAAAGATTCCTCTGCTACTGAGGACCATTTCACCATTACAGAGTCTTTCCCTTTCGTAAGGTCTGTCAGTGGGGCAGCTATAGTTGCAAAAGTTGGGATAAATCTTCTATAATACCCCGCAATGCCAAGAAAGGCCCTGACCTGCTTCTTGTTTGCAGGACGTGGCCATTCCTCGATGGCTTCTATTTTATTCACTTGAGGTTTTATGACACCACGGCCAATAGTGTAGCCCAAATACTTGGCTTCCTCTAGACCAATGGCACATTTTTTGGGATCTGCCGTAAAACCTTCTTTGAAGAGGGAATCAAGGACAGCCTGGATACGGGGCAAGTGAGACTCCCAGTCAGTGCTATGTACCACTATGTCATCTAGATATGCTGCTGCATATTGTCGGTGGGGTCTTAGAGTCCGGTCCATGGCCCTCTGAAATGTCGCGGGGGCATTTTGCAACCCAAAAGGCATTTTTTTGTATTGAAAGGAACCCTCCGGGGTCACAAATGCAGTCTTCTCTTTGGCGCTACCAGTCAGGGGTATTTGCCAATAACCTTTTGTCAAGTCCAAAGTGATCAAATAGCGAGCCTTGCCAAGTCGGTCTATAAGTTCGTCCACTCTGGGCATTGGGTACGTGTCAAACTTTGTCACTGCATTAAGCTTCCTGAAGTCATTACAGAACCTCCAAGTGCCATCCGGTTTTGGGACTAACACGATGGGGCTAGACCAGGCACTAATGGATTCCTCAATGACGTCTAGCTCCAACATTCTTTTAACTTCCTCGCTGATGTCCTTTCTCCTTGCTTCAGGAATTCGGTACGGTTTGAGCTTGACACGGACCCCAGGTTCAGTAACAATATCATGTTGAACTGCTGAAGTTGTGCCAGGTAACTCTGAAAATTTCTCTCTATTTCTTATCAGGAATTCTCTAGTTTCCTGCTTTAGGGAATATGACAGGGTGTCTGGAATAGTGACCTCAGGGATCAGAAGAGACTCAGCACCCTTAGGCATTACCGGGAGGGCCCTCGCAGTTAACGCCAGTCTATCCTTCCAGGGCTTTAACAGGTTTATATGGTAAATCTGTTCGGGCTTCCTTTTCCCTAGTTGATATACCTTGTAATTGACCTCCCCAACTCTTTCAATTACTTCAAAGGGACCCTGCCACTTAGCCAGGAACTTGCTCTCAACAGTGGGAGCTAACACCAGGACCCTGTCACCAGGTGAGAAAACACGGAGTTTGGCCCCCCTGTTGTATATCCTCTGTTGGGCTGCTTGGGCCTGCAGTAAGTGTTCTTTTACCATCAGCATGATTGCTGCAATCCTGTCCTGCATTTGAGCGATATGCTCAATGACACTTTTATGGGGTGTCTGCTCCCCCTCCCAAGTTTCTTTGGCTATGTCTAAGAGTCCCCGAGGGTGTCTCCCATAAAGCAACTCAAATGGAGAGTACCCCGTGCAGGACTGGGGAACCATTAAGTATGGTATCAGGAAGTCCCAGTTTTTCCCATCCTTGTCAACAACCTTTTTTAACATGCTCTTTAATGTCTTATTTAAGCGTTCCACCAAGCCATCCATTTGAGGATGGTACACCGAGGTTCGCAATTGCAACATCTTAAATAACTTGCACAGCTCTCTAGTTATTCGTGACATAAATGGGGTGCCCTGGTCTGTAAGGACCCCTTTAGGGATTCCAAAATGAATGAACACCATAAACAGCTCTTTGGCAATGTTTTTAGCAGACGCGGTGCATAAGGGAATGGCCTCGGGGTAACGGGTAGCATAATCCATGATTACAAGGATATGCTGATGACCTCGGGCAGACTTGGGGAGTGGACCCACAAGGTCCATGACAATCCTTTCAAAGGGCACTTCAATAATGGGCAAGGGCACTAAAGGACTTCGGAAGTGTTGTAGTGGGGCTGACATCTGACACACAGGACAGGATTGACAATAATTCTCAATATCCTTCTGTATCCCGGGCCAATAAAACCTGCGCAACACCCTTTCAGTAGTTTTCTCAACCCCTAAATGACCTCCTAGCAAAGTGCCCATGGGCAAGTTCCAACACCACCCATCTGTATGGCTTAGGGACCACCAAGTGTTCAACCACTTCATCATTTTTTTTAAATACACGATACAGTAAATCCTCATTGCTGCTAAAATAAGGAAAACAGAGCCTGTCCCCTGATTCGACAGGTACATCATTAATCACCATTACATTTTCCCAGGCCCTGGCAAGGGTTGGGTCTTTTCTCTGCTCGGTACCAACATTTTCCTTGTGTACATTAACCACTTAAGGACCAGCCTCGTTTTGGATTTTAGGTGTTTACATGTTTAAAACAGGTTTTTCTGCTAGAAAATTACTTAGAACCCCCAAACATTATATATGGTTTTTCTTCTAACACCCTAGAGAATACAATGGCGGTCATTGCAATACTTTTTTTTGCACCGTATTTGCGCAGCGGTCTTATAAGCGCACTTTTTTTGGAAAAAATTCACTTTTTTGAATAAAAAAATAAAACAACAGTAAAGTTATCCCAATTTTTTTTTATATTGTGAAATATAATGTTACGCCAAGTAAATTGATACCCAACATGTCATGCTTGAAAATTGCGCCCGCTCGTGGAATGGCGTCAAACTTTTACCCTCAAAAATCTCCATAGGCGACGTTTAAAAAATTCTACAGGTTGCATATTTTGCGCTACAGAGGAGGTCTAGGGCCAGAATTATTGCTCTCGCTCTACCGGTCGCGGTGATACCTCACATGTGTGGTTTGACCACCGTTTTCATATGCAGGTGCTACTCACGTATGCGTTCGCTTCTGCGCGCGAGCTCGTCGGGACAGGGAGGTTTAAAAAATTTTTTTTTTATTTTTATTATTTATTTTACAATATTTTATTTATTTTTACACTGTTTAAAAAAAAAAAAAAATTGTGTCACTTTTATTCCTATTACAAGGAATGTAAACATCCCTTGTAATAGAAAAAAGCATGGCAGGACCTCTTAAATATGAGATCTGGGGTCAAAAAGACCTCAGATCTCATATTTACACTAAAATGCAAAAAAAAAAAAAAAAAAAGTCATTTAGAAAAATGACATTTGAAAAAATATGCCTTTAAGAGGCGTGGACGGAAGTGACGTTTTGACGTCGCTTCCGCCCAGCAGTGTCATGGAGACGAGTGAGCGCCATCTTGGCCTCACTCGTCTCCAGACACACCACGGCACAGGACGCGATCGCCTCCGCCGCTACCGACGGCTCCGGTAAGCGGCGGAGGGCACCGGATCACGGCGGGAGGGGGGGCCCTCTCCCGCCACCGATAAAAGTGATCTTGCCGCGAATCCACCGCAGGGACCACTTTTATCTGAAAGCCGGCCGCCGCACGAAAACGGGGATACCGGGGTTATGGCAGCTAGCTGCTGCCATAACAACGATATCCCCGTTCAAACTTAGGACGTACATAGTCGTGCGGTGGTCGGGAAGTGGTTAAGGTCAGCAAACTCCAACGTAGGCTCAGATTCAGCAGATGGCTGTCCAGCTCCACTGGTTGTGGGGACCTCCTCAAGCTCCTCCAGCTCTCCTGTTATAACTGAGAAAGGAAAACCCGGGGAGCCCTGAGAAGAGTCCCCTGAACCCACATTGTCAGTAGCGCCCAGGAGTTCTGGCTCTGTCACTGAGTCAGCTACTGCGACCGGGTCGGGACAGTTTCCAAAACTTAGGGAAGTCCCTACCAACTATGGCCTTGTGCACCAAGTGGGGCACAAGTCCGACTGGATGGGTCACCGTACCTAAGCCAGTTTTAAACTGAACAGTGGCTATAGGATACTTGTGGGTATCCCCATGTACACAGATCACAGCAACTTTTTTAGCATGCAAATTCACAGTTTCAACCATCTCAGCTGTTTTCCCATACTTGGTGCTGCAGCGCATGAAACAGCAGCAAACATAGACTGCCTTCTAATAGATAGATCAAACTGCATTGGTTCATCTGTCAATGGACAGTTTGCTGCAACATGCGCCAGTTCTTGGCAACGAAAACACCTGATGTTTCCCCAGTTTGGTTTGCTGACAGGCAGTAGCTTCCCTTGTTTGGGATGCCAAACTTCAGTCCTGGCACCAAAAATCCTCCCCCCTATTTCCTTGCCATGCTTACCACCCACTTCCCCTGGAACAGTCTTACAGGTTGCCTGGGGAGACTGTGGCTTTGGGTGGAAAGTCCGTGCGGCTGTAGGGGTGGTGACCAGGCTCTCTGCAGCAAAGTACCTTTCAACAAGTTCCACGAGGTTGTCCGCCGAGTTGGGGTCCCCTTGACTCACCCACTTCTGCAGGGGAACTGGTAGTGACCTCAGGAACCGGTCCATGACCACACGCTCCACTATTTGTGGCCCAGACAGGGACTCTGGCTGTAGCCATTTCCTCACCAAGTGAATTAGGTCGAACATCTGCGATCTTGGGGGCCTCTCGTCTTGGAAGAACCAGCTGTGGACCCGCTGTGCTCGAACTGCCAAGGTGACACCAAGTCGCGCCAGGATTTCCTGCTTGATCTTTTCATAGTCTCCTGCTTCTGCTGACTCCAAATCATAGTAGGCCTTCTGTGATTCTCCAGACAGCAAGGGGGCGACCAGTCCTGCCCACTGGGTTTTGGGCCAACCTTCCCTCTCAGCGGTCTGTTCAAACGTTAAGAGAAAGGCCTCTGGATCATCATCTGCAGTCATCTTGGAAAGAAAGCGACCCACATGGATGGCTGAGGGCTTGTCTCCAACAACATTAACTTTAGCAGGTGACCACTGTGCTAGCGTCTCCACAACCGCAGCCAGAGTTTTCCTATCCTCTTTTGCATCAGTGACTAGCTGTTCAAACAGCCTCTGCGATAGCTCCTGTACAGCACCAATCTGTTGGCACAGGGCCTTGGTTTGCTCCTGTGCTATAGCGTTTGTTTGCTGCTGTGTAGCATTTGCTTGATGCAGTGCAGCGTTTGCTTGTTGCTATGCAGCATTGTATTGTTGCTGTGCAGCATTGGATATCACCAATTGTTTTAGGATTTCCTCCATGTTTAGTCACTCTAGGTACTGGCCTTTTAAGTAGTAACTTACTACAGCTGGTCGCAGTCTCCACCATATGTAACCTGGGGGACAGGTAGCAGGTACAAAGCTCCCTGGGATGAGCAGTCTTTCAGGCACAGATACCAAATCCAGTGAAATAGTGACAAACAGTGCGGTGTTTATTTGTGCTATATACAAGTCTATATACGGGTGCTGTACAGTGTTCCAAAAAAACAAATAGGAACAAAAATAGCCAAAACAAAACATAGCCATGTCTCGGCACTAACTAAACAATATTTACAGAACCTAACTACCAGGCTGAGCAAGCCTACAGCTTGTCAGCTTCCACATACCTTTTTGCTCTCCTACACAGAAGTTGTCTGAGTATCCCAGGCCAAGAGCAAAGGCTGTCTGCTCAGGTGAGCTTAAATTAGCCTGGTGGAGAGGACCAAGACCTGAACTGGACCATGTATCAGAGATCCCTGAACGTGTATGAGAGGAGCCTGGGAGATGTATAAACCCCTAACAGGACTTTTCCTGGCTCTCTCTGGGACGCTCTGCTACAGTGGCAAGACTTGAAAATTGCTGTTCACAGACACTCTTCATCCAGTATGACAGAGCTTGAGCTACAGTATCTCACAAAAGTGAGCACACCCCTCCCATTTTTGTAAATATTTTATTATATCTTTTCATGTGACAACACTGCAGAAATGACACTTTGCTACAATGAAAAGTAGTGACTGTACAGCTTGTATAACAGTATAAATTTGCTGTCCCCTCAAAATAACTCAACACGCAGCCATTAATGTCTAAACCGCTGGCAACACAAGTGAGTACATCCCTAAGTGAAACTGTCCAAATTGGGCGCAATTAGCCATTTTCCCTCCCCGGTGTCATGTGACTCATTAGTGTTACAAGGTATCAGGTGTAAATGGGGAGCAGGTGTTTTATGTGTTATCGCTCTCACTCTCTCATACTGGTCACTGGAAGTTCAACATGGCATCTCATGGCAAAGAACTCTCTGAGGATCTGAAAAAAATAATTTTTGCTATACATAAAGATGGCCTAGGCTATAAGACGATTGCCAAGACTGAAATTGAGCTGCAGCACGGTGGCCAAGACCATACGGCGGTTTAATAGGACAGGTACCACTCAGAACAGGCCTCACCATGGTTGACCAAAGAAGTTGAGTGCACATGCTCAGCGTCATATCCAGAGGTTGTCTTGGGAAATAGACGTATGAGTGCTGCCAGCATTGCTGCAGAGGTTGAAGGGGTGGGGGTCTCAGCCTGTCAGTGCTCAGACCATACACTGCACACTGCATCAAACTGGTCTGCATGGCTGTGATCCCAGAAGGAAGCTTCTTCTAAAGATGATCACAAGAAAGCCCGCAAACAGTTTGCTGAAGACAAGCAGACTAAGGACATGGATTACTGGAACCATGTCCTGTGGTCTGATGAGACCAAGATAAACTTATTTGGTTCAGATGGTGTCAAGCATGTGTGGCAGCAACCAGGTGAGGAGTACAAAGACAAGTGTGTCTTGCCTACAGTCAAGCATGGTGGTGAGAGTGTCATAGTCTGGGGCTGCATGTGTGTTGTTGGCACTGGGGAGCTACAGTTCATTGAGGGAACCATGAATGCCAACATGTACTGTGACATATTGAAGCAGAGCATGATCCCCTCCCTTCAGAGACTGGCCTGCAGGGCAGTATTCTAACATGATAACGACCTCAAACACACCTCCAAGGTGACCACTGGCTTGCTAACGAAGCTGAGGGTAAAGGTGATGGACCGGCCAAGCATGTCTCCAGACCTAAACCCTATTGAGCATCTGTGGGGCATCCTCAAATGGAAGGTGAATGAGCGCAAGGTCTCTAACATCCACCAGCTCTGTGATGTAGTAATGGAGGAGTGGAAGAGGACTCCAGTGGCAACCTGTGAAGCTCTGGTGAACTCCATGTCCAAGAGGGTTAAGGCAGTGCTCAAAATAATGGTGGCCATACAAAATATTTACACTTTGGGCCTAGTTTGGAAATTTTCACTTAGGGGTGTACTCACTTTTGTTGCCAGCGGTTTAGACATTAATGGCTGCGTGTTAAGTTATTTTGAGGGGACAGCAAATTGACACTGTTATACAAGCTGTACACTCACTACTTTACATTGTAGCAAAATTTAATTTTTTCAGTGTTGTCACATGAAAATATATAATACATTATTTACAAAAATGTGAGGGGTGTACTCACTTTTGTGAGATACTGTATTTTGCAATGAAGAATGGGCAAAAATGTCACTCTGTAAATGTTCAAAGCTTGTAGAGACATCCCCAAAAAGGCTTGCAGCTGTAATTGCAGTGAAAGGTGGCTCTACAAAGTATTGACTCAGGGGGGCTAAATACAAATGCACGCCACACTTTTCACATATTTATTTGTAAAAAAATGTTGAAAACCATTTATCATTTTCCTTCCACTTCACAATTATGTGCCACTTTATGTTTGTCTATCACATAAAATCCCAATAAAATACATTTACGTTTTTGGTTGTAATATGACAAAATGTAGACAATTTGAAGGGGTATGAATACTTTTTCAAGGCACTGTATGTCTGGTCTGTATCTTTTATCTGCAGTCTACATAAACAAATATAAAAGTGATCTTTCAGACAAATCAGTATGATCCTACTTGATATATTCTAGTGACTGAAATTTACAAGGTAAAATGTTATGATTGTATTCTAAATTGAAATGTGAATGGTTACACTGTGTTCTGCATCTTATTTTATAGAGCCATTGTATAAAATTCGATAAGTCTGCTGGAATTATTGAGATGGTCATGGACAGATTTACAGTTGAAAATGAGGGCACATACACTATACAAATTCAGGATGGAAAAGCCAAGAACCAGTCTTCATTAGTTCTCATTGGAGATGGTATGGTTAACTGTATGAATGTGAATGAAACTGTAGAATTACATGAAAGACTAGTCGTCATTTTAAAGTTGATTATAAGCATAAAAACAGTTAAAGAGTTACTTCACTCTAGAAAAAAACAATTAAAAGTTAGCAGTTACAAATCCTCTAGCTGATGACTTTTAATAACAGGACACTAACCTGTACAGAGATCCAGCACTATCCTCACTTGGACTAGTTCTTCACTAGCCTTCAGGTTCCTGGTGCTAACATCTTAAGTGTGGGCAGCCAGCTGTGCAGTCAGCTGCCTACTGTGCAAGCGTGAGCCGTGCTGTGCTTTCTGAATAGTTTTCTGGGACCTGTGACATGTCACAGAAGACTAAGGGGAGGGAGGAGGAGAGGAGAACTTCCACTTGGATTGCATAGGGGTGGGAGTGGGTACCTGTCAAAACTAGGTACCTGCTCCCCCCCAAAAAAGGCATACTAATTTTTTGCAGAGGAGGGGGGGGGGTG
Organism: Aquarana catesbeiana; assembly: GCF_042186555.1. NCBI lineage: Eukaryota > Metazoa > Chordata > Amphibia > Anura > Ranidae > Aquarana > Aquarana catesbeiana. The sequence goes on from NC_133327.1 coordinate 280,179,537, forward strand.
GAGGACTTAAAGCTCGTATTTTCTTTTTTGGATGAGGTTCTGCTTTAAGGTTTTCATGTAACTTAAAGCAGACCTTCATCCATGAATATGGCTGTCTCTCCTCTGCCTTCTCCTCCTCCCTCTTACACAATTGATATTTTTTTTAAATGTTTTTAATTTTTACATGGTTAACTTTCTCAACCTTTGTACTAGGGGAGGATGACATATGAAGTGCAATCTTGTGCATGTGCAGCCACACTATGGAGATTATAGGACCTGGCAGAGCAGCCTGGTGTGTCTGCACATGCGGGATGTTCTGGCTCTGCTAGGTCTCATAGATGATGTAGTGTGTCTGTGCATGTGCAAGCATTTGGGCCAAAATGGTGGCAAGGGAGCACAGTGACAGAGAAAGATATTGCGACATGGAAAAGCATGCAGAAGCAATGGTCAGAGAATAAAAAAAAAATGCTAAGTGGGGGTGAAGTTACTTTTTAAGCAAAAAACACAGTTGGAAGAGCTAAAACCGCTGATGACATTTTTTCACCTCCCGTGTCTCTTCTGAAAATATTCCTTACTTCTTGTCCCGAAATTTCTCTAGGAAGATAACAAAAAAGCACTTTTATTTTAGCAGAGTAGGTAATCACCTAACAAGCTTTTATTATTGCGCTTGTCTCTGTTGGGAAGATTGCCCTTCACTTTATGTACTAAAAAAGCAATTGAGTGCCTCTTTTCTTAAAACTAACAGAATGGTTAGTACTCCTGCCTTACAGCACTATGGTGATTTGGTTTGAATCCAACCATGATGACGCTATCTGCATAGCGTTTGCATGTTCTCATTGTGCTTGTGTGGGTTTACTTCCACACTTCAAAACATGCTGGTAGGTAAATTGGCTTTTGATTAAATAGTAAAATGTGTATAAATGCATGTGAGGTAGAGACAATAGATTGTAAGCTTCTTGAAGGCAGGGACTGATATGAATAGTACAATATACGTAAAGTGCTGCATAAAATAGTCGGCACTATAAATACCTCTAATAAATAAATGTGTACATTTTTATTGCTGTTTCCAGTAGAATTTAGAGTTTACAGTATAATTTTTAAAGAATCTTAAAAACGGGAATGTCCCCTAATATCAACTAGTTAATGTAAATCATTAGAGATGCAAAAATGCCTTTGCTATTATTCTCTGAGAGCAAAACTAAAATTTAAGAATGATTTCACTTGCCGTTGTATATTTAATTTGTCTTTTTTATCTATGCACATTGCTTAGTTTTAATGCATTTTATCTTTACATTCACAGCCTTCAAGGCAGTACTAGCTGAAGCTGAGTTCCAGAGGAAGGAATACATTAGAAAGCAAGGTATAATGGAATAATAAGTATTGCATCAAGTAAATGATATACATTCATAAACATTGCTGTGTTTTTACAGTTCAACAAGTGCTCCTCTAATTAACATGCATTCAACACAGCTTGTTAATATTGAAACATGATAAACAGAAAATAGTATGAAATTACGTCCTGCCTTTTAGTTGCAGGGGTTAAAGTGTTATCCATATCACACCTGCGTTAAAGAGGCAGGTTCATTAGAGTGGCACAACTGCAGTAAATCGTAAAAAAATTATGCTATGAGTTTCTCCTTCAGTAATTGCTGGAATTTATCATTTAAAATGGAATTTGAACACACACCATTACACTTAACGTAAAGTGGAAAAGTACTGTCTATTCATTCCCTTATGGTAATAGCTCTGATGAAAGTGCTTCATACACCCTCATCATATCCAACATTTTAAAATTAGTTTCATGGCATTTTATAGAATGTAATCATTCATATATTTCACAGAATTAATGTGACATAGTTCATCATTTTGATGTGATGCTGTTATTATGCAATATGTTATGTTTACTAGTGGCTCTAAAAAGTTAGGTGCTGATGCAGGGGTTTAACTTCAGATGCTGTACAACTTATCTGTGTTGAGGAACCAGATCATTCATTTTAAATTTGAGCAGACTGATTCTGAGAACTTTAAAATAATAAGTACATATCATGAACAGTTAAAGCTTAAAGAGGCTATCTCAAAAAATGTAAAAGACACTACTGGACTTCCTGATGTGCCATTATCTATCATTGTTTTGTTGCAAACAGGGCTATAGCCACATTTTAAAAATATCAGTTTGCAGGATTTGATCAGATATTATATATGTTGGGGTGCATAGGAGTCAGAGAGGCTTAGTAATCTTATTTGCCACTGCTGAGAACAATCTACCAGGTTGACATATTCATACAATATGGAGGCACTCATGACCATTCCCTGCAGTGACAGTGGTAGCAGTAATTCTGCTTTAACCAGATATTGTTTTACTGTTCATATTTGGATAGAAATTTGGGGATTTGCTGGAGTGTATGTGCATTGTATTAGGTTTTCCACTCTATATCAGAAGCAGACTGTTTCTTCTATCTGACTTCTGCATATTTGTGGCCTCCTTCCACCCTCCCCCCCAATATGTTGGGTTCAACATCTGTGATTTCAGCATACAGCACACATATTAAACCTTTTTTAAATTATTCTCTCCATACTTATTCTTTATCAGCAATCTGAAGAGTGAAGTTGTTACAATAAACTGACTTACTGCCGCCATATGCCATATTTTCCTCTTATGCCCAGGGTACAGGAATACACAGGTATAACAGGAATATACAACTAAGAAGTATCAATGATCAGCCAGTAAACAGACCTGATTTAGGGAAAAAAATTACAATCAGTTCACCGAATACTTGTACAAATAAATAATAATCAAACCAAAGCTGTTTCTGATGCTAAGTTTAATTTCTCCAATGTACAGGCCCCCATTTCCAGGAATATTTGTACTGGGAGGTATCAGAGGAATGTGAAGTTTTGCTTGTTTGCAAGGTATGGGTAATCGCTTAACTGCTCATGTTCTATCAAAAAAAAAATATCTATTGTTTTCTGTTCTACTGATGTAGCTAGCCTGTGATGAATTCCTTCCACAAAAATGTTTTATGCCAGAAAGAGATAGTCTTGTAATGTATGAGCATTGGTATGTAAGGAAAAAAATATATTCAGTGTAATATATTTATCGCTACCCCCGCAGGAGCCACTTGGTTGATTTTTCTCTGTTCTTTGCCTTGACTCAGTGAAGGTCCTCGGCCCCTCTGACACACCTGGTTGAATGAAAGTTGCTGCAAGCACTTATATAACACAAGCACAGATACTTTAAAGGCGGGTGAGAATTAGTGCCAGGAAATAGACACAAGACAATTTAGTGGTAAATTAAATCAATGTATTGGTATTGTTTAGAGTAAATGGTGGTATAAACATAAATGAGCAGATAAAGGGTAGATTCAGACACAGTCTACTAGACAGTATAATCATTATGCCAAAGTAACTTAGAATAAAGTGCTGTATCACTAGACTAAAATCAACTCATTAGTCAACAATAAACAGTACATATAAGCAATAACTGCAGTGTGGTTAGGAATAATATAATTGAACCCTCTGTTGATAACCCTTTCTTTGGTGGCTAGGATTGGAGGAAGTGCATGGCGGTTATCGCCTGGTTGGATACAGGTGGAGCAGGTGACACAACAAGTACAAGCACCTATGGCTGAGTTCTGAGATGACAATACTTTGTCTGCTGCAGATACTGTAGTTTGGGACACTTTCAAGGCAGTAATGAGAGGGCAATATATATCTGCCATCAAGGCTGTCTGTAAAGAAAATAATGTGGAAAGGGAGAGGTTGCAGTCTGAAGAGCATAGGATGGAGGTGGAATACATGGCTGCCCCTGGGGATGCCACTTTTTGCATCCTTGGAGGGAGCTAAGCATCAGCGTGCTTTGTATGGCAGTAATTCCGCGCTTAGGAAGAGAAGGGACTGCTGCCCCCCTACAAATGAATATCACCAAGTGTGATATCCAAAAAATGGGTAATGATCTAAACAGGGGTGTTGGCGCTGTCCGGCTATATGCACATAAAGGTATATAAAAAACTACTCAAATAAATAAAGCAGAAGTACTTGTGAAAGAGGTGATGCGTGTAAACAATACGTGACAGGGCTAGGGTGTATTAAATGCAAACAATACCCTAGGCAGATAATAATACTAATAAAGTGCTGCGTGCTCCTAAAAAAAAAAAAAAAAAAAAAAAAAAAAAATGAAAAATGTGCCTTAGTCCCAATTAATCAAATGTCCATATGTATGTAAAAGAATATACCACTAATGCAAAGTGTGTAAAATACAACCAGTCTCCCTGGCATAAAAATGCAGTAAAGTGCAAAGTGCTCCTGAACAAATGTGTCTTAATCTCAATGCATCAAATACCATAAAAATAAATAAAAATAAAAAATAAATAAATAAAAAATGTACCCGCAGGTGAATAAACAATAGTGGCAATCAAAACAGAAATTTTGCAAATCAAGCACACAATGGAAAAAATAATAATTTAGAAGATATCCCCAACAAGTGTGCATAAAAATATATAGAAAGGTATGTAAATGTCCAAAGTTCAAAATCCCAAAAAAAAAAAAAAAATGTGTCCTTATAGTGAAAAAACAGTGATCTCAGCTTTAACTGATGTAGTCCCCGTCCTCCACCGCACACCCACTCGTGCTTGCACTCACCGGACTACCTCACCCCTGCAGGGGTAAAGGCATATGTGGAAAAATCCCACGATGGCGAATCCAGGGGGGGGGGGGTTTCCTCCGTTGAAGGGTGTTATGTCCTTAGTAATATCCCCAGTAACGAACATCCATGTAAAGTGAGGAAGAAGGAAACTTCATAGCGTAACTCCACAAAAATTATATGAATTTTATTGATAAAAGTCCATGACAAACGTGCTAAAAAGTAAATCGTAAAAACAAATGTAAAAAACGCCGGAGCTGACAGTGCTCCAGAAGCCGGGTCTCAGCTGTTGAGCAGCGTGGTGTGGCGTGCGTTCCACCGCTCACAGCTGTAAACCGGAACAAACACAGAGAAGGTACTGACGTGTGCGTATCACGAGGCCACGCCTTACGCGTTTCGTCATCAAGACGTCAAGATGGCCGCGCCTCAGATGACGTCTTGATGACGAAACGCGTAAGGCGTGGCCTCGTGATACGCACACGTCAGTACCTTCTCTGTGTTTGTTCCGGTTTACAGCTGTTAGCGGTGGAACGCACGCCACACCACGCTGCTCAACAGCTGAGACCCGGCTTCTGGAGCACTGTCAGCTCCGGCGTTTTTTACATTTGTTTTTACGATTTACATTTTAGCACGTTTGTCATGGACTTTTATCAATAAAATTCATATAATTTTTGTGGAGTTACGCTATGAAGTTTCCTTCTTCCTCACTTTACATGGATGTTCGTTACTGGGGATATTACTAAGGACATAACACCCTTCAACGGAGGAAACCCCCCCCCCCCTGGATTCGCCATCGTGGGATTTTTCCACATATGCCTTTACCCCTGCAGGGGTGAGGTAGTCCGGTGAGTGCAAGCACGAGTGGGTGTGCGGTGGAGGACGGGGACTACATCAGTTAAAGCTGAGATCACTGTTTTTTCACTATAAGGACACATTTTTTTTTTTTTTTTGGGATTTTGAACTTTGGACATTTACATACCTTTCTATATATTTTTATGCACACTTGTTGGGGATATCTTCTAAATTATTATTTTTTCCATTGTGTGCTTGATTTGCAAAATTTCTGTTTTGATTGCCACTATTGTTTATTCACCTGCGGGTACATTTTTTATTTATTTATTTTTTATTTTTATTTATTTTTATGGTATTTGATGCATTGAGATTAAGACACATTTGTTCAGGAGCACTTTGCACTTTACTGCATTTTTATGCCAGGGAGACTGGTTGTATTTTACACACTTTGCATTAGTGGTATATTCTTTTACATACATATGGACATTTGATTAATTGGGACTAAGGCACATTTTTCATTTTTTTTTTTTTTTTTTTTTTTTTTTTTTTTTTTTAGGAGCACGCAGCACTTTATTAGTATTATTATCTGCCTAGGGTATTGTTTGCATTTAATACACCCTAGCCCTGTCAGCGTGCTTTGTTTGACACAAACCTTGTGCACACTACATTGCTTCTTAGAGCTGAATCACTTTTTGAAAGGGTGACAAAAATGGTAAGATAATTGGCAATGCTGGTGGCAGATCAGAGGGCTCCGGTCAGTGTACCATGTATACGCTCTCAAACGGGGGACAAGGTTACAGACCCTGAGGTTGTTATGCAACATTTTGTTGAGTACGATTCAGCTTTAAATCCTCCTATACCGTCTTATGATGGGGGAATTGATAGACCTTCTGTCGAAAGAAAAAGAATACTATAACTGGTATAGAGTGCACTCTAGGAGAATGGTTAGGATATGGTGCAATGTCCTCTTAGAGGTATCTCTTGGGATAAGCAATTGGCAAATGTCTCTGTGGAGCAGCTATGGGGAAGGCAGTCCTTTGTCCAATCTCCTTAGCCAGCTAGTGTTGGGGCCCAGTTTTCCCAGTGGTGAATATCAGTACAGCCCCAGTAAAACTTGTAGGCAGTGAATAAAGCTACTAGATAACTGTATAGTCGGCTCCTAAAGGGCTCAGTCAGCCTATAAGCAGATGGTATATCACTGCAATACCAACAAGCAGTCCCAGCAATATTGCAGCTCACAATTCAGTCACACACAGCCATTAGTCCTCCTTCAGTTCTGCACCTAGGTAGTTCAACTTGTCAGAACACCAGGACTCTGCCTTCTTCATTTCGCTTGGGTGACCGATATGCAACAAGCGATGCACACCGGACAGCGATGTGCACTCTCTGGTTGTAACCAATACAGTCTGGGAAAATGCAGCTCTTTCCCTGACAGTCTCTTTCTGGAGAATGTAATTCAAAAACTCTTGACTTCCACAGTAGAATCTCTTCTCTGGACTACAGTTCCCATAATGTAGTGTTGTCTCACAGTCTGTTGAACACTTCCTGCTAAGCATCTCTCTCCCCTTGCTGGAAACAGACGTTAACCAGTTCAGCACCACAGGGCAGTAACTATAGAGAGCAGCTGCAGCAAGTGTTTCACTCACTCTCTATTCTTATCCAAGCACTTGGCTATTTATATATATATTTAATTCTTAGCCAAGCACTTGGATATATATATATATATATATATATATATATATATATATATATATATATATATATATATATATATATATATACAGTATCTCACAAAAGTGAGTACACCCCTCACATTTTTGTAAATATTTTATAATATCTTTTCATGTGACAACACTGAAGAAATGACACTTTGCTACAATGTAAAGTAGTGAGTGTACAGCTTGTATAACAGTGTCAATTTGCTGTCCCCTTAAAATAACTCAACACAAAGCCATTAGGCTGGGTTCACACTGGTCCGACAAACGCTCCGACATTGGGAGCTCATGTCGCATGACGTGTGAAATTTAATGTTTCCCTATGGGAGCCGTCCTAACTGGTCCGACACAAGTCGTTCCGACTTTAGAAATGCTCCCTGTACTACTTTGGTCCGACTTTGATCCTACTTCAGCCTATTGACTATCATTGAAGTCGGATCAAAGTCGGATTGCCGTCTCGCATGATCCGACTTCGGCACGCGACTTGTGCTCAGATCATCTTGAGGGGGAACTCCGCGCCAAATTTTAGATAAAAATCCGGCATGGGTTCCCCCTCCAAGAGCATACCAGGCCCTTGGGTCTGGTATGGAACTTGAGGGGAACCCCCTACGCCGAAAAAGCGGCGTGGGGGGTCCCCCCAATCCATACCAGACCCTTATCCGAGCACGCAGCCCGGCCGGACAGGAATGGGGGTGGGGACGAGCGAGCGCCCCCCCCCCTCCTGAACTGTACCAGGCCGCATGCCCTCAACATGGGGGGTTGTTGCCTTGGGGGAGGGGGGCGCGCTGCGGCCCCCCCACCCCAAAGCACCTTGTCCCCATGTTGATGAGGACAAGGGCCTCTTCCCGACAACCCTGGCCGTTGGTTGTCGGGGTCTGCGGGCGGGGGGCTTATCGGAATCCGGGAGCCCCCTTTAATAAGGGAGCCCCCAGATCCCGGCCCCCCACCCTATGTGAATGAGTATGGGGTACAGCGTACCCCTACCCATTCACCTAGGAAAAAAGTGTCAATTTAAAAAAAAACACTACACAGATTTTTAAAGCATTTTATTAGACAGCTCCGGGGGTCTTCTTCCGACTTCGGGGGTCTCTCCGGTTCTTCTCCACGCTCTCCGGATCTTCTGCCGGGCTCCTCCGCTCTCTTCTGCTCTTTTGCCGCTCTTTTGCTAAAGCGGAGGAGCCTGGTCTTCAATCTTCTGCCTTCTGCCTTCTGCCCTCTTCTCCTGATGTTGACACGACGCTCTCTGGGGCTAGAATGCTCTCTGTGCGCTCTGCTCTGACTTATATAGGCGGTGACCCCGCCCCCTTATGCCGTCACAGTCCCTGGGCATGCTGGGACTGTGACGTTTTAGGGGGCGTGGTCATCACCCGATGACCACGCCCCCTTATGCCGTCATAGTCCCAGCATGCCCAGGGACTGTGACGGCATAAGGGGGCGGGGTTACCGCCTATATAAGTCAGAGCAGAGCGCACAGAGAGCATTCTAGCCCCAGAGAGCGTCGTGTCAACATCAGGAGAAGAGGGCAGAAGGCAGAAGGCAGAAGGCAGAAGATTGAAGACCAGGCTCCTCCGCTTTAGCAAAAGAGCGGCAAAAGAGCAGAAGAGAGCGGAGGAGCCCGGCAGAAGATCCGGAGAGCGTGGAGAAGAACCGGAGAGACCCCCGAAGTCGGAAGAAGACCCCCGGAGCTGTCTAATAAAATGCTTTAAAAATCTGTGTAGTGTTTTTTTTTAAATTGACACTTTTTTCCTAGGTGAATGGGTAGGGGTACGCTGTACCCCATACTCATTCACATAGGGTGGGGGGCCGGGATCTGGGGGCTCCCTTATTAAAGGGGGCTCCCGGATTCCGATAAGCCCCCCGCCCGCAGACCCCGACAACCAACGGCCAGGGTTGTCGGGAAGAGGCCCTTGTCCTCATCAACATGGGGACAAGGTGCTTTGGGGTGGGGGGGCCGCAGCGCGCCCCCTCCCCCAAGGCACCACCCCCCATGTTGAGGGCATGCGGCCTGGTACGGTTCAGGAGGGGGGGGCGCTCACTCGTCCCCACCCCCATTCCTGCCTGGCCGGGCTGCGTGCTCGGATAAGGGTCTGGTATGGATTGGGGGCGACCCCCCACGCCGTTTTTTCGGCGTGGGGGGTTCCCCTCAAGGTCCATACCAGACCCAAGGGCCTGGTATGCCTCTGGAGGGGGAACCCATGCCGGTTTTTTATTTAAAATTTGGCGCGGAGTTCCCCCCTAAAGATTCATACCAAACACAGTGCCGGCATTGGCGGGGATCCAAGTCGGATCCCCGTTCATTGAAAGTCGGACACATGCCGGCATCATGTCGCAGGGCAAAGTCGGATCCAAAGTAGGACGGCTGTCGTGTCGCACCAGTGTGAACCCAGCCTCAATGTCTAAACCACTGGCAACAAAGGTGAGTACACCCCTAAGTGAAAATGTCCAAGTTGGGCCCAATTAGCCTTTTTTTTTTCCCCAGTGTCATGTTAGTGTTACAAGGTCTCAGGGGTGAATGGGGAGCAGGTGTGTTAAATTTTTTGTTATCACTCTCACTCTTTCATACTTATCACTGGAAGTGCAACGTGGCACCTCATGGCAAAGAACTCTTTGAGGATCTAATCAGAAACACACTTACACACACATTAGGTACACTTTTATCAGACACCAGTAACTTTTCTTGTACATTTTTTTGGAGGAAAACAGAAGTACCTGGAAGAGAGACAAGTGAATCTACCCATATGTTTTTGGGTTGTTGGAGGAAATGGCAGTGTCTAGATGAAATACATGCAATTTTATTTTTATTTTACAGGTGGCAAATATAAAGAAGGAAACAGTGTTTAAATGGTACAAGGATGAGATACCAACAGAATCACTGGATGCTCCTGATCTGCAACAAGGAGTGTGCATATTCCGCATTCCTAAGGTAGTATTTTAAAATCAAACCCTCACTGTGTTTTGTATACTGGGCCATAAGCTTGTTTACAAACAGCTCAATACTGTTTTTTCTATAGGTGTACAGATGAGTAGTCTGTTTCCTTTTATGATGATCTTAAATATAAAAAAAAAAATTATTTCTTTACAGTTGACAAAGAAAGATCAGGGTGAATATAAAGCAACGCTAAAAGATGAAAGAGGCCAAGATGTGTCTATTCTTGAACTATCTGGAAAAAGTAAATATGTATTTATTCTTTTATTCTTTATGAAAAGAATTAACAAATTTATATATATATAAGGCATGTTGGTAGTGTACTGCCCAATGCAGGTACCCCAAGCTTACCAAGAATGGTCTTCAGCTTTCCCCATTTGTATGAGAAAGGGTCATTGTGCTGTCTCTGTGCATATGTACAATAAGCTGCTGCATGGATTTATATGTCTGTAAACTGTAATTCTATTAATAGTTTTCTTATAAAAATAAAAAAAAAAACACAAAAACTTTTTGGTAGCTAAAAAAGTGTGATTTGTTACAGTTATTTTACATGTTATCACCCACTCTAAATAAGTTTTGTTTGGTGGTTCTCCTATATATATTGTAGAGATGGGTTGGGAGCTTGTGCCTAGCACATTATGAATTATGGTTATTGAGAGGATGCTTCCCCTACTTCTTAAGAATTTAAAGATCTGCTAGTACCAAAGATACCTATGTGAACATGTATAATAAGCCAGGAGTTAGTTTTGTAGCTACATCATATTTTGACAAGTTCTGGCAAGTAGTAAGCAGGGAATGTTTAGGTGTTGTTGATAAGAATAATAAATGGTTTTCTGGTCTATAATTTGTATAGTATCTCCCTATAACTCCCATTACTTTATAGGATACCTAACAGGATAGCTTTGTTACGTTTGCATTGTGTGATGACATGGCATGGCAAGATAATAGAATTTCACTTTAAATTTCACAGGCTGTAATTCATTTAATTACGATAGTTGTGCTCATCTTCCAAAAGCTAACTTCTCATAGGCTGCCCTATGTTCATTTAATTTCTCATTAAACTACAGAAAGTTTTTAAAAATCAAATTTTCAGGACAATATCTGTGAAGAGGAATTTCAAGTTATTAATTCTCAGCAATCCTACTCATTTAACCCCGTCATACATATACACACAGTGGGGTTATATAACTAAACTGGAGAGTGCAAAATCTGGTGCAGCTCTGCATGCAAACCAATCAGCTTCCATTTTTTTTTGTCCAAGCTCAATTGAACATGTTGAAGCTGATTGGCTACCATGCACAGCTACACCAGATTTTGCACTCTCCAGTTTTAGTAAATCAACCCCAATGTGTATTTTGTGTGTACATAAAATGATTTCAATCTTTGTATTTTATAACGAAAGATGGTAAAGCTAGTATAGTATTTGACATTACTATGCATCACAGTACATATCATAAAAATAATTCATTTATATATGCAGTTTCCATCCCAACAATATTTGCAACATTTTACTAAGCATACACTACAGCAAGAATTATATTTCTATAGACATTTACCTGAATAAACATTTTAGAGCAGCAATTATAATTCTGCTGTGTAAACAAAGTCAAATAACTAATCTGGCATTTTATACACAAGATCGGAATGATGATGAATAATGTGGGACTTTATTGCATGTCATGCCATCATGTGCTTGATTAAAAAGGAAATTGCCCTTCTGTAGATGTGTTTGCACCATATTGTTCTGGCTCTTATGTATTTATCTTTTCTTTTGAGTTTCTGTGTTTATAAATGCTTTTTCTCTCCCCAGTGTATGAAGACATTATTCTTGGAATGAGCAAAGTCAGTGGTAAGGCAATATTTCTTTCTTATTCCATTTACATATGATTAAGCAAAAGCCACTCAAGCAAAATACATCAATAGTCAGTTGCAAAGCAGTCCGTTTTAGGGGTCACCGGTGGAATGATAAGGGTCCATGCAATGATAGCTCAGTAAATACCTTTGAGAATAGAAACAGTTATGTAATTTCTTTATTTGTAAACATGTGTTAATAAGGGGTACTCATGGCACTAGTCAAAGTTTTTTCACATGTTTACTAAAGTCAGTTGTCTATTAGATGCGGTTAAAGAGGACCTGATCTCTGGTAGCAGTGTCCAAAAATGGCAAACATAGGGCAAATGACTTGGCACCAATATTGCCTATATGATTCCTAAAGCTGATCTTTTCTCCCTTACCAGCATACTATGCTTTGTTCTTCACTGTGTCTCTGTGTAGGGATGGCTCCCTTAATAAAGGCTGCCCCCTGATGAATAGTGAGCTGAAAACTGGTAAAATTGACAACGGGTAAATGTCCAACAAACAGCAGAAGAAGTTTAGATCATTCACATAATTCTGATAGCCAAGAGCTGAACAAAATCTTTTATGTCTTCCCTGAAGTCAGATGTGCTAAGAGAGAATAGTTAGGTATTTATAGCAACACCTCTTTTAACAAGCAGCCTCTCTGAGCACAGATGGGTCGATTTACTAAAACTGGAGAGTGCAAAATCTGGTGCAGCTGTGCATGGTAGCCAATTAGCTTCTAACTTCAGCTTGTTCAAATTAGTTTGGACAATTTGGACAAAAAAAAATCTGGAAGCTGATTGGTTTGTATGCAGAGCTGCACGAGATTTTGCACCCCAGAAGGTCCTAGACCTCACACATCCCTTGGCTTTTTCAATGAAGTTAATTAGTAAGGATGATCAAAACAGGAAAGTTCATAATTCAGAACTTTTGGATTCTCTTAAGTATTTGTCTTATTGTGGAGGACTATGACATTTAGAAATTCAAGCAGTCAAGATGTATTGTTGTTTGATACCTTGAACCTGGACAAATCTATATGTGTAAATTTGGTTGGATAGAATGGTTTGCAATTCACTGATTCATCTGGTCATCATACTGATTTGTCTATTACTGTTATGAGCTAAAGAAATTAAATTGTAAAGTCTTTTTTATTGAATATACACTATGACAGTGGCCGCTGGTGCTAAATATTTAGGGGGGGGCGGCAAACTAACTCCCTCCACCCCCCAGGGAGATGGACAGGAAGGCAGTGATCGCCGCAAGCAACCCCCCCCCCCCCCAGCGAGAGATGGATGGCAGACGGGAAGGCTGCTAGACTAACCTTAACATAGGAGGCAGGGGGAATGAGGAGCTGGGCCATTACTTCTCCTCCAGGCTGAAAAGGAAGTGTGTCCTGAGACACGATTGGCCAGTGTGTCCTGAGACACGATTGGGAGTCCTGGTCAATCAGGCCTCAGTACCTGCTTCCTGATTATACCATATATATATATATATATATATATATATATATATATATATACATACAGTGGGGATGGAAAGTATTCAGACTCCCTTAAATTTTTCACTCTTTGTTATATTGCAGCCATTTGCTAAAATCATTTAAGTTCATTTTTTTTTCCTCATTAATGTACACACAGCACCCCATATTGACAAAAAACAGAGAATTGTTGACATTTTTCCAGATTTATCAAAAAAGAAAAACTGAAATATCACATGGTCCTAAGTATTCAGACCCTTTGCTCAGTATTTAGTAGAAGCACCCTTTTGATCTAATACAGCCATGAGTCTTTTGGGGAAAGATGCAACAAGTTTTTCACACCTGGATTTGGGGATCCTCTGCTATTCCTCCTTGCAGATCCTCTCCAGTTCTGTCAGGTTGGATGGTAAACGTTGGTGGACAGCCATTTTTAGGTCTCTCCAGAGATGCTCAATTGGGTTTAAGTCAGGGCTCTGGCTGGGCCATTCAAGAACAGTCACAGAGTTGTTGTGAAGCCACGCCTTCGTTATTTTAGCTGTGTGCTTAGGGTCATTGTCTGGTTGGAAGGTAAACCTTCAGCCCAGTCTGAGGTCATGAGCACTCTGGAGAAGGTTTTTGTCCAGGATATCCCTGTACTTGGCCACATTCATCTTTCCCTCAATTGCAACCAGTCGTCCTGTCCCTGCAGCTGAAAAACACCCCCACAGCATGATGCTGCCACCACCATGCTTCACTGTTGGGACTGTATTGGACAGGTGATGAGCAGTGCCGCTTAGAATTAAGGCCAAAAAGTTCTATCTTGGTCTCATCAGAGCAGAGAATCTTATTTCTCACCATCTTGGAGTCCTTCAGGTGTTTTTTTAGCAAACTCCATGCGGGCTTTCATGTGTCTTGCACTGGGCCACTCTGCCATGAAGCCCCGACTGGTGGAGGACTGCAGTGATGGTTGACTTTGTACAACTTTCTCCCATCTCCCGACTGCATCTCTGGAGCTCAGCCACAGTGATCTTTGGGTTCTTCTTTACCTCTCTCACCAAGGCCCTTCTCCCCTGATAGCTCAGTTTGGCCGGACGGCCAGCTCTAGGAAGGGTTCTGGTCGTCCCAAACGTCTTCCATTTAAGGATTATGGAGGCCACTGTGCTCTTAGGAACCTTAAGTGCAGCAGAAATTTTTGTAACCTTGGCCAGATCTGTGCCTTGCCACAATTCTGTCTCTGAGCTCTTTAGGCAGTTCCTTTGACCTCATGAGTCTCATTTGCTCTGACATGCACTGTGAGCTATAAGGTCTTATATAGACAGGTGTGTGGCTTTCCTAATCAAGTCCAATCAGTATAATCAAACACAGCTGGACTCAAATGAAGGTGTAGAACCATCTAAAGGATGATCTGAAGAAATGGACAGCACCTGAGTTAAATATATGAGTGTCACAGCAAAGGGTCTGAATACTTAGGACATTGTGATATTTCAGTTTTTCTTTTTTTAATAAATCTGCAAAAATATCAACAATTCTGTGTTTTTCTGTCAATATGGGGTGCTGTGTGTACATTAATGAGGAAAATTTGAACTTAAATGATTTTAGCAAATGGCTGCAATATAACAAAGAGTGAAAAATGTAAGGGGGTCTGAATACTTTCCATCCCCAGTGTATATATATATATATATATATATATATATATATATATATATATATATATATATATATATATACAGTTGTACTCATAAGTTTCATAAGTTTACATACCCTGGCAGAATTTATGATTTATTGGCCATTTTTTAGAGAAAAGCCATTTATTATCAGTCAACAGTGTTTACTCTTTTTAAATCATAATCACAACAGAAACTACCCAAATGACCCTGATCAAAAGTTTACATACCCCAGATCTTAATACCGTGTATTGCCCCCTTTAACATCAATGACAGCTTAAGGTCTTTTGTGGTATTTGTGGATGAGGCTCTTTATCTTCTCAGATGGTAAAGATGCCCATTCCTCTTGGCAAAAAGCCTCCAGTTCCTGTAAATTCTTGGGCTGCCTTGCATGAACTGCACATTTGAGATCTCCTCAGAGTGGCTCAATGATATTGAGGTCGGGAGACTGAGATTGCCACTCCAGAACCTTCACTTTATTCTGCTGTAGCCAATGACAGGTCGACTTGGCCTTGTGTTTTGGATCATTGTCATGTTGGAGTTTCCAAGTATGTCCCATGCGCAGCTTCCTGGCTAATGAATGCAAATGTTCCTCCAGTATTTTTTGATAACATACTGCATTCATCTTGCCATCAATTTTGACTAAAGTTCCTGTGCCTTTGTAGCTCACACATCACCAAAACATCAGCGATCCACCTCTGTGTTTCACAGTGGGAATGGTGTAACTTTCATCATATGCCTTGATGACTCCTCTCTAAATGTAGTGTTTATGGTTGTGGCCAAAAAGCAAAATTTTGGTCTCATCACTCCAAATGACTTTGTGCCAGAAGGTGTGAGGCTTGTCTCTGTGCTGTTCGGCGTATTGTAAGTGGGATACTTTGTGGCATTTGCGTAGTAATGGCTTTCGTTTGGCGACTCAACCATGCAGCTCACCTTTCTTCAAGTGCCCCCTTATTGTGCATCTTGAAACAGCCACACCACATGTTTTCAGAGAGTACTGTATTTCAAGTTATTGTATTCATTTCAATGAATTTTCTCTTTTAACGTTATTTATATATATACTTTTTGTACCAATAAAACCCAATTTTTTCAACCACCCATATTGTATTTTATTGGCTGCTTAAAAGCCCCGATAGGGGTTTTTTTCTTGTTCTTTTCATGCACTGTATGGGGTGTGCGGCCTACCCGTCTACACTCATGTGAGTGCTTCTTGTTGTTTGAAGAAATATGGTACCATGTTTGTTCAGGCATCATCCAGGGTCACCATCTACTTTTTGGACTGGGATGCTGGTTCAGTGACAGTTGAGGAACATGGAAAAATAGTGCTGGGCCTCCTCCTATATATAAAAAAAAGGAAAAGAAAGAAACTGCGCATAGGGGAAGTGTATAAACAGTGTAAAATAAAAAGCTGCAAATTCCTCTATGCAACACAAACACAGTAAAATCAAATTGGAAAAAAATGGAATCGCGCTAAGGGGGGGGGGGACCAGTGACCATGCATATGATCATCAATTCACCTTGTTAGTGAATAAGTGAATAAATATATATATATATATATAAAACATATAAAAATATATAGTGAAATACAAATGTGAACTGAATGTATAACAGGTTAATAGTCCATCAAGTATGCATTACTCGTATGTAACGGTGAAAAATGAAAAGTCCATATGTAAGCAATATGGATGAATCACCAAAGTGATTAAAAAATCAATTTAAACTAAAAAGTGCTTGATCCACCACCATATATAAAGACTGTCCGCTTACCAGAAACTCATGACACCCCACTACAGAGGGTCAGAGTAAGCTGTTTTAAATGATAATCCGGGTCACCACCGAAGGACCGAAAACTTGGCACTGGGATGTGACATCAAGGGCCTTGGTGTCGTGATGGAGGTGTTCACACTTACAGGAATTGGGACATCAAGCTCTCAACAGAGTGGATGTAATGTAAAATAGAAAAGCTCCAATAGTGTAAAATCGTTTAACTTTATTATAAAATCAAAAAAGAAAACACTCACATGCTGGTAATCAATTTGTAAGCGCCTAGAAAAAGTCTGGAGCAAGCTCACAGACAACCCGTCCTACTGGTACTGGTATCACAGCAGCGGTGGGAGGTGACGCAAACACGTCACTCCGCCCTACGCAGCGTTTCGTAATAGAGTTACGTCATCCAGGGGCCCCACTATATTTCTATTTTACATTACATCCACTCTGTTGAGAGCTTGATGTCCCAATTCCTGTAAGTGTGAACATCTCCATCACGACACCAAGGCCCTTGATGTCCCATCCCAGTGCCAAGTTTTCGGTCCTTTGGTGGTGACCCGGATTATCATTTAAAACAGCTTACTCTGACCCTCTGTAGTGGGGGGGTCATGAGTTTCTGGTAAGCGGGCAGTCTTTATATATGGTGGTGGATCAAGCACTTTGCCTTCATACAGCAAGATTTTAGTTTAAATTGATTTTTTAATCACTTGGGTGATTCATCTATATTGTTTACATATGGACTTTTCATTGTTCACCGTTACATACGAGTAATGCATACTTGATGGACTATTAACCTTCACATTTGTATTTCACTATATATTTTTATATGTTTTATATATATATATATATTTATTCACTTATTCACTAACAAGGTGGATTGATGATCATATGCATGGTCACTGGTCCCCCCCCCCCCCTTAGCGCAATTCCATTTTTTTCCACCTCCTATATATAACTATTGAAGCATTCCTAAATATGGAGGTAGATTGAAGTACATCCATATTGAGCAGAGGAGAATAACATTTCTGACATATAACAGCCTTTTTAAAGGGAAAGCGCACAGGATCTGATTTTTATTGGGTCATATCACAAGGTGAGAGTATTGCAATGTTGGTGATGGGTTTTGCACAACACATGGTGGAAGAACTATTACAGTGATTCACAAGTTGTGGCAGAAAATTAAAGTGTTTATGGCACAAGGGGAAGATAATTATAACAGACACTTACATTGATAATTGAAGAACTTTTAGTGACAATTATTATGGACATACACAGTTGCTTTTAATTTTTGCTTTTCTATTGGTAAAATGATGTGTGGCATAATATAGGTTTATTGATTGTTTTGTTTTATAGAGCACTGTGCGGCACTATTTAATATATTTGTTTATTTGCCACCTACTGGTAAATTCTGGTAAGGAATCATTACCATAAAGCAGGGGTCTTCAAACTACGGCCCTCCAGTTGTTCAGGAACTACAATTCCCATCATGCCTAGTCATGTCTGTAAATGTCAGAGTTTTACAATACCTCATGGGATGTGTAGTTCAACAACAGCTGGAGGGCCGTAGTTTGAAGATCCCTGTCATAAAGCGTTAAACCTCTTTAATTGGAAGACCCACCATAGGCTTGAAGTGTAATCTACTAAATGAGTAACTTTTTTTATGGGCTATCATAAGCTGCAGTCCAAACCTGACTAAATGAGTGCTTGATTCCAGTGCAATCTCACAATAAATATCTTTTTTTTTGTGGTAAATTGTCTAGCTATTAGAACTATAACAAACTAACATTTGGAGCCTCACATAAAAGTCAAAAGGCTACTACAAGGCAAGAGAACATTGAAATGATAAGTGGCTAGTCTTAGCTAATTGGATGTCTGTTTTTTTAGCTTTATAGCAGTAAGAACACACACAAATGGAAGCCATAGTTTTGAAATGACTGCATGTATTTGGTTATTTTCTGTTAGAATGTAAGAGACAGCTGGTTTTGCCGCCTCTGGATTTGTATTCTATGTTGTATATTGTGCAACATATGACATTTTGTAAGTCATGATCCACATTTGACTTTGATATTGCATAATAGATTTTAAAAAGCCTTAATACCCTTCAGTCTGTTAGCAATTGTAGAAGACAAACCTTTATTGCAATACCGGTTCCGTAGACACTTGAATATAAACTGTATCTTATCTTTTTAATTTTCTTCCTTCCATTCTCAGCCTCCCCTGAGTAATTGCAAAGCTCTTGCTCAAAATGAATTTTAAAGTGTTTTACCTCATTTTAAATTTTCTTTTACTGGGTCTAAAAATGAATATGCTAATGCTCTTTAGTGCATCTGTATTATGAAAGTCTTGCTGACTAATGTGTATTTTTATGTTCAGTTTTTCAAGGAGATATACACATGTGCAGGCTGGGAAGGCAGAGTAAGCACACGTAAATTGTCAACAAAATTGTCTATTGAGATGCTGAGTGCTTCAAAAATACATCATAGAGAAATGTAGGAACTATTTCAGCCATAAATAGCATGGATTTAAAATAATGATATATCAACAACATCCAATAGGATTTCTATTTTCTTTTGAAAGATGACACCTTATGGCTCATTAGAGGCAGCTACACTCTTGTTTCTATTTTCTTTACATTACTTTTTAGAAAGTAGTCCCATATGATTGTATCTGGCTACATATTAAATATTGCTACTTTACCATAAGAGTAAAATAGTTTCTCAAGATACATTCTATAGTCCTGCCTGATGCAATAGAAGAACACTGTTAGGATAAGCATTGAGTTAGGTTTGGCTATGGTGAATGGTTTAGCTATGGCTTATATTTTATTTAGTCATGTCAAAATATCACAAACTCCCTGTCACTGATTTGGAGGAGTAGATACTGATAATCACCCTACAAGGATCTATGTGATTTATAGAAATCCAATATTCATTATGGCATGTGGGTTACCCGTAGACATTTCACACACACATGAAGTGGTCCAAATAAGCCATTTACCAGTTATGAATCTCCAATCCGATTTGCTATGGATCCTAGTTTGAACAAACTGATCTCCTTATCACTATTCTTAATTGTCAGCATATACGGGTCTATTTAAAGCTGTATTAATTTAAAAGTGAACTTGTTCTTAGGCTATGCATATTAAAGTCTTTATATATCTTTAAAACAAGCCTTTGATCACTTTGAAAATACAGGCATTGTGGATAAATTTATCATGAAACTTCACAACAAAGGCCCTGAAATCACAACCCTTTTTGCATTTTACTTTATATTTAAGCAGAATCTTGGTAGCATGTCAACCTTCCAATGTAAAAACATAGCAGATGTTGTTAGAAACTGACTAGAATTAGACTTTGGAGTCTACATTGAGGGATTTGAGAATATTTAAGAATGAATTATTTCACATTACATGCATCCAAAGAGATCAGAAATGGATTGTCTTAATGTTCTTTTTCACATATTATAAATACATAAATAAAATAATGTCCATGGTCTTGGCACAGGTGCACTTGAAAGCACTCTGTCAGAAGTTAGCTGTCAGTGACTTGAACAAAAGGACAGTTGACAGTTCTCTGATCACCTGTTTTTTTATGCCAGAAGCACTATATTTATACAGTAGGATGGAGGTGTTAGATTGCTACTGTTCTTGAAGCTAAAATAAGATATAGCCCAAAACAGTTGCTAATGCATCAAATATCAATGGGACTGCAGAAAATCCGACGACTCTGAGACCCCATTAGGAAACCAGCCCATAAGCTGCACACCCCAGCCATACGGATACAGATCTGCAATGTTTCTATGATAACATGCAATATACACTTAATTTTTCTTGTTGAACCTGCATTTTACATATTTCCAATAAGCATATGCTAAAGCATGTTTACGGACTGACTTTTGACAATTGTGTATTATATCGTCATTCTTAATCATATTTAAAGTAACTAAAAACACAGAATGACCATTATGTTAACACTGAGAGCGTAAGGTAGCAGAAGTGATTTACATTGCCTAAACCCAATTAAACTACATATTTTTATTTTATAGTGATATATAATGTTAATAATCTCCTAATGCTAGGAAAAACAGACACGTTGAAATATCTTGTTATGGCTCTCGGAAGATAAAGTCTATTATAAAGATAATTACTGAAATTACTGAGTGTTTATCATTTTATAGAGAAAAATACACACCAAGGCATGTTGTGTTTGAAAGATCATTGTTAAGAAGGCAATGTAAAGACAAAGTGGTTTTGAAAGAATAATATCCTGAAAGACCCGAGAACTATAATGTCTTATTCTAGCTGTCTGCATCCTTGAAGGAAGACTGTCCTAAAAATGCATCAAAGTCAGTTATTCAAACTATTTCAAATATAACTGAAGCTTACAAAGGATACATCTGTGCATTGACGAAAATAGCTCTTCTTGCTAAATCTACCAGAGAACTACTGTGCTTTTCTGCCTTCCCAAACAATATTTCTAAGCAAGGATAAAAGGACATGATATCATGTAGTGTTTCTTATTCCTTTTTTTAGGATCATCTGCTTCTGAGCTGAAAATCCACTGCACACCAGAAGGAATTAGATTCCATTGTTTCATGAAATACTTCTCAGAAGACATGAAAGTGTCCTGGTACCAGAGGTATGGAGTCTATTAACATTGTTCCTTATCATGTTGAACAAGCTCTAGATTGTCTTAACTCATAGTAGTCTGACTACATTTATTTTTCTTTGAAATAAATAAGCAGAAATCTAACTGGCTGCTAGGAAAATGTTACGTGCCTTCATATCATCATAGTAAATGAAACAAGTCAGCCTTTTTGTATCTTTGAGTGGATTTTCAGATTCCATCACTTCCTGTAGCTTGTATCAGCATTCACTTCCTGATAGGTCATCCCCCAGAAGCCATCACTTCCTTGTTGCATCACAGAAGAGGGTATCATAGGGTGTATTCACCACTCTTTTCCACACCTCCCTCATTACAATACCACCAATACAATATGATTGTACAATCTCCTTTAGATCTCCCATCAGCTATGTAGTACAAGGGCCTGCCTGATTTGCTACAAATTGAATGGATGTGTCCAGGTGTTCAGGTGTGTCCTCTATTCCACACTCATCATGCATAGGGCAGCACATTCAGTTAAATAGACTGCCCTATGCGCAACAATCACCCCAGAGAAGCTGCAGAACTATTTTTGGAGTGGCACATGGTGCGTTACTGCAGTTTTAAGAGTGTTTGCCACACTTGGGGAGCCTTTACCATGTGATGACAACACAAACACAATGCATATTTGCAGCATTTATAAAACGCAAGGCAAAGTGCACATTTTCTGTGCAGTTTGCCATGCATTTGGAAACACACAGATGTGAATGGAACCTCGTTGTTCTTCTGTAAATGCATCAATTTCACTTCCGGGCCCCTTTCACACATAGAGCTGTGGGAGTGCATGTTTTTTGGCTTGTTTTTTCTAGTGTCACAGGTAGGGCAGCCAGTAGATTTCAATGGGCTGCGCTCCACCTGGCAAAGTAGCTCATAGGACATTTTTGTAAATTTGTTACTGCATTTGTCACCTGTTTTTTCATGTGGCAAAATGTGTTTTCTTCTTTGTTTGGTGTAACAATTAAAGTGGATGTAAACCCCAATTTTTTTTATCATACTGTAGAGTATAAGATTTCCTATCATTTGAGCCCATTTTTGCCACACAGAGTTAATCCATCTCTGAGCAATCCTCTCTTATTGTTCAGTGAGATAAATCTTGACAAACAGAGAAAAACTTTGTCAAATACTCCCACTTGCTGTGAGTGACAGGTGATTTACATATCTCATGCACTAGCCTAAGAGACATGCAGTATTTTTTAATTCCCACCCCCACTCCTTTCTTCTTCTGCTCTGCCAGGATTGGATGTTCCTGGTCAGTGTCAGTAGGACAGTGGACAATGTTAGTAGTTTTTTATCTTTATGTATTTTCTTTTTACAAGTTAATTTGTTCTTAATTTTTTTTCACAATCCTTTTTGGGGGTGGGGGGCTTGGGGCTCTGGACCGTGTCGGTATGGGGGGGCAGTTGTAGTGTCAGTAGTTTTTTATTTACAATTTTATTTTGTAATATTTATGTATTTTTTTTATCAGCCCTGTTGCGGGCTTTGGTGACATGTCAGGGGTCTAAACTGAGACCCCTGAGATCTCCCATTTGAGACAGAGAAAGGGACAGAGGACACAAATTCTCCAGTCCTTTTCTCTGCATTGAAGATGAATGAAGAGGAGACAGAGGCTCCTCTCTATTCATAAACTGAAGCAGAGTAACACACAGGTTACTCTGCTCAGCTATCACAGGACACAGGAGCGATCAGTAATTAATGCTCACTGTGTCCCATTCAGAAAAGAAAGGGGCTGGTATATGACATTCTGGCCCCTTTCTCCGTTCCCCATCCTGATAGATTCCCCCACCCCTCTGACCCGCAGGAGAGGAGGGAAGCCAGCTGCGGGGGACAAGGGGGGGTGGATGTGGAAGACACAGCGGGCAGATGAGGAGGACACAGAGGGGGTGGAGGAGAACACAGGCGCTGGAGGAGGAGGAAGACACAGAGGACAGTCAGGGATGATTGGTGCAGTGAGGGACAGCTGTGAACACCGATCTCCCTGCATGGCTTTTCAGGTGAAAGCCGTGGGAGGGAGAGTAGAAGCAGATGATGAAAAGCCACGCAGGGAGATCGGTGCTTAAAGCTGTCCCCGATCATCCCCGACTGTCACTGGAAATCCATGTGTTCAGAAGTGACAGGGGGCCGTGAGCACGCTCTGCTTTTACCCAGAATGTGCTCTGCCTCTCCTGTACACGCTCTGGCCAAGGGGAGTGAAGAGGTGGGCGGGGAGTCTGCTGACATCACAACTCTGCCCACCGAGCGACGGATAACATACCCGCCCACTGAATCCAGATTTTTGGGGGCTCCAAATAGAGAAAGGGGAGATGTTTAAAAGGTAAGGATACATGCAGGAGGCATGTATATCCTTATAGTTTAGCACTATGGCAGTAGTTTATAATTGATGAGAGTGGGTTTACATCCACTTTAATAAAAACATAGGGGAGCTGGATTTTAGAAAAAATAAAAATAAAAAAGGTGAACTTAGCCTTTAAGTTAATGCCAATAAACATGAAAGTCCTTATAGAATAAACTAGTAACCTGACATCTTAAATATACACAAACTTGTTCTGGGTCAGTGAACAATGAAACAGTGAAGTAAGATATGGATGACAGCCCCAGGACATGCATCTTTAAAAAGAAGTCAGCGATGGTACTTTTAATATTTATATTTCAACCGATTTTCACTAAACTGTAGCTCTGTATACCTAATAAGAATCAGTATTAGGTTAATGGAGCAACATTTATGAAAACAAGATTGAAACATGGTATTCATGATTACAAAGCAAAAATGATTATTGACAGGCAATGGCATGCATATTTATGACCAGGTAAGAGTATCTGGCCATTCAATGTTTAAACTGAGCCCTAGAGTTTTGGAGCTTTTATCTATCAACAGCTGTTATCTAGCTTGAAATCTTTTGAGATTTTGAAATATAAGAAATCAAATATTACTCAACTTGAGAATCTATTATATCATAATTCATCATACATGTGAAAGCTATCAGTAGACCCCCCAACAGTTAGCTGGTCATAGACGTACCAAAATTAAACCTGTTCAGCATCAACCAGCCAAATTTTGATCCATCTATAGACAGGCTAGATTGACTTCAATACAACTGGCCTGTTGGGGTTTTTCTTTGTACAATCGATGCCACTGGCTATAGCTGGCAGCAATGATCATTGTATTTTCACAGCTGGGAAACCTCCCACTGTTAAAATAAAATAGCACAGCGAGAGGGATTCCCCCATCAACAAACTGACAGTGTTGATGGGGGAATCAAACTATTTTCTTTCCTTCACCCCAGGGTTGAAAGAAAGAAACCTGCGTAAAGTATGGACAGCCTGTCACGAACCATGAAACTGACGGAGACAGAAAATGCAGTAAATCGCACCTTTTAATATAATGGAAAAAATTGTACCACTGGTAATTGTAGTCAAAACATAGCCAGGGTTCGGTAGCCAAATCGGGTAGTTAGAACAAGCCAGGAAATCAGGAAGCCAGAGATCAGCATAGTCAGAAGCAGCAGACAGGATCAGGAACCAGAAGGGACATCAGCCAGGCAAGTCTTCAACAGGAACACAGCAGAGAGTCTCTAGATATGTTGACCAAGGCGAAGGCAATTGATGAAATGAACCAGGCAGTTTAAATAGCCAGAAGGAGCTGGCTGTGGGCTTGACTGACGAGCAGGAGATGATCAACAGGTGTTCCACTGTGGAACAATGAGTACTGGCAATTAACCAACAGCTGAGCAACCTGAACACAGAGGAGGAAGGGCTGAGAGCCCAGCCCTGACACAGCCTTAGGGATTCCTTACATTCCCCTCTAACCAACAATGGGAGTCCCTTCTAGTGGTGGGTGAAGCTTCTTGCTTACCAAAGGTTCTGTGAGTCCTGTTTTAAATTCAGGAAACTGAACCCAAAGTCTGATCATTTCTAGGGCTAATAGGAAAACTACTCTCAAAATAGGCATGGGAAGCAAGGCACTAACTTTTCATGTCGTTTTGAGGACAACATTGAAAATACACAAATCTTTAAAAAAAAAACATGTTTGGCTGATTCCTAAAAGCAGTATGTGGTGTTAGGGAAACATACAGTTTTCACAGTCTCAGTGACCTCATACACTGGCATTGCATATTTGGCTGTGAAATGTATTTTTTTTCTTGTACAATTAACTTTGCCTACATACAACAACTGCACCTCAATCTTATTAATTTCAGTTTAAAAAAAAAATCCATGTAGCTTTAGCAGTAACACATTCTTTCTTATCAAATGATAGTCATTCGCTTTGGCCAGTGGTTTGCTGAGGCTGTCTCTGTTTTCTCTGATGCAAAACTGTCCTGCTACTGGCCAATCTCTATTAAGCTCTCCTTAAAGAGGTAGTGAAGTCTTCAAAAAAAAAAAAAAACTACTGACACTCTTGCAAGTTAATGTCATAATGTGCTAGTATGCACTGCATACTAAATTATTATGACAGACATACCTGTAAAACAGATTCCTCCAGTGGTGCACTGTCACTACTGCCAGGACTTCCACCTTCACCTGGTCTTCTTCAGAGTTCGCGGGCTCTAGCCGTTTAATTTGCTGAGCCGCAATAACGTCACTGAGCACAGGAGTCAGGATCATAACACATCGCTCTGGGTCGATGGCACATTTAGTGTGCCCTCAATTCAGAGCACAGTGCACATGCGCCGACAACCTCACCGGCTGCAGAACTTGTGAATATCTCATAAACAGTGCATATTTATGAGATATTAATTGTATCCACAGGTCAGCTTTATTATGAGCTTACCTGTAGGTACAAGTGACCAAGCGCCATCAGTTATTAACAGTCCTCTGTGGACTGAGTCTTGTCTGCTCTGCATCTTTTTCTAAACTAGTCAAATTTACCCACGTACAGATCTCAACCAACTGACAGGCTATTCATTCTGTAGTCCATAATAAGAACAAGGACAGCTGTTTGAGACTCTGAATTTCTAACCAACAGTTTTTTGCACTTATCAAACAGATATAACAAAATGGCAGTGGTATATTAGACAGACCAAAAAGGGAGCAAATAGGAGAAGTTCATTATTAGGGTTTGCAAACCCTAACAGCTTTGGCCGAAGTGTACTAGTGAGAGAGAAGAGAGGTCTTTTATTACAAGAATTAAGAGACTACAGATGACATAGCAATAAGAAATAAATAAAATATAATATGGCAGTGTAAAACTGGTCAGTTGCAGGACCATTCTAATCAGGAATAACAGGCCAACATGTACTAGAGACAAAGATAAAAGGCAGAAGTTATAATACAGCAAATGATAAAGTAGTGTAGCATTGGTCAGCAGTGGGATGTTTTTAATGCACAAGGCTAGGCCCAATTTTATTAGAGACAAAGAGCAAGGAATGGGGTTCACTACAAAAATTTAGATAATGCTGGGGATACAGCAGTGTAAAATTGCCCATTGGTGGTTTAAGCACACTTAAATTTTTTCTTTCAAATAATGAAGCAGCGTGCCACAAACAAATGAGAGAACAGAAAAAAAGGCCCTATCCAAACAGAATAAAAACAAAGGGGGCATGTAAGGAGCCCACCGTACCATATACCACCGTAATCACTGACTACAAGCATTTATACAGTACCCAATTCCCATTCTAACCACAGCATGCCCAAAACAAGGTAAAAAAACTGAGAAGCCAGTGATCAGGAAGATTTAGACAAATATCTTACCCCTTTACCCTACATCCTTTGCATGTGACTCAGATCTGCAACCCAGCAGATTCCCTTCATCTACCTTCTATCAACCATTGACAGCTTGATTGTGGAGAGAGTCAGCAGTACTAAATTCCTGGGAGTGCACATCTCAGAGGATCTTACCTGGACAACCAACATCACGTCTTAAAAAAGCCAGTCTTAAAAAAGCCGTCTGCCGTCTTAAAAAAGCCAGTCTCCCTCCACCCATCCTTACTACATTCTATAGGGGAATCATTGATAGCATGCTGACCAGCTGCATCATTGTCTGGTTTGGGAACTGCAGTTCTGCTGACCGCAAGACCCTGCAGCGGCTAGTAAAGATGGCTGAAAAAATTATTGGTGTCTCTCTCCCCTCCATCCTGGACATTTTGCATACACTATGCTCCAGCAAAGCTATTACTATCGTGCAGGATCCTACCCATCCCTCCCACAGTCTCTTCAAGCTCTTGCCATCAGTTAGAAGGTACCGGAGTATCAAAACCCGGACTGTCAGACTGCTCAACAGTTTTTTCACCCAGGCTGTGAGAGCCCTCAACTCCAATTCTCTTTGAAACCACTTCTACAACCTATATATTGTGACCTGGAATGTCTCACTTCCCCTCCTTTTTACTCTTGAATATACACTAGACAATTTTATAAACATTTGCTGCTACAAAGACTCTTAGAAATACACAGTATATGTACAGTTACATAGTTCCCAGATGTGTATAGGTTTATAATTTTTATTTTTTATTATAAGTTCTTTGCTGTGTTCTATTCTTTGTATATTTATAATTATGTTCAATTAGTATGTAGCACCATGGTCCTGTCAGATACATTTTGTTCTACCATATGTCCTCATGTGTAGTAGAATGACAATAAAGCTTGACTTGACTTCAGTGACTCTCAAATCTCACATTGGGGGCCCCATAACATACCAGACTGTTAATTTAGATTATTCTGAATCTATTGCATCAAAGAGCCCTAGGCACCCGACTGATGCACTGGAGGAATTCCATGCTCTGCTCAAACACCTCCTTAGCAAAGCTGACTTCCAGGCAATGATAGCAGGGGTGGGTGAGGGGGCATTTGCCATGCAAAAATACGTCAAAGACCTTCAAAAAATCTCCAAAATGACCGTATTCTCTCATTATGCTGTTTGTCAGCTTCCCCTACAACAGTTTCCAATACGCAGACATGATGGCTCTTATGTGCCCTTCCTTTTTATACAGTAGTAGGGGGGTTGGCTTAACCACAAGTCCCCATATTTGCTATTTTGATAGTCATAGTTCAAATGTCATGCAGTGCATTTTGGTAAAAAAAAATATGCAGGTTGAACCAGCACATACATTTTCTAAGACCATCGATTTTGATTCCTCAGGATTTACCTTGAACCTATGATAGTGGTAAACCTGCACCTCATCCAAAGTCCCTTCAGCTGTTGTTTAGATTGCTTGAATAACTAAAGTACAATCACTATATTTTAATAATTCTTGCCAATACCATATTGCTAAAGCAGGTGGCTATGCAAGTGTAGTCTGGAATGTCAGATTTTGGACCTGACTAATCCCAGTAGTATGCCCTGAAGGGTCACAAAATCTGAACTTCAGCTTTCTGTCCTTTACATTATAAAATGTATTTCTTGCTTATAGGCAGTAGCTTATTTACTCATATGATGAATTATCTTCTCTTTCCGTGTGCTTTCATGTTTTGCTCAGGGAAAACACAAGCACTGTTGGCGATATTGATATCTGTGGTCAGTGGGGAAAACAAGAACATTTAGAGCCACTTCTCTAAATTAGTGATGACAAGCCTAAGGACACATACATATTCCAAATGAAATTATAGACACATTCAGGATTTAACTTGACTGTGATGGAAAAAGTCAGCTTCATATTAAATAATTAGAGCACATATTTTATGAAGTAAATAACAGACCTTCTAAATTGTAGTGGGAATTAACTGTAATTGCATACAATGATATTTAATACTTAAAAGATGCATGTACAACACTTGGGAACTATTTCTAACCTATAAAATTACTTTTGCTATACATAAATTGAATTTAAAAAAGTGTATCTACACTGGATTTCAGAATCTAATTGTTGTACATTTGCAACCAATATAGCAACGTTATTGTGCAAATGTCAGGACTGCATTAATTTTTAAGTATGTATTGTTGACTTTATTATATATATATTTTAAAAAAGCATATACAATTCTATCGTAAAACACCTTATGATTTTGTTACTGAAAACTCAGAATCTATATTATAAAATGTGTTTAAAGGGATCTACAGTTTTTAAAATGTATGCACAGCTAAATGTCTTTCTTTTTTTATGATTTTGGATACCGTGGGGAAGGAGTAAAACCTCTGTTGGGTTTTTTCTGCTATCTGAGGCTCTGTTGAAAATCCACAGTAGCATGCTTTTTCATTTCAAGAGCCAATTGTTGATTTAACCCTATTAACCAATAAGGGATGTATTTATGAACCAGGGAATGGGACATTCACTAAATATTCAGTGAAGGTGAATCTTCCTTATTGGTCTTGAAAGACATTGGCATAGCTCCCAACTGTCCCTGATTTTGAGGTACTGTCCCTGATTTGAAACAAAGTCCCTCTGTTCCTCTTTCCTCCTAATTTGTGCCTCATTTTGGTCTGATCTATATAGTTGTATATAAAATGCACTTTTTATCTTTCAAAAAGTGTTTCCCAGTGCTAAACCTTTCATCCAATTTCTAAACTACTGCATTTGTAAATTTCAAAAACCAGTATAAAGGAATGGTAATGGTAAAAAAGCCACTTGTGGGTTTAAATAATCACTTTTTTGTATAATTCTCCTTTAAGGGGGCGTGGCAGGGGGTGTGCCCTTTGCCTACATATTTTTGCTAGTAGGTGTCCCTCATTCCCATTCCAAAAAGTTGGGAAGTATGCGTTGGCATGCCATCTTTGTTACCTTTAGACTTACATAGTTACATAGTAGGTGAGGTCAAAAAAAGACACAAGTCCATCAAGTCCAACCTATGTGTGTGATTATAAGTCAGTATTACATGATATATCCCTGTATTTTGCGGTCGTTCAGGTGCTTATCTAATAGTTTCTTAAAACTATAGATGCCCCCCGCTGAAACCACCGCTTGTGGAAGGGAATTCCACATCCATGCCGCTCTTATGCCCTGTACACACGATAGGATGTTCGATGGGAGCTTGTTGTCGGAAATCCCGACCGTGTGTAGGCTCCATCTGACATTTTCCGTCGGGATTTCCGACAAACAAAATTTGAGATCTGGATCTCAAATTTTCCCACAACAAAATCCGTTGTCGGAAATTCCGATCGTGTGTACACAATTCCGATGCACAAAATTCCATGCATGCTCGGAATCAAGCAGAAGAGCTGCACTGGCTATTGAACTTAATTTTTCTCGGCTCGTCGTACGTGTTGTACATCACTGCGTTCTTAACGTTCGGAATTTCCGACAACATTTGTGTGACTGTGTGTATGCAAGACAAGTTTGAGCCAACATCTGTTGGAAATAAATCCACAGTTTTGTTGTCGGAAAATCCTATCGTGTGTACAGGGCATTACAGTAAAGAACCCTCTACATAGTTGAAGGTTAAACCTCTTTTCTTCTAATTTTAATGAGTGGCCACGAGTCTTGTTAAACTCCCTTCCGCAAAAAAATGTTATCTCTATTGTGGGGTCACCAGTATGGTATTTGTATATTGAAATCATATCCCCTCTCAAGCGTCTCTTCTTCAGAGAGAATGAGTTCAGTGCTCGCAACCTTTTCTCATAACTAATATCCTCCAGACCCTTTATTAGCTTTGTTGCCCATCTTTGTACTCGCTCCATTTCCAGTACATCCTTCCTGAGGACTGGTGCCCAGAACTGGACAGCATATTCTAGGTGCGGCCAGACCAGAGTCTTGTAGAGCGGGAAAATTATCATTTTATCTCTTGAATTAATCCCATTTTTAAAGCATGCCAATATTCTGTTTGCTTTGTTAGCAGCAGCTTGGCATTGCATGTAATTGCAACATCTACTAGGACTCCAAGGTCTTTTTCCATCCTAGATTCCCCCAGAGGTTTGCCCCCCAGTGTATAGATTGCATTCATATTTTTGCCACCTGAATGCATTATTTTACATTTTTCAACATTGAACCTCATTTGCCATGTAGTTGCCCACACCATTAATTTGTTCAGGTCTTTTTGCAGGGTTTCCACATCCTGTGGAGAAGTTATCGCCCTGCTTAGCTTAGTATTGTCTGCAGATACAGAGATTGTACTGTTTACCCCATCCTCCAGGTCGTTTATGAACAAATTAAACAGGATTGGTCCCAGCACAGAACCCTGGGGGACCCTACTACCCACCCCTGACCATTCCGAGTACTCCCCATATATTATCACCCTCTGAACTTGAACTGGAAGCCAGTTTTCAATCCATGCACTCACCCTATGGTCCATGCCAACAGACCTTATTTTGTACAATAAAACGTTTATGGGGAACTGTGTTAAATGCTTTTGCAAAATCCAGATACACCACGTCTATGGGCCTTCCTTTATCTAAATGGCAACTCGCCTCCTCATAGAAGGTTAATAGATTGGTTTGGCAAGAAGAATGATTCTTCATGAATCCATGCTGATTTCTGCTAATGATACTGTTCTCATTACTAAAATCTTGTATATAGTCCCTTATCATCCCCTCCAAGAGTTTACATACTATTGATGTTAGGCTAACTGGTCTGTAATTCCCAGGAATGTATTTTGGGCCCTTTTTAAATATTGGCGCTACATTGGCTTTTCTCCAATCAGCTGGTACCATTCCTGTCAGTGGACTGTCAGTAAAAAATAGGAACAATGGTCTGGCAATTACTTGACTGAGTTCCCTAAATACCCTCGGGTGCAAGCCATCTGGTCCTGGTGATTTATTAATGTTAAGTTTCCCAAGTCTAATTTTAATTCTGTCCTCTGTTAACCACGGAGGTGCTTCCTGTGATGTGTCATGAGGATAAACACTGCAGTTTTGGTTACTGAAGCCCCTTGAATCCCTTGTGAAGACTGAGGAGAAGAATAAATTCAATACCTTCACCATCTCCCCATACTTTGTAACCAGATGTCCTTCTTCATTCTTTATGGGGCCAATATGGTCCGTCCTCCCTTTTTTACTGTTTACATACTTAAAGAATTTCATGGGATTTTTTTTGCTCTCCTCCACTATGGTCTTTCATGTTCTATCTTAGCTGTCCTTATTGCATCCTTACATTTCTTGTTGCATTCTTTATAAAGTCTGAATGCTGATGACGATTCCTTAACCCTGTAATTTTTGAAGGCCTTCTCCTTTGCTTTTATATGCATTTTTACATTGGAGTTAAGCCATCCAGGACTTTTGTTTGCTCTTTTAAATGTATTACCCAATGGGATGCATTGGCTAATGCCCTTATTTAATATGCTCTTAAAGCAAACCCATCTCTCCTCCGTGTTCTTTGTTCCTAAGATTTTATCCCAATTTATGCCTTCTAGCAAGGTTTGTAGTTTAGGGAAGTTGGCTCTTTTGAAATTCAGTGTCTTTGTATTCCCCTTATGTTTCCTATTTGTGTGATTTATACTGAAGTCAATTGACCTGTGATCGCTGTTACCTAAATTGCCCCGTATTTCCACATCCATGATCAGGTCTGTATTGTTGGTAATCAGTAGATCCAGTAACGCTGTATCAGGTCAGGACTTCTCTGATGAACTAAATACACTTTTATATAGTTTTACAACACTCTTTTTCTCTGTGGGCAAACAGTTAAAAATCTAGTCTGCTCTACTTTGCAGTCTACCCCAATGATATACTATTAATTAGGTTCAGCAGGTTGTAGTTATTTTGATTGCAAGTCTGTTTTAGATTATGTTAGCAGTGATTTGCTGAGTTTTATGTTAACCTATTAATGCTCACGTTCTAACTTTTATTGTTAGGTACATTTGTGTTTAGCCTATGTAGGAAACATAAGAAAATTAAATTAAGCATCTGTTTACAGAGCAACATAGACCTTCATTTCCAAAGCATGCCTCAGTTATCTGAGAGTGCCTAACTTGAGCAATGTTCATTAATTTACAAGAGTCTGTAGTTTCTCATCTTCTAGGCTAATGATGGGTTCAGATTATCTCTTTCAAAGTCTGCCATTATTGCAATGCTAAACGCTGTACACAGCAGTGCCAATTAGAAAGGAAATGACTGCAGGGATGACTCTTTGTTTTCAAGCAAAAATTTTCCCTTTTTGCAGATTAACTATAATGTTGCTGAAATGTATCTCAGTGGTGCGTGAAAATGACATTCCTTAGATAGTTATTGTTTAAGTTTTCCATTGTTACTCTAAATGGCAGCTTTACTTCTGCAAAAAGAGAGTTATTGTTACAGAACTGGACTCACAATTATGGTCTGCCAATAAACCATTTTGCAGAAAGTTTCTTCTCTCTCTAGTAAAATAGACTGGGAGCAGGCCTACATTTAGACTGCTGTCTTTGAGAGCCCTCCCTGCTAAATTATTCTTTCTCTAGAGCAGTCAATTCTTATTTATTCTCCTTCTCAAATTTAAAAGGGTATCTCAAGTATATGGTGCTGATATTTCAGCAATGGGTGGATATCAGTAATTTATAGCAAGTCAATATTGGAGTCACCGCTCATCCAAGGTTTTAAAACAATTCAAGCACAAACTGTATAAGTGCTGACATGTCCAAACTTGCTGTATACGTACATTATCTCTGGAGTTTAGGCCTGGAAATTTTACAGCTTATACTGCATCACATAAGCCATTACCTTGTTCAGATATAGATTCATTTACTCTACTCTCTATAGCACAGGTGTCAAACTGTCGGCCCTCCAGCTGCTGCAGAACTACAAGTCCCATGAGGCATTGCAAGGCTGACAGTTACAAGCATGACTCCCACAGTTTGACAACCCTGTTCTATAGCATCCTGTTCTTGGCTAGGTATGCTGTATTTTGCTGACCATTTTTAAATGAGCTGTCATTGTCTTTTTACCCTAGCCTGTTCTGTTTTATCAAAACGACAATGTTGCTGTGGTCTGGACTATGTGCAGTCAATAATCAATGTACTGTTACTATATAGCCGTACTGGATGAGGTTTCAGGGTATAAAATTACCACTTCACTAGATTATGTAGTATGGCCCTTTGTGCAAATATGGGCAGGTTTCTTTTATATGACAGGGCTGGAACAATAGATTGGAGCAAAAAGGCCATTAAAATGTTACCCCTGGAGCTCAAAGTTTATGTAAGTAGATGTTGTGTGCTTATAAAATGCCAACTTCTTTCTACCATGGAAATAATAGTTTAGTGTGGACATTATATTATACATAGAGGATTTTTAAGAAATTTACCTTTTGTAATGAATAAACATTGAAAAACAGAGACATTTTAAAATACATAATATCTGCCACTATATTGGAAATTGCATACAGCTGGCTGGCTAGTATACTTCTGTCCTTTATATATGTGTGAATACACCTTATTTGTGTGTGATTTCTCAACCACAGGGAGTCAAAGATTTCTTCAAGTGATAAGATGAGAATTGGAGGCACCGATGAATATGCCTGGCTGCAGATCTGTGAACCTACTGAGAAGGACAAAGGAAAATATACATTTGAAATATTTGAAGCTAAAACATCCTATAAGAGAACAGTTGATTTATCAGGGCAAGGTAATATCTTACATATCCGTGACATTTTTATAGGATTTTCCTAGATTAGCACTGGTATGAGAAAAGATTTAAAAAAAAATGATGTTGCCTTTTTTTTTTTCCTTCCGCTGTCTTTTGAAATAGAACCACAACTTCTGTTACTGCTTCTATACTTGTTGTCATGGCAATGAAATTACACATCTGCTTTTTAATTCCAGCTTTTGATGAAGCCTATGCTGAATTCCAGAGACTTAAGTACGTTTGAAATTCATTATTTTGTGTTCAGGTTATGA
The DNA here is from genome assembly GCF_042186555.1 of Aquarana catesbeiana. Classification (NCBI taxonomy): domain Eukaryota; kingdom Metazoa; phylum Chordata; class Amphibia; order Anura; family Ranidae; genus Aquarana; species Aquarana catesbeiana. Next base: position 280,214,634 of record NC_133327.1, read on the forward strand.
TTTATTAAATATTATGTTAAACAATTACTTTTCTATTTTTTACCCTACAGGGCAGCAGCCTTTGCTGAGAAGAGTAAGTGCATATTGTATATAAATAATGGACTGTCATATCCCATGTTATGTTTAATACTATACATATGTCCACACTAAAAAACTGACATCGTCCATACTATGTTTATTATAATGAAATATTTTTCCATTTTTGATTACTATTATTATCCATTTTACGCTAAAAAACTGCAGTATTTTACTTTATCTACATTGATTTTTCTTATTTCTATACATACACATACTTTCCTTCCCACAAAGAAAATACTGTATTTCAGCAATAGTCTAAAAAAGCTTTGTAGGCAATTATCTTTGTTTATTCATTAATATTAGTGCAAATGAGTGCAGTTCAGTAACCCTGTATTAGTGTATATTAATACTCTTTAAATGTATATTGCAAATTACCGCAAATTACTGTAATAATGAGCTCAAGGTCCTAATTAGCAAAAGCTGCATTGTGCAATTTCGCCCTTATATTAACAGCTCCCAAAGTTCATAAAACATGCATGGTAGATAATGAAACCATGAATAATGTTTTAAAAATATGAAAAGAGACCAGTATTTAAAGAAAAACATCCACAACTTTTGTAAATAAATGTGAATGTCACATGGTAGCCAAATAACCTAGCTGACTTAGGTGCCTGTTCACTGTCTAGGTCTACTCAATTTGTATATTTAAATATCAGGGTTAAAATGAACTTCTCTCCTATTAACTGAAAAAATGAGAACTGGCAAATTTTGGAAATTACTGGACAGATCCAATTTACCATTGTTAAAATTGGGAGGGGAGCCATCAGTACTGATTAGGAGTAATGTTACTTTTTTCTATGCACAGAAAGCATTCCATGGCCATCTCAAGGCCCCTTTCACATGACCATTCTTATCAGGTCCATCTGTCAGTTTTTCAGGCAGACTTGATTGAACGATCCATTCACACCTATGGACCGATGAGTGTAAATGGACTTGTGTCCATTTACACCCGCCTACATTCGATCTGATCCGGTCTGCTAAAAGCAAACAGAAGGGGATCTGTCCTCCTCTGTGTAGGCAGATTGGATCTGAGGTAGTTGAGTGTAAATAGACAGTGAAGTCTGTTTACACCCAGCCATCCATAGAGGAAAGCAGTCTCTGTCCCCTACTAAATTGAACAGTGTTTCTATGAGCTGATCCCCTGCTGATCTGAACAGAGTATGCTCTGCATGAAAGTGGTCTTAGGGAGCTCAAAATGCTTATATCTGAGAACATATGCAATATTTGCACTACACCTCTTTATATGCTTTGAAGTAAAACATTTTCACGTGTTGTTTTCCTTAAGTAGTAGGCACTCTAAAACAGTAGACTTGTGGTAATGATCAGTATGTTTGTTTTTAATCTGCAGACCGCGGTAAAGTAATTGGTGGGCTCCCTGATGTGGTAACAATAATGGAAAGCAAGGTATGAAACCAATATCAAAAATGTACAGTTTTCATAATTTTTCCAACTGTATTACTATTTAGTTTGCCTCTAACATTATTGAACATCAGTATAGTAGGGGGTAACACAAATACACCAGCCCCAATTTCGCCATCGCAAAAAAGCAAATAAAAACTAGTTCAATAATGACCTTGCGCTGTCTCATGATATACATCATTGAGAGCAATAGCACAGAGAGAAGACTTAGATGAAAAAAAAAATCCTGCTCTGACTTTTTTTTTGACAGCCATTTTCTTTATATTCATATTATTTGTTCTGTGCTACATGTACGACAAAAATATATATGAATAATGCAAAAATAAAGACCATGGAAACAGAAATAAAACATAGTATTGAAAAATATAGTGTGTATTTGTGTGTGTGTGTGTGTGTGTGTGTGTGTATATATATATATATATATATATATATATATATATATATATATATATATATTAATAAATACTTCAAATAGAAAGGCAGGCAAGGCGCTAAATACACAATTGAAGTACGTTGTACATATACATTGCATATTACCTTGCAAATAGTTTTTATCTTGGCCAGTTATTCTTGTGATACACGCAACTCTGATGATCAGAGTTCTTTTTAGTTCAGCTCCCTGCTAATTGGGCACATGTATGTTGGTGATTCACTGTTCAGTGATCAGCCTGGAGGTTGGAAAGGTGACATAAGGAGCTCCAAAACTTAGCCAAGAAGCTAAATTGCTGAATTATAAAATATTTGTGCCCTATGTCTGGCTGTGCAATGTGGAAGAGGTACATAAATTGCAAAATCAGCTAGCCAAATTGACAAATCTTTTGACAGGTAAAAGGTTTGACATATTTTATATAGCTACAAAGTATTTCAGAGAAAAAAAAATTGCAGGCATTTATAAATCAGGCAAATATAAATATGTTAATACAGTAAAACCTTGGATTAAGAGTAACTTGGTTTGAAATTTTTTTTTTATAAATTTTGACTTGATAAACAAGCGATGTCTTGATATACAAGTAGTGTCACATCACAACTGAGTATAAAAGAGAAAGAGATGCTTCTAAGTGTAGCAATATGGTTGCATTTAATGAAGGTACAACATTTAGTAATTCACACGGTTGATGATTAAAACAGGCACATCTAAGTATGCAGGCTTCTGGGTTAAAGCTCTCCACATAAACCGTCCTCGATGGTCAACCATGTGAGTTGCTAAATGTTGTACCTTCATTAAATGTAACCATATTGCTACACTTAGAGACTCTTAGAGACTTAGAGGCACTTAGGCCCCTTTCACACTGGGGCGCTTTGCAGGCGATACAGTGCTAAAAGTAGCACCTGCAAAGCGGCCCTGAAAGAGCCGCTGCTGTGTTTTCAATGTGAAAGCCCCGAGGGCTTTCACACTGGAGCAGTGCGTTGGCAGGAAAGTAAAAAAAGTCCTGCTAGCAGCATCTTTGGAGCGGTGAAGGAGCGGTGTATACACCGCTCCTTCACCGCTCCTGCCCATTGAAATCAATGGGGCAGCGCGGCTATACCGCCGGCATAGCGCTGCTGCAACAGTGCTTTGCGGTGGTTTTAACCCTTTCTTGGCAGCTAGCAGGGGGGTAAAACCGCCCCGCTAGCGGCTGAATACCGCTGCTAAAATGGTGGTAAAGCGGCGCTAAAAATAGCGCCGTTTTACCGCCAGCCCCCGCACCGCCCCAGTGTGAAAGGGGCCTAAGAGATTTTTCTTTTTTATACTCTGTAGCTCCTGCTGGATTTTACTTCTAATCCCTATTTGGAGGCTGCCATTTGTGGATGGACATTTTATGGTTACACAACCTGGTCACATTGCTATAATCTTTTTATATGGACTATAGACTGAAGCACTTTTGAATAAATGGTTGTGGAATGAATCCTCTTAGTTTCCATTATTTCTTATGGGGAATTCGCTTTTATATACGAGTGCTTTGGATTACAAGCTTGTTTCCAGAACAAATTATGCTTGTAAGTCAAGGTTTAACTGTACTTCTGATTTATGATTTCCCTGCATGTTTATACTGGTTATTCACTAACCGACAACATCAATTACTGCAACTGATGATCATTAACACCAGGAACTAAGTTTTCAACATTTTGGGATACACATTGACATTGCTCATAAAAGCTGAAATGTTCTTCAGTGCCTCTAAAATTTTTCTTGGCAGCAAAGTGTAGCAAGGGAAGGCCTGTTTTATTTGAAGTAGTGCAAGACTTGCTTTTAAATTATTTTGTACAATATATTGCCTTAAGGGGATTCTTGTAAGCATTCATAAAAGCTTTAAAGATATCAGCCGAGGCTTATTATACAACGTTAAAGAACATTGGACCTTTTGGTATTAACAAAGACAGCGCTAGAAGGAAATGCATTAAAATTAAATGTCTGTAAGCTACAGAAAGGAACAATATATTAAACCAGCACACAAAACACTAACAAACACCAACATTTTTCATACTGTTATTAAGATGCTAAATAAATAATTTTATTTTAGACTTGCACATTCAGGATTAAGCAAAAGTGAAAACAATAATGCACTCTTAAATGATAAATATGCATGAAAACATACAAAACAGACTCTCTACAATAAAAAAGAGATCATACCTAAAAGTAAAAACTGAATTCAAAACCAAACATGTGCCACCCAATCCATTTATTTTTTTCTGGCACTTTACATTTTCATTAGAGTTACAGAAAAATAAGGATCAAGGGAAATAGCAAAGGTGTTAACCTCTTGCCGACCAGCTGTCGCAGTTTTACTGCGGCAGAATGGCACGGCTGGGCGAAACGACATTACCTTACGTCGCTTTGCCTTTTGGCTACTAGGGGCGCACACCGCTTGGGCGCACGTGAGCGCGCCAGCAGCATGTACCCGGAGCTGATACGAGTGCCTGAGTGGCGTGATGACCGCCGGGCCCCTGTGATCGCTCGTAACAGTGCGAGAACCGGGATCTGTGTGTGTAAACACACAGATCCCGATTCTTTCAGGGGAAAGGAGACAGATCGTGTGTTTATAAGTGCCACTGTATTGTATATAGTCCCAACAACTTAATATTTTAAATTGTGGTGCTATAACTCTGTCTATGCCCCTTGTATACGCAAGCAGCTTAAGTACCTGAATTTGATTTAATATCAGCTTCCTTCAGTCCCTGTACAGAGAACCAGAACAGTGAGCTAAAGAGAGAGCAGTGCAAAAGAGAGATTATCAGTCTGCTGCTTCTCCTTTTATTGTCCACTCAGAGGCTGGGTAAGAAACTGTACTGTTTGAGAGAGCCATATATATATATATATCTATATATAGATCTATATCTATATATAGATATATAGATATAGATCTATATATAGATATAGATCTATATCTATATATAGATATAGATCTATATCTATATATAGATATATATATAAGCTTTAAGGGAGGATCAGATGAATAATAATCTGGTCATCTAGCTAATATACATGTTTAATTTCTCTACTAATACTAATGATAATAATAATAAAAATAATAATACAATTTTGTTGCATTTTCAGACATTAAATCTTACTTGCACGGTCTTTGGAAACCCTGATCCAGAAGTGACATGGCTGAAGAATGACAGGGATCTGGAGATGACTGACCATTTTCTATCCACACTTGACCAAGGAAAGTATGCCAGCCTTACAATAAAAGATGTGTCCTCAGATGACTCTGGAAAATATGGCATTAATGTTAGAAACAAGTATGGTGGCGAAACAGTGGATATTACTGTAAGTGTATACAAATATGGTGAAGACTTACCGGAAGTAAAACCTACTCAGATGTCTAAACCTGCACCTTCACATGCTCCTGCACCTGCTCCTGCTCCTGCTCCTGCACCTGCACCCGAGAAAGCTAAGCCAGCAGCCCCCAGAGCAGGAAGGACAACCAGAAAGTAAATTTGTAAAATTACATTAGATCAAAGTATATCTACCTGGTTGACAGCATTAGCTTTGCTACATGTTTATAATGCAGACCCGCTGGCTTTGTGCTCTTGTAATGTTCTACTTTTTAAAATAAAGCTATAATCGCTGTGGAGAAAAGTAACAATGTTAAAGACCATACATATATTAGATAGAACTTCAATTAAATTCTTAAATCTTTTGGATTAAGTTAAAGCTTTTAAAACAGGTCTACTTAATAAACCAATGGTCTCTATGCCTGAATTTTAGACAACTGTAACTTGTAATATATTAATATCCCCAAATCCAAGTTAATTACATATTTGGCTTCTAATATAATTTGTATTTTTAAAAGACATGACATACATTTCAGTTGCCAAAATGCTACCAGTATGATTCATTAAGTCATAATAGCAAGCTTCACATGCCCTGATGCTATTTGCCATTGAATTACACAGTTGGCAGGAAATAAATCCTGACCCTCTGGAGGTAGTTTAAAAGTTTTATAGTTTACTGATATTAACAGTCCAGCAAGAGAAAAACAAGCTTCAACTTAATTGCAGTTTTGTCTACGAGAAAACTTTATAATCTTGTCCTCAGCCACCCAATGTGTATGTTCTCAAAGAGGATTTAATTCAAAGGTTTAATTTATTCTTATCTGGTCTTAGTTTAATATAAAGCAGTGAAAAGCAGCACACAGCTTCCATGGAGTTTGGAAAACAAGCATAGCCCATAGCTAAGCTTACCAGATGTGTTATTGTCATATCAACCAGTACAAATATCAGATTATGTCTATGTATGCATCATTGGAAATTAAACATTTCCCTGTAATGCAGTGTCACTTGGCCATATTGGAATCACCTAATGTTGTTTTCCTTGCTTTGTGCTAATAAACTTAAATAGACACCTGTGCCTTTTTCTGCATTAAATCACTTCTATGTTCCTTGTCTTGTCCTTTTATCACTCATGCATGCTAATGTTCTACTTTGCACATCTATTGGGCACCTTTACTATGCACTTTACTTACAAACGATCTCCCTCTTTTTTATGCTAGATAAATATGACTTGAAGGGACACTACACCAGAAATCAAAATAATGATGTTATGAGCGTTAGAGCTACTGCTAGCATTCACACTTACACATGTAAGTCTTCCAATATTAGAGACTGAATTCTTTTATATTTATGTAAGTGTGCTGTATTCTTGCTTTTTACTATATTCCAGTGGATGCAAAAAAAAGTAGCACATTCTTAGCTGATGGTGTTCTGCTGAGGGAAAACAAAAAAGGGAATCCACTGGTGTTGAAAAAACACTTTGGTTTTATATTATCTTACTTTTATTCTCTCCTAAGCCTTAAAGGATAAGTTCACCTTTCTAAAGACAATAATAAATGCACATTTTTTACAGGTAAAAAAAAAATGTGCTTTTATTATTTTTTTATTAGGAGCCTGTAAAGCATTGCAACCTACGATCAGCAGATTGCAGGTGCCATCTCAGGCTCCTGCAGACTGTCTGTGTAGCTGTCTGCCTGTACCTCGTATGGGCAGGCATTTACTGAATGACGGGAAGAATCAATGAACTACTAGAGCGCTCACCAGTGCCCTGGTAGTTAATTGAAAACTACAAGCCATCAGCAATAAATGCTGTCGGTTGTTGTAGTTCATTCAGTAACAGAACTCTTTGAATGAATGATGCCATATTTTTTTTCAAATTTTGACAGCAGGTGCGGGGAGAAGATTCCCGGCCCGCTGTCACATTTTGAAGGGGGATCAAGGAGAAGCATGCAGCAGGTTACATGTTTCACCCTAAAAGGGGGAACATGTAATGTGTTCCCAAAGGTAAACATATCCTTTAAGGGATAGCTCCATATTGAAATGTAAGCAAAATACTGATATTTAAAACCTTTATGGTACACATATGCAGTATGTAGCATCAGGTTAGGTGGGTCCTAATGCCCACCTGCCACACATATGAGTTGCTGTGTTGTTCTGAGGTGTGTTCCATCAGCTTTCCCAGATCTATGACCAAGCTGTTATCGATAAGTCATGGTCATCTACCAATGATGGGGATAACAACAGTACTGTTCAGCCAGTCATGTGCAGCTAGTGCCACATGATCAGGAGCCCCTCCTATCGACCCAGGGTATCATGGCTCACTTAAAAGAGCTGGCTCCCAGTGTCAACAATGGGTTAATGATTTTTATTTTACTCAATAAAAATGTTATTCTTATATGTTTAATATTTCTGGAAAAGTTATCTATTTTACAAATAGGGACTTCTCTGTTTTATATAGATTCATAAAAAAAAACTTCATAGCGTGTACATAAATGTTATCTGGATTCTGGATTCAAGTAGTAAAGACTAATAATAGAGATCTATCTATTATTTATTATTTATTTTTAAATTAACATGTATTTATCACACACATATAACATCACTGACAAGTTAAGGCTGTTCTCTTCAAGTACTGCAAATAAAAAAAATGCATATTTGCAAATATTGCATAATGTAAAGTTTTTTTATTGAAATTTTTCACTTCAAAATAGTACAAGAAACAAAAGCCATATGAACAACAAGGGTTAAGAGACAATACAAGTTAAAGTGGTTGTAAACCCTCAAGGTTTTTCACCTTAATGCATTCTATGCTTCTGTAGTGCAGCAGCCCCCCAGAGCCCCTCTTTTATTTACCTGAATCCCATCGTTCCATCGATGGGAATGAGCATAGTAGCTCCAGCCGCTGTCTCGGGTCCTCATTGGATAGATTGATAGCAGCGTAGCCATGGGGGGACGGGTCCTGCTGTCTGTATCTATGGACGCAGCACAGCAGCAGGACTCAGGAGCATGCCCGCACGGTTGCCCCATTGGAATGTGGGTCTCTGAGAGGGCACTCGATGCGGGGAGGAGCCAGGAGAGCCACTGGGGGACCCCAGAAGAGGAGGATCAGGGCCACTCTGTGCAAAACCCTTGCAGAGAGGAGGTAAGTATAACATGTTTGTTATTTAAAAAAAAAACAAACCTTTACAACTCCTTAAACATACAAGGTCTAATTATGTATAAAGTCGATTACAAAGTCGATTCATAAGAAGTAACAATCGAATAATAAACTGTAATCATTCCATGGGTACATCATGTATCAAGTAAGGTTACGGTATGTAGGATCTAAAGGCAGTTAGCCCCAGTGGGACCAACCATTTAAATCTGGAAGAACAGTTAGCGAAAGGGAAACCTAAGACTTAGCACTAGTTTGTGAGTCAGGTCTAGGGTGTCCTGCGTGGAAGGAGGCTGAGGTTTTTTCCAGAGTCTGGTAATGCCGAGCCTGGCTGCCAGATGAATATGTGTGATTGAGTATCTGACAAAAGGTGCAAAGGTTTCTATTGTTAGGTTTAATAGGGCCAATTCAGGGGAAGGAGTAGTAATCTCTTGCCAGAAGATATGCAGGTTGTCTCCTGCTTGTTTGCAGTTTCTCCAACATAATTGCGAGGTTTGATTGTAGAATGTAGCTAGCTTGGCAGGGGTTAGGTACCATCATAGGGAAAGTTTTTGAGTTTGCTTCCAAAGAGCAGAGCAGCTTGTGGATTTGTAAATGTACTGGAAGGCTTGGGTCCATTGTCGGTCGTTGAATGTGGCTTTTAGGTCTACCTCCCATTGTAAGAATGGTTTAGATTTGACAAATGTGTTTTTTGAGTTGAAAGTGGAGTAAATGAGTGATATATCTTTTTGTTTGGTAATGGTGCTAGTAAGGTAATGCCATACCGGTCTGGGAATTGCATACAGAGGGTTTGTGATTATGGAGATACAGAGGTTCAAGAGGGTGTAGGTGAACCCTGTGTTGGGCAGTAGTTGAAACTCCTGTTGAATGGTAGCAAAGGATTTGATGGAAGATTCAGTAAAAAGGTCTTGAAGGTTATTAATACCGTGGTTTCGCCATTTTTTCAGTGAGATGTCAGGAATTATTAGGGTAAGTGTTTCTAGGGGGATGTTCTGAGATACTTGTAGTGAAATATGGCATTGAATCGCCGTTAATGAGTGCCAGACAGATATTAAGGCTACCATAGGGGGTGAGATAGCGGATGGTAGTGGAGGGTCATAAGTAGTACCTAAAAGCCATATGTTGAGGTTCTGCCTGGGACATATTTGCCCCCATTCACCCAGTTGTGAGATAAGAGAACCAATGTAGTAGTCATTAGAGTCCACACAACCCTCCCCTCCAGCTGATCTGTGCTTAATAAGTTTGTAATAGGCGCAACAAGGTTTTTTACTCCCCCAGACATAGGCGCCAAGCATAGATTGTAGGGAGGCAAAATACGATTTTGGCACAGGGATTGGTAGAGTCCTAAACATGAAAAGAAGTTGGGGGAGAACCATCATTTTGATTTCTCAGCTAAACCATTGTAATGTTTTTTATATATCACTTAGTGAGGAAGTCGGATTTGTTACCATTAATACCACATTGTCGGCGAACAAGCTGATTTAGCTTGCTGATGTGAAAGCCTGAAATGAGAGGGTTGGACCTTATGTGCTCAGTAAGGGGTTCTATGAGGAGATTAAAGATCAATGCTGAGAGGGGGCACCCGACCAAGTGATAGTGTGGATCTCAGAGGATTGTAAATTTTTGTAACAGCCATTTTCCTAAAAGAAAAAGGTCAATCCTAATATAGGAATTGTGGCATGGCGAGAAGTAGGTATAATTACGTTCTTCAGCATGGTAACATCGCCAAACATCATAGAGGTCATGCAAGTGAAGGAAGTGATTCAGTTGTGAGTCATATCGCTTGGTTGAGGAAGAAGAACCCAGCTTGGTGTTTGGAACTATGTTGAAGTCCCCACATATTATCAGGTGTGTTTGCTCAAGTTTCTTGGTCTTGCAGGGGGTTTTGGTTAGAAAGGTGATTTGCAGCTTGTTAGGTGCATAAACGTTCAATAGTGTATGAAGTTTATAGTACACATAAGGATGAGGTAACGACCATTGGTATCCAGAACATGGTGATGTAGTTGGAAGGTCACTGAATCTTTCACAGCACTCATAACCCCTCTCTTCTTGAGGTATGACATGAGAGGAAAATGTTTATTGTGGCAGTAAGGTAGAGACGTTTGAGAAAAGTATGTTTCCTGCACACAGAGAATGTCACAGCTATGTGGCTGTGCAGTTTTTCACAATGAATTACGTTTCACAGGGTGTTTTAGTTCCCTGGCATTTATTGATAGGATTGTGACGGGCATGGTAAGGTGTGTGTGATGAAACGGGCACCCAAGAGGGTTCCTAACACTCACTGTTTAGACGTTCACAGGGAGGTTGAAGCCAGACGTAGTGAGTTAAAACCTAGGCAGGTAGGATTCGGTTGATTTTCAGTGGAGCTGCTACAATCAAAGTGGGGGAAAAGTTCACTCAATAGGTGTTCACTCTCATGGGGATGGAGAGACAATGTGGTTGTAGGTAGGTCTCTGTGGTGCATCATCATTAGGTCCTCTGTTTGAAACCTCCAGAGGTGGATCTTCGAGATTGTGAAGGTGCGGGTGATGTGTCTCGCACATTGTCCTCTCATGGTGGATCCGGTATAATGCCTCAAGTATGAAGAAGTCGCATGCCATAGTGGGGGTATTTACTACATGTGAGGTGCCATTGCGCATGATGAGTAGGGTAGCAGGGTGGCGCCATTTGTACAGGATATGATGATTCTGTAGTGCTTTGGTGACTGAGTTAAGTTGTCGCCGGAGTTGCAGGGTGTGCTTATATAGGTCTGCAAACAGTTGTATATTGTCATATGGGGCTGCTAAGGAGCGCAGGGCTCTGTATGCTGCAAGCAGATTTTCCTTGGTTTGGAAAGAATGTACTCTCATAAGTGCATCTCTGGGTACTGAGTCTGCTAGGTGAGCTGCTTTGGGTATGCGGTGGATGCGGTCTATGGTGAGCTCTATGGGAGACCATTCCAGGAGAATAGTGGATATTAGGGTACGTGTGTAATTGTGAAGCTCGTTTTGTGCTACTGATTCAGGCATCCATCGCAACTTGCTGTTAGATATATTGCTGTACAGGTCATACACAGAGGGAGGAGGGGTTGACAGTGGCAGGATAGAGACAAAGGGGTTAATGTGCAGGATAAAAGTAGTGAAGAGATAATATACAATTCAAACAGAGAGACGGCATTTAGATCACAAGTATAGTAGAGGAGGGTTGATGAAAGGGTTAAAAAAAATCCCAGTATCACTAAAACTAAACAAATTGATATGCAACTGCTTCTGTTGATCCATTTATTCTTTCCTCATTCACAAAATAATATAATATCGCTTCTTCCTCTGTTTTAAGAGGGGAGGCAATCATGTAAAGAATAGCATGCGATCAGTGGGATAACCACAGATATCACATGGTACCAAGCCTCTTGGGACAGTTTGTTACAGTGTGTTTGTGTACCAAACCATCTAATGGTGGCCCGGGGCTCAGCGATTAGCCATCTGGCAGCAGTGAGTAAATAACAGGCCACCAGTCCGCCATTTAAAAACATGCCATAATAGAAAAGGAGTTAAAATCATTGAGGGTACTTCATGTTGAAGAACAAGTAAGGGAGCAGCTTTTTAAAGGAGCGTATGCTATGGATTTCTATAACAAAAGCTGGGTTCCTAATTTAGTTTGAGACCGGGAATGTTCACTTCAGTGTACTGCATATGCAGGCATTGTTAATCCACTGATTACCTTGGCCTATGCAGTGCTAGAAACAGCTCAGTTGCATATCAAAAGAAAAGGCTTTTTTTACACCAGAGCCAGATACTTGCAAACAGAATTCATTTATGTATTTCTGAAATTAAATGGTAAATTCATCCAAAACTAATATGCTGGTTTTTGATACTAGAGAGTTAAACTACATAAAGGATGCTTTTTCCTAAGTGATTAAACCTGCTGCAAGCAGTGTAAATGGGACCCACTCCCTACATTATATTTTCATTAACTTTATTTTATGTCAAATGCAAAAGGATAAATAGGTGCACCTCATAGTTTTGTGAAATGCCCAAAAGTCCAGGGTGGATGGAAACTAAGGTAGAATGTATTGCAGTGAGGTTTCAACACAGATCAGTTGTAAACATTATTGTTTGGTTGACTTATTCTGTAAGGGAAATCAAAAACATTTCTGAATGTCATGTTAAATTAATATAATTTGTGGGGGTTTTGTTTGTTGCTCTCTTCCAAAAAAGAAGGCATTTCTATATCTGTCCATCCGCTTGAACCCTAGATTAAAATGTGGGTTTCCAAATAAAGTGCTCCTCACTAAAGACAACAAAAATGGGACAGATTAGGTGGGGGCAAAACAATGTTATCACAAGCTTGCCCCTCTATATTTAATATAAGAAGACAATGGAATAGAAGTGAAAATATCACTTGCCTCATTTAAATTCTTCCAAAGAAGCCATAAATACAATATCTTACAGCAACTGACTCTTTACTCCTGCAGAGCTAAGCCATCACTTAATTTTTCACAGGATTTACTAAATTTCATTGAGCTTCTCAAGCCTCAATGTTTAACTCATGAGCATTTTAGCACTGTTTCCTGGAAGTGGTTGAAGGGCATTATGATAATCTGTGATCATAAGGACCATATGCAATTATGGAGCAGAGAGTGCTTCCTGATGCTCACTTTCCTAATGATAGTTTTAGTTAGCTAAATATATTCTCTGATAAACTGTGCATTACTGTGCTTTCATATTGTGGAATGGCAAAATTAATTTTTAGTGCTTCTCTATAATGTGGATATAATAATCCAGAATTTCAGTCTTTATTAACAGATTCTAGTTCAGTTACTAGGATGTTTCATTTAACATTGGTTTAAAATATATAAAGGAGTATTTAAAATAACCGAAAATACATCTTAATTTTTTTTTTAGTATGTCCTTTTCCTTAACGAAAACAGGTCGGTATGGATATTTTTACATACTATATTTACATTGGTCCAGCATGGGTCAATTTAACTATGTGTATACCATACCTCTGGGATCCTTATAGAAACTGGAAATCACTGTACTGGACACCCCAAATAGAGACATCTCCACTAACTTCAGAGTCCCTTTCTGAGTGGCTGCCCCACTGTATTGTGAACACAGGGAGTTGGCCACTTGACAATGAAAAGTCGTTCTCTGATTGGACCAGGTGAAGAGCATGCCATCACCTCCTCACATTTCTACCTTTCCCAATCAGAGACACTTTGCATTCACTGACAGAATGGTCTGTTCCCAGCAGTCCTGTGTTCACAATACAGTGAGGCAACCTCTCAGCATGGGACCCGTAAGCTAGTGCAGATCTCTGTAGTTGGGGTGCCTACTAAAGTAATTTCCAGCTTCTATAAGGATCACAGAGGTATGGCATATGCATAGTTACATTGGTCCAAACTGGACCAATGTAAATATGTAGAAATAATTATACCTGGTATTCTTCTTCACTCTTTACAAAAGTTAGCCAGTATCAGTGTCACATTTAAGCCTCATATACACAGACATACTTATACATATATCCGTGCAAAGGCCTTTCTTTGACCGTATCAGATGCACAGGTGTTCCATGCATCTGCGTGCAGGCAGTCTCATTCATGTATATTGATACATAGCAGCTGTATGAACACAGCTGCTGGTCTAGACATGTCAGCTGCGCACGGGTGCGCATCCCTAGACACAGAGTGTGCATTCTGAGTCATGCATCCACATGGCTGTCAAGTCGGGACCAGCGGCTGTGTCTGTGCACCCACTGCGCCCCAATAGACATGAATGGGACTACTTGCACATGGATGCACGGAACACCTGTACATCCTGTATGGGCAAAGGTGTGTGAATGAGGCCTTACATTTTTGAAACAGCTAAGGCAGCCAAAAAGAAATTGGCTTTCAGCTACATACAGTGGGAAGGGCATTTAAGGATAAATTCTGTTTAAAAGATATGAGGTAATGCCTGCCACTAATGCCGCGTACACACGAGCGGACTTGCCAACGGGCTAAACTCCGTCGGCATTTCCAACGGAAAGATTTAGAACATGTTCTATATCTGAGTCCGCCGGAAATGCCGACAGAAAAAGTCCGAAGGGGCATACACATGGTCGAAATGTCCGACCAAAAGCTCCCATCTGACTTTTTCTGTCGGGAAGTCCGGCCGTGTGTACGCGGCATTCGTTATACAGAGTAAATATCTGTATTTTTTAAAGTAAACCTGTTACGAGGCTAGGCTACCATTCAAGTTTATTAAGAACATATAAGAACATATTGTTAATAAACAGTAAATAAGCTTTACAACAAGCTTTTGCTACTCTCTGTAGGCACAGACACTGTGGAATCAATTCATCCTCAAACATAAAAAGCAGAAATACTGAAGTCATTTCTCTCAGCAGCTCAGCTCACCATGCACCCCCTTTCAGAAGTAAGCACCCACAGTAACCACAGCTTTCCATCCTTTTAATCTCACACATAAACACAGATCAGGTGCTTCAGTGCTTCTGCTGTAAACTTTGAAAATGAATTGCTTTACAGTGTCTCTGCTACAGAAGTCAATGCTCATGCTCTTGTTAAGAATCTACACTCACCGGCCACTTTATTAGGTACACCTGTTCAATTGCATAGTTGCCAACATTGTAAAAAAAAAATGTGGGACACTTTTGTGGCTGTAGGCGGAGCCGTACAATAATTAGGGGGCGGGGCATTTATTTGTAGGCGTGGCGTAGGGAAAATATATGCGCGCCACTGCGAAAAATGGGCGTGGTTTACACAGCATGGTGGGCGTGGCTTAAATGGGCATGGCTCAAGAGGGTGGGGTTAGAGTCTGAGATGAATGAGGGATGGAGAGGGAGAGAGAGAGAGGGGGGGAGAGGGGGAGAGGGAAATGACGGGACAGCAGCCCCAGATCCTACACAATAAAAATATGTGTATTCTAGAAAGTTTACCAATCAGCAGATAAAGATACTCCAAACACCTGGTGTTAGCACTTCAATCATCCTGGCACCATGGTTGTTATGGTGTCAGGATGATTGAAGTGCATTATTTCTATTATTACATTGTAATATAAAATGAAATCATTCAACTCACCATAATGCAGAATCAGTGGGATCCCTGAGCGTTTCACTAGCCACGTCGCCTGCCACCAGCCATCCGTCCTTGCATCAGATGTCCCAGCAGAGTCTGTCCTTGCATCAGGTGCCCCCAGCGGAGCCCCCCTTACATCAGAAGTCCCCAGCGGAGCCCCCCTCACACCAGGAGTCCCCAGCGGAGCCCCCCTCACATCAGGTGTCCCCGGCGGAGCTCCCCCTCACATCAGGTGCCCCCAGCGGAGCCCCCCTTACATCAGATGTCCCCAGCGGAGCTCCCCCTCACATCAGGTGTCCCCGGCGGAGCCCCCCTCACATCAGGTGTCCCCAGCAGAGCCCCCCTCACATCAGGTGTCCCCGGCGGAGCTCCCCCTCACATCAGGTGTCCCCAGCGGAGCTCCCCCTCACATCAGGTGTCCCCGGCGGAGCCCCCTCATATCAGGTGTCCCCGGCGGAGCCCCCCCTCACATCAGGTGTCCCCCGCGGAGCTCCCCCTCACATTAGGAGTCCCCGGCGGAGCTCCCCCTCACATCAGGTGTCCCCAGCGGAGCCCCCCCTCACATCAGGAGTCCCCGGCGGAGCTCCCCTTCACATCAGGTGTCCCCAGCAGAGCCCCCTCACATCAGGTGTCCCCGGCAGAGCGCCCCCTCACATCAGGTGTCCCCGGCGGAGCCCCCCTCACATCAGGTGTCCCCGGCGGAGCCCCCCCTCACATCAGGTGTCCCCGGCGGAGCCCCCCCTCACATCAGGAGTCCCCGGCGGAGCTCCCCCTCACATCAGGTGTCCCTGGCGGAGCTCCCCCTCAAATCAGGAGTCCCCAGCGGAGCTCCCCCTCACATCAGGTGTCCCCGGCGGAGCCCCCCTCACATCAGGAGTCCCTGGTGGAGCTCCCTCTCACATCAGATGTCCCCGGCGGAGCTCCCCCTCACATCAGGCATCCCCGGCGGAGCTCCCTCACACATCAGGTGTCCCCGGCGGAGCTCCCCCTCACATTAGGTGTCCCCAGTGAAGCTCCCCCTCACATTAGGTGTCCCCAGCGGAGCCCCCCTTGCATCAGGTGTCCCCGGCAGAGCACCCCCTTACATCAGGTGTCCCCAGTGGAGCCCCCCTTGCATCAGGTGTCCCCAGTGGAGCCCCTCTTGCATCAGGTGTGTGTCCCCAAAGGAGCCCCCCCTCACATCAGGAGTCCCACAGCAGTGCACCCCCCCTTACCTCAGAGGTGTCCTAGTAGTGTTGTTCGCAGCATGACTAGAACCCCCGCACCTTTTCATATCAGACAGGAAGACGGCTGGGGGGCTAGACGGAGCTCCTGCGTCGCCGCCCACCCTCCGCCCCACCCCGCCTATCCCCCCGCCCCGCTGCCAG
The DNA here is from genome assembly GCF_042186555.1 of Aquarana catesbeiana. NCBI lineage: Eukaryota > Metazoa > Chordata > Amphibia > Anura > Ranidae > Aquarana > Aquarana catesbeiana. The sequence continues at coordinate 280,231,464 of NC_133327.1, forward strand.
TCTGATATGGAAAGGGGCGGGGGGTAGGCGGGGTAAGGCGGAGCATCATCTTCCTGAACTTCATCAAAATGGTCTCCGCCGGCCGCGGACCTCTAGCTGTGGCGGCGGCAAATTGAAGAACCGGATTTCTCGGGACATTTCCCGGGACACCAGGAATTCGGGAATGGCGTCCAAGTCCCGGGAATGTCCCGGGAAATCCGGGACAGTTGGCAAGTATGCAATTGGATAAAAAATATATAATGCACTTGGTGCCTGTGAATAAAATTAGAATAAAATGAATGAATGAATAGATGATAAACAGCAGCACTCTACATTGTACACAGCAGCATCCAAAAATATATAGAAAAACGTGTTGCGCTGTCTAAATATGTGTCTAACCAACCTTCAAATATAATGAATAATAATCATATACACAATAAAGTCCATAGTGATAAAGTGCAAAAGTCCTTCAAACAAGTACAACATCCTGTGCTTGAATAGATCAGGCAAAATTGTCTCCACACAAGATCCAAAGACCTTTCAAGGTCTCCACTCGCATCTGAGATCTCTATTACCCCTCACATTAGGTGCAGATCAGCTTGAGTTATCCAGCCTCTCAGCAGGGGATTGTTGGTAAAAACGAGCCAAAGATGTAGCCACAGGATATCCTCAGAAGCCGATTCAATCAGTGATCAAAAGAAATAAGGGAAAATCATTGCACAGCGTCCAAATTAAAAACGGTATTTATTAAAAAACTACTGACAACAAGACTGTAATCACAGGCATTAGAAACAAAAATCGTCCTAGCACTCACACGAGCCAATTACTTGTTCAATTGCTTGGTAACATAAATTCAGCCAAACTCAATGAATTTAGGCATCTAGAGGTGGTGAAGACGACTTGCTGAAGTTCAAACCGAGCACCAGACTGGGGAAGGAGGGGGATTTAAGTGACTTTGAATGTGGCATTGTTGTTGGTGCAAGACGGGCTGGTCTGAGTATTTCAAAAACTGCTGATCTACTGGGATTTTCAGGCACAAACAACTCTAGGGTTTACATAGAATGGTCTGAAAAAGAGAAAATATCCAGTGAGCGGCGGTTGTGTGGACGAAAATGCCTTGTTGATGTTAGAGGTAAGAGGGAAATGGGCAGAGATGAGAGAAAGGCAACAGTAACTCAAATAACCACTCGTTACAACCATGGTATGTAGAATACCATCTTTGAACACACAATAGATTGAACCTTGAAGCAGATGGGCTACAGCTGCAGAAGACCACACTGGGTGCCACTCCTGTCAGCTAATAACAGGAAACTAAAGCTATAATTCACACAGGCTCACCAAAATTGGACAATAGAAGATTGGAAAAATGTTTCCAACCAATCAATTTGGTCTCATTTTCAGCTGCGACATTCAGATGGTAGGGTCAGAATTTGGCATAAAAAAACATGAAAGCATGGATCTATACTGCCTTGTGGGGGATATTTTCTTGGCACACTTTTGGCCCCTTAGTACCAGCCGGCCATTGTTTAAATGCCACGGCCTACCTGAGTAATGTCGCTGACCATGTCCATCCCTTTATGACTACAGTGTACCTATCTTCTGATGGCTACTTCTAGCAGGATAATGCACCATGTCACAAAACTCAAATCATCTCACCACTAGTTCCTTGAACATGACAATGAGGTCACTGTACTCCAATGGCCTCCACAGTCGCCATATCTCAATCCAATAGAGCACCTTTGGATGTGGTGGACTCGGAGATTGAAATCATTGATGTGCAGCTGACAAATCGGCAGCAACTGCGTGTTGCTTTCATGTCAATATGGATCAAAATCTTTTTTCCAACACCTTGTTAAATCTATGCCATGTAGAATTAAAAAAGTTCTGAAAGCAAAAGGGGTTCCAACCTGGTACTAGCAAGGTGTACCTAGTAAAGTGGTCGGTTATTGTACAAATATATGCATGTCCATAGCCTAGCCAAAGATTCAGTCTTAGCGGATTTCTAAGCTGAATTCACAATTTTTTTTTCAATTTTTTTTTTTTTTTTTTTTTTTAGGAACCTATCCTAAATATGTTTTGACATTTTTTTGTTATTATTATTTTCTTTTATAACTACCCATAAGTCAAAGTTAGAAGCCATGACAGCTTAGCACGGAACAGCACACAGTCATGTTTGGAATATCTAGACTGCCTGGAGAGCAATCTTTTTCAGTCTGGCACTGTGGCACATTGTGTAAACTGTTTAAATCGGAACCCCAGGCAGGTTATATAAGGCACATCAATTTAATTTTGTATTTATTGATGCATCTTTAAATGCATTTTATTAATACAAGCAGTTCAAGTTCCTGAAAGTAAATTAAAGTGATTGCAAAGTCTCGTTTTGTTTTTTAAAATAACAAACATGTTATACTTATCTCCTCTGTGCTGTTGGTTTTGCACAGAGCAGCCCGAATCCTCTTCTTCTTGGGTCCCTCTTTGCTGCTCCTGGCCCCTCCCTCCTGTCAAGTGCCCCTACAGTCAGCAACTTCCTATGGGGGCACTGGAGCCGTGTCCATTCAGACATGGGTCCCCAACCCGGTCCGCCCCCTCTCTCACCTGATTGGTTGACTGACTTTGATTGACACCCGTGGGAGCCAATTGCACCGCTGCTGTGTCTCAGCCAATCAGGAGGAGTGTTCCGAATGGTTTAGACATTCGTGGACATCACTGGAGAGAGATGGGGCTCGGGTAAGTATTAGGGGTTGCTGGGGTGGCTGCTACACATAAAAAGTTTTTGTATCTTAATGCATAAAATGCTTTAAGATAAAAAAAACCTTCTGGCTTTACAACTCCTTTATTATCAGCCTTTTGCAATCCTGGTACAGCAGAGCTTGGACAGCGAAGGGAAAAGCAGCATAAGGAGCCAACGCATTTTGCTGCAGTGCAAAGAACATTCTGATAGGGGTGAGAGCAAAGTGAAAAAGAAATGTGCCTATCAGCCTGCTACTTCTCCATGAATTGTCCAGTCACACTGTGTGTGTGGAAGAATCTATAATCTGGTCTCCTCCCCTTCCAAGCAGGGCTTTGCTGATTGGCAGAGCTGTGTAAATCTCAAGACTGAATAAACAGAAATATAAATGTGTTGACAGATATAACAAATGATCTATATGTATTTCATTTGTATATTTACCTGCTTGACTGGAGTTCAACTTTTAGTTTATATTCCCTCTTTTACATTTAAATATTACATCAAGTTATACCAATAATATACATATCTATATTCTATTATCATGCCATGAAACTGTGTAAATCATTCTGATACCTTTTGCTATGTATGTGTTGAGTTAATGTTCAAATCAGAGGCAAAACACCATAACTGAAAGCTGTAAGCTTTATTTTTGTCAAAAACAAGTGGCCAAGAAAAACATTGTCCCTTTGTTTTTTTTTTAATATATAGATATTAGATTTCCAACAGTATATTTAAAGTTGAACTCCAGGATTAAAATATATTGTTGGAATAAAAGAGGCATATGAGTTCTTGAATCTTGGTGTGCTTTGTGTATTTCATTCAGATCTGTACAGTAATCTGACATGAAACTTTGACACTCTGCAGAAGTTTCATGTCCTACCTACTTGTGCAGGGTGACTGGTCTTGGATCCACCCCCTCCTGCAGGCAGCCTGATCTCTGCACAGGGAGGATGTCACCACCACTTTTAGAAGGTAGCATTTGGATTTGGAAAGGCATTTGATACGCTAAAAGAAGAATTTATATCTTTTGTGACTATTGAGAAATATATTTAAATGAAATATTTTGTGCTATGCTACATCTCATGCTATATGTTGTTTGCCTTAATCATTGTTTGAAAGGAATCAAAAGACCATTCATCAGGTTATGTCTGAGTAACAAGCACAACATTTTTTATTGTTATTTATTTATAATTTTAATGAGGTACAAAAATATAAAAAAACACTACAACTTGTATATCAGGTTAAATCCAAAGGGATTAATCCTTGCATTAATCCTCTGGAAAAACAGTACACAGGTGGTTAATAAATTCTTGTATATACATGTGTATACATACCAAAGAAAGAAATATGGAAAGCATTGTGATAAACAAGACAGCCTTTTTAGGATATGCCTAACCTCAGAGGAGAAAAGAGATGTAGGGGCAATGGAGCAATAGATTGGTCATTGACCAATCAGTTCATAAGGAATCAGACAGGGTTTTTTCAGTATTAAATAGTAGTGGTATATTGGCATTGAGCAGTGTAACTAGGAGGAGTCCAGGTGGCACAAAAGTTTGGGCAGAAGGTAAAGTAAGGAATGATAACGATGGGTATCCAGGTGATGACTCATTGAAGGTTACTTGCAGTAGATATGGTATCCAACTAGGGAGCTCATGCTTTCTAGAGTTTGGCTGAGTATTTCCTGTTTTTATATGTTTCCTGATACAGAAGGAGGCCGGTGCTGATCAGATTTTTCTGAAATTGCAGGGTGGAAAGTCCTACTTTTCCAGGCAGAAACACAGTGATAGCTTTTCTGGTGTGGTGCAGTAGAAGTCCTATCAAAAATATGCTTCCACCTTCCTTGGAGCCAGGTCACCAATTAGACCTAGGAGGAGACATATTATAAGTGACATAACAAGAATTAGGTTGGTAATGTCCACAATGTATGTTGTTACTTGGGTCCAGTAAAATTTTATTTTTTCACAGGTTCAGAAATATGGAGGAAACCTCTATCAGGGTGTCCAGAATGTCAGCATGTCAAGAAGAGGTTGGACCTCTGTTAAAGTCTAGTGAGAAAAAAATAGTATTCATTAATGTGTGCTGCTAGATTGCGGAGGAGAGCTTAGATGAAAGGGTGGATGTAGCAACATCTGAAGATCCGTAGTTTCAAGAAAGACAGGCTATTTAATTGATTTCTGTAGGTGTGGGTAACCTGTATGCATTTGAACAAGTATGTGGCCAGCAGGTTGCTTTTAGCACATCAAATGATGCTAATCTGCTACTACATAATATGTCTGCTAGAAAAAATGATCTAACTTAGGGCAGGAAGTGTTGGATGAAATGTCCTGCTTGGCTAATGGGCAAAACCGAAGGCGCATCTTCCAGGTTTTTATGAGATTACCATGATAGTTGTAAGAACATAGGATGCTTCTGAAAGCGTTCAGTAGAACCCAAGATTCAGAGCTAAGCCACCTGCTGTGGGTGACTAGTTGGGGGGCACAAAATATTTAAAGAATTCATAGCTAAGCCCTAACATGGAGGGGGCCTAGTAAATGTAGTCAGTGTAAATCTTGGTGGCCAACCTTCCCAGAGAACGCTGGAAGGATCTGAGGTGAGGACTTTAAAGAAGATTTAAAAAATCCAGATTTAAATAATTTCAATTTGTGCATTATTTTAGTGATATTAAATCTTTTGTTTTGTAAGCTTTTTCAGCAGCTGATTTAATTACTTTGTGAGTATGCAGTTTTATTTAGCTTTTACTCCTTGCCTATGTTCCTGTTTAAGCTAGTGCCATGGCAGCTGCCCCAGGTTTTCTGTTTTGAGGTTACTCCTTTCCCTTAGTATGTTATGGAGCTACCCTTGCATGCAGAGATTTGAATGGTGTCGCTATACACTGTGTGCATCAATAGAAACACACAGTACAGTAACCTACGATGGCAAGGCACTCCTCTCTTCCCCCTTCCTTCTATAAGCTAACAGAGCCAGCAGCATTGAAAGTTGTAAACAGCAAGTGCTGGGGTTGGAATTGTATTGCATAATTACCGGGGAATGCTTGTTTTATTGTGCTCAGTGTGCTAAGCTAAAATATACGTGTTATTATTATTATTATACAGGATTTATATAGCGCCGACAGTTTACGCAGCGCTTTACAACATGAGGGCAGACAGTACAATTACAATACAATTCAATACAGGAGGAATCAGAGGGCCCTGCTCATTAGAGCTTACAATCTAGGTGTTATACAGTGTGCTAAGTTAAAGCGGGGGTCCACCTATCTATCGTTTTTTTTTTTTTTTAGTTCATTCACAAACTTTTCTTCTCAGCATTACATACTCACATATTGTGTGTAATATGTCCGCCTGTGTCAGATTTCGTCGGAAAGAATAACTTATATTATTCACTGCAGGCGGTTTCCATCTTCATTGTGGGCATTTGAAGCCCACAAGCATTTATTTCCTGGATGTGGTGAATGCTGTGCTCCCAGCATTCACCGCTCGTTCCCGCACATGCTCAGTGGCATCCTGGGAAGCCTGAGACTAGCTCCCAGGATTCTGTGCGGAGTCTGGGAGAGGCTAGAAACACGCCTATTCCCACGGGAGGAGAACCAGGAAGTGCAAAGAAGAATAGAAAAATAAAAGGTAATTACGGCGATTTAAATTTTTTTAAACGGCATGTCAGCATCTAGGCAAGGAAGAGAATACATACAGATATTGTTAAAAATTTGGGTGGAACTCCGCTTTAAAACAACTTTAAGCCCTATCATTTGATGTTACTAAACATGTAGAAAGTTGCCTTTACCCTATTGTGACAATATATAGTAAACTCTTAATAAATAGTTACCATTCAGAACTTATTAGTACATGAAATGAATTAAAGTACAAACGTCCATGTGCAATCTGCAATATCTATGAAAGTGCAATAGTGCAAAGAAAACGTGCAATCCGCTTGTGTTATAATTCTTGCAAATAAAAGTGACTTGTGCTTTCATTCCACCCGACTCCACTCTGTGTCACCACCAGTGTCCCCTCCAGGAACCGAACTTGTTGACCCCCTATGCGTATGCTTAGGAAGGTCAATATAGCTTTATATCATAGACTCTCGGTACAGGTATCTCATCCACCTTGTACCGTTATTCAGCTGGTTTTTCCATACATGAAACGAAAGGAAGCCAGAGAATAGCATACATAGTGTAAAATCCTTTATTTTAAATTTCCACAATAAATGTAAAGTTGCCACTCCTGGCACCAGGAACGATCTGCCGAAATGTTTGTAAGATGCTGCCACTCCGATCCTCGTGGAAGTTGGTGTGTGTTCCAAGGAGTGGAAGTGAAATCCTGCCCCGATGCATTTCGTCACATCCGAGATGTCATCAGGAGGCTTTGGTATATACTCTCATGCTGGCCGCAATTGGATAAAGTGGCAACCTGAAGGATAGATTAAATTTACTTGTAGTATCTTTTATAGTATACTTCGGCAGATTTTTCTACATATATTTTAAAAATAACATAAAAAATTCTTACAAATCTAGAACTATTACCGTGTTTCCCTTAAAATAAGACCTACGCCGATAATAATACCTAGCAGGATTTTCGGGGAGGGCAGCAATATAAGCCCTATCCCGAAAATAAGCCCTAGTAAAGTTCATTAAAAAAAATTTTAATCCACCTTGCAGAATGATTACACTGTTATAAGGTGTGTGTGTCTCCCTTTGTAACTGCATTGTGCAAATACTTTATTTACAGACTCGCCGGAGGTCTTCTCCCTTCCTCCTGGCTGACATCTGCATTGGGGATATCGGCGCTTCCCTCTTCTGCTCTCCTCCTGGCTGATGTCTGCGGCACCTCCCACTTCAGTGCATAGAGCGGGCTGATGTCAGCGGGGATCTTGGAGTGGAGAAAAGCCCAGGAGAGCTGTAACAAAAGGTATTTCCCTGAAAACAATTACAAAGGGAGACACGCTGCACCCCATGCCTGCACAATTCCAACAAAATGGATTACATAATTCTATGAGTATTTTAAGATGTTTATGTCAAAATACTGACTCCTGACCTGATGGGGAGGGGGAGAAGACAGGGGGACACAGGACATGGATAAATGACACAGCGCAAGCACTATGCAGTCTATCATGCTTTAAAGGAACAGAATTTTTTTTTTTTTTTTTTTTTAGGGTGACAACCACTTTAAGATCATTGCCGCAAAAACAATGGTAAAGCGCAGCTAAAAATAGCGGCGTCTTACCACCGATGCCCGGGGCGGCTCAGTGTGAAAGGGCTCTTAGGAAACTTTTTTTAGCATAACAGCAGCAAGTGTGCCTCTGTGCCACCCTTTGTACCCTTTTTTCATTTGTGATTTTTTAGTAATTGTGTATTTCATTTTGAATTTTTCTTTTTTTTTGTTAGGGCTAAAAACAAAAAAGTAGAGATTTATTTTGAGTGATTAGTCTTTTATGGTCTTTATAAATACTAAAAAATATATTGTTTTTCGTTTATATTTATATAAACATATAAATTATTTTATAATAAATTCTATATTATTTTTTATAGTTTGTCTTGCTAGGGTATGTCACTGCATTGCTATCCAGTAAGTAGTGTGCATTACAGACACCCCATATTCACCCCACACCCCATCATCATAGCATCAGTAAAAGCTAAATGTTCCATTATTCTCCTAAAAAAAACTAAATGGGAGGTAGGTCTAAAATGGGAACTAGAAGTACTGTTGTGTATGGTGGTAGTATGGTAGTAGAGGCAAGCAGGTCCTGTAGTACATAGTAGGGCCCCACAAACTGGAGGTAAGGCACATGTGCCTTTTTTCCCAAACTCAGCATACCCAGCTGTAGTTGACTGGCTGAAGAAACCTCCCAAACCAATATCCTCCAAGGTGCAGAGCAGTCAGCAATCTGCCAGCATTACTAATGCCTGCTTTTCCCCCTCTTCCATTTATTCCTTGTTATCCATAAAAACGGATAAGTCTCAGTGCAGAGACTCAGCTTAGTGCAGAGATTGTTCGCAGGAAAATTCCTGCCACGTCTCTAAATCTGAGGTTTATTCAGTCTAAAGGGTGTTGTCCTATCACATCTTTATTTTATAGCCATGTCTCAGATGTAAAGGTATAACTTTTTTTTTTTATAAAAAAAGTAAGTAAAAAATGTTAGCATGTTCTGAAACCATCCATGATTTGAAGGAAAAAAAAAAAAAAAACATCTGCTTATCATCTTGCAGGCAGAGGTTGCTGATTACTAGAGTACTGTTAGCATACATACAACTTAACCATGTTCCCCAATATAATTGTTCTACACCGCCAATAACTTGCCTTTTTGAAAGATATAAAACTGCAATCTCAGTTAATTGGACCATGCATTTTAATGTGTTATCATTCTTCCCTTTTTAAACACATAGGCCATTCACACATGTTAGATATTAATAGCTGGGAGATAATATTGACCTGATGTGGTTGATAAGGACTGAAACTGGAAACAGTCATTTATCTATGGACACACTGCTCATGCATGTTTGTTGAAAGATATTTACTAATGCTTACTATACCTGTCACATTCTGACTGTACAATCTCCTTTAGTACCAAGAACAACTGTAATGTGAGGGCCTACCTGATTGGATACAAATTGATTGTATAGTTCAGATGGGTGCTCTGGTGAGGTACCCATACAATTTTGAGGGCATGTAGTCTGAATTGGTTTGGGGAAAGGGGGAGGGAGGGTGCATAGTACATTTTGTTACTTGTGATATAGTTCAGATGGGTGCTCTGGTGAGGTACCCATACAATTTTGAGGGCATGTAGTCTGAATTGGTTTGGGGAAAGGGAGAGGGAGGGTGCATAGTACATTTTGTTACTCATTCACAAAAACAATTGAAAAACTAAATGACACAGACGCCATAGAAAAAGTATTTTATTAAATTCCCACCCTAAAACACATTGCATGATGGTAATCGAAGGTCAATCATGTTGTCCAGTGATGTAGATCCAGCATCAAGATAAGCGATGCCATGCCAACCCTAAGTGCGACAATGATCTTTTACTGTTGCAATCCCATTGCAGATGACAGCTTCCTGGCCAGCTGCTAATTATCAACACACTGTCTGTGGACACTATCATTGAACAAATATGGTCATGACTATATTTTGTCAATGACAACACCCAAGATGCCTGCTTTCTTGTTTACAACCCGGTGGGTGGAAGTTATCATTTATTGATGGTAGTTATACTACCACTGAATTAATGACTGCAATAGTGAAAGGTTTAGGCAAGTAGGTGAACTGTCCTATTTAGTTCACCCATTCAGAAAACTACCCAAAGAGCTTGGGTTTGGTGAAACTCATGGTGGTCCAAAGTTCATACCTAGTGGACACCTGTAAGCTTTTACGCGTCAAAACATAAACATACCATGTGCTGATATGACAAAGTGCAAAGTGTAAAGTGCAAAATACAAAAATACTTGAATAACAATCCACTTACAAAGTGCAAAAATTCTGATACAAAAATAAGCCCATTATTAATGACAATAAACAAAGTGCTGTATGCAAAAAATTAAAGTGCATAAAAATACGTACGTATATATAAAGTCCTCCTATAAGGTGTAGAGAGTCCCAATCGTAGCTTAGACAGTTCTCCAGTGATAGTAACTGGCAGCCACAGACTTCATATACAGATCACCACAGTGACAATTATCCACCACCTTAGGGGTTAAATGCGCTTACCAAAGCATGTGGACCCAGCCACCCAATCAGCATTGATTTTCAGGGGGATTATTTGTTGGCTACAGCTGATGTAGCTTCATTATACACGTGTATCCCCCAACATTTAGGCTTGGAAGCGGTAGAATATTTTTTATCTCAAGGCAATTCTCTACCTCAGGTGCAATGTAGTTTTATTATGGAGTTACTTGAATTTTCCACCAGGTACAACTATTTTTTTCCATTAAACACGTTTTTTTTCTATTGATCATATAGTAAATAAATATACATCAATGAATTTCTTGAGACAAATACATCAAGTAATACAAGGTATTGTAACAGGTAGTTTGCTATGACTTCCCCTATGTTATAAGCATTAGCGTAAGTTATGCTTTGTAATACCAATGACATTCAGTAGCATTCCAATCACTGTGTATACCATGCCAGTTTGTTAATCGCTTCTTCCTTTCACATAAATTTCTTACAAAAGGCTGTTGGCCTGCGTATCCTATTGTATCTCTTTTTTTTTTTTTTTTTTTTTTATGTACAGGTTTCAGGTGTTTTGAGCCATTTGTCCCAAATTTTTTCATACTTTGCAGGCCACCCTCTGTGGGAATACGTGAGTTTCTTATAGGGTAGAACTGCATTAACTTCTGTGATCCGGTGTGCAAACTCTGGAGGGTCAGGCCTCATCCATGTTCTGGCTATGACCTTCCTTGCAGAGAAGAGTGTTTCATGTAGAAATATCTTTTGGAATTTATTAATCTCTGTATCTGGGAAAATTCCTAGTATGCACGTTTTGGGCTGTAGTGTGATAGGAGAGCCCATTGTGTCATGCAGGAATCTTACCACCTGAGTCCAGAAGGCCTGGATCTGCGGGCATTGCCATATTAAGTGGAAAAAAGTGCCCACTGCTTGATTGCACATCGGGCATGTTGCCGACTGATTATGTTTGTATCTGGATATTCTGAGCGGTGTGAGGTAGGATCTATGCAGTATGAAGATCTGAGTTAACCAATCTGATAGTTTAGGGGATACCATTTTGCAAGCATCTAGAGCATCACTCCATTCATCATCCTCCAGATCGCCCACCTCCACCTCCCTCTCCCACCTAGATTTCAGTGCATATGCTGAGCTGGTTGCTAGTGGTAGCATCAACATAAGGTAGAATTGAGAGATCAGTTTTTTTGGGTCTGGGCATTTTATTGATTCCATTAGAGGATTATTGGTTGAGACAAGATCATCTAATGGAAATTGCAAACGGAAGGCATGGCGAAGTTGTATATATCTGAAGAATAGCTGGTTTGGTAGTAAAAACTCAGATTTTAATCTGTCAAAGTTCTTCAGTTTTCCATTACAGGTGATATGGGACAAATAAAATATTCCCCTGGAACTCCACACCTCACTGTCTGGGATCATATAGAACTCAGGCAGATTTGTGTTGTGCCACAGGGTGGTGAAGTCATGTATTGCTGGTATGTTCAACTTATCAGAGGCTAGTTTCCAGGTCCTTTTGTACTGATACAGTAGAGATCTGCGGTTGTCCATCTTTGCCTCCCCTCTCACTCCCCCTGTTATTGCTACTAGTGAGTCCTGAGTCTTCTGAGACCACTCAGGACAGAGAAAACTGAGGAATCTCTCCCTATCCACCTTGTCAACATGGAAAATTTGTGTCAATTGGGCTGCCATATAATATGTGTTGAAGTCAGGGAGGGCCATTCCAGCTAGGTCAGTGGGATTTTTCAATTTGTGCCAAGAAATTTTGTGCCTGTTATTGCCCCATATAAATGGCTTTAGGATAGCTTCCATTAATTTAAAATGTCTGAGTATTAGGTATACTGGTGAGTGCCATACCATATACAAAATTTGGGGAAAAAGAACCATTTTTGTTAGATTTATTCGACCCATCACTCCCAGAGGAAGGCGAGCCCAGACCCTGGGTCTTCTGCCTAAGCATTTCATAAAGTGGGACTATGTTTAGTGATATATAGTCTGCTGGGTCTCTAGTTAACCGCACTCCCAGATACTTAATGGTATCCACTCTCTGTAAAGGTAACAGGGCTCTATTCCTGGGTGGTGGAAAACTATCCAAGGGGAGTATCTGGGACTTGTCCCAATTTATACGAAGGCCAGAGAACATGCTGAAGCATTTAATTAGGTCTAAGGCCAGCGGTAGGGAACTGTCTGAGTCATCTAGGTACAAAAGCGTGTCATCCGCGTACATGCTAATCTTTTCTATTACCTCCCCTCTACCGAGTCCCATAATCCCAGGGTGTGCCCGTATAGCTATCGCAAGTGGCTCTGCTGCCAGTGTGTCAGGGAAATCTAATTGACCAGACTGTGCGGACTGCACAGAGGAGACCAGAAACACATGTAAGTGAAATAATGGTGTTTATTAAACAAGTGATAAATAAAAGGAATATAAACAGTGCAAAACCAACACAACAAACCCACTACAAACAACAATATATACAAGTAAATGGAGATACCGTAATCGTAAACAAAGCCAGGCCAAGGTCATACACAGGGAAGTCAGCAGATGGGTAAGGACGGGAAACCAGCAGGAAGGGGAGAGGAAGGATGGTAAAGCTGCAGGGTAGGGATCCAGGGGAATCAGGAGGGACAAGAACAGGATGGGCCTGGGATAGGGATCGGATCGGATCAGAGCAGAGCGGGACAGAACAGGTTCACAATCGGAATACAGGCAGCAAGGTCAAGGCACAGGGAGAAAGATACCAAGGCGAGCATGTGAGGGCTTGCCGGGTATTAATAGGGCTGACTCTAATTGGCTTCAAGTCACACCTGAGCGCAGGAAGTGTTGTCTGCTCCATACTGCCAGGATCCATACGCTGGTGGACATCAGTACTGCGGCCAAAAGATGAAATGACACCAGCAGGGAAATATTCTCCTGACAGTTCAACACTGCCAGGAGACACCTGCTGGTGGACCCCAGTACTGCATGCCAAATGATATATCTTACCAGCGGATGGACCCTTTCCTGACAGTACCCCTCCCTAAAGGAGCGGCCTCCGGACGCTCCAACTGGTCTTAATTGTCCATGGTCTATGGCATCAGGCAGAATGGTGGAGGAAGGCATTTCAGGCTGGTCATCAGGCACATCCGGGCAGACGGCTGGCATGTCAGAGTCATTGAGCTGGGCAGCAGACAGGAACAACTTGAGCTGGGCAGCAGACAGGAACAACTTGAGCTGGGCAGCAGACAGGAACAACTTGAGCTGGGCAGCAGACAGGAACAACTTGGGCTGGGCAGCGGACAGGAACAACTTGGGCTGGGCAGCGGACAGGAACAACTTGGGCTGGGCAGCGGACAGGAACAACTTGGGCTGGGCAGGGGACAGGAACAACTTGGGCTGGGCAGCGGACAGGAACAACTTGGGCTGGGCAGCGGACAGGAACAACTTGGGCTGGGCAGCGGACAGGAACAACTTGAGCTGGGCAGCGGACAGGAACAACTTGAGCTGGGCAGCGGACAGGAACAACTTGAGCTGGGCAGCGGACAGGAACAACTTGAGCTGGGCAGCAGACAGGAACAACTTGAGCTGGGCAGCAGACAGGAACAACTTGAGCTGGGCAGCAGACAGGAACAACTTGAGCTGGGCAGCAGACAGGAACAACTTGAGCTGGGCAGCAGACAGGAACAACTTGAGCTGGGCAGCAGACAGGAACAACTTGAGCTGGGCAGCAGACAGGAACAACTTGAGCTGGGCAGCAGACAGGAACAACTTGAGCTGGGCAGCAGACAGGAACAACTTGAGCTGGGCAGCAGACAGGAACAACTTGGGCTGGGCAGCAGACAGGAACAACTTGGGCTGGGCAGCAGACAGGAACAACTTGGGCTGGGCAGCAGACAGGAACAACTTGAGCTGGGCAGCAGACAGGAACAACTTGAGCTGGGCAGCAGACAGGAACAACTTGGGCTGGGCAGCAGACAGGAACAACTTGGGCTGGGCAGCAGACAGGAACAACTTGGGCTGGGCAGCAGACAGGAACAACTTGGGCTGGGCAGCAGACAGGAACAACTTGGGCTGGGCAGCAGACAGGAACAACTTGAGCTGGGCAGCAGACAGGAACAACTTGAGCTGGGCAGCAGACAGGAACAACTTGAGCTGGGCAGCAGACAGGAACAACTTGAGCTGGGCAGCAGACAGGAACAACTTGAGCTGGGCAGCAGACAGGGACAACTTGAGCTGGGCAGCAGACAGGGACAACTTGAGCTGGGCAGCAGACAGGGACAACTTGAGCTGGGCAGCAGACAAGAACAACTTGAGCTGGGCAGCAGACAGGAACAACTTGAGCTGGGCAGCAGGCAGGAACAACTTGAGATGGGCAGCAGACAGGAACAACTTGAGCTGGGCAGCAGACAGGAACAACTTGAGGTGGGCAGCAGACAGGAACAACTTGAGCTGGGCAGCAGACAGGAACAAGCCAGGCTGGGCAGCAAACAGGAACAAGCCGAGCTGGGCAGCAAACAGGAACAAGCCGAGCTGGGCAGCAGACAGGAACAGGCCGAGCTGGACAGCAGACAGGAACAAGCCGAGCTGGGCAGCAGGCTCCGGGTCATCGAGCTGGGCAGCAGGCTCCGGGTCATCGAGCTGGGCAGCAGGCTCCGGGTCATCGAGCTGGGCAGCAGGCTCCGGGTCATCGAGCTGGGCAGCAGGCTCCGGGTCATCGAGCTGGGCAGCAGGCTCCGGGTCATCGAGCTGGGCAGCAGGCTCCGGGACATCGAGCTGGGCAGCAGGCTCCGGGTCATCGAGCTGGGCAGCAGGCTCCGGGTCATCGAGCTGGGCAGCAGGCTCCGGGTCATCGAGCTGGGCAGCAGGCTCCGGGTCATCGAGCTGGGCAGCAGGCATGGGCACTTCAAGCTGGGCAGCAGGCATGGGCACTTCAAGCTGGGCAGCAGGCATGGGCACTTCAAGCTGGGCAGCAGGCATGGGCGCTGGCACATCGGGCAGAACAGCAAGTGCTGGCATACCAGGCTGATCAATAGGTACAACGGACTGGACAATAGTCACTGAAGCGTCAGACTGGAACATGGGCACTGAGATGTCAGGCTGAGCAGCAGGCACTGGGACCTCAAACTGGACAGCGGGCACAGGCATTGGCACAACAGGTTGAGTAGAAGACACTGGCGCATCAGGCTCGGTAGCAGGCACTGGACTGTCAGGCTGGGTAGCAGGCAGAGGTTTGACAGAATCAGGTGGGTTAGTTGGTGTGGAAGCAAGTTGGGTTACTGGCAGGATCGTGTGGGTAGGAAAGAATTTTTGTTTCTTTTTTGGTTTAGCCCGTGCAGTTTTGTATGTAGGTGCAGGGTTGAAAGAAAAAAAAGTAGCTGGATCGAAGGAAGACCAAGGAACTGTAGCTAGAGAGGGGTTTTGTGGGACTGTTACAGGTGGAGGAGAAGAGACAGGTGGATTGAAGGCGGGATAGGTGCTACACTTGGAGACTGGGTAGTAGTATTTGGTAGGGGGTTGAGCAAACTGGGCTGTAGCTGAGGTTGCCATAGGCGACGGGGAGATACATTTTTGGGAAGACAGATGATTAATGGCAGGGCTGGAATATTGTGGCTTAGCTAAAGACAGGAGATCTGACCATGCCTGCAGCACAGGTTGAACAAACGCTGATTCACACACAGCCTGACTAATCAAGGATTGCACCGACTGGATGCAATTAGACAACACTTGCCGTGAACAGGAGGAATAATGTTCCATAAAATAGGCTGGATCATCCTCTAACAACCAAACCAGGGATTCAACTTGGCCATAATTAAAGGGGGGCGAAAAATCATCACTTCCCTCGGGAATGCATGACAGGGTTGGTTTTGCACATATCTGGATCAGGGGCTGAACATCTTCAAAAGACATATACCCCTGATCCACTAGGGAATGAGCTGATCGGATAGTTTCCATCAGCTGGTCACTAGTCCACCCCTTTAAAATCTGGCGACAATATTCATTATCCTCTTCTGCTAGCAGAGAATAATAAATGATTTCATTGAAATCCATATTAGCAGACCTGATAACCAGGATGGTTTCCTCAATGCAGCCACGTCTGGTCAGGGATGGCCTTGGTATACTGTCAGGGAAATCTAATTGACCAGACTGTGCGGACTGCACAGAGGAGACCAGAAACACATGTAAGTGAAATAATGGTGTTTATTAAACAAGTGATAAATAAAAGGAATATAAACAGTGCAAAACCAACACAACAAACCCACTACAAACAACAATATATACAAGTAAATGGAGATACCGTAATCGTAAACAAAGCCAGGCCAAAGTCATACACAGGGAAGTCAGCAGATGGGTAAGGACGGGAAACCAGCAGGAAGGGGAGAGGAAGGATGGTAAAGCTGCAGGGTAGGGATCCAGGGGAATCAGGAGGACAAGAACAGGATGGGCCTGGGATAGGGATCGGATCGGATCAGAGCAGAGCGGGACAGAACAGGTTCACAATCGGAATACAGGCAGCAAGGTCAAGGCACAGGGAGAAAGATACCAAGGCGAGCATGTGAGGGCTTGCCGGGTATTAATAGGGCTGACTCTAATTGGCTTCAAGTCACACCTGAGCGCAGGAAGTGTTGTCTGCTCCATACTGCCAGGATCCATATGCTGGTGGACATCAGTACTGCGGCCAAAAGATGAAATGACACCAGCAGGGAAATATTCTCCTGACAGTTCAACACTGCCAGGAGACACCTGCTGGTGGACCCCAGTACTGCATGCCAAATGATATATCTTACCAGCGGATGGACCCTTTCCTGACACAGTGCGTAAAGCCCTGTCTCGTACCCCTGGACAAGGGGAACTGTCCAGACGGCCAACCATTAGCCAGCACCTTCGCAACTGGGGCTTGATACAAGAGCTGTACCCATTTTATAAAAAGTTAGGTCCCAAACCAAATCTGCTCAGACAAATTCACAGGTAGCTCCACTCTACTGAGTCGAATGCCTTAGCTGTGTCCAGGGCCACTATCACCCTTGACCCCAGATGGTCATGAATGGCCTGCAGGTTTATGAACAGTCTTCTGAACAGTCTTCTGAGGTTAAAGGATGTATTTCTGGCATAAACCCAGCCTGGTCACTGTGTACTAAGGACAGGATGACTTTATTCAGGCGGATGGCAAGTATCTTGACATCCACCTGAAGCACCTGAAGCAGGGAGATGGGACGGTATGACTCTGGGAGATGTGGATCTTTACCCGGTTTGGGGATTACTACTATAGTTGCTTCTCGCATAGATGCCGGCATGTCAGAGCCCTCAAAGATAGCATTATATAGTTTGAGCAACCTAGGGATCAACAGATCTGAGTAGGTGGAGTAAAATTCCACAGGTAGACCATCCGATTCTGGGGCTTTAGATCTGGGGAATTCTGCTATAGCTCTGGATATCTCATGTGTTGTCAGTGGGGCCTCCAACTCCTCAACCTGCTCAGCAGCCAGCCAAGGGATTGTCAGCCCCTCAAGGAAGGATTCCATATTGGAGGTGTCTCCCATAGCTGTGGCTGTGTATAGTTTACTAAAGAAATCCTTGAATATATCTGATACTCTGCTAGGTTCTGTCACTAGTACATTGTCAAAGGAGCGTAATGAAATCACCACAGGGGGCCTCTCCTCGCAATATACCAGATGGGCCAGAAGTTTCCCAGTCCTCTCCCCATGCTCAAATGCTCTCTGCTTATGAAAAAAGATTTTGCGTCTAGACTTTTCATAATGTAGTTGATCCAGTGCTCTCGAGCATAATTTAAGATTGTTGTCTCTTTCCATAGTGGGGTCATTAATGAACCCTCTCTCTGTTGCACGTAGGTTTTCCTCTGCCCTAGCAATAGTCAACTCAGATGTTCGTTTAAGTTTGTTAATGCGCATAGTGAGAGTCATACGGGCATGTAGTTTAAACATTTCCCATACTGTCTGTACTGCGGCAGAATCGTCATTTGTCATAAAGTATTGTTCCCAGTCTACTGGGAGGTCGTCATCCCCTGGGAGCAGTGTCAGCCAAAAGGGATTTAATCGCCACGTAGCTGGCGGGCGACCACAGGGCAAAGAGATTGTGACCCAGTAAGGACAGTGATCTGATAATGATCGAGGAGAAAGTCCTGTGTCAGTTAATCTGGGGAGAAGTGTTTTAGATAAAAGGATGAGATCTATATGGGACATAGCATGGTGGGATGTGGAGAAGCAAGAATAGGCTTTGGAGGAAGGGTTTCTGACCCTCCATGTATCAACAAGGTTAAAATTGTTCAGTAACCTAGCAAATCTTGTTAGGTGAGGGTGGGCCGGCGAGGGCACCGAACCGCTCATTCTATCCAAAGTAGGGTCTAAGACATTGTTAAAATCACCCATCCATATCGCTGAGATATTAGGGTATATAGCCATGTAATCAAAACCAGCACTGAGCACCGTATAGTTGAATGGTGGTGGGACATAGAATGCCAATAGGAGTATCGATTCCCCATATAATTTGGCCCTCAAGAACACATATCTTCCCAATGGGTCAACTTCCAAACCCTGGAGCTCAAAATGTGTAGCTTTGGCAGTCAAGATCGATACGCCTCTGGAATGTGTGGTATGCACTGAGTGGAAAGCCCACCCTATTCATGGCCATTTGAGTGTTCTGTGTGTTAGGCCTTCGGCGTGAGTCTCTACCAGAACCACCACATCCACCCTTTGTTTTTTAAGCAGTGTGAACACGGCTGACCTCTTAATCGGGTCTCTAATTCCGCGAAAGTTCCACGTGAGTAATTTCAGGGTGGTCATTGAGGGAGGTAACAAGAATGATGAGCTCCAGGATTCAGAGAACCCTGCATAGTGAACACAATGATGTATAATCTCGAACGAGAAGCAGTTTCTGAGGATGCATTGTAGCTGTCATGGTGGTGCAAACATGTGGTTAGTACATAGCAAGACAACATGTCTCTAAATTTTTTAGGTACAACTATTTTTGGTTTGATGGTAGATTTTATTTACGGCAAAAGGGGGTTGCGACGGGGGCTAAATTCACCCCCAGTCTAGCCAAACTTTTTATGGTTAAATAGGAGGAGGATGTTTTCTATGCCCAACCCAGACCAGAATTGGTCCTTTGGGCCAGATATATAGACAAAATCCATCTCCTACGGAAGGGCAGCCTAGAATCTTTGGAACAGTTTTTTGTGGTGCTGAATAAAAACAAAAGATCTCATTATTCCATGAAGTGAGTAATGAGAAAATATTTTTTTTGGATTTTGAGATCGAAATTGTTAACCAAACAAACCCACTGACCGCCACAGGTTTATTCCCGTTGATAGTTGCCATCATAAAGTGTGGCTTCGTTCAATTCCTCGCAGTCATTTTTTATGATTACGGCAAAATTGTTCCACTATCCAGGATTTTGAACAACAGGCTCTGATCCTAAGACAAAGGTTCCTGGAAAAGGGGTACAACAAGAGTGAAGTGGATACTGAGATCCAGAAAACCCTTTCTGCTGCGAGAGATTCTCTTTTAATAGATAAACCTCAGCAAAATAAAGAGGACACATTCAAATGGTCTTTTTTTACTTATTTTTCCATTCAGCACAAGCAGATTAGGAATATCCTCAACAGACTTTGGGATATCCTCAAAAATGATCGCTTTTTATCAGATAGAGATTTATTTACAGAGGGGCCCCTTCACTGCGAAACAAAGTTGCCCCCAATGTAATTAATCCTCCGGTCAGGACTTCGTTTTTCCACAACTTAGTTGGTTATTACCCTTGCCGCAAGTGTAATGAATGTCATCACAATACCTGTGGCAAGAAAAAGACAGATTAGATTAAATATACTGTTACCAACCAAACATAGTCTGTGAAGCATTTTTTCCACTTGTGCTACTAAGAATATTGTTTATTTGATAACCTGCCCATGTGGGAAACAATATGTGGGAAGGACCATTCGTCCTTTTTCAGTGAGGGTGAATGAACACATAACTAATATCAAAAAGGGCTTGACCAATCACAGCGTTCCCAAACACTATTTACGCCACCACAATCACGACCCCAGAGGCACACTATTATTGATCATCGACAAGTATGTGCCCCTATGGAGAGGTGATTCAAATAAAAGGGCAGTTCCATAAATTTTGGATTTATGCGAGATCCCACTATCCATTCGGAATGAATGTAGAATGGGATATCAATTTTATTAATAGGGCATAGCTTTTTTAATTTCATTTTTATTTTTAATTTATTTTTCTTTTTTTTACCTGCATGTGCTGTCAAAGATTTTTCCATGACCAGACAGGCTGTAGGTGTAATATTTACAAGAGTCAAACTATAAGGAACTTAAGGACACTTAAATTTCTGTGCTGCCATCTAGAAGAGCCCCGGTATGTGATTATAAGATACTCAGGGGATGTAATTCATAATACATTTCTATATATATATATTTTTTATATGTATTTTTGTAAAATGTTTACATTTTTTGGGGGTTTGTATAGACATGAGCCATTTTTGTTTTTGGCGGTGACTCAGAATGTACTTCAGAGAGACATAATATCCATTCATTATACATTGGTATTCCTTATATATTTATACATTTATGTGTATTTATAATTGTTTATTGTATATGTTTTTTAGTTTATTTAGATGGTTATTTTTATATGTCAGGTGAACTTGTGACCTGCCTTTAATCATGTGAGAAACGGGTTGATAATATAAATGACCGCTCCAGCAAATGCTTGAGACACTTGTCCCCTGTTAATACTATGCGAGAACGACAGTTCATTGGTTCCTTTCCAAGTGGCATACTGATGCCTGCTGGAATGAAAATGAGGTTTGATGTGCATGCCTCAGGGTCATCCTGGTGAATCTGTTAACTGACGTGGATGACACAGGCGCACTTAGCTTTATCTAGGCGAGGCTTGAAACTCACGCTTTCACGCTGTCATGGCTGGCCTTTTGGAAGCGGCCACACTCACGAGATGTAATCAAAGCGAGGCTTGACACGCACGCTCCTGCGCCATTTTGGCCAGCCCATCGGAAGTGGCTGAGCTTATGCTTTGATTATACAGGTTACTATTATTATTGGGGGTCTTATTTTCTATATGAAATGCAATTACCACTATGGGCCCCTACCCCTGATGATGTATAAGTAGACAAAACATGTTGGGTCGGGTCCCATGCAGGCCATTGCGTAACGCATGCTGTTTACCATTTGGATTTAATGTTAAGCGTTTTTTTACCATTTGAATGTAAGTGTTCTGATTTTTTAAAATAAATCTTCATTGTTATGATCTTACTCTATGTGGAGATGTTCTGTTCTTTTCTCGGATGAGACACCACTGATATGTTACTAAGAGAGAATTGACTTGTTTATTATGGTGGAGTTGCTGCCCCTAAAAGTCACAGTTTGGAGTGTCCTTTTGGAAGTCGCTACTGAAGCTTTCCTCTACTGATATATATACAGTAAATATCTGCCTGATTGACCCAGCACCACTGGTGACTGGGTCCACAAGCTTTGGTAAGTGCATTTAACCCCTAAGGTGGTGAATAATTGTCACTGTGGTGACTATCACTGGAGCACTGTCTAACCTACGTTTGGGACTCTCTACACCTTATAAGAGGACTTAATATATACATGTTTATGCACTTTCATTTTTTGCATACAGCACTTTGTTTATTGTCATTATTAATGGGTTTATTTTTGTATCAGAATTTTTGCACTTTATCAGTGGATTGTTATTCATGCATTTTTGTATTTTGCACTTTAAATTTTGCATATGTCACTTTGTCATATCAGCACATGGTATGTTTATGTTTGGATGCATAAAATCTTACAGATATCATTTTTTAATACACCTTTAGTGAAGCACAATTTACTATATAGTTTTTTTACACAGTTTGTGTTTTTTTACACAGCTGGTGCTAGCAGCTATCAAATTTAGAGACTCGCAGTGCAGTATTCTATATTTATCAATCATCCCTAGTGGACAGTCCACTTGTCAAACATGAGAAAGTTTACACATCAATATTTTTGCTCAGCCTTGGTCTGATAAAACACTGCAAATTTGATAAGGTGTTAGGTGAAGTTGAAAAAGCTGCATAACAATTTGAGCTTGTTAGCTAGAGATGGGATTTGGAGCCAAAATGAGTTTGAGGAGGATCTCAGTTAAGTGGTTCAGCAAAACTTTTCCTTTTTTTATGACTGAAAATTCACTCCTGAACATATAACTTTTGTCCATGGTCAGATGAGTTTCCTTAGAGCCAATAATCTGAAAAAAAAATGGACAGGCCAACCTCCTCACTATAAAAAGGTGGACTCTCACCAGCCATATTGTAAGCGTGTGTTTGAGCTGGTGAGGGAAACTGAGAAATGTATGCAAGGAGAGTGCAGGAAGGGATACAGTGGTATATTGTGCTACACAGTGCTATACTGTGAAATATAGCACTATACTGTGGATTGCAGTGTGGTGGACTACATACCATTGTGTACCCCCTCCCCACCCTCCATCTCATGTCCACAGTTCCCTAGATATGTCTTTCATAGGACTCTGTTTTCTGTAAAAGCAGCTAGTGTGCTTTCTTGCCAGCCTTTGCGCCACCCCTTTGCAGCCTTTTTTTCTTTTGTGATTTAGTGGGGTATTTTTTCTTTAATTTATTGTTGTTCTAGTTTATTTTCAAGTAGTGTTAAAAAAGTTAAATACATTGTATAAGTTGTGGGCTTTTGTTTTGAGTGGTTAGTTTTGTATATTTATATATATTTATTTTTTGGGTGGGTGGATATTTTTTTTGGTTTTCACTTGCTTGAATTTTTTTTAGGTTCAGGTTGTGCAGCACAAACTTGTTGCTGAACAGTTGTTGGAGATGCAGTTTGAGTGCAGCACGCTACTAAATTACTGTGTGGTAACTAGTCTGCATTAACAGCACCCTCATCCACCCCCTATCATCATAGTCTCAGTAAAAACTAGGCATTCCATTAATCTCCTAAAAGAATTACTACAAAAGGAAGACAGGTCTAAAATGAAAGCCTGAAGTGCTGTATGTGGCAGTATTAGGAGGAGAGCAGGTCCTGGAGTACATAGCGGTGGTAGGGCTGCACAATCTGGAGGCAGGGCACGTATGCCTTTTTTTTTCCCAAACTGACTGAGCGATATAGTTGCAGCACATCCAGCAGATAATTAACTGGCTGACAAAACCTCCCACAGCTATCACACCCACTTATCTGTCAGAGTCAGTGGGATTATTTGACCATAGTATAGTGGGCTTGCGACAGGACTTGTGACAGCATTGCTGCCTAAATTTCAGTTCAGTTCAGTTGCTGCTAGCTTTATCATCACCTGGCATTTCTCCTTTTGCTTGCAAGAAAACTCCTGCCTTATGTCTTATGTCACTTATTGCAGTGCTCGGTATCGGGCAGCTGTGATCCATTCATGACATCATTGTTAACTACTGTGTATGATCTGTGATTGGTCACAGTGATCTATGGTACCTGAGCCAATCACACCATCTTGTACCATGTGATACAATCAAAGAAAAACTATACCTTAAACAAATTAAGTAATAAAGTGAAAGACAATACATTACATAGTGCTAAAAAGTGAAAACATATACATAATGTCCATATATAGAAGATTTTGTATAATACACCTCTAACGTAAATAGAGGTAAAGAAAAGTACAAACTGAAAATCGGTGATCAATTAGAAAAGGATCCAGGGATAGCTGATGTGATACCAAAACATTTCCACACTAGAGGCTTACCAGAGTGCCAGTGACCCCCTTATTCAGGGTGGTCAGAAAACGCTCAGCTAAACAATGGCAATGGATTCGGTAGCAGCAGCAAGGACATCAGCATGAATATATCTTCACAATGGTAAGGATACATCAGACACCCAGATAAATCATGGCCTGCTCACAGTTGTTCATTAGACCTGTAAAGCAAAGGCTCAACATAGTAGTAGTAGTGTAGTATGTTTAAACTCCCAAGATTTATTACAAAGAATTGCCTTTACATTATTGTAGATCAGTGTTTCTCAACCTTTTTTCAGTCCAGGCACCCATTTAAGTTTTGCACAAGGCACCCCATTCTAAAATGTAACATATGAAACTAATAGTTTTACATAATGCAGCAACATTTGCACAAGTAGTACACCCAACATCAGATGTGATTTATTCTTCCAAAGCAAACACACTGTAGTATTCCAGTGTTTCTCTTAGTCATTTTATCTCCCTCTCTCAGCTAATGTGACCCCATTGCTGATTGAAAGGGGCAGGGGAGAGGCAAACAAGGATGCTGTGCAGGCGATGACGTTTACCAATGACATCATTGATTGCTAGGATGCCGGAGGCTAGAAGGTTGTAATGATGCACAATAAAAACCTGTGCCTTTGTGTAACTGAAAGGCAGACTTGATCCACCCGCTAGCTTGTATACAATTGTTGGGCAATTTTTAGGCATTTTTCCAAGGCACCTCTGAAGAAACCTGAAGGCACCTTATGGTTACTGGGCATCCTGGTTGAAAAAGGCTGTTGTAGACAACAAACAGCATATAAAAAGCCAGAGATAAAATCAGTCCTTCCTCCAGTAACAAAAATGGCCGAAACTAGGCCACGCATGCTGCATATTATAAGCTGCCACGCATGCGCGTCTGTGTTTTTAGCACCATGTTATGTATTGTCATTTTATTACTTAATTTATTTAAAATGTAGTGTTTCTTTGATTGTATGCGCTGCACTTTTGTTGTTTGTTTTGTGCCTAGTATCAAGGATATAGTGTTCAGTAGCTTTTCATAGGTTAACCACAAGCCCAGATACTGTACCTTCTTTCTTTGTATCATGTGATAGCTGTCGCCAATCACAGTATCACAATAATAAACAATGAGTCATAAAGGAAAGTCATTCATGACAGTTAAAATGATTGCTGTTACAGTGATCAGCACTATAATAGGCAAATACAGTGTAAAATAATCCCTGATCACACCCCTGAGTATTATAGTGCCACTCTGTTGACACTGAACTACTCTGAAAAAAATATGTAAAAAAAAACAAAATAAAAACAAATTACATTTTTTTTAAAATTGAATAAAAAATTATTACTTATTTTTCTTCACATACTGTCACCAGTCAGTATCCCTGATCACTGCCACATCAGCCATATTATGCTGTACTGCACTGGTGACAAAATGTAAAAAAAAATGCGGAAAAAAACCCCCAAATTTTACTTTATTTCTTCATTTACCAAAAATTGTGACAAAAAAGTACAACTTTAAAAAACTTGCCATGCCTCTTACTAAATACCTTGGACTGTCTACTTTCCAGAAAGGGGTCCTTTGGGAGTACTTGTACTATCCTGGCATTTAGGGCCTCAACAAATGAGATAGGCAGTAGACATGTGCATTCGTTTTCGTCCAAATGCATTTTCGTCCGATTTTCAGGTATTTTTGTTATCGTTTTAACAAACGATAACGAAAGTGCAGAATTCGAAAAACGAAAGGTCCGACATACACAAATGCTTTATTTTTGTTTTCGTTGCTACAGCAGTTCGATATAGATAGGAGATTCGACATGATGATGACAATAACAATCTGTGTCCATCAAACCTGTGGTCGAATGTGCCTAACCTTAACTTTATTAGTCCAAGATTATTCTACATAGAGAGAAAAGATTCGACATAGAGAGAAAAGATTCGACGTAGGGGAGAAAAGATTAGACGTAGGGGAGAAAAGATTCAACATGGGGGGGAAAAGATAAATAAAAATAATGATGATGATGAATGTTGTTGGCTGATTGTAACCAAAGAGGAGGAGCAGTAAAATAGCTAGAAACAAGTAGACACGTGCTTTGGCTTATGGTGTCTGTTGAAAGCTCTAAGAAGATTCGACGGAGCAGGTAAACTATACGGCGTCGTACAGTTTAGCTGCTCATTCAAATCTTCTTTGAACATTCGACAGACACCATAAGCCTTCAATGACAGATTCAACCTTAATTTAGATTTTCGGACGAAAAACAAAATAAATAAAAACGAATTTCGAGAGTAACTAAATAAATTTATTTTTCGGGCGAAAACGAAATTCAGAAACGAAATATTTCAGTGTGCACATGTCTAATAGGCAGTCAGTATCAGGATTGATCAATATATATATATATATATATATATATATATATATATATATATATACATATATACATACACATACACAGTCAAGTCCAGAAATATTGGGACATTGACACAATTCTAATCTTTTTGGCTCTATACACCACCACAATGGATTTGAAATGAAACTAACAAGATGTGCTTTAACTGCAGACTTTCAGCTTTAATTTGAGGGTATTTACATCCAAATCAGGTGAACGGTGTAGGAATTACAGCAGTTTGTATATGTGCCTCCCACTTTTTAAGAGACCAAAAGTAATGGGACAGATTAACAATCATCCATCAAACTTTCACTTTTTAATACTTGGTTGCAAATCCTTTGCAGTCAATTACAGCCTGAAGTCTGAAACGCATAGACATCACCAGACGCTGGGTTTCATCCCTGGTGATGATCTGCCAAGCCTTTACTGCAACTGTCTTTAGTTCCTGCTTGTTCTTGGGGCATTTTCCCTTCAGTTTTGTCTTCAGCAAGTGAAATGCATGCTCAATCGGATTCAGGTCAGGTGATTGACTTGGCCATTGCATAACATTCCACTTCTTTCCCTTAAAAAACTCTTTGGTTGCTTTAGCAGTATGCTTCAGGTCATTGTCCATCTGCACTGTGAAGGGCCGTCCAATGAGTTCTGAAGCATTTTGCTGAATATGAGCAGATAATATTGCCTGAAACACTTCAGAATTCATCCTGCTGCTTTTGTCAGCAGTCACATCATCAATAAATACAAGAGAACCAGTTCCATTGGCAGCCATACATGCCCACGCCATGACACTACCACCACCATGCTTCACTGATGAGGTGGTATGCTTTGGATCATGAGCAGTTCCTTTCCTTCTCCATACTCTTCTCTTCCCATCACTATGCTACAAGTTGATCTTGGTCTCATCAGTCCATAGGATGATGTTCCAGAACTGTGAAGGCTTTTTTAGATGTTGTTTGGCAAACTCTAATCTGGCCTTCCTGTATTTGAGGCTCACCAATGGTTTACATCTTGTGGTGAACCCTCTGTATTCACTCTGGTGAAGTCTTCTCTTGATTGTTGACTTTGACACACATACACCTACCTCCTGAAGAGTAGGCTTGTGCAATTTGTTTCGTAACGAATTTCGTAACAAATTTTGCATCTTTCGGACATGCATCTGAACGTCCGAATAAAAAAATAACGAATTTCAACGAATACAAAAGAAATTATAGCGGATATAATGAATAAATTCAACATGATTCAGTAATTCGTTAAAGGTCTAATGAAACAAAAGGTCAACTCAAAGTAAATCTTACAGTCCAATCAGCTGATTAATTTTGTGCTAGAGGTTGGATTACTGGCAAAGTGCATTCCTGAGAACTGAGTGAGAAGGGTGTTGTATTGTATTTGAGCAGAGGAGAAGAGATATTGTGAATGTGTGTGTTAAAAGATTCAATAAACAAACGACTTTCCAAACTATGAATCATTATCACGAATATATATACATACATAAATATCGAATTTCAACCAATACAAACGAAATTATAGCGCATATAACGAATGAATTTGACATGATTTGAGATTTAGTATAACGAATATCGACACTCTATGAATAATAACGAATTATCCGAAAACGTATTAACGTAATGAATATAACAGAATGAAATTATGTATTTTATGAATGACAATTAACCGAAACGAAACAAAATTTTCCGTTGTGCACAAGTCTACTGAAGAGTGTTCTTGATCTGGTCAACTGTTGTGAAGGGTGTTTTCTTCACCAGGGAAAGAATTCTTCGGTCATCCACCACAGTTGTTTTCCGTGGTCTTCCTGGTCTTTTGGTGTTGCTAAGCTCACCAGTGCGTTCTTTCTTTTTAAGGATGTTCCAAACAGTTGATTTGGCCACACCTAATGTTTTGCTATGTCTCTGATGGATTTGTTTTGTTTTTTCAGCCTAATGATGGCTTGCTTCACTGATAGTGAAAGCTCTTTGGATCTCATATTGAGAGTTGACAGCAGCAGATTCCAAATGCAAATAGCACACTTGAAATGAACTCTGGACCTTTTTTTATCTGCTCCTTGTAAATGGGATAATGAGTTATTAACACACACCTGGCCATGGAACAGCTGAGCAACCAATTGTCCCATTACGTTTGGTCCCTTAAAAAGTGGGAGGCACATATACAAACTGTTGTAATTCCTACACCGTTCACCTGATTTGGATGTAAATACCCTCAAATTAAAGCTGAAAGTCTGCAGTTAAAGCACATCTTGTTCGTTTCATTTCAAATCCATTGTGGTGGTGTATAGAGCCAAAAAGATTCGAATTGTGTCGCTGTCCCAATATTTATGGACCTGACTGTATATATATATATATACACAGTATCTCACAAAAATGAGTACACCTCTCACATTTTTGTAAATATTTTATTATATCTTTTCATGTGATAACACTGAAGAAATGACACTTTGCTACAATGTAAAGTAGTGAGTGTACAGCAGTGTATAACAGTGTAAATTTGCTGTCCCCTCAAAATAACTCAACACACAGCCATTAACGTCTAAACCGCTGGTGGTGACTTGAAAAGTGAAGCAGTGATCCAGGACAGTGCTCCAGAATCATCCACTGCACCCCTGTGAAAAGGACACTCACCGAAAAAGCTGGCTGCCATTACAGCAGCAAACATGCACTCAGTGTAGATCCACCATCTGTTGTGGAGAAGGCTGTTAAGCAACTCGCACCATTCAGATGTAGCTGTAGTAAATAAAGCTCACGGGAGCCAGATGAAGTCTCCATAGTGTAGTCATTTTTATTGGATTTGTATTTTAAAAGCCAAAATAAAATGGATCATAAAAACATATGACAAGGGGTGCCACTGCCAACCTGGTATCGGACAGTGGCCTGAAATCAGCACTAGTGTCTCCTCTCTAACATGTTTTGTCCAATAGGAAGTTATCAAGGGGTTCTCTAGTGTCAGATGTCAAACTAGTTCATATAGCCTATGATGTTCTCTGAGAATTTTTCAGACAGGATATGCACTTTTTCCTGCATCAGGGGATGCCAACACTCTTATCCGTTGGGGTAATTCAACTGAATTACTTTGGTTACTTCCTGGTCTTCAGCAAAATGGTGTTTTGTTATTACCTGTGCCTTTGAGTCAAAATGGCCTGCGGATCAGTTCCTGTTTGCAATTTCTCTAAGGAGACACTGTGTTTTGAGCAGTTTTGAGAGGCTATACAAACAATTTTGACTGTTGACTGTTGCTCCCTTTTCTTAGATATATTTGCCCTACAAATGTGTATGTTTTTATATATTTTCATGCATTCTTATATATTAATATACTGTGGCAGATCATTATTGCACATTGGCTGCATTGTCTGATTTTAGATTTTAGTTTTTTTTATATAATATATATATATATATATATATATATATATATATATATATATATATATATATATATATATTATATTATATTATTTTTGATGTTCTCTGAGAATTTTTCAGACAGGATATGCACTTTTTCCTGAATTAGGGGACACCAACACTCTCATCTTTTTCATTATTGTTTAGTTATTGTTTCAATTACTTTGGTTACTTCCTGGTCTTCAACAAAATGACATTTTTGGTATTTCCTGTGCCTTTGAGCATAGATATATTGGTGGCCGTGTCACTTCTGGTCACCGACAAAATGATCAACAGATCACTTTCTGTTTGCAATTTCTCTAAGGAGACACCATGAATTGAGCAGCTTTGAGAGGCTATATAAACTAGTTTGACATCTAACACTAGAGGACCCCTTGATAATGTCCTTTTGGACGAAATGCATTGGGGAGGAAACACTAGTGCTGACGTCAGGCCACTGTCCAATACCAGGTTGGCAGTGACACCCATTGTCATATGTTTTTTATGATTCATTTTATTTTGGCTTTAAAATACAAATCCAATAAAAATGATTACACTATGGAGACTTCATCTGGCTTCCGTGAGCTTTATTTACTACAGCTACATCTGAATGGTGCGAGTTGCTGAACAGCCTTCCCCACAACAGATGGCGGATCTACACTGAGTGCGTGTTTGCTGCTGTAACGGCAACCAGCTTTTTCGGTGAGTGTCCTTTTCATAGCGGTGTGGTGGATGATTCTGGAGCACTGTACTGGATCACCTCTTCACTTTTTAAGTCACCACCAATTTTTTGTGCACATCTTTGCACTGAACTATTGTGCTTTCAACAATACTTTTATATTGCTGATTCTATCATGGGACTGTGAATTTAAATTAATATTTTTCACTATGTTGGTTTTTTATTGTAAATTTTCATTCAAGGTTGGATTTATAAATATATTTTTTTCATGTTAGCATTTTTTTCACTTTAACAGTTTTTTGGATTTTATTTCAATGTGCTGTGCATTTAACACAGTATTCACATTTAATCGCTGTTCATTTAATTTTGGCCCTACACACTTTTTCTTAAAGCTGAGTTCCACCCATATAAAAGTAAGCAGCTACAAAAAGTGTAGCTGCTGACTTTTAATAATCAGACACTCACCTGTCCTACGGTCCAGCGATGCAGGCAAACAAAGCCCCACTCCTCTCCCCCTCCCCTCCTCGGCGCCGGCATTGTGACTGTGGACACCCGGCTGTGGCTTCACAGCCAGGCATGCACTGCACAAGCACGAGCCACGCTGTGTGCTGTGATTGGCCGGGCAATCTTCTGGGACTTGTGACGTGTCCCAGAAGATTGCACGGAGGCAGGGGGGAGAGGTGAACTTCCTTCCGGCTCCGCGGAGCCCTGGGAGGAAGTGGGAGCTGGATGCCCCTAAAAAGAGGGTATCTGCCCCCCCCCCCAAAAAATGACATGCCAAATGTGGCATGTCAGGGGGTCACCTTCATTTTTGGGTGGAACTCCGCTTTAAGATGGCAGAAAAATTGCCTGATAAAATAGGACAGTGCTGAAAAAAACTCCTTAGTAATGAAGGGGGTAAAATCTTTCTGAGGTCAATAACATGCCGTCCTCTTACAAATAATTTTTTTCAAATAACCTCTTTTTGTTTTTATTTTTATGTAGTCTCAGCTGCAAAGCTATAGTTTTTACAGGAAAACTATTGCCATGTGTCCCTGAATTTGATGCCTAGTCTAAAAGTGTGTTACCCTCGCACTGGAATTTTTTTTTAGTAGCTGTGTCTCAGCAATTGTTTGTAGGAGACCTCCGGCCACGTTTCTGAATTTGAGGTCTATTTAGGCTTAAAAACTTGTCGTCTTCTCACTGGGAATTTTCGATTTTGTAGCTGTGTCTCAGCTGCAAAGTTATTATTTTTATTGTAGGATAACTTCCATCAAGCGCTTCTGAATGTCAAGCCAATTGAAGCTAAAGTTTTAAACTGTCCTTTTTTATTTTAGGGTAGTTCTTTTACTTTTTTAAAATATTTTTTTGTTTTTTTTTTTTTTTTTAGTAAACAAAAAAAAAGCATATTCTGAGTCCATGGTTTGAAAGAAAATAAAAATAGCAAAACATCTGCTTATCCGCTTGCAGGCAGGAGCTGCTAATCACAAGGTCCCAGTGTAGACCCAGTCTGGAGATAACATTGGTTTTCTATATGCTGCCAGATGCTGGCATTACTAGGCCAAGAAGGGGAAATATGAGGGTGCTGGAGGGGAGGAGAAGGAAGAAGGCAGACAGGCTCCTGGGGGACTTATCAACCTTCACAAAACAAGCATTATACATACAGTAAGTGGGTTAAGCAGTTTGGAGGACAACATTGTTCTCATTGACTTACTGTATGTGTGTCTTTATAAATCAACCTATTTTTTTAAAAAACTGAAATAAAGCAGGAGTGCTGCTGTAAATAAGCTACACCTAAAAGCAAATAAAAAAATTAATTCAACAGCTAAATATGAGCTTCCAGACAACGATATTTTAGAGACTGTCAGTGTACACTGTGCTGTTTCATAACCCCACGTATAGCTTTAAAGTATCCCCCAAACCTGTAGTTTAAATAGTCTTTTGTATCTTTGATGTAGCCCCTGCAGTTGCATGTAAAGGCCCTTTCCCTGCTGTACGTTATTTTTTTTTTTTCATTCAAATTTTAGCATCTATATGTGTCCCCTATGACACTGGCCAGATTCCTAGGACTCTTTACAATAATTTGTTTAATAGTCCCAAAAATAGGAACTAATTAAATATGAAGAATTTATTTATTTTTTTAAATTTTGAGGTTGTTTTTTAAAGCTGGATGCAAATTGAATCCAGGCAGTATTGCCACAAGCCAAATTCTACTGTTTATGCTAGCAACCTTGTATCCCCTAGACAGAAATAAAACAGTACAGTGCACCAGATAGTATAGAACATAATCCAATTAAACCATAAAAGGCATTACACTAACAAAAAAAAAAAAACACTAATGTACAGCAAATCCCCTGAAGATTTGCTGTACACAAGAATTGACCTGAGGAAGGGGCATGTTAGCAAACTTCTTGCTCAATAGCAGCAAAAGATTTGGTACAAATTGAACAAGCTCTATTACTTTGGTAAGTCAAGCTCAAATATATTACATACAGCAACTGCTTGATATAAATATATTAAACTGAAATTACATTTAATTTACAGGCGATGGTTTAATTATAATCATACTGCAAAATGAAGTTTGAAGCTAACATACTTAGCATATTCACAAGTTTAGAGTATCCTTTCTTTTCTCTCAGATATTTTAACACATGGCTCCATGGGAATCATAGATAAAATGTGTTCTGGCATACATGCTGTATAAAAAAAATCTTACAAGAGTTTTCACAGTCTGTTTACATGAGGTGTTGCAATGTGTCCCATTGTGCAACACTTTCAAGCATTTTCTCTCTTCTCCTTATAAATCATATTTTGTTTCCCTATTGAATATTTTATCTAAAATTTACCTTATTGTAGTACTGTATTGGTTAGCAGTATAAATAATAGCATGAATACAACCATTAAAGTAATTAGAGATATTCCTATTGTGGTGGAGTTTAGAGAAAAAATGGGGCCCATTGTGGTTTTTCTATGAAACGCTATCCCACGTAGTTATTGTGGGGGGGTGTGGAGTTGTGGTCTGCATCAGGAGCTGACTCCCTAGGGGTGCTGTGTTCATCCAACATTATTTTGTTGTGTTGCATGGGGCTGCAGTGGAACACAAAAAAAAGTATGTTGGGGGGACACCCCCCAGTGAGTTTCCTCCTTCTGCTCCCCTGACAGCAGCAAGTGTGTCTCTGCACTGAGTGATTTGTACATGGGAAGGGGGTGACTGGGGGTGACTTTCTTAAGAGGTCTAAAAAAAAAACAAGAGAAGCGTCTCTAAGTGTAGACTGTAACAAAATTTAATAACTTATAAATAGAGCAACTCACATGCAGTAGGAGCCTAAAGGGCTCATTAGTCTTAAAATCCCCATGGAAAGTCGCCACTACATGGTGGTGGGAGCTGGAGGTAACCTGGTTTACAGGCACTGGTAAGGACCGTTCATGTGCAATGGAAGGCTCATCAGTGTGAAATCCTCATGGAGGGTACGCCACTACCCGGTGGAAGATGATGGAGGAAAGCCGACTGGTATCAGTGGAAGAGCTGGCCAGACCCGCCGGTGAGGGGAAGTGAGGGCTTGAGTGCTTTGTGGAATGCACTGTCACCGTAGTGATGTCATTGGGGAAGAATGCAACGTGTTTCTGAGCATGCGCAATGCCAGAACCTGGCAAGTGGACTTGTTTCTCAAGCTGCTTTCTCAGCTTGAGAAAGGAGCGCACTTGCTTGGTTCTGCCATTGCGCATGCTCAGGAACACATTGCATCCTTCCCCAGTGACATCACCACACTGACAGCGTGTTCTACGGAGCACTCTAGCCCTCGCTTCCTCTTGCCAGTGGGTCTGGTCGGCTCTTCCACCAATACCAGCAGGCTGACATTGGCTTTCCTCCATCATCTACCCCTGGGTTGTGGCATACCCTCCATGAGGATTTCACACTAATGAGCTCTCCATTGCACACAAAAGGTCTTTGCCAGCAGCTGTGAACCAGGTTACCTCCAGCTCCCATCACCGTGAAGTGGCAACATTCCATTAGAATTTTTACACTAATGAGCCTTTTAGTCTCCTACTGCATGTGAGTTGATTTATTTATGAGTTAATAAAATGTTGTTACAGTCTACACCTAGAGGTGCTTCTCTTGTTTCATTTTGCTCTTACGGTTTCAGAGTCTTCTTCAGCTCTTGAGAAAAGCCAGCCCTGGTGTATGGACTATATAGTATTTAACCCTTTCACCATGGCTCCCTTGAACCATGACCTTCAAACACTGAACTGTGTTTTTAATCCCTCCATTTACTACAGTCCCTTTGAACTCTGAACTCTACCCCATCTTATTAGCCATTCTATATGCATTTATTGCATTTGAAGTGCCTAATACTATGTGCCTATTTCTCTGTTTTTCCTAAGAGGTCTATACTGGGCAAGGAGGGAGGGGCTGTACTATGGAATGACTGTCCTGAGAGGTCAGTACTGGGGAGGGGTGTCTGTACTGAGAGGTCTGTACTTGAAGGGGGATCTATATTGTCTATAGTGAGGAGTCTGTACTGGAGAGTGTTGTCTATACTGCTGGGTCACTGTCTTTATTGAGGGAACTGAGAAAGCGGATCTGTACTGAGTGGCTTTTCTAAGAGATCTGTACTAGGCGGGGGTGGGGGTATCTGTACTGTGGATGGCTATCCTAAGGGGTCTGTACTGGGAAGGGGTGTTTGTACTGAGGGGTCTATACTTGAATGGGATCTATACTGCGAGGTCTGTACTGGGGAGGATGGTCTGTACTGGTGGGTGACTGTCCTGAGGGGTCTGTACTGGGGAAGAGGTTGGTACTGAAATGTCTGTACTGGGTGAATGACTGTCCTGAGGTGTCTCTACTGGGGAGAGGTGTCTGTCTTGGAGGGTGATTGCCTTGAGGGGTTTTTACTGGGAAGGGAAGTCTGTACTGGGGGCACTGTCCTGAGGGGTCTGTACTGTGGAGCAGTGTCTGTACCGAGAGGTCTGTACCAGGAAAAGGAGGTCCATGCCAGGGAGCAGGTATGTACTGAGGGGTTTGTACTAGGGAGTGGGGTCTCTTCTGAAGGGTCTGTACTGGGGAGGGGGTCTGTAATGGGAAGGGGGGTCTGTACTGAGAGGTGTGCTGGTGTGCTGTGTGTGTGAAGAAATTTTGGCCTGTACTGAGGGGTGTGTGCCAGGGTGGTCTGTACTTAAACCCGAGCTCCACCCAAAAGGGGAAGCTCCGCTTGGTGGCACCCTGGTTTTGACAGGTACCCGCTTCCACTTCTGGGTAAGATTGCTGCATGGTAATCTATGACATTTCAGGCCCCTCCTCCTGCCCACGCTGCCTTCTGGGACACACAGAGGTCCCAGAAGACGGCAAGACCATTCAGAAAGTGCAGCGTGACTCAAACATGCACAAGAGGAAACAGGCTGTGAAGCCGCAAGGCTTCACTTCTTGTTTCCCTTACTCCAGAGATGCGCCTGCACCCAAAGCCAATTGACGAATCGGCTAGGGGTGTCGACATCATGGGATCCCTGGACAGATAAGTGTTCTTATATTAAAAGTTAGCAGCTACAGTATTTATAGCTGCTTACTTTTCTTCTTTTTTTTTTTTTTTTACAGATGGGAACTCCTCTTTAAGGGGGATTTAAGCATGGTAGGATAGATCTGTACTGTGGGGAATATGCGCATGGGAGGAGCGGGTAAAAGGACTGTGGCATATGCTTGGTGTATATAGAGGTGTAGGCTCAGGTTTTATTTAACATGCCCTTTAAGCCCCTCTCACTGTTAGCACAATTTGGCCACACCCAAAATTCAGTGTTTATCTCTGAACATTTTGTTGCATTTTTTATAATGCGGCAGGTTGGCTCATTCCCGCAAATCACGTGTACGTCGGCTTCTTTAAGAGCTATAGCAGGGACAGGGGAGCCGATGCTTGTGGCCATAGGCCACGATGTCCGTCAGCCAACCACGATTGCTCCATAGAGAGCCAGAACGGGTATCTGTCAGTGTAAACAAACAGATCCCCGTTCTGACAGGGGAGGAGAGAGAGATCTGCTGTCCTAGTGATCAGGAACAGCAATCTCTCTCTACTCCCAGTCAGTCCACTCCCCCCACAGTCAGAAACACCTCCCTAGGGAACACTTACCCCCTTGAACACCCCCTAGTGTTAACCCCTTCCCTGCCAGGGTCAATTATACAGTAACCAGTGCATTTTTATAGCACTGATCACTGTAAAAAATGTCAGTGGTCCCAAAAAACTGTCAAAAGTGTCCAATATGTCTGCTGCAATGTCGCAGTCCTGCTAAAAAGTGCTGATCACTGCCATTACTAGTGAATAAAAAAAAAGATAATAATAAAAATGCCATAAAGATATCCCCTATTTTGTAGACGCTATAACTTTTGTGCAAACCAATCAATATATGCTTTATTTTTTCTACCAAAAATATGTAGAAGAATACATATTGGCCTAAACTGATGAAGACATTTTTTTTTTTTTTTAAATGGGGATATTTATTATAGCAAAAAGTTAAAAATAGTTTTTTTTTTCAAAATTGTTGCTCTTTTTTTGTTTATAGTGCAAAAAACAAAAAAGCAGAGGTGATCAAATACCACCAAAAGAAAGATCTATTTGTGAGAAAAAAAGGATGTCAAATTTGTTTGGGTGCAACGTTGCACGATCGCGCAATTGTCAGTTAAAGCAACGCAGTGCCGTATCGCAAAAAATAGCCTGGTCATTAAGGGAGAAAATTTTCCGGGGCTGAAGTGGTTGTACAAAAAGCCATTCACACGTTAGTTTCTCATAGATGTGAGATAATAAGGATGGGATCAAGGAAACAATCATATATCTAAGGAAACACTGGGTTTGATTTTTTCTTTTCAACATTTTCTCTTAGTATTCTGTATGTTCATTTTTTAAAGTAAATGTTAATAAATAAAATGTTCACGTTGAATCCCCAATTATGTGCTAAGGAAGAAAAAAAGACATTTAAAGCACATGACTGATTGATTGGTCTGAGCACAGAAGATTCACTCTATTTACAAAGCTTAGTGCACTGTGAGCTCTGCAAACACTTTTAGGCGGAGGTCAGCTCCAAGTCAGTCCCTAAAATCAAGTAAGTTTGTGGAAAGATCTGTCCTAATGCTCACCAAACACTGTCCTGACTCCTTTAGGGCTACCAACAACCAGAGGCGTTGCTAGGTCTACAAAAGATCTGGGGCTAGAGCCCATAGCAGCGTAGTAAAGAAAGTCATATGCTTGGGTGGGCATACACATGTATACACAGTAATATATGTGTATATGTGTGTGTATCCCCAGAGAGCCTCCCCCTGGCATCAGGGTCCCCAAAGAGCCCCCCACTTACATCAGGGTCCCCAAAGAGCCCCCCACTTACATCAGGGTTCCCAGAGAGCCTCCCACTTGCATCAGGGTCCCCAGAGAGCCCCCCTTTAATCAGGGTCCCCAGAGAGCCCCCCCTTACATCAGGGTCCCCAGAGAGCCTCCCACTTGCATCAGGGTCCCCACAGAGCGCCCCTTACATTTGGGTCCCCAGAGAGCCCCCCCCTTGCATCAGGGTCCCCAGAGAGCCCCCCCTTACATCAGGGTCCCCAAAGAGCCTCCTATCCCCTTGGGGACCCCGGCAGAGACTCGGGGCTATGGGCCCCAGATACAGGACTATAGCCCCAAAAGCCACCCCCTAGCGATGCCACTGCCAACAACTATATATCCCACGGATCTCACTGACTCTTATATTACATATATGAGTGGAAATTCATACTGTATTACCTAGTTTGGGTGAATCTATAGCTGATTCTAGTTCATTTGCGGCTCCTATGTGGGGTGTGCTACAGTCTTTTACTTGTTTTTGTTGTTTTTATTAGGGGATAATAACTTGGATGGGGTAGGGATTATGGGATGCCCACCTTTATAATAAATGATCCAGGAACTGCTTCCACCCTAGTTACAGCTTCCACTTATTAATTCCTGCACAAATCTTGATCTTTTGCACAACTCTGCTGGGTTCACTCCTTTAGAAGCTTAAAGTGGAGTTCCACCCACTTTTACAACTCTTCAGCATCCCTCACTAAACTGTGCACTGTAAACAAATTGGATATTTTTTTTTTTTCTCAGCACCTACTGTATAT
This sequence comes from Aquarana catesbeiana, assembly GCF_042186555.1. NCBI lineage: Eukaryota > Metazoa > Chordata > Amphibia > Anura > Ranidae > Aquarana > Aquarana catesbeiana. Next base: position 280,270,092 of record NC_133327.1, read on the forward strand.
CTGCTGTATTCATTTTTCACTTCCTCCTTCCTTGCCGCGGCACATCGCATCATTTCCTGTTTGCAATGCCTTCTGGGAAGGGGCGGCAACTTCCTCTGAAACTGCCGTTGCTATGGAAACCTGACCTGTAACCTATTACACTGCTTGTGCTGCACTGAGCATGTGCGAGATCTGCAAGGATGAGATCCAGGAAGAAATACAGTCTGGCTTCAGATGCCCACACTTAAGATGGCCACGGCCTGCTGTAAGTTTATAAAATAACTAACTACTGCTATAAACTAACAAAACAGACCTTAGTTTACAGACTAACTTTACTAGAATACATTAAGCTTGTGTATTATAGGGATATTTTTTATTTAAAAAGTATAATTTCGGCCGGAACACCACTTTAATGCCCTGTACACACGGTCGGACTTTCCGCCGGAATATGTGCGAATATGTGCTTGTTGTCGGAAATTCCGACCGTGTGTGGGCTCCATCGGACTTTTTCCATTGGAATTTTCGACACACATAGTTTGAGAGCAGGCTATAAAATTTTCCACAAACCAAATATTTAGTCTTATATATCTGCAACTCACATAATTCCTCCTGAAGACATATAAGACAAAATAAGAGGCGCTCTATACATACACAGTGCAAAGGTGTCTCTACCACAATTATATTGTGAACCTCGTAATGTGCTATGTGCATCAAATGTGGTCTGATATTCCAACAAATCAATTTCACCATCTGACATTGATCAAAATAAATGACACTCGAATGAAATAATATGTGCAACCACTTCACTCCGTGCTACATGTGAATGATTCCATTAGTGTAACATATAAGTCCATACAACGCGAGATAAAAATCAGTCCAAAATTCTGTGACACAAAATAAATAAAGTGACCCAAAAAGGTAGTTGAAATCTTGATAAATGAGTGACTTCCGTGTGTCTTCCACCTCACCACCGTGATACGTGAATCCACTCCCTAAAGAAACACACTCACCGATTCCAATTGCCAGCACTTTCATGCAAGGCAATAATCGCTTGTTTACCACACCCCAGGGTAATCAGATCATTCGATATCCCACGGAAGACCAAGACCAAGCATGCTCAGGAACAAAAGGGTACATTGCAATACAATACATTAGATCACTTCTGAAGTTGTATTCTGTCGACAATTTTTGTAACTTTAGTAACCTCTTAATTTTCTATATGAGACTAGTATGAAAAAAATGATAATTCATTCAATATGCTCATCACCTGTACAAGTCTTTATTTTTAATGCTCCCTCAAACAATTGGTCACAGTATGTAAAGCAATTTTTAAGCTAAACAGGCAAAAAAGCAGAATACACAGCTGCAATACATGTATGAGTTTATGTGCCACAAAGCTCTGCATAGAAACCAATCAGCTTTCGGGTTTTATTGTCAAAGCTTAATCGAACAAGCTTAAGTTAGAAGCTTAATGGCTACCATGCATGGCTGCACTAGATTCTGAGTGCTCCAGTTTTAGTAAATCGCTGACAGACGTGAGTAAAGGAGAGCCGATCGGCTGCTCTCCTGACAGCGGGGGTCTGCACTAATTGATTATCAGTGAAGCGCCCCCAAGGATGCCCACTCAGGACCACCGGGGATGCCCACCCATGGCCACCAGGGATGCCCACCCATGGCCAGCAAGGATGCCCACCCATGGCCACCAGGGATGCCCAGCCATGGCCACCAGGTAAGCCCACTAGCGCCTCTGATCAGTGCCAAATATCAGTGCTGCCCATCAGTGCCCACCAGTGCCCACCAGGGCCCATCAGTGACACCTATACATGCCCTCCAGTGCCACCTATCAGTGCCCATCAGTACCACCTATGAGTGCCCATCAGTGCCACCTATCAGTGCTCATCAGTACTGTATATCAGTGCCATATATCAGTGTCTATCAGCGCTGCTTATCAGTGCCTATCAGTGCTGCATATAAGTGCCACCTCATCAGTACCAATCAGTACTGCCTCATCAGTGCCCATCATTGAAGGAGAAAACTTGTTTTCGTTACAGAAACTAAGAAAAACTTTTTTTTTTCAAAATTTGATCAAATACCACCAAAAGAAAGCTCTATTTGTGGAAAAAAAACTATAAAAATATTGTTTGGGTACAGCATCGCATGATCGTGCGATTGTCATTCAAATTGTTAAAGCACTGAAATCTGCAAATTGGTCTGGGCAGGAAGGTGTATAAGTGCCATGTATTGAAGTGGTTAAACTCAATATTGTCCCCTCCAGGCAATGAATGTAATAACTGTTTGCAGAGTTAAGAGGTGGGGGGAAAAATTCAGGTTGCCCTCTGTTGCACATCCCCATGTCCAGAAAAATGTTACTAACACAGACGGCATATGTAAACAAAGACCTCTGAGGCTGTGTGTAGGTGAATGGTTCTTGATCACAGCCTCATTCCTGTTTGTTCATATATGCTAAGCATGTGTTCAGGAGCAGCTCTATTGCATACAACCTCATCTCTGTCAATTACATGTACATAGTAACTGGGTGAGGAGCAGCAGAGGGCAGCCAAAAAGAGAAGAATCCAACACACTTATAAGTTTGGAGGTCTTCTTAATAAATAATGATTTATATTTTTGGTTCTGGTAACAGGGTCACTTTAAGTATTTCAACCTAGTCACATCTGATGAGCAGAGCTCACCCCTTGCTATTTCTTTTTGTCAGCACATTTGCACACATCAACACCTTCTTAGCTCCTTTTGCTACCCCTGCCTCTCACATTCTGCTGTGCAGGGGCTAGAGGCTGATACCAAGTCAAATGAGCAGGGCCCTCTGATTCCTCCTGTATTGACTTGTATTGTAACTGTACTGTCTGCACTCATGTTGTAAAGCACTGTGCAAACTGCTGGTGCTATATTAACCCCTTCCCGCCGACCGAACGCACATATGCGTCCTCGGCTTTCCGGGGTTATACCGGGATGATGCCCGCAGCTGCAGGCATCATCCCGGTACCGTTGTTTTCAGCGGGCGATCGGCTACCCGAATATAACAACCGATGCGGCTAAAAGCCGCTCGGCTGTTATACCGGAGGAGCGGGAGGGGACATCCCCCCCCTCCCGCCGCCTCCCGCCGCTGTTACCGGGCCTCCCGTGCGATCGGGAGGCCCGGTGTCCGTTCGGGAATCTCCGGCGGCCGGGGGCGGGCTGGAACGAAGCTGTGAGCGGCTTCGTTCCAGCCTTCTAATTGTAAACGCGGAAGCGACGTCATGACGTCACTTCCCGTTTACTCGGCTGCCAATGGCGCCGAATTTAAAAAAGTACACAGTATTCAGAATCGCCGTTTTCGGCGATCTGAATACTTTGAAGTGTAAAGGAGGGATGGGGGGTCTTTTAGACCCCCCATCCCTCCATAAAGAGTACCTGTCACCACATATTACTGTCACAAGGGATGTTTACATTGCTTGTGACAGCAATAAAAGTAAAAAAAAAAAAAAAATTTTGAACACAATGTATAAAAGTACAAAAATAAATAAAATAAATAAAAAAAAAAAAAAAAAAATTTTTAAAGCGCCCCCGTCCCCGCGAGCTCGCGCAGCGAAGAAAACGCATACGGAAGTCGCGCCCGCATATGTAAACGGTGTTCAAACCACACATGTGAGGTATCGCCGCGATCGTCAGAGCGAGAGCAATAATTCTAGCCCTAGACCTCCTCTGTAGCTCAAACCTGGTAACCGTAAAAAATTTTTAAAGCGTCACCTATGGAAATTCATAGGTACCGTAGTTCGTCGCCATTTCACGAGTGCGTGCAATTATAAATGTGTCCACAGTCAAAGGTGGACATGGTGGTCAGTCCTCAGGCAGGGCATCATTTCCTCTGTTTAGCGAGTTTCCCCATGCTATCCAGCCACAGTATGCAGAGGAGGTGGTGGACTGGCTTACTAAACTTTTCTCAACCTCCTTATCCTCTGTCATGCAAGCAGAGACAAGTTTGCAGTCCCCTGCAGTTGCCAGAGTGGATACACCTGCCTCCTTGTCCACATCTATTTCTGCTATAGCCCCAACATCAGCCATGGTGAGCAGCGCATGCATGAGTGACACAATCCCTGTTGTGTTCCTGCTGGAGCAGACTCTGTGTGGCATTATGGACATGGCACTGGAGGCAGAGCACCAGGAGGAAGAGGAGGACTTCCTTTCCTTTCAAGGCCCACTTTATCCAGACACCATCATTGCTATGTCACAGAACACACAAGAGGAGAGAGGGGAGGAGAATGAGGAGGAGGAGTCTGGCACTTTCATAGGCTTCAAAGAAACGGAAGACATGCGTCAATCTGTAAGCAATGGTTTTCCAAACCCAGGACCCTTGGGAGTAGTACGTAGCTGGGAGGAGGAAGTTCCAGATGCTATCATCCTGAGTGAGCCCGAGGAGTCTGCTTCTCAAGCCTCTGCAAATTTGAGGCGCATGGGCAACCTCATGCTTCAAAGCCTGCGAAAAAACCCAAGAATAAGTGGCATAAAGGAGAAGGATGATTACTGGTTGGCGACCTTCCTTGACCACCATTACAAGGGGAAGGTCTCAGAACTCATCCTGTCCCCACAGAGAGTACAGAAGATAAAATCTTTTGAGGACACGTTAAAGAGGATTTTATTGAACTTTTTTTGAGTCTTCTGTTGGTCAAGAGAGGAGTGTCTGCCTAAGTGAGGCATTTCCGAACTTTTTTAGTCCTCGCCGCCCAGGGCTGTCAGCTTCTACATGTCATCGGCAACGTCTGCTTCACATGGTGGACGAATACCTCGGGAGCCAAAACAGAGATGAAGAGCTTTCCAGCTGATGATCCACTGACTTACTGGGTCATGAGAATAGACCATTGGCCACAATGCTATTGAGTTGTTGGGCTGCCCTGCATCTAGCATTCTCTCAGAACAGGCATTCAGTGCTGCAGGAGGTTTCGTTACTGATTATAGAACGCATCTGTCCACAGACTCCGTGGACTGTTTGACTTTTATAAAAATGAATCGGTTCTGGATTACCAGCTATGAAGCCCCTGATGCCGATGTCACTGATTAAGACTTTTTTGGATGTGGCATCTCTGCAGGACTTTGAGGATGCCTAGCTTTGAGGGTGTTTAATCATTTCATCTGGAAGAATGTTTTTGGTACAGGTTTCATGGGCACAATTAACACCTAAAGTCCAATGTTTGACAGGTGCATATCATTGCAATTTTTTACATCAAGGCCAATTCTTACTTTCATCAAGATCAAGTGGGAAGGCACCACTGACACCCAAAGAACAATTTTTTATGCACCCCTTACGTCTATCCAAAGTCAAAGTGACACAAGAATGTATCCAAAAAAACTTTAATCTTGTTCCCAGTGCACTACATTGTGGCCTCATCATACATACTGGCTTCCCAGTTGTTGCTTAACAAAATAAAGGCAGCCTGCAGAGAAAATGTCTTTTTTTTGGCTTTATAAATGCAATTATTGCTGCAGCAGATTCTAGACATGGTACAGATCTTCCACTTTACAGGTAGACTAAGGGGACCCCCCAGGCACTATATTGGAAGGAATTTTTCATTTTTATGCTTTCAGTTTAAAAATCAAAAAAATCACTGCTCATTTAAAAATGACGTTTTTCACAAACTTTTTTTTTATTGATACATGTTCCCCAGGGCAGGACCCAGACCCCTATAACCATTGCATGGCCAATTACTTGCATATAAGCCTTCAAAATTGGCACTTTTGATTTTTGACATTCAGACCCCATTGACTTTAATGGGGTTCGTTATTCGGGTCCAAACTTTCACGGTGTTCAAAAGTTCTGGTGTGAACTGAACAGGGGTCCGTTCAGCCCATCCCTAATTGTCAGGAGATTAGGTGTAATATTTGGTACTGCTCACCTTCTGGAGAAGAAGCGGTACCTGAGGACCTGTAGTGCAAGGATCTCTCTGCTTCGTAAGGGGGTTCACACTGACATGAGTAATCAAAGCCCTGAGTCTTTACCAAGATGACCACATTGTCTAACAATGCATGTACAGTAAGTACTGTATCTATGAAGGAGCAGCATTGCCACCCTAGTGTAAAACCCTCTGTAATCCACAGTGGTAAGCTTGGCAGGGCTGAAAAATCTCTTTGGAATTTCATTGCTTAACAGTCTGTTGTTAGCTCACTACAGGGAGTGACAAGATTTTTGACAATATTAATAAGTATTTTTCACTTTAAAACAGATATAGCCAGGGCTTTTTTTCTCAGAGAATAGATGCAGGAACTTAACCTCCCAGCCAGCTCTCAGCCCCCAATCTTCTGGGAGAGAAATAAAGTGCTGTTAAATCTGCACATTGCTTAAGGTGCAAAATGTACAGAGTACCACACTCAGTAGTGTATGGCACACAGAGCTCAGGAGTTCATACTGTGCAGTGCTGAGGTGTGTGTAACACACAGGGCACAGAAAAAAGTCAGCACAACGGACAGTACTTACATATCTCCCTCCATGTAACCATCTATTGCTGACATCTGGGCATCACAGCTCACACCTGCAACCCTTGCCCACAGCTCACCTATGCCCCTCATCCATAGTTTACCTCTTCTTCTCCCATCCACAGCACACCTCTTCTCCCACCCAGTCTACAGCCTAGTTCTTCTTCCCCCTGTCCACAGCTCACATCTTTTTCTCCTGTCCACAGCTCACTTCTAATTCCCCCTGTCCAAAGCTCACCTCTTCTTCCCCTGTCCAAAGCTCACTTCTTCTTCCTCCTGTTCACAGCTCAATTCTTCTTCCCCCTGGCCACAGCTCACTTCTTCTCCCCCCTGTCCTCAGCTTCCTTCTTCTTCCCCTGTTCACAGCTCACCTCTTCTTTCCCCATCCGCAGCTCACTTCTTCCCCCTGTCCACAGCTCACTTCTTCTTCCCCCTGTCTACAGCTCACTTCTTCCCCCTGGCCACAGCTCACTTCTTCTTCCCCCTGGCCACAGCTCATTTCTTCTTCCCCTTGTCTACAGCTCACTTCTTCTTCCCCTTGTCTACAGCTCACTTCTTCCCCCGTCCACAGCTCACAGTTTCTTTAACCTTCCACAGCTCACCTCTTCTTCCCCCTGTCCTCAGCTCCCTTCTTCTTCCCCCATCCACAGTTCACCTCTTCTTTCCCCATCCGCAGCTCACTTCTTCTTCCCCCAACCACAGTTCTCCTTTTTCTTCCCCTGTACACAGCTCACTTTGCACAACCTGCTCCTCTTTCCCTTTACAGAACTCACCTCTTTTTACAAATTCATCCCCACTGCCATTCCCAGCTGTTTTCACATTTCCCCCCCACTCCCCAGCTGTTACCTCCCCACAGATGCCTTTCTGCCTCCCTCCACCCTCCCCCTCCACAGCTTTCTCTCTCCTCCTCTCAAAAGCCTCAGAGTGTTGCAGCCAGCAATGCTGTGTTAGGTGTGCATGAATTGTTTTCTTTTCCGCTCAGTGCACTCTCCATCTATCAGACCTGTTGCACAGAGCCGAGGAGGAGTTTCAAAACACTTCACTCGGCTCTGTGCTACACAGATCTGACAGGTAGGGTGGGACAGAAGCTGCCTCTTGAAGCACCACATGAGTAAAAAAAATGTGGTGCTTGTGGCTTAGGGACCCGGGGAAGCCACTGATATATGCACTGAGTGTCTGGCTACAGCACACAGAACCGATAGAGGAAGCGATAGTGTTTAGTGACAGGTTGGAGAGGAAAGGGCTGCTGGAGGTGGCAGAATCGATTTCTGCCAGGTTTGAGCTGAAAAAGAACCTTGGATATAGCAAAACACTTTCAATTATATGTAACAGACCAGAAGTATATTGTTAGGGTTTATATGCACTTTAAACTGTGAACAACAATGCTTGCAGTACTACATTTAGATACATTTTAGATGGTATAGTTTTGTTTGTAAAATCTGCAGTAGTAACACAAACTATAATCAGTAAAGGGAAAAAAGAAAAGTGTTTGAAAGTGTGGCACAATGAGACACATTGTAACACCTCATATATAAACAGCAACATCACTTATGATTCACCTTATGCAGTGTCTATGTCAAAACACATTTAACAGTATGAGTTTCACACTGCTCTGCTGCCAAACAACGGAAGTGCAAACAGAAAAAATGAATACTGTAAACGTGCAAAGAAACATTAAATGTATACTGTACCTCCAGCCAAGACATTACGTTTTTGTTTTGGACATAGTTATGATGGGTTGGACCTTTAGAACAATCTTGGTGTTTTTTTTTTTTAAAAACATTCTTTATTTCTGAATGATAACATACTGTCGTTACAGATTTCAATGACAGCAATAAAACATAGAACATAAACTTTAGCACATTCTGTTTGCTAACAAGTACTTCACCTCTTGGTGTTTCTTTATGTTTGTTTTTCCTCTGAGGGATTTCACTTTTCTTCATGCTCTGTTGACCACAGTCATTCAAAGAGGTAGAGAGGAAAAGTTTCTTAGCTTCAGCAGATGTATAACCTGATAATGCTTCATAAGCCTCGTACACACGATCGGATTTTCTGCAGACAAAACCTCGGACTTTTGTCCAAAGGGGTGTGCCTGGATTTTGTCTTGCATACAAACAGCAAGGAATTGTCAGCCAACAAACATGAACGTAGTGACATACTACGTGGTTTTTCAGCTTTTTAGCGCCACCCTTTGGGCTCCTTCTGCTAATTTCGTGTTAGTAGAAGTTTGGTGAGTGTTGATTCGCGCTTTTCATTTTGCGCGTTTCATTTAGCGCTTTTCAGTTCATACTTTTCAGTCTACGCTTTTCATTTCGAGCTTTTCAGTTTGTTTCTGAACGGCCGCTCATCAACCAGGTATGTTGCAGAATCGGAGGAGATAATGTGTTATTTATTACTGGAGTTATTGCTTTGACCCAAGTTCAGTCCAGGAACAGGAGGAGGAGTTCTTGGACCAAAAATTGGTTGCTTTATTAATCGTGACCAATTATGTCATATGCCTTTGCTGTGGGAGCTCCAGGAGAATAATCCAGATGTTTTTCAGAATTATCTCCGGATGATGGACCCCTGCTTTCACCAACTCTTGGCATTATCGACCCCCTATATTAAGAAGCAGGACACATGCATGAGGCTTTTATTTTATTTTTTGGTTGAATAATAAAGATTTGATTTGTTATATTTTCTATATTTTTGGATTCATAGAATGCACTTTTTCGTTAAGTTTTATTGGCACATAGCATGTCTAAGTGTATTTGTTTTCTTTTTTTAATGCACAATAAAAAAAGTGAAGAATAATACTTGGCTATGTGTTTTACTTCAAATGACAGTTTGGGAGTAGGCAGTTACATTTAAAAAAATACAATGTGAAAATGACAAGGGATCTAAATATATCTTTGATCTTAAAAACTACGGGATAATGGTGTTGTTGTAACTTGCCCGAAAAAAAAAAAAAAGCATAATAATATTATTCTTGATATCACTAGAAAAAAAAAGCCTTTGAAAATTTGTTTGCAATAACTCCATCAGTATCACCAGCAAAGCAGCTTAATTATTATCACATTAAAGAAGAAGAAAATTGTGCGCTGCATTTCTAGATTTCATAATTTGCCATGTCACGAATGTTAATTCTTCATTACGAACACTAGTTTACAAGACCGACCACTTCTGGCTTGTCCTTGCTTCTGAGCATACGTGTTTGTACTTTGGACTTTTGTCCAACGGACTTATGTACACACGCTCGGAAAATACGACAACAGACATTTGTCCGCGGATAATTTTAAAACCTGCCATCCAACATTTGTCCGCAAAAAAATCTGACAACAATGGTCTGATGGAGCATACAAACAGTCGGATTTTCCGCCAACAGCCTGTCATCACACATTTCCCGTCGGAAAATCTGATCGTGTGTACGAGGCTTAATGCTTGCTCATTCCACTATAATTGTTTTTATTTATGTATGAACCCCATTGCAGAGATCTCCTGTCTCTTGATCACAGTGACAATGACAGGGAGTGAGGATAAATACTTTTGAGGAAGATTTAGACTGCAATAAAAAACAGAAAAAGGTTCCAAACCTTCTCCACTCTACCCAAAACACAAAAAGGCTTCATTGCTTTCTGTGTTCTATGTAGGGGAAATTTTCCACCCACTAGTTCTGTCTGACGCCTGACAAAACAGAGGAAATAGTGGAAAATTTCCCAACAGACAGACAGTAAGGCAAGCTATTAGTTTTGCTATAATGGGAGTAATGATGGGCGATTCTGCCCAAGTTTAAAGTGGAGTTACACCCATTTAAAAGTCAGCAGCTACAAAAAGTGTAGCTGCTAATTTTTAATAATTAGACACTCACCTGTCCCACAGTTCCGCGATGCAGGCTTACGAAGCCCCGCTCCTCTCCCCCTCCTTTCTGCGGCACCGGCATTCTAAATGTGGGCGCCCAGCTGTGGCTTCACAGCCAGGTGCGCACTGCACATGCGCAAGCTGCGCTGCACGCTGTGAATGGCCGGGCAATCTTCTGGGACCTGTGACGTGTCCCAGAAGATTGCAGGGAGGGAGCGGGGAAGAGGTGATAGTCCTACCAGCCCTGTGGAGCCAGGGGAGAAAGTGGGAGCTGGGTACCTCTAAAAACAGGGTACCCCCTCCTCCCCCAAAAAAATGACATGCCAAATGTGGCATGTCCGGGGGTCACCAACACTTATGCCCCATACACACGATCGGACATTCCAACAAAATCCATGGATTGTTTCTGACGGATGTTGGCTCAAACTTGTCTTGCATACACACGGTCACACAAATCTTGTCAGAAATTCCAAACGTCAAAAACGCGGTGATGCACAACTTGTACGACGAGCCGAGAAAAAGGACATTCAATAGCCAGTGCGGCTCTTCTGCTTGATTCCGAGCATGCGTAGAACTTTGTGCGTCGGAATTGTGTACACACGATTGGAATTTACAACAACGGATTTTGTTGTCGCAAAATTTGAGATCCAGATCTCAAATTTTGTGTGACGGAAATTCCAATGGAAAATGTCCGATGGAGCCTACACACGGTCAGAATTTCCGACAATAAGCTCCCATTGAAAATTTTCCGTCGGAAAATCCGGCTGTGTGTACGGGGCATTAAAGCCGAAGTTCCATTTTTGGTTGGAACTCTGCTTTAAGTCACTAAGGGGTCAGTGAATCTTTTTGGTAAATATGGCCATTTTTAGGGATATTAAGCAAACTACCATCAAAAAAGACATTGGAAGCTGAGCACTGACATGGGGGACATGTATCAATGAAAAAAAACAAAAAAAACCCAAAAAAACAATAATACCTAAAATACTGTACAACGGGGAAAGGGTCTTTTCATTTGACAAAGGAAGTTTCCCCAGCACTGGCTTTTGCGGGCGCATGTCCGCCGCCGGAGGTGTGCGCGCGCCCGCTGCGCATCGCATGAGTTTGCCCGGCGGGAAAGAGAGGCAGAATGGGGATCTGCCTTTGTAAACAAGGCAGATCCCCATTCTGACAGAGGAGGAGAGAGAGATCAGCTGTTCCTAGTGATCAGGAACAGCGATCTCTCACTACTTCCAGTGAGCCCATCCACTTGACAGTTAGAAAGCACCTCCCTAGGGAACACTTAACCCTTTGATCACCACTAGTGTTAACCTCTTTCCTGCAAGTGCCATTTATACAGTGATCAGTGCATTTTTATAGCACTGATCACTGTACTGGTGTCACTGGTCACCAAAAAGTGTCACTTAGGGTCAGATTTGTCCGCCGCAATGTCACAATCCCATTAAAAATTGCAGATCTACGGCATTACTAGTATAAACAATAAAAAATATAAAAAGTCCCTAAATCTTTCCCCTATTTTGTAGACGCTATAACATTTGTGCAAACCAATCAATATACGCTTATTGCAATTTTTTTTTACCAATAATATGTAGCAGAATACATACTGGCCTAAACTGATGAATACATTTATTTTTTAAATATTTTTTGGGATATGTATTATGGCAGAAAGTAAAAAAAAAAATGTTTTTTTTTTTCAAAATTGTCGGTTTATAGCGCAAAAAATAAAAATCCCAGAGGTGAAAAAATACCACCAAAAGAAAGCTCTATTTGTGGGAAAAAAAGGACATCAATTTTGTTTGGGTACAGCGTCACACGAGCGCGCAATTGTCAGTTAAAATAACACAGTGCCGTATCGCAAATAATTTGTCATATCTTTGATTGGCTTACTGCTACACCCGGGATGCTGATCCGTGCATGATCATATTGGATCAGCCTACTAGTACTTTGCTCTATGATACTTTAATTAATCAACCAATCAGGAATCTCAGCAACTTATGGACATTGCTCTCAACATCAGGTCTCAATGGATATGTACCCTGTTTCCCCGAAAATAAGACCTAGCGTGATTGTCGGTGATGGCTGCAATATAAGCCCTACCCCCCAAATAAGCCCTACCCTGTTTCCCCAAAAATAAGCCCTACCCTGAAAATAAGACTAGGGCTTATTTGGGAGGTAGGGCTTATATTGTACTCATCACCGGCAATCACGCTAGGTTTCATTTTCGGGGAAACAGGGTAGCTATTCATATACTGGTATATCCAGGCAAGATACCTTCCATGATATTTGTACGAAATTCTTGTCTTTAATTCAATACTACAGCAGCTTAATTGAACGCCAATGTGACTGGCAATATATATGTGTGTGTGCATGAGGCTTTTAGATCTGGCGCCTTATTGTGACAAAGTTATCCAATTGTATGTGTGTGTTTTCTTTTATGATTAGGTATATTGGGAAGTCATTCCACATCTATGTCATTTGTGTCACTTTTAGTGGTTTATACTATTTAAAGATTAATAAAGCCAAAATAGATTTTTTTTAAATGATACACCATAGTTGATTCTCCTCATTGCTTTCCAGGGATATCTCTTTTTCCCAAATCCAATTTGTTCTGTGATTCATTTGCTTTGGAGGCAACCCTAACTGACGAATCGGTAACACCATAATATTGGTTGAGTTTTCTCACAATTTATTATATTGGATTCAGTTTAATTCTTATCTGTATATTCCGTATCACAAAAAATGGCCTGGTCAGGAAGTGGGTAAATCCTTCTGGAGCTGAACTAGTTAATGCTCAATCACGTCCAAGGAAAATGTTTAAAAATAGCAATTAAAGTCTGTATGTGGTGTTAGGAAACAATACAATTTTCATGGGCAGTCAATTTATTTATTTTTTCTTTTACAATTAGCTTGACTTACATACAGCAGTAGCACCCAAACCTGATTAATTATAGTTTGGAAAAAATGCTTCAAATGTAGCACCAACACTTCTTTATCAAACAGTAGATCTGCTTTGACCAATGACTAGAACTTGTCCAGTAGCTTTCAATGGCTATGCTCACTGATGCAATTCAGTCCTGCTGTTGCCCAATTTCTATGATACAACATAGTAAAATTGTCCAGGAGCAGGGCATTTTTTAGTGATAGGAAATTGGCTGAATTGTCCTAGAGAAAAACAGAACAGGTAGGTGTTTTACTACATGAATTAAGAGACGCTATATAATATCGTAGTATACAATTGCTGAGCATCAGGACAATTTTAATCAGCAAGCTATGGCCATATTTACTAAAGACAAGGAGCACTGTCTGAGGTTTTACTACAAAAAAAATAAGATACTGCAGAAAAGCAGTGTAAAATTGTCCAGCAGTGGGACAATTTTAAGTAGGGATAGTAGGCTTAACTGGTGTATGTCTAACTTTCATTTTATTTATGGGGATAGGGGGAGGGGGCAGAAAATGTAAGTGATATAATTCAAGGTGGTTTAGATACACACTGTTCTTGAACATAGCTTTTCTTACTTTCAACGATGCAGCCACATGCTGCAAACAAATGGCAGCTCCAAGAAAAAAATAGTCTGTAACAAGTAATTGCCCTGCTTTGAGTATCCGAAACGTATAAAAAAAATCAATATACAATAAAAAAATATGCAAAGGAAATGAAAACCCCAACATACCACCTAATAACAAAAGCCACTTCGATGAAAAAATGTCAATTGCAGGAACCAGGATACCAAGGGGGGTTAGCATTGACCACAATACTTTTTTAGTACAGGTTTCCCCTAATTTTGGTAAAGTGTTAAAGCAGAGCTCCAACTTACTTTTGTCATCATTTTCAGCCCCCCATTAAAATAAAAGTGCTCAAGCTTTACTTACCTTCTTCAGAGTTGTCCCTAGCTTACTCTGCCAGCTCCCTTTAGGCAGAATGACATCCACATCATTCTGCCAGTTTTCTGAGTCCAGCCTGTCGTTGACACATTCACCTGGAGGATTTACAGTCTCACAGTACTCCAAGACTTAGTCTAGGAGGAATGCCTGTCACCACCACAAATGAAGAGAAAGGACCTGTGATGTCAAGGCTCCATGAAAAATAGTATGAATAGAGGGCTTTGTTTTTAAAAAGAAAGACCTTGGTGCTTCAGGGAGTGGGGGTGTGCACCCAAAGCTGGAGTTCTATTTTAAGGTATTGAGTACTTCCTAAATAAGGGCCCATTTAGGCTGCCGCACTGCGTTATTTCACACATTATAAGTGTGAGGTGGTATTTTGTGTGTTCATGTGCTTTTTGTTAAGGTAGTCATTCATTTAGAATGGATTGTCAATGCTCCCCAAGGCATATTTTATAAGACATTTAGCAAAGCAGCACACTGCAATGCAAAAGTTGTTCACATGTATGTGCTAAAATGCACATGGGTTGTGCTACACTGCCTGGGTGTATTGGGATGCCATCCAAAATGAAAGACACCGCAATGCACCACAGCGGGTTTCATGTTTTACTGCATGTTGTAGTAATGAGCATTAAAATGCACTTTTTACTGTATATTACAACAACACAGCAATGTAAATGGGCCCTTAATGGTTTGTGGATTTGTATCCCAAAGCTAACATTTTATGTGAATGATGAGCAGTTGAATCACAGGCTGGCATCTTTTACCTTTACTCAAGGGCCATGATAACACAATTACTAGCTCTGTATCGTGTTTTGCTGATGAATTCCCTGTAATTTAAAGTAAGTACTGTTTAGATAATCCATCTGTAAAAAGAGTTCATCTTGTTTATGTCAGTTGTAGGCGAAGGTGGCCCTTAAATATCACTATGTATCTTTAAGTCACTTACCAGACCTTTCTTTTGCTCTTAAACCATATTAGATTATTGCATTGGCATCTATGTGATGTACAGTAATTTTCATATGAGAAACAGTACTCTTGTTACATTGATAGCCGAAGTCCACATAAAACCTTTTTCTGTCTGTGGAAAGAGTGGTTAAAATGACACTAATTTTGAGACAGGTTTAGTCAGCTTCAAATATAGTCTTCCTTGGAACATAGAAATACATTGACCTTCACTTTTTCAGGCTTAGGTCCAGAGTTAGAAAAAAAGGAAATCAGCAACCAGCTGTATAACAAAAAGGCCCTGATCTAACATTAAGGCAATTTAGCTGGTAGTCTGTAAGAGGCAGTGTTTTAATTGCAAGTTTTTGTTCAAGTGGGATGTGATATGAACCACTTAAGGACCGGGCCTCTTTTTCAGACTCAGCATTTACAAGCTAAAAACAGTTTTTTTTAGCTAGAAAATTACTTAGAACCCCCGAACATTATACATTTTTTTTTCTAACACCCTAGAGAATAAAATGGCGGTCGTTGCAATACTTTCTGTCACACCGTATTTACGCAGCACAGTTTTTTTTTAAAAATACACTTTTTTGAATTAAAAAATAAGACAACAGTAAAGTTAGCCCAAATTTTTTTTTATTGTGAAAGATAATGTTACGCCGAGTAAATTGATACCCAACATGTCACGCTTCAAAATTGCGCCCGCTCATGGAATGGTGACAAACTTTTATCCTTAAAAATCTCTATAGGCAACATTTAAAAAATGCTACCAGTTGCATATTTTACGTTACAGAGGAGGTCTAGGGCTAGAATTATTGCTCTCGCTCTATTGATTGCGGCGATACCTCACATGTGTGGTTTGACCACCGTTTTCATATGCGGGCGCTACTCACGTATGCGTTCGCTTCTGCACGCAAGCTCGGCGGGACGGGGTGCGTTTAAAAATTTTTTTTTTTCTTATTTATTTTACCTTTTATTTTTACACTGTTTTAAAGAAAAAAAATTGTGTCACTTTTATTCCTATTACAAGGAATGTAAACATCCCTTGTAATAGAAAAAATCATGACAGGACCTTTGACCCCTCTGGGGTCAAAAAGACCTCAGATCTCATATTTGGACTTAAATGCAAAAAAAAAAAAAAAAAATTGTCATTTTGAAAAAATTACATTAAAAAATGTGCCTTTAAGAAGTATGGGCAGAAGTGACGTTTTGACGTCGCTTCTACCCAGCTATGGTATGAAGACAGGTGGGGGCCATCTTAGCCTCACTCGTCTCCATACCTAGCAAGGAGACAGATGCGATCGCTTCCACCGATGCCGACGGCCCCGGTGAGCGGCGGAGGGCACCGGATCGCGGCGGGAGTGGGGCCCTCTCCTGCCACTGATAAAAGTGATCTCACGGCGAATCCGACACAGAGGCCACTTTTATCTTGTAGCCAACTGCTGGCCGAACATGGGGATACCGGGGTTATGGCAGCTAGCAGCTGCCATAACAATGATATCTGTCCCCAAAGTAGGGACGTACATCAGCGTGCGGCAGTCGGCAAGTGGTTAAAGGCTCCTATTGTTCTACCTTAAAATAAAAAGGAGGTTTATACTTACCTGCTTTGTGCAGGCATATTACACATAGAGGTACCTTACCTTCTAAAGTCCCCCGCTACCGCGCCTCCACTTCTGCGTGTCCCCCCACAGCAAGTCATGTGCGGGTGTGCTCCAGAGTTGGGCTGTGTGCATCCATAGACACAAACAGCGTGGCTTTGCCATGCCTCTCGCTTCCTTCCCATAGGATTTGACTGACAGCAGCAGGAGCCAATGGCTCCCACTACTCTCAGTCTGTCCTGTAAAGGCAAAAAGAGAGACCAGTGCTGCTGCAGACGGGCACAGCTGGATCAAGAGAGGTTTCAGGTAAGTGTTGGAGAAACAGCTAGTATAAGGTTTTTTACCTTAATGCAGGAATTTGGACCCCATTTTAAATTTGGACCCCATTAACATTCACAAAGTAAATTCATGTTTAACTACTTCCTGCCTGGCCTATAGCAGATTAACAGCTGCACGGTGGTTCTGTTATCCTGACTGGGCGTCATATGACGTCCAGCAGGATAACATGCCAGCGCGCGCCCGCGGGGGCGTGCAGCACAGCGATCGCTAGTGCGGCATGTCAGTTTGACACGCCGCATCTCCGATCATGGTAAGCAGCCTCTGACAGAGGCTGCTTACCACGTGATCAGCTGTGACCAATCACAGCTGATCATCACGTGAACCAAGAAGTGCCGGTAAACGGCATTCCTCAGTTCGCGCTGACAGGGAGAGCCAATCGGCGGCTCTCCCTGTTAGGGGGGGTCTGTGCTGATCAGCACATTGATTATCAGCACAGCCCCCATCAGATGTGCCCATCAGCTGCCAATCAGTGCCCAACAGCTGCCAATCAGTGCCCACCAAAGTGCCAATCAGTGCCCAGCAGTAACACCTGTCAGTACCTCATCATCAGTGCCATCTATTAGTGTCCATCAGTGCCATCTGTCAGTGCCAATCAGTGCCGCCTATCAGTGCCAATCAGTGCCACATATCAGTGCCCATCAGTGCTGCTGGTCAGTGCCCATCAGTGCCGCCTGTTAGTGCCCATCAGTGCTGCCTGTCAGTTGCTATCAGTGCCACCTATCAAGACCCATCAGTGCTGGCTATCAGTGCCCATCAGTGCTGCAAATCAGTGCTGCCTATCAGTGCCCATCAGTGCTGCATATCAGTGCCACCTATCAGTGCCCATCAGTTCTATATATCAGTGCCTCCTCATCAGTGCCCATCAGTGGCGCCTCATCAGTGCCCATCAGTGCCGCCTCATCAGTGCCCGTCAGTGAAGTAGAAAGCAACATTTTATGACATAAACAGAAAAACTTTTTTTTTTTCCAATAATGTGGTCTTTTTTAGTTTGTTTAGCAAAAAATAAAAACCCCAGAAGTGATCAAATACCACCAAAAGAAAGCTCTATTTGTGGGAAGAAAATTAGAAAAATGTAGTTTGGGTACAATGTTGCATGACCGCGCAATTGTCATTCAAAGTGCAACAGCACTGAAAGCTGAAAATTGTCCTGGCAGGAAGGGGTGAAAGTGCTTGGTATTGAAGTGGTTAAGCACTACATGGGATCCTTAAGCTTCTCACATAGCTGCAATTTTTCTAAATGGGCAGAGTAGATTTTTATTTCCCTAGTCACCCATAGATATTATTGACAAATGGAGGTTATTTACGAAAGGCAAATCCACTTTGCACTATAAGCGCACTGCAAGTGCACTTCCAAGTGCACTGAAAGTGCACTTGGAAGTGCAGTCACTGGAAATCTGAGGGGAAGATCCGAAATGAAGGGAAGCTCTGCTGATTTTATCATCCAATCATGTGCAAGCTAAAATTCTATTTTTTATTTTCCTTGCATGCCCCCCTCAGATCTACAGCAACTGCAGTTTCAAGTGCACTTTGAGTGCACTTGCAGTGCACTTGTAGTGCAAAGTGGATTTGCCTTTAGTAAATAACCCCCATGAGATTTATAAAATGTTTAGAGATTTTACAGCGCTTTTAACATAGAAAAAACTTTACTTCAACAGTTTCTGTTTGTGTAGAAACATGAGAAATCACGCATGGCTCTGCACAGGGTAACACATGACCTCTGTCTGACATTTCCTGGGAAGAAACTACATATCCCACAATCCCTGAGTGTCTCCGTCTAGTGCTTGTGCAGGTGAGAGCTACACAGCTTTAAGATCTGAACAGGCTGTGTGTCCGTCTTTTACTGACATCATATCCGGTCTTGCTGGTTTCCAACCCCTGGGTTTTGAAACGCACGCCGTGGCTGACAGGACGGCGTGCATACTGGTTCAAAGCTGTACATGTTGGTGCTAACACATAGCACATCCAAATGTAAGTGGATATGGCTACATTTACCTGCTTGTATCTATTTTGAAAGGCTTGTTACGCTATGATCCGCTATATGTTTTCTCCGCCTTATATTGCCTAGTTAAAACCTAAAATAAAGGGGGCCAGCTTCATTTATGCTGTTGGCTGCAAGAAACCCACCATTGCACCAATGTTTTTATGATTTTTAGATTTGGTGTGTTTGCATTTCTCACGCACGTTTTGTGGTGGAGCAACATTTGAAGGACAACATTTAATAATGTATTTTCTTCTTTTGAATCATGGTGATTGAACTTCTTTTTCTTGTAAAGATTTCTTTAGGAATTTACCTATTGACTTATGATCGCTCCATTAATTATATGTTTGTTCGTTTGTTTGAAGTTTTATGAGACATAAATATCACACACATTGATATTTTTTAAAGTCGATACATGAGTTAGCACCGCACTTTTCTTATTATTAAACAATAAACAGGCAGAACATTCACAGATACATCATGTAGCTGGAAGATGTTTATTTTTTTTTACATTAGAACTCACACATCTGTGATACAACACAACATTCAATCCATGACAAGGCATGAACTGGATGCTGTGTCACCTGGAACAGGAAATTGTCTTGTCTCTTTGGTGAATAGGGATAAACTAGCTCAAGCAATACATGGATATGGGGAGATGATCAGCCATGACACTACAAACTGCAGCCACACCATGTGTGCCCATCTTTACAAGGTAAGGCAAACCAACAGCACAGGGAAGATAACTACACTAATACCTTGTTAAAAAAAAAGAAAACATTTTAAATGCCTTTAAAACAATACTGTCTGTGACCTCCCCCACATCCAAGCCTTAAGATTGAGGTGTGAGGATCCACTTGGCTGTGGTCTTATTTGGAATGTTTTATTTAGTATCAGGCTTTAACAAGGTTTCATTATTGTTAATTATTTACAATACATATTTAAATTAAAATAACAAATAAAAAAATAGGTAAACACATACCCTGGGATTCATAAAGACTGGTGCAGACATATTTTGCAAACGTGCCTCTTATGTGTTGCAAAAGTGGCGCAGCATGCGCCAAATTCATGTACCTGTCTAGAACTTGTACTTGACCACTTTTAGAACGCATACAAGACACTTTGGAAAAATATGTCTGCACCAGTTTATCTCTATATGCCAAAAGAGAGTTAGTCTTAATTAGCTCACTTTCATAAGATACAAATTGTCAGTATTTTATTTTGAATGTGTGGCACTGAACATGACCCAATTGATTTTGGTGTATTCAATGCAACACAATGCACAAGTGACACATTTGAATTTGGTGTACGAGTAGTTGTCAGATCCAAAAGTGTTGCATATGCTTCATGAATTTGGAACAATACCTTAACAAGAGGGATTAAGGGCAGAAAAGTGGCGCAGCAGCTTTCTTGAATCCCCCATAATATTAAAGACAAGTTGACAACACAAGAAATTGTGTAGTTTGCTAATTCATGAGTTTTACTCATCATTACTCAACAGCAGCACTGTACTGTATATTATGCAATAACTAGCCTTTCATCTGGTCCTGACAGGTGAAAAGTTAAAGCAATCATAACACAGAAAATTAGCCAATCCAACTATTGACAAAGCTGCCTGAATCAGTTGATAAAACTACAAGGGAAATGCCATGGCTTAATAATGCATGAACCTTCATTTTAAAAAAAGCTTACAAGTGAAGAAAAAAGATTGAAATTCCTGTCTCCTTGATGAAATAAGAATTTTTATCACATCTGATAATATACCTTGAAATGACACTTAGTATATGGTATGTGATCCTCCGGCTTCATTTGTAAGACTTATAGACTATGTCCATCACTGAAGTGTGGAGTATGCAGCCTTTGCAAGATGTATCAAGGTATCACCATTGAGTTGGAGGTCCACATGCTACAGTCTTTAGTGTTTGCTGTTATAGAAAAAGGCATACTCTATAACCCTTCAGGCTATGGAGACATGGCAAAAAAGCACTGCATATGTTATAGATCTTTCATATTTACTTTACAAAACACTTTATCTGTTCAATATGTAATTATAGATGTATATGACAAAATACTTTATCAGCAGCACCGGCACATCAAAAATAGCTTATAGAAGAGAGAGATAAGAAATTAAAGAAGCAATATTGCAGAGCATAAATACAAGAGTATACATCTGAAAGCTGCAATCTTTAATACCGCCTGAGCACAAAGGTGTTTTTTTATTTTTAATGAGCACGATGGAGATTCTGTCAATAGTTCCTTTTAGGGAATTCATAAAGGGAAAAAAGTGCAGATTTAATCTTTGTCAGATTCGTGCAGCTGGATTTTACTGAATAAGTAATAAAAAAAAATAGCTGTCAGAAAGTGATGGACTGAAAAGGGATCTGATAAATATAATGTAGAGATTCTCAAAGAAATTGCAGTGGTCAATAGAGGAGAAGAGAGTGTTACCTTCGGGAGTAGAATTCAGTAATATAAGGAAGGATGCAAGCAGAAAGATAAAATGGGAACATTTCCAAAAAAAAAAAACTCTTTAAAAGACACAACTTGATAAATATAGAGTATTGTGCAATAGATAGAAATGGAAAATGTGGAGATGACAGTCAGCTTTAAAAACATCCTGACTTATTTTATGCTATCCTATTGAAGAGGGTTTTAGTAGAGCTACAAGTGCATTTTTTTAAAGCTTTTATTTATAAAAATACCTGCTATTGAAAGAGGTTTGTTTGCAGTACATATGCTTGAAAAAAATAGAACAAGTTCAAAATTCTAGCTTTTAAGAAGAATATAAAACAAACCTTAACATTTGTCCAGTTCATGTATTGTTATATTCTGGTACTTAAATGAGGCTTTCAGTTGAGCTTCCTGGTGTCCTGAAAGGTCTATGTAACATCTGGGACAATTGACATTTGTGGCAGATTGGTAAATGCAGTAAGTACAATAACATTATAAAATGTGCACAAAAAAGCACACATATTCAGAACGACTTCAAAGTGGTTTTAAACCCTTACATACAGTATATCCAGTGAAGTGATTAGCCTCAGGTGGCACACAGAGATTAAACAAATCCTCCTACATAAGTTGTACCTGTTTATATGCAGCACTCGCTTATCTAAATCAGTTCAAAGTGCAGAATTTACACAGCTTGTCTGAGCTTCCAGAGGCAGGAGATGGGGATCTGATATCACAACCTGCACCGCTTAGAAAGGAGAGCTGAGTGTAATTTAAGACCTGAATGGAGGAGAAGGACACACCCTCTCTACACAATTTCATAGGGAAATGTGCAGAGCTGAGGCTGTCAATAACTGGCTGTGCGCTGGAGCTCCCCTGTCACCCTCAATTCTTTGGAGTTGGCACAACCATTCAGAAAAGACTCATGCTGGTAGCAGAGGAATGGGGCAGCAGATATAAATCACACTTGGTGCTTTGGATGGAGGCAAATAAAGAATGCTTTGTTCATTTCTCATGTCAGGGGCTTACAACCACTTTAAAATTAAAGTGATTGATAAGCCTTGTTTTTTTTTTAACTGCTTACCGACCAGCCACTGTCATTATACTGCGGCAGGTTGGCATGGCTGTGCAATTTGCCATAGGTGTACGTCGGCCACTTTAAGAGCTCTAGGGGGGCACGCCTGATGTCCGCCGGTGACCCGTAATCTCTCCTCACAGAGACAGAATGGGGGTCTGTCAATGTAAACAGACAGATCCCCGTTCTGTCAGGGAGGTAGAGAGATCTGCCGTTCCTAGTGATCAGGAACAGTGATCTCTCTCTACTCCCTGTCAGTACACTCTCCCCACAGTTAGAAACATCTCCCTAGGGAACACTTAACCCCTTGATCGCCCCCTAGTGTTATCCCCTTCCCTGCTAGTGACATTTATACAGTAATCAGTGGCTATTTTTAGCTCTGATCTCTGTATAAATGTCAATGGTCCCAAAAAAGTGTCAAACGTGTCCAATCTGTCTGCTGCTATGTCGCAGTCCCACTAAAAATCACTGATCATTGCCATAACTAGTAAAAAAAATGAATCATAAAAATGCCATAAATATATCCCCTATTTTGTAGACGCTATAACTTCCGCGCAAACCAATCACTATACTGTACTATATTGTGATTTTTTTTTTTTTACCAAAAATATGTGGAAGAATACATATTGGCCTAAACTGATGAAGAAATTAGTTTTTTTATTATTTATTTTTTTGGGGATATTTATTATAGCAAAAAGTAAAAAATATTGTTTTTTTTTCAAAATTGTCGCTCTTTTTTTGTTTAAAGCGCAAAAATAAAAACCGCAGAGGTGATCAAATATCACCAAAAGAAACCTCTATTTGTATAAAAAAAATGACATAAATTTTGTGTGTGTACAACGTTGCATGACCGTGCAATTGTCAGTAAAAGCGATGCAGTGCTGTAGTGCAAAAAATGGCCTGGTCATTAAGGGGGTAAATCCTTTTGGTCCTTAAGTGGTTAAACAAAAATAACAAACATGTTATACTTACCTGCTATGTGCAGTGGATTTGGCAGAGCAGCCTGGATCCTCCTCTTCTCGGGTCCCTCTTCACTGTTCCTGGCCCCTCCCTCCTGTCAAGTGCCCCCACAGCAAGCAACTTGCTATGGGGCACCCGAGCCGAGCTGCAGCTCTGTGTGTCCATTCAGACATGAAGCTGCCATTCGGCCCCACCCCCTCACTCTCCTGATTTGCTAACCGACTTAGATTGACAGCCACGGGAGCCAATAGCACCGCTGACAATCAGGAGGAGAGTCCCGGACAGATGACTGAGGGACTCGTTGACATCGCTGGACAGAGATGGGGCTCAGGTAAGTATTAGGGGTGCTAAGGGGGGCTCCTGAACACAGAAGATTCTTTATCTTAATGCATAGAATGCATTAGGATAAAAAAAAACCTTTTGCCTTTACAACTCCTTTAAAGTGATACTAAATTCTTTGTGTTAAAAATGGCATATATGCCATACTTACCTGCTCTGTGTAATGGTTTTGCACAGACCAGCTCCAAACCTCCTCTTCTCGGGTCCCTCTTCGGCGCTTCTAGCCCCTCACCTCCTGTTGAGTGCCCCCACAGCAAGCAGCTTGCTATGAGGCACCTGAGCCGAGCTGCAGCTCCCCGTGTCCATTCAGACAGGGAGTGGAGCCGCAGCCTTGCCCCGCCCCCTCTCTCTCCTCATTGGCTCACTGACTTTAATTTAAAGCAGTGTCGGGCAGCTGAGTCTCTCGTACAACATCGCTGGACCGAGATGGGCTCAGTTAAGTATTAGGGGGGCTGCTACACATAGAAGGTTTTTTATCTTGATGCAGAGAATGCATTAAGATAAAAAAAAAAACTTCTGCCTTTATTACCACTTTATTTCCAGGTAAACGAAATACTAAATACGTTGTACACTAATTATATACAGTACATACAGTATAAGGAAGCGGTTTTACCTATATACATACAAGGAAACTGCTTTACCTACCAAAGATCAGTATTATACCAAGCAGTCCTGAGATGCCACACAGCATAGCCCTGGTGGGGCAAAATTACTGATTCTTCTTAGCTGCAGTTATATTTCTTGGTCTTGTCCTCCTAAGCCTGTAACTGGATATTAAAAGGAGAAGCATGAGACTAATGAGTTTGTCAAAAAAGAAGGTATCGTGGGATTTCAGAGGAAATGACTGCCTTCTTATATACATATAATTCCAACTAAACATAGTAAAAAGTGTGTCAGAAGAAAATGATATTTTAGGTATGACAGTGACTCAGATCTAAAACAAAAATACAGTATTTTATTTTTCTCTTATTTTAAAGCTCCAACACACAAAAAAATATATTTTTGTTAAAAACATAATAAATCCATTGTAGCAGTATTCTTATACAGTACACATCACAGGCCACTTAGAAAATGTTGTTTCCATCCAAAAATGTCTTGCAAAAAAGTCAATTTCTTGAACGATACACATGCAACTCAGGTCATGAAAGTGGTACATGAAAAGCAAATTTATATATACTATGAGTTACATATGTTAGCCAACATCAACACAACTCCAAACTATACATATACAGCAATATAATATACCGTATATAGACCTCATATAGTAAAGTATTCCAAATGTTTAAACAAAAATAACTTTATTCCTCCACGTGTGATATCAGTCCTGGACCTGGTGCCTGGACTCCTATGAGAGAAGGGTCAAATATCTCCAACCCAAGGAGGGGTTCCACCTGTCTTCAAAAGTAGTAACAGATAACATTGGATGCATACAAGCCTAAATTTATAAAGATCCCCTTATGTCCAGCTAATGAAGATCAAAGGTGCCTCAGGCTGAAGACCATCCCTCTGGAGGGCCGTCCCTACTGGCACCACTCCTATTTGCTTTTTATAAGATCAATAGGATGACCTGATTTAAATGTGCATCCTTGAAGAAGTGGACTTCGTTCCAAGAAATGCTTTTGATGGAAAACAGCATATACTAAATTGCCTGTGGTGTTTACTGTATAAAAGGACTATTGTAACGGATTTGTTATTTTTTAAACAAATTTTTTGTGTCGGGATTTTAATATTAGAGGAAAAGAAAATAATGGAATTTTTTTTACGTATATGTATAAAGACTGGTAAACACTATAAGAAAATCGGGCGAACGATCATCCAATTTTCTTCGTTGTTTCACAGAAAATCGGAATCGAGGAAGGAAAAAATGTACAAAAATTCTTGTACAACAAAGGCTTTTTTTTGTTGTTTCTAATCTTGCACAGTCTTTCATTTCAGATTTTTCTCATACAAAAATTGTACTAAAAAGGTACACATGAAACGAAAATCGTTTGTTCCGTTCATGTATGAGAAATTTTTTGGAGTTTATCCCTTTGGAAATTTTAATTTGCAGAGTCTGAATCAGGTGTTAAAGTTATGTACGTGCTATATGATCTTGCCTCGTATGGAATTTTTCTTCCGATTTTCTCATAGTGTGTACCCCCCTTTAAGGCTTGCCTTGCTATCATACCTGAAATATCTCTTTACATCTCTTTGTCACTTTACTCTCTCCTCCGGTCAGCATGTTCCTTGTTAGCACAGTACTGCAGGACAATTACCGTATATACTCGAGTATAGGTCGACCCGAATATAAGCCGAAGCACCTAATTTTACCACAGAAAACTGGGAAAATATTGATTCGAGTATAAGCCGAGGGTGGGAAAATGCAGCAGCTACTGGGTAAACAATGCCCATCTGCAGCCTTACTGTGCCCATTTGCAGTCTAATTGTTGTTGTAGTCTCACTGTGCCATTCTGTAGTGTCACTGTGCTCATCTCTAGTGCCACTGTTCCCATCTCTAGTGTCACTGTGCCCATCTCTAGTGTCACTGTGCCCATCTCTAGTGTCACTGTGCCAATCTGCAGCCGTACCTTCCATTAGTAAAACAGCGTGTGTAACAGTGTGTGTCTCCCGCTGTGTATGCAGTCTGTTCCGCCGTCCATTGAAAGAAAGCCCCGCCTCCTCCTCGTCTGTGCTAGAGGAACACGGATACAATGCTGGGAAACTGTATCAGTGTTCTGTCTATCAGAGACAAGGAGGTGGCGGGTCTTTCTTACAATGGACAGCGGAACAGACTGCATACACAGCGGGAGACACACACTGTTACACATGCTGTTTTACTAATGGAAGGTACGGCTCACTCGAGTATAAGCCGAGGGGGGGTTTTTCAGCCAAAAAAATGGTCTGAAAAACTCAGCTTATACTCGAGTATATATGGTAATTGGTTCCTCATGCTGCATTTCCCCTTTCCAGTCTGAGCCAAACAGGGGGTGCAAGAGACTGATACTATTCATATACTTACCATGCTCATGTTAAAAATACATTTAGGCCCCATTCACACCTGAGCGTACTGGAATTATGGGCAGAATCGTGAGATTCTGCCCATGATTCCAGAATTGCGGAAAAACACGAGATGTGTTTGCAATGTCATTATTTCATAAGAGAACCCCAAACAATAAATACAGGCAACATCAGCCTTTTATATCTACCTAGAGTTCAGTTTTAAGACAATATTGCAAGTAAAAGGTTACACAGTATTCTACTCATTACCGGTTAACTTTTCCTACAGTTATTTTACCCACCATTTATTACCTATAGTTTTCTGCATAGAGAATAAGGACATTCATGACTGTAGAACGTAGCTGTTACCAGCTAAACTTCTTATTTATGGACATAAATATAGGTTTGGCTACTTCTGTATTAAAACAAATACTGCTAGATCATATATTGCAGTACGTTGCTCTGGTTAATGGCATTAAAGTGATTTTCTGTCCCTATTCCTATTCTAATTTCTGAATATTAAACATTTAATTACATACTAGGCACCATGTTTTCAAAATGCACATAATGCTATACTTTATGGATGCCATAATCTGAACCATTTAGAACAACAAACAAGGTCTGATCACTGAATACCAATACGCTGTTTAAAGGTTCAAAGTTGATACTTCATTTTTAGATGAGAACCCGTTGAATTTCTCACATCTTTCTAAACTTTCACTGGTGAGATTTTTCCCACAGAGGATTATGACTTCAACACCCCCTCCCCTTCCAAAAATTGTATTTCTAAATTAATATAATATCTAAGTGTAAGAATAGTTGACTTACAAGTTCCTTTTTTTCTGTGCTACAATTTAATTTCGACTCACTGTATTTTCAAAAAATAGGGGTTGGGGAATAAAATTTTAAATGTGAATATTATCTTATTATAGAATATTTGTTATGCATAACTGGAATCTCCAAAAAGAATCCTTAGTTTTGTACAGCACTCTAACTAAAAAAAAAGAATAATAATATATTTTGTTAAAAAGAAAATACAGTTTGCCCTAGCTTTGTTCGTATTTTGTCTCCCTGCTGTGTACACATCCAGCAAACTCTTATGCCCCGTACACACGGTCGGACTTTGTTCGGACATTCCGACAACAAAATCCTAGGATTTTTTCTGACGGATGTTGGCTCAAACTTGTCTTGCATACACACAGTCACACAAAGTTGTCGGAAAATCCGATCATTCTGAACGCGGTGACGTAAAACACGTACATCGGGATTATAAACGGGGCAGTGGCCAATAGCTTTCATCTCTTTATTTATTCTGAGCATGCGTGGCACTTTGTCCGTCGGATTTGTGTACACACGATCGGAATTTTGGACAACGGATTTTGTTGTCGGAAAATTTTATATCCTGCTCTCAAACTTTGTGTGTCGGAAAATCCGATGGAAAATGTGTGATGGAGCCTACACACAGTCGGAATTTCCGACAACAAGGTCCTATCACACATTTTCTGTCAGAAAATCTGACCATGTGTACAGGGCATAAGTATGAACTTCTCGTGTACATATGCACATTGCAGTAATGGCTCATCATCACAGTTTTGGTAAATCAACCCCAGTGTGTCAGCATAGCTGATTTTAGTTTCAACTTGGAAACACACAGAAAAGGTTGACAACATTGCAACTAAATTAAGTGTTGTCAAAATATGGAAAGGAAGTACATGAGCACACATCTTTTTAGGCACTTTTACTTTTTAAGTAAAGGCAGTATCAAACGTAAAAAAAAACCTATATAATTCCTTTTATTTTCAGCTGTTGAGCTGATAATGACACAGTAACACACATCCTGTTTTAACCTGGATATTTTTTTTCTCAACCAGTAATTTGTACAAAAAAACCTCAGAGTGGATGTGGATGCAGGGATCTCCCCCCACTGCATTATTGTATTCTGAAAGTGGGACACCCGCTATATAAAGGTCCTAGAGTACACACTTTGCATACAGCCCCAATAGCGGGTGGGGGTATGCATTCCTAACTGAGGGGTGCCCCTGAAAATAACGGCAAAGTGCCTGGCCCCTATTTGTTAGTGTTATCTGGCTTTCATTAGGGCTCTTCTGTAGGTGGTGCACACGTAGCTATGCCTTCAAGAGTGCACATTGGATGGCTAGTGGTCTGCTAAACAAAGGGGAGCCTCTCATGAACTACCTAACTACCTGTGTCAGTGTCGAGATAAGCACAGATGTTCATCTCACCCCTCCTGGTATACAGGATTCCAATCCAGATCACTGCACATCTGCAGATCTCTGATGTTCAGTCCCACAAGGCTCAGGCTCTATGCTCAGATCCTCATAAGGTTTAGTCTTGCAGGTCTGGTGTGGGCACTCATGGCAGTGGGTCCCTCAGCTCTGGTCCCAAGGCACAGCAAGCAATCCCTCTGCAGCTCAGTCTTCAGGCTGTTGAGGACACAGCAAGAGCACCCAGTTTCTGTATGGGCTCAGCAAAGGCAACACATCAATGCATCTTGGCTTCCTCTCAGCAAAGACCTCCCAGTCTCTCAGAATGCCTACGAACTGCCCTGAGTCTTTTCTCCCCTGATAGCAGAGATTTGTGGGTATTGAAGTCTGCAATTCCATTAGCCTCTATGCCTCCATTGTACAGCACTCCTTGCACTCCTTGGGAACTACATATCCCATGCACTATTGCCTTCTCCAGTCTCCTCACTGCTGCTGCTAGGAGGGAGGGGGAGGAGTGGGCAGATTTTACAGAGCCCTCACTGCCTTCCAGTCACCACCACAGTAAGCAACCACAGGCCAGAGGGGGTTAGGGGAATGGCTAGAGAGCACACACAGGGTAGCGCCAATCTCAGTGCACCAGTGGGAGAAAATGGAAAACCGCAGCTGTCCTAATGCTCCTGTATACTTGGCCACACACTGGCGGGGGGGAGGGAGTCAGAAGAAAAGAGTGTGTGGGCAAACAGCCAGCAGAGGACACAGCTATAATCAATGTTTGCTTTTGGGTTTAATACTGGTTTATAGTGTAATGATAATCAAACTTTTTTTTAGCTTTCGATAAAGTAGGAATGTGTTAAAATCTTTATCAAAATTTTTTTTTTTTTTTTTTTTGCTAGCTGTGTCCCCTTTGGAAGATTTTTTTACATTTTGCCCTGGAAGTGCAGTAAGAAGCAAGAAAACATTTCTACAAAGTAAGCAGAGTCTCCATCACCCTCACCTCTTGGTCTGGAGATAGATCTAAAATGTTGGATTTTCCATTAACTTGCTGCTTTAGTGACAATGGTCACCAGGAAAAATAGAGAGATTGTGAAAATACCTAGTGGGGAAGCTTAACAGAGGTTCTAATACTGCCCTTTTTTAACCAAAACTTGAAAAAAAAGTGTTGGCTAAACGCACACTTTAAAGCATAACTAAATAATTATTTTTAATGCAATTTCTGTAAAATAGCTAGGACATAGTAACTACCGTATATACTCGAGTATAAGTCGTTCCGAGTATAAGTCAAGGCCCTAATTTAAAAAAATGGGAAAAACTTATTGACCCAAGTAAAAGATGAGGGTGAGAAATGCAGCAGCTACTGTAAGTGGAAAAAAGAGGGTCAACAATGCCCATTTGCAGCCTCACTGTGCCCATTTGCATGCCTCACTGTGCCTATTTGCAGCCATAGGTCCCCCGAACTTCAAACTCGGTAGTTAAGGGTTCCTAGATGCCCCCTAGCTGCAGCCAAAATTTGGGGTCTCTGAACCCAAATGGTCCCGAAATGACATTGCTGCAGATGGACACAGTTGACCGACTTTGGGGCCCCGTATCTTGGGGCCACTTAGTGCTAGGAACCCCAAATTTGGTGTGCAAACTTAGTGGAACTAGCACCATAAAATATCCAAAGCTGGGATTTCTAGCACCAAGTGTCCCCGAGATACAGGGCCACAAAAATCGGTTCAGAAAATGTCAAGCACTTTTCTGCAGCAGAGAATGACATTTACTGAACCGGCTTTGGGGCCCTGTATCTCGGGGCCACTTGGTTCTAGGAACCCCAGCTTTGGATATATTATGATACCAGGTCCTCTGGGTTTGCACACCAAATTGGGGGTTCTTAGCACCAGGTGGCCCTGAGATACGTGACCCCAAAATCGGTTCAGAAAATGTCAAGCATTTTTCTGCAGCAGAGAATGACATTTTCCGAACCGATTTTGGGGCCCCGTATCTCAGGGCCACTTAGCAGAAAGTGGCCCTGAGATATGGGGCCCCAAAGTCAGTTCGGAAAATGAAATTTTTTGCTGCAGAAAAGTGCTTGACTCAAGTATAAGTGAGGGGGGCACTTTCTGCACAAAAAATGTGCTGAAAAACTCGACTTATACTCGAGTATATACGGTACTTTAAGGCACATTCACACCAACTCACATCCAAAAACATGTATACACTGGTGTATGGTATTTAGGGGCAGTGTGATTCATTGCTACAATGCATCACACAGTTTAGGTTTATCAAAATGACACTTCACTCAAAGTTATGCACTGCATCGTGTTGCAACGCACCTCAGTGATGTGGTGAGGTGAAGTGACTTAAAATTCAGAAATGCTTCAGTCTTTGCAGCATAATGGTGTAAACAAGGCACAAAATTTTTATTTCTATATGCCTTTGCATTAAAGTGATGGTAAAGTCTTGTTTTTTTTTTCTCTTAAAATAACAAACATGTTATACTTATATGCTCTGTGTAAAGGTTTTGCACGGAGCAGCCCAAATCCTCTTCTTCTCAGGTCCCTCGCTGGCTCTCCTGGGCCTTCCCTCCTACTGAGTGCCCCCACAGCAGACATAGAGCTGTGGTTTGGCCCCGTCATCTCTCTCTCCTGATTGGCTAAATGAGCCACTGGCTCCCACTGCTGTGTCTCAGCCAATCAGGAGGGAGAGTTTCGGATGGTCGAGGCACTTGTGGACATCGCTGGAGAGAGAGATGGGGCTCAGGTAAGTATTAGGGGGCTGAAGGGGGTTGCTACACACAGAAGGTTTTTTATCCTAATGCATAGAATGCATTAAGATAAAAAAACCTTTTGACTTTACAACCGATTTGAGTCTGTGTTGATCTATGCAGATCAGTACAAGCTCAATAGATATGCTGTGCAAGAACCCTAGGTATTTGTCAGCAACAGGGTGTTTATTAGGGCGGTTCTACTACCACACAAATCCTCCTCATTTCTTTGCAGACTCTGAGCTGTAAACTGTAAAATGAGAAAGAACTTAAAGGCTGCAGGGGGCTAATACACATCCCCATCATAAAGTAGAACTAAAGGCAAAACTTTTTTATTTTGAATAGCGCAAGGCAGGATTATAATCCTGTCAGGTTTTTGCCATCTGTGTTCCTTTGGGGGATTTCCCTTCACTTTCTGTCCCATAGCCACAACAGAACTAGTGTTCTCATTCAGAGATTTCCATTCTGGTACTGTTCTGGAGAGAACCCAAAATTTGGGATTTTTTTCACTTTTACTTTCTGTGATCTTAGTAATCAGGTGAAATAGAGAGGTTGAATCTCCTAACAGGGCCACAGACATCAATAAAAACCTGAAAGGTATTCTAATTCCTCTCTATTCTACCCAAAGCTAAAAATTTGCCTTTAATTATACTTTAACTTATCAGAAGGCTCTGAGATGTTCAGAAAGAGGTGAAGAAAAGTGTAAGACCGCTAGGCATTTCCTGTCAGTAAAGACCAACCCAGCAGTTGTAGAGTTTTCCCAGTCTTCCTCTAGCAGCTGCAAACTATGGGATTGATTTACTAAAAATGGAGAGTGCGAAGTATGGTGCAGCTCTGCAGAGAAACCTTCCAGTTATTATTATTTATTTATTTTTTTTGTCAAAGCTTAATTGAACTAGCTGAAGTTAGAAGTTTATTGGCTACCATACAGAGCTGCACCAAATTATGCACTCTCCAGTCTTAGTAAATCAACCCCTATGTTTTCAAGCAAATAAGAGATATGCTTGCAATTGGCAAGAATGCACACAGAAAAAAAAAGGCCATACAGGGTAAAATAATTGGAAAGCATGCGAACCAGCCAAGTTCTGATAAACTCAATTATGGAGAACCTATCAGGAAAGTAAGATACCATATTTTTGGGTTTTATAAGGCCACAGCAACTGGGCAAAACTGAGAGATGTGGTGAAGCTACCCTAAAGGTAATTTAGGTATAAGTTCTAAGAAGCCAGTATATTATTCATCTTGTCATCAACAATACAAGTTCTAACTCATTTCTAGAGATTCAGAGCTTGCTACTCTTCTTTGTGTTTAGCTAGACGTACAGTAACCTTGCGAATATAATGGGCAAGGACAGGACTGGAATGAAAGTCATCAGAAGGTGCCAGGGGATTTGTGCATAAGAATATTGTTCTTATGTTCATTTTGTATAATTAAATGCAGTGTAGCTGTGCTGATTATTGAGAGAGCACAGGGGCGGATCCAGAGTCTAGTCTCGGGAGGGGCACTGCCAGAAAATGCGTTTTCATTGTGGGCAATTTAATCGGGGAAACGGCTGGTATTTGCGCTTTAATCATCCCGGCACCAGTGTTTTTTCTATAATTACATTGTAATATAAAATGAAATAGTTCAACTCACCATAATGCAGAATCAGTGGGAGACCTGAGTGTGTCACTTGCCACGTTACCTGCTACACGTTGCGGATTGTCACTTGCCTGCCACCAGATGCAGATTGCCACTTGCCACGTCACCTGCCACACCTTGAGGATTGCCACTTGCCACGTCGCCTACCACACCTTGCGGATTGTCGCTTGCCTGCCACGTCACCTGCCACACCTTGCGGATTGCCACTTGCCACTTCACCTGCCACACATTGCGGATTGCCACTTCACCTGCCACACCTTGCGGATTGCCACTTGCCACGTCACCTGCCACACCTTGCGGATTGCCACTTGCCACGTCACCTGCCACCTCACCTGCCACACCTTGCAGATTGCCACTTGCCACGTCACCTGCCACACCTTGCAGATTGCCACATTGCCTGCCACACCTTGTGGATTGTCACTTGCCTGCTAAGGTGGTGTTTTGGCTGTCTCTTGCTGTGTCCCAGACTCCCAGAGTCAGGCAGCAGAGAGATAATGTAATCTCCCTGCTGCCTGCCCAGTCACTGGAGCCAACACTAACGCTGCTATCCTTGGTGCTGCTGCTGGGGGTTTTCCGTCCTGCCCTCAACCATTCCTTCTCCTCATGCCACATTCCCCGCTCCTCCCTGGAGAAGATGATGCCGCGCAGAGGGACACCGTTACCCTACGTGGATCCAGTCTGGCCAGTCATCGGCCATAATCCATAATGGAGGCGCCTGTCACTCGCCTACCCAGGCCAAGAAACATTTGCTGTGCCGGCGCCGTGCTCCTGCAGGCTGGACGCGGTGTCGGAAGCTACATGGTTGCGGGAGGTGGCCGCGGGAGGACGGGTGAAGGTTTTTTCGTGTGGGGGTGGCTTTTTGCCGCCCCCCCATGGCGCCCATGGCTGCCATACCCCAGAAACGCCACTGCCGACGTGACTCTGACATCACTCGTTGCTAGACGCCGGGCGGCCCCGGCGTTAGCAACGAGTGCAGGGAAGAGGCTCCACCCACCCCTCCTCCTAGTCTGTCAGTGCGGCCATAACTACATTAGACGGGTCTCTCTCTCGTTGCCGCTGATCGGCTGATGTGAGAGAGAGACTCGGGCTGCGGGCAGAGGGAGCAATGACATGGGAGATTGTCAGTGCGACTATTTCTGGGGGGCAATTGCCCTGTTGCCCCCCCTGGATCTGCCCCTGGAGCACATGGTCTCTCAGAGTGAACCCAGATGTAATTTCAACTGTGGTCTTGTGGCTGCAAGTTAGATATAAGGACCATACTGAAACTCAGCATGGGCAAACAAATAGAGGGGCTGTCTCACCAGCTCATTCCAGAGAGGAGGTTGTCAGCAGGCTGTCCCACTAATTTACTACCAGTTTTGAGTTTCAATAGAATCCTTTCGTCCAAATGTTCTAATGGTGGTAGAGATAAGAGCTGCTCTTGACAATGTATTTCTTGGCAAAGTCCATCCCCATATTAGACCAAGCTTTGCAACTTCTTATTTCAGGGTCCTAGCTATGTATTCACGTTCAAAAAGAAGGGATTTATGTGAGAACATAGCAATAATATTTATTTTTTATTTTTACATCACTATTGGTCCTAATTTAATTTTGGTGAATAGAAACTTACTATGATTTAGTTTGTAGTCCTGACAGATTTTGGGACAATACTTTAGCTTGTGTACTATATTTTAACCTATGCATTTTTGAAATAAGAGCAACATGAATTGGCTGCTTTGATAAGACGTAAAAAATATTTTAAGAGTTTTGAAAAAAAAAAAAAAACCTCAACAGAAAATATGTTGTTTTTCACAAGCAGACCTCAAGATGGCATCAAAAGAACAAAAATTAATAGCAGTAAGTCTGAAACAGCAGCTTTGTACAGAAAAGTCACTCATCAAATATTCCATTGATAACACAATGCAAAGTACTCAGGACAGCTGATTGCACACCTTCCACTGCTGTCTAATTTACTTGAAATGGAAATAATATTGAGATACATGACTTAGATCATTTCTGGTGATGCATAAAAACCAGGGATATACTGAGCTTAAGGATAAGCAAAAGAAAGAAGTCAGAGAATACTTACATCTGTTACCATAAATATAGCAGTTTGATATTATTACTAATTGTCTGTAAGCCCTATAATTCACTAAAAATATTACACTGTCAGGTATGACATGAACATGTTATGGCAATAATAAGCAGAAATACATTTCCCTATTAAAATTAAACATAGATTTGATTGCTCATATAAAAACAATATGTATATGTTTATATTTTGTTTACCATAATAATAATAAATATATAAAAATGTGCAATACAGTCTTAAATTCTCATCAGATAAGCCTGCTTTCTGCAATACAAAAAATGAGTTAAGGCCAGCTCAGATGAGCAGTGTTATTCCTTTGTGGTATTGCAGCTGTCACCAAGTCCCCATACTGCCAATATGCAGCAAACCATTGCATATCCCTCTCTATTTTAGAATGATAATGTAAAATGTGTTCATTGTCATTGCACATGTTAACATCGATTTCCTGTCAACCACATAAACCACTGTTCATGCCACCCTGATAGGATGACACACACAAAAGCTCAGGAGCTTTTTTTCCATAACCTTTATATCTGTCCTGAGCTCCATCTATTGCTGAAGTATATGAATTCAGCGGGAACTGATGAGACAATACACATAATAGTGGAAAGCATTTGACGTATGGGGAATACTCTGGTAACACAGAAACCTTAGTGTGCAAAGCATGAATGCAAGATGATATCTGAAAGTGTATTTGTGACATGATGTCATGAAGGGATGCTAGTGGCACTGTCACCATGTACAGTATGTCATGCGTACGAAGAATCCTGCAGCCATATTCATTTATGTGCTTGGCTTCTAATGAAATGTGGCAAAGTACAGGAATAATATAGCCCCTAGTTCCCTTATTTGTACATGGTGGCCAAAGCAATTTAGACCCCTTACAGCTTTCAGTTTTTAGTGTGGGTGACAGAATTCAGTTAGCGTGGCATATCTATCTATCTATCTATCTATCTATCTATCTATCTATCTATCTATCTATCTATCTATCTATCTATCAACTGTATCTATTGTAGTACTCTAATACATGCTAATACAACTGACTTGGTTAAATTGATGATAGGCAACTCCTATCCTCATATTGATTAGTGGTTCCAAATTAATAATAACTACTGCAGTAGGGAACAGACACAAAAGATACGCTCAGCATCTTTCCAAATAACTGTTCTGCTTTATTATGACGCAGTTGAAGGTTTTTATGCACATGATTACATAGGTATCACATTAATATTAAAATTGTACATTTATGGTAACAAGGGGCGTTACATAGGCAGGCTAATTCTAATCAGGACTCGAAAGAATGTAAACATGTACTGAAAACATTATTAGTGCCGTGTGCACAGTGATGGCAGAGTGCAATACATACAAAATAGAATACAATTATTTACAGAACTTACAAATTTCCATTACAGTCTCCCCTCTTTTGATCAATATTTTGATCACTAACCATACCTGCTAAACTTCTATTTCTTAACATTTAAGCAATACTACTTCCACTGGCCATTAATTGGTGGCTTAATAATGAAGTAAATTAAGAAAAATGTATTAATAAATAATTAAATGCCATGCTACTTGTATTACAAAAAGTAATAAAATGCAAAGACATAGACTTCACTTGAACATTTCTAGATGGCACCATTGCTAAAACCACACTGGTGCTAAAATTCACAATCGTAAATGTATTTTCTAAGCCAAACAACACACTGGGTTGATTTACTAAAAGAGTGGAAAAGGGGAATGGAGAATGAAAAACCTGCTGCAGCTCTGCAAAGAAACCAATCAGCTTCTAGGTTTTTTTATTTTTATCTTAGCCAAATTAAAAAAGCTGAATTTAGAAGCTGATTGGCTACCATGCACAGCTGCACCAGAATTGGTACTCTCTAGTTGGCCCATACACATTATCCGAAAATCGGACAAAAATCCTGCATTCGAAGAGATCGTATGATAATTGGATTGTTAGTACAGAGCTTTCGAGAGCCAATTATGACAGTTCATCCAATATTATTTGATCAGACAAACACAAAAATTTTCCTCATACGATACCAGGTCATACGATTTTCGTTTAATCAGTACAGTTGTCGTCCGAAAATACAATAGAAATACACTACAATACGTGACATCACTTCCGATTTTTCTGTCAAATTAAAAATTTTTTTCTTTAGTATACTCTCTATTTTCGATATGCGACTAGCATGCAAAAAAAAAAATTGGACGATCTGTCTTCCGATTTTCGGATCGTGTGCACAGGCCAGTAAATCAATCCCACAGACATCGCCAATCATAATTTAAACATTATAAGTATATAAATTATTTGTACCCATACATGCAGACACAAGGGCTAATAATAGTGCTAGGCTAAAAAGCAAAAACAATGTAATAATATGTATATAAACAAAGTAATTTATTTTGATCCCTAAAAGTTAATATGTGTTTTCACTAACAAAATTACATTTATTATAACCAGTATAGATCTTTAAAAAAATGCATTTTGGTCACAAAAGAAACATGTCATCACACTCAAAAAAATATCCTTCTACAACTATTATAAAAATGGCTTTTGCTACCTCAAGGAAATTACTTTAAACACTTTTGTAAACATATGCAGGGCCTTGCACAATCTGTCAATATATATTTATATGTGGGGTTCAACAGTCGTCTCATATATCTTACATTAAATAAAGAGCCATGCCCCGCTAAGAAAATAATTTTCCTTGGATTAAATGCGTCAGCTTGGAGCGTGGCATTCACGCAGGGCTAAATCTGGGTACATCCACACCTACCCTCCTACATCTAACCAGAAGACTTTCATGCATACTTCATCAGATATGGGTGAGATCACACCATTATATTACCTCTAATTTTATTCATGAGCCCAATTGTCTGTGTGACAAATTTTGCAATAGCGCATTGATCAGAAATGTGATGGATGGCAACTATAAAATCAGGTTACCATTCTGTGTATTGACTAACTTTGAATTATATGACTGAAACAAGCTTGATGAACCTAATTTGCAGCTAATTTAGAAATTCAATATTGTGTCATATACAGCAGCTATGTTTCATGAGCCATTCCTTTGTATTTGTGTGACTGCTGCATAATGGATCGCCAATGGTATCTCTAAAAAGGTGTTATGTTTAAAAAATATGAACATTTTTAGAGTTATTTGACATGACACCTATGAAAGTAACATTTCATGCTAAACAAAAAAAAATAATTGTTAACGTATATGTTTGTTCCTACTGTCAGCAGTGGTCTCATCTCTTGTAGCTAGTATAAAATTAGTAATATGCCCAAAGATCCAACTTAACAAACATAAGATGAACAATTTCTCAAGTTCAGAATTGAATCCGCACCCTGGATTTGATTGACAGCAGCAGGAGCCAATGGCTCCCGCTGGTCTCACTGAGTCCAGTGAGGAAGGAATGAGAGAGCAGCGTCGCTACTCTTGGGCACAGCACTGGATCAAGATCGAGCCCGGGTAAGTATTTAGGGGAGCTGGGAGTGAAGCTGCACATAAAACGTTTTTTACCCTACTGCAGAGAATGCTTTAAGGTAAAAAAAAACCCTAAAGCCTTTGCAACCACTTTAATATCCAGAAATAATATTACCTGTGAATCTGATATAAGAGATGTGTTTCAGCCACTTATTCCACATATTATTATAAATCAATATTCCAATCCAAACCAATCTAACTGGCTATTGCAATAACTCGACACCCAACACACATATTTACATTGTTCACTGATCTATGAGAATATCCAAAATCCGTTGATCTTAGTATCCTATATTATTTGTTTCTTGATTTGATAAATGATTGATATACTGTATATGGCTACCATACAAACTAATTCAGCTTTGTATTCATTAAAGTGATGTTTAATCTCTTTTTATCACGTTTTATACTTTTCACACATGGAAAATAGATAAAGAACCACACAATGTAAAAATATACATGCAACCATCATAATATCAGCAGAAGTACAAGAGTGACATTGGTTCACATATTGTAACATAGAACACAGAGGTACTCTCCAAAATAAAGAGAGAGTAAAATAGGACAATGCACCAAATGGACATGTGTTAAGGTAGTACACGTACACATATGTATCCAAAGGGTCATATCTCAGAGACAGAAATATATCGGGGATATTAGAGACATGAAACATCAGTATAAGTGATAAGTATATTAGTACCAGGATCCATATAATTACTGCTATTAGGCAGATAATCAGCAAGACGGTGATAACCAAGCAAATGGGTAGAGATCTGAGGGTTGGCCTCACAGTAAGAAAAATAGATAAGGGAGGGAAGAAGTATTTAGGAACAAAGTAGGGAGAGAATATATATTTTTTTTAATACAAACATGTTATACTTACAGTATCTACACTGTGCAAGGGTATTACACAGAGCAACCCTGGTCTTCCTCTTCTAGGGTCCCATACTGGCATTCTCAGCTCTTCCTCTTCTTGATGCACTCTCATAGGAAGTTGCTTCCTATGAGAGTGCACCTGCGGGCTCCCTCCTGAGCCAGGCTTTGTGCATCCATTGACACACAAAGTGAAGCTCAGAGGATTTGATTGACAGCAGCAGGATCCAATTGCTCCTGCTTCCTCAGCAGGAGCCAATTGCTCCCGCTTTCTCAGCAAAGCCTGTAAAAGCAAGGAGCGGGAAGAGAGCCAGATGCCAACAGGGCTGGATCAAGTAAAGACTCGGGCTAGTATTTAGGGGGTGTGAGGGGGCGATACTATTACTAGGACATTTTTAACCTAATGCAGGGAATGTGTACCCTTTACAACCACTTTAACACATTTATAAATGTATTTTTTTGAATGCAAGCACTAAATGTCTAAACTTTGGCTTGGTATCAGCATCTTGAAGTCCCTGTACCTTCAGAGCTCAATTTGGGGAAGGGAGAAGCAGCAAAAAGAGCTAAGCAGTTGTGCTGCAGTACATGGAACATGCTGAAATGGGTAGAGAATAGTGTGACGGAGAGATAAGCTCATCAGTCTTCTGCTTCTCCTTTCACTGTCCAGAAAAAACAGCAGCAGAGAAAAACACAGTCTTCTCCCTTGCCAGATAGGATTGTGCTATCTAAAACAACAAATACTTTATCAGGTAAAATGGTTCCCTATTTATTTCAGCTGCAAAATTAGCTGAGTTTATCATTAGCTTGAGTAAAATAGTTCTGTTAGACATCTTCATGTATGAATTTTTGTTGCTGTATATGACACAACAATCTGATATTAGCTTGACATATAGCATTCACTCATCCCTTGAGCCATACCATAAAGCAATGCAGTGACTTTTTCCTCAAAGAGCAAAATGTATGCCCACCAGTAAGGTCCCAAGTCAAACTGATACTGCTATAATTTACTGTAAGTATATTATATTAGTCAGGCAACAGTTTAAAAAATTCTTGTAGTCCTTGAGTAGTGATGAGCCAAACTGCCATGGGTTTGGTATGGCAGGGCTTCGCCGAAGTTTAGATGCCAAACCCGACCACAAATAAATCAAATTAAAAAGGCCCCTTTTCTGGAATAAAATGCAAGAGGTTGTCAAAAATAGCATGGGGTGGGCACTACCCTGGGGTACACGTAGCAGTGCAAAAATTAAAGATAAAATTCCATAAGGCCAGGAGTGGTGATTATTTAATACTGACAATTAGAAAGAAAAAAAAAAAGAGTTTTTGAATTTCCAGCAAATGGCTTGTCCTATCTGGATTCTTTGTTTAACCTCCCTGGCGGTATGATTATTTCGGATTTTAGGTGCTGAAAGCGGTACCATTATTTTGCATGGAAATTTGGCGTTTTATATTGTAGGTCTGTAAATCTTAACAATAACACACTTAAATCTGTCCAAACCAGAGTCTAGTAGATATCCCGGGTATGATGAAGTTTGAAACACAAAAACATAAATTATAATATAATAAATAAAAATAAATAATTAAAAAAAAAAAAAAAATAGTAATAAAATAAATTTCCCCACAATTCACTATCGCTCAATTCTGCAAGTGTTCTAATTTACTATCACTGTTTTCTAGCTGGTCTAAAGCCACTTTTGACGTAAAGGGACACTTTTTGGTTTCTATGGACAATCTTTAGTTTCCAGGCAGAAAGAACAGTGTATATCATGTAAAACTGCATGCAGGGCACTGGACAAAGCACTGGGGACAAAAGGGATGTGAAATCATTTCATACAGTACTGTAGATTACAGTACTGTATGTGTTATGATTTTTACTTTTTTTTTAATTTGCCGCCAGGCTCCGCCCCCGTGCGTCGCGCCGCTCGCAGGGAATGGAGCCTGGCACGGAGAGGCTTCGGAGGAGGACGGAGCCCTCGGACACTGCGGGTGACATCGCAGGATCCCGGGGACAAGGTAAGTAACGCCGCCCCAGGATCCTGCAATGCGATCCCGAGTGTGGCTCAGGGTTACCGCTAATGGTACTGAATTTTAACCCCGAGCTACACTCGGGAAAACCGCCAGGGAGGCTACGCATAAAATGGCACGCAGACCCCAAAGGTCACCCAAAATACATAGCAGACCTCTGGGGGGGGGGCAGCAATACAGTTTTCTATGCTGGCAATTTCAGCAATTTCAACTGCATTTCTTTTTTTAAAATGTCGTTATTGCCTATAGAAGGAATAAAAAACAATTGATCACAGTCCTACCCAAAATGCATACTAGACCCTTTGAGTCTGGTATAGATATCAAGAGGGTTCCTCATGCAAAAGAAAAATGCATGAGGTCCACCAGGAAATCCATACCAGACCCTTGCAGCCTGGAAGGCCTGGAAAAGAAGGGACAAACGTGTACTCCATCCCCTCCTCAAGCATACAGCCACATGCCCTCAACACGGGGGGGGGGCTGTATTGCCTTGTCAGGGGTATCCCACTGGCAAAGCACCGTGTTCTATGTTGATGAAAACAGGGGCCTTTTCTCCACATTTGTCTGGTGGTTGTGGGGGGCTTAGATGTAACCTTTAAGAGAAGGGAAATGCAAAAAATGCAAACAGGTGGTAAAAGGTTTGGCTGAAGATAAACATAGAAATTGGAAAGCAAGGTATCTTGGTGGCCAATGCAAAACCAGGATACTAGGCCTGACTTTGGGTGGCCTAAACACAAACATCAATAACAGACAAAAGGTTTGGATAAATACTGAGTCATCTGGCCAAATGTAAAGTGGAGTTACAAAGGTCCTAGAGGCAATGGAAGACAACAAGATCTGAGGGAAGACCCTTGATGGTCAGATCTTACACCTCCAACAAGTACTGTAGTAGAGAACCACCAGCAGATGAAACAGTTTAAGTGCATATTCCCAAAACTAGCACCAATTAAACATTTTAAATGCCCACCAAGTCATGGGCTACAGTTTTTAAGTTTCTCTGCTACCATTGTAGAAGACTCTTAAAAAACGAAACAGTAAAACACTTATGCCGCGTACACACAAGCGGACTTTTCGACCGGACTGGTCCGACAGACCGAGTCCAGTGGACAATTCGACCGTGTGTGGGCTTCATCAGACCTGCAGCAGACTTTTTGGTCGAGAATCTGACGGACTTTAGATTTGGAACATGTTTCAGGTAGACCAACTAAAATTTTAGGCACAAATGCCAGGAAAATTGTTCAGGAAGCAAAGAAAAACCCACGAATAACTTCAGGTGAAATATAGGACTCTCTGAAAACATGTGGTGGGGCTGTTTCAAGATACACAATAGCTAGGTACTTGAAGAAAGACGGGCTGCATTGTTGAGTTGCCAGAAGAAAGCCATTACCACGCAAATGCCACAAAGTATCCCGCTTACAATACGCCAAACAGCACAGAAACAAGCCTCAAACCTTCTGGCACAATGTAATTTGGAGTGATGAGACCAAAATTGAGCTTTTTGGCCACAACCATAAACGCTACATTTGGAGAGGAGTCAACAAGGCCTATAATGAAAGGTACACCATTCCTACTGTGAAACATGGAGGTGGATCGCTGATGTTTTATGGATGTGTGAGCTATAAAGGCACAGGAAATTTGGTCAAAATTGATGGCAAGATGAATGCAGTATGTTATCAAAAAATACTGGAGAAACATTTACATTCATCAGCCAGGAAGCTGCGCATGGGAAGTACTTGTACATTCCAACATGACAATGATCCAAAACACAAGGCCCAGTCGACCTGTCATTGGCTACAGCAGAATAAAGTGAAGGTTCTGGAGTGGCAATCTCAGTCTCCTGGCCTGAATATAATTGAGCCACTCTGGGAGATCTCAAACGTGCAGTTCATGCAAGACAGCCCAAGAATTTACAGGAACTGGAGCCTTTTTGCCAAGAGGAATGGGCAGCTTTACCATCTGAGAAGATAAAGAGCCTCATCCACAAATACCACAAAATACTTCAAGCTGTCATTGATGTTAAAGGGGGCAATACAGGGTATTAAGAACTGGGGTATGTAAACTTTTGATCAGGGTCATTTGGGTAGTTTCTGTTGTGATTACGATTTAAAA
Source organism: Aquarana catesbeiana (assembly GCF_042186555.1). Classification (NCBI taxonomy): domain Eukaryota; kingdom Metazoa; phylum Chordata; class Amphibia; order Anura; family Ranidae; genus Aquarana; species Aquarana catesbeiana. Next base: position 280,314,079 of record NC_133327.1, read on the forward strand.
AGAGTAAACACAGTGGATTGATAATAAATGCCTTCAGCCAAACACTAACCATGAGTGAAAGAAAAGTTTTTGTGTTATCATTCATATTCTCTGAAAAATGGCCAATAAATCATAAATTCTGCCAGGGTATGTAAACTTATGAGCACAATTCTAAATACCCCACCATAAATTACAGGCTCATTTTACAATGTGAAGTGTCAATAGAAAGTATTCCCTTTTTCTGCAGCTTCATGTCTACATGTGCTGCCTACAGTGGTGGTTAAAGTGGTTGTCACATTTCCCAGGAATGTTTTTTTAGATGATGGCAGATGTGGTGTTCTACTCTGATTATTTCTGAAGGCTGCAATACAGTGCTGGTAGCAGAGATAATTACAGGTTGTTTGCACAAGAATGCAGTAGTTTTATAGGTAGGTGCTGGTGTCTTACTGTGGTTGTTTTGCTCCAATCTTTGTAATCAACTCATGTGAGGTAGCTTTGTTCTTATAATCCTTGGCTATGATTTTACCATTATAAACCCATGACCCTTGCACTCTATGAATTACACAATCTTGACCCAGAATATCCTTAGGTGTCATTTTACCATGCCCCAATATGAGGAGCTTTTACCAAGTTCCTCATATTGCTTGCACAGTTTGGTCACACCCACAATTTGAAACAGTGCACTACACGGCACTACATGACACTATTAGCTCAGCCCCCTACACCACTCTCTGTTCCATCCCCCATTCTCAGTCCCACTGACTTTCATGCATTCCCAGGTATGAATTTTAGGTTGGAATAAAGTGGGTTATGATGTAATGAAAAAGGGACATATGTTAATGTTTCCACTATCCTCATCCACTATAAGTGGATCCGTAAGTTACAATATAATGGTCTATAGGCAAAGAGCTTAACCACTTGCCTACTGGGCACTTCTACCCCCTTCCTGCCCAGGCCAATTTTAATCTTTCAGCACTGTAGCAACACTGCTACATGCAACACTTTCAGCACCGTAGCAACACTGCTACATGCAACACTGTACCCAAACAACATTTTTATCATTTTTTTCACACAAATAAGCTTTCTTTTGATCATATTTAATTACCACTGGGTTTTTATTTTCTGCTAAATAAACAAAGGCCAAAAATGTTGAAGGAAAAAAAAACACTTTTTCATAGTTTGATATAAAATTTTGCAAACAGGTAATTTTTCTCCTTCACTGATGTGCACTGATGAGGCTGAACTTATGGGGCACTGAGAGGATGCACTGATGGGCACTGATGAGACGGCACTGATGGGTACAGATAGATTGCACTGATGAGCATTGATGAGGCGCCACTGGTGGGCACTGATGAGGATGCACTGATAGGTGACACTGATGGGTAATGATAGGCGGCACTGATGGGCACTGGTAGGCGACACTGATGGGTGACACTGAGGAGGAGGCATTGATGGGCACTTATTGGTAGCACTGGTCGGCACTTATTGACATCACTGTTGGGCACAGATTGGCAGCACAAGTGGGCAATGTTGGGACTGCACTGATAATCAGGGCACTGCTGGTCAGTGCCCTGATTATGAGTGTGCATGTCCCTTTTAGAGAAGCCGGGTAATCAACTCTTCTCCTCTCCTCATGCTGTCAGGATGAGGAAAGGAGTGCCGATAACTGGCTTCTATTTACATCCATGATCAGCTGTGATTGGACACAGCTGATAATGTGGTAATGAGATGCTGATTGGCTCTTTACCTCAATCTGTGATCAGTATTGTCCTTCGGACACTGATCACAGAGCACGTTGCCCACTCTCCGGGTGAATTAATCTTTAAATATGCAGCTTTCATTAAGGTAATATCTGGTAGACATGTGCATTAGTTTTAATCCGAATGCATTTTCGTCCGAATTTCAGGTATTTTCGTTATCGTTTTAACAAACGATAATGAAAGTGCAGAATACGAAAACTGAAAGATCCAACATAAACAAATGCTTTATTTTCGTTGCGACAACAGTTCGATATAGATAGGAGATTCGACACGACGCTGACAATAACAATCTGTGTCTATCAAACCAGTGGTCGAATGTGCCTAACCTTAACTCTGTTAGTCCAAGATTATTCTACATAGAGAGAAAAGATTCGACACTTACTTTCACTTACGGTTTGCTAGCAGAGAGAGACACACACACTGAATCATTTCAGAAGACAGTCAATCTTAGCTGGTCCGTTTGTCAGAGAACCTGAATTATTTAGCAATTAAGCATAAGCACAGCAGCAGAATAATAGTGAAGCAAGCTACAGTTTAACTTAATTTTTTCATAATAATCTGCTGCTATTGTGTTAGTGTTGTGAACTTGATAGTGATACTAGTGTTGCTAGTGTTGTGATAGCCTTAGAGGGTGCCCGTGTTGTGGGGGGGGGGGGGATTTATTATTATATATTCTATATTATAATGCCATATCAATATCTGACACAACGTCGGATGCCGCGCCCGCCATTGCACTTGGAGATTGAGAAACGGATGTGAAAGTTGGCTGACTGTTGGGGTAGAGTAGACCATTCAACATGAACAACGAAGATTCGACAAAGCAACGAAAAACATACAAACATCGAATCTTTGGCTTATGGTGTCTGTCGAAAGTTCTAAGAAGATTCGACAGAGCAGCTAAACTGTACGACGCTGCAATCGTACATTTCCGGTCAAATGCATCCCACCATAGGCTATAGAAAAATTCTAATATGGTTGACTAGTAAAATAATTAATAAATATAATTATTACTAGTCATACAACATTATAATTCTACTACAGCTAGCTTGTAGGCGGAAAATTCTACCGGAAATGTACACGTACAGTTTAGCTGCTCCGTCGAATCTTCTTTGAACATTTGACAGATACCATAAGCCTTCAATGACAGATTCGACCTTAATTAATTTGTATTTTCGGACGAATGCAATTTTTAACGAAAAACTAAATAAATAAAAATGAATTTCGGGAGTAAATAAATGTATTTTTCGGAGGAAAGCCAAATTCCGATACAAAATATTTCAGTGTGCACATGTCTAATATCTGGTGATCCTACCATGAAAGTCTCTGTCTAGGGACTTTGTGTCCATCTCCCAAATGTTCTCCTGTATTGCCACTCTGTCACAAGCAAATTAATTGGAGACTATAAATGGACATTTTAACCAGAAACTCCTATTAGAAACTAGGAGAATCGATATTTAAAAAATATAAACAACATGTAAAAATTAACAATACCCATAACAAGCATTCTGCTTGGCTTTACAATGGAAAAGTCAAAACAGTGTGACAAAATGTGAGCATGACTAGTATTATAAAAGACTTCAGGAACCCTAGGACTGAGCAGTCCAACTGGAAAACGGTGGTCAAGGTCAGATTGCGTCTAACATTCAGAGTGGCTTTAAGGGCAATCATTAAACAGAACCTAAGCCTAGTCCATGTATACACATATGCCACAGTACCCACAAAATACTTCTAATTACTATGCCACAACTAACAGTCTCATATACACACATAAACACCAGGATAAATAGTCTTTTCTGCGCACAAAAAGTTTTTTCTCATTTTGCCTCACTGAGTGCACCTTAAAGAAGTACTTCATTGAAGTTGAGATAATGAACACTTTGGTCATGACTACGCAACATACAACATATATAGAGTAAAAGAATTGGGATATTTTAGGCCCCGTGATATTTGCGCAAATGTCTATCAAAACAATATTTTCTCTAAAAATACACTAAAATCATTATTAGTGGACACACACACTGCAAATTGTACAAAATTCCACCTGAATTCCAAATAAATATAAGCAATAAAACTATATTGAGTTAATTAATAACAAATATTTGTAAATTTCAAATTGCACCTTTTTGTGAAATGGTAAAAATTGAAAGTGCACAAAACTGTAAATAAACAATTTAGTCTAAAAATCTGAAGGTTATCATTTTTAACTTACAGCTTTCAAAGTTTGTAAAAGACCCCCAAAACCATACATTTTCTGATAACACATGACTTGTAGAACAAAACAAAAGACATTATTGATATTTTAGGCTTTACAATAGTTGCCCAAATGTTTATCAAATAACTATTTTCACTAAAAATGCCCTAAATCATTATTAGCACACATAAACACAACTTAATCTACAAAATCTCTGCTAAATTCCAAACAAAGGCCTTGTTCACATCTGGTGTACTATAGCGTATGCCTGTGCGAGACTGTTTGCTGGCACTGGGATACACAGATGTTCTGTGGATACCCGTGCAGGCAGTCCTATTCATGTCAATTGGGACGCAGTGGCTGCATGGGCACAGATGCTGCTTCCAACCTGACATCTGTGTGGAAGTGGGTGCATGGTTCTAAACGCAGACAGCTTGAGTTCAGGGACATGGGACATAAACCCACAGAGATATCATATTGGGAGCAGTGGCTATGACCCAATTGACATCAATGGGATTACCTGCATGTCCCACACAGGCATACACTGTAGTATGCCCTGAGTGAATGAGGCCATGCTATGTTTCTTGTTTTCAATTTTTTCTACAATGCTATTTATTTAATATATATATATTTTTTTTTGGGGGGGGGGGGGTGATACACTAGGGGTTTAAACAGACCCCTGATCTCTCTTTTTTGAGACTTAGAGCCCTCATTCCCTTTCTCTAAAGCCTCAGCTGTACTGCAGATAACTGAATAGAAGTCTTTGTACATGGGCTTCCTATTTATTTACAAACTGAAGCATAGTAAACACAGTATACTATGTTTCAGTGATGAATAAACAGAAGAGCAATTAGTACCAATTGCTCACTGTGTTAATTTAAAAAGGGGTTGTGTTCACGCTCCATCCTGACATTGATCTTCTGTCCCAGCAGCTGCAGCCAGTGGGAAGGGGAGGAGGGGAATCTGGGCAGCAGTACAGCAGGGAGGGAGCGCCGGGGTATTGGTGAGGGAGGAGGCCAGTACAGGGGGGCAAAGCAGTGGGGGGAAATCCATTTGCAGAGTTACATCTCTCTGTGGCTCCCCTGTAGCACCTGAAGCTGGCAGGAGGGAAGGAGAGACCAGTAGCTACAGGGGATCGGTGCTGTGGGGGTGGGTTGGGGGGGATTGGCAGTGCCACAGGTAATCAGCTGGAGAACTTCCAGTGTGCAGTGTGAGACAGGGCACAGTGGGCCCCCCTTCCCTCAAGGTCCATGTGCCCTGCACACATTTGCACATTTGATGATACACCACTGGTTTTGACAAATATTATACAGGCATGATCCACATTATATCGGTCAGACAACCCAGTATAGAAAATCACTGAGATGCAACAAAGAACCAAAACGGCAAAAGCAAATATTTGCTTTAAATTAAAAAAAAATGGAAATTGCTTATAATACGCAGTGCCTTAGCAATGTCATTCATTTAGGCTTTACATACAATATACTTTAACATTAATATGTATTGATGGCCAATTATTTGATATAATTGTGCAGTTAAAATATGTTATACAGGCATACCCCACTTTTAAGTACACAATGGGGTTTATTTACTAAAGCTGGATAGTGCAAAATCAGGCTCACTTCTACATAGAAACCAATGCGCTTCTAACGCCAGCTTGTTCAATTAAGCTTTGGTAATAAAACCAGGAAGCTCATTGGTTTCTATGTAGAAGTGAGCCTGATTTTTCACTTTCCAGCTTTAGTAAATAAACCCCATTGTGTACTTAAAAGTGGGGTATGCCTGTAATTATGCATGCTATTTAATGGGTTAGCCTGGACATTGAGCTTTGTGAACCAAAAACATGAAAAAAGCTGATACATACTACTTAATAGAGTAATAGAACTGAAAATGTTGAACTAGTTGTGTGGCATGTAATAGATTTTTAAGCTGTGACAGCTCCTAAAAAGTTTGATGTATACAAATGTTATAACTTATATAAAAAAACAAAACAAATACACAACCAATCATTCTGTAAATAGATATAGAATGTGATTCACCATCCATCTTGAAAAATATATATTAGTATTAGTAGCATTAGCATTAGTATTCCACAGAAATTATTTGATGTCATTGTTCCAGCATAATATTCTGATTACTGTGTCCTTTATCCTGGTTACTGGATATACTGTAAGATACTCCTGTCTAGCCACTTAGTCATGATGCACTGACCATATAAGATTTTATAGTTCTCATAAAGATTAAACTACTGATGTCTATATCTTACCATTCTGCTCACTGGCAGTGTCTATAAGAACTACAGGATTGGATAAGGCTGGAGAGGATCTGAAAAATATTTAAAGTGGGAAATTTTGAATACTAATATGAATAGAGGCAAAATATAAGGATGGTTTGGGCTATTTTGTGGACTCACAATACTACAAAAGTGGGGTTGTGTATAGATCAGTCAGTTTTAAGCTATGCCAGGGTGTAAGAGACCAATACACATATATCCATTTTATAATTAAATCTTTCATTCTTACACCCAATTATAAGGAAACACCAGACTCACTATTCTTATTGTAACAAATCAAATGGAAATGGCAAGTAAATTAAAAAGACAATGCCAAAATAAATTGTTATATCCTTTTTTTCTTCAACTAGTTTGCCTGTTTAATTTGGTATGAGCAATGCTGCACTTTCCAAGGTAACCAATGAGAATAAAACTCTAGAACCAATAAATAAAATGCATTACCATAATTTTACTTTTTTTTAAAGTTAACTTACAAAAATGAAATCTGTTTAATTAAACTGCCATGCTATGCAAGTATGACCTCTATATTTTACAGTTTTAAGCAAGCAAATTATGAATTAAATGTCCAGTTTAATAAACAACAATCTGTTTGATCAACTCATTTTTCAGTTAAGTGCTTTTCTCCTTGAAAATATGATTTCAAATTTGCAATAGCTGAAAAGAGAATAAAGCAGAAAGTAACAAAACAATTAAAAGGCAAAATTTGTAAGCTTTCTGTGTTAGGTCATATAGCAATATTGAAAAGGAGAATGTCCCCTTATGCAAAGCTTAGGTCATTTAACAAGTAATTATCTACGGAACCTGGTTGTGAATTTTCTAATGGAAATTTCTAAGAAAATCTGCTGGTCTGTAAAAACTCCATGACCCTTATAAATCAATTCAGCTAAAGCCCAAAACGGCTATTATATTGAATGAAAAGGTGACAACTGAAACAGGGAGGGGTATGTGGAGAATTTGTCACTCCAACCTCCATCCCATTAAAAAAAAATGCTATAAGCTTTTCTTCAAAAACAGAAATTAGTTCTTGTTCTTATTTTGCTGTGTTTGTTGTAACAATGATGTAAGGTTTGTCAACCCCAATCAAGGAGATGTTTATAAATCGTGCCCCCCTTGACAAGCAGGTAGTATCATGGCACCCACAACCCTATTCTTACTTAAAGCGATTGAAAACCCTCACCTTGTAAAACAACCCATTCAGTTTAACTGCTTGCTGCCCGCCCACCTTCAAATAACGGAGGGACAGTGCGGCTCTTGTTCTGGGTGGATGTTATATGACGGCGCCCAGAACGGCGCAGCAATCATGGCCGCGTTGTGTTGCTAGAACACGTCGGGACCCCGATCTCTGTGAAGAGCCGATCACGCGGCTCTTTAACCATGTGATCAGCTGTGTCCAATCACAGCCGGTCACATGTAAACAAGGAAGTTCCAGTGATCGGCTCTCTACGCCTCACACTGACAAATAAGCGACATCTCCTCGCAGGGAACACATGGAAATGTAATCAGGGCACTGATCATCAGTGCCCTGATTAAAGTAAAGCCCCCCAGTGTCAACAATCAGTGCCCATCAGTGCCACCAATCAGTGCCCATCAATGACACCAATCAATGCCCATTAGTGATGCCAGTCACTGCTGCCTTTTAGTGTCCATCGGTGCCTACTCATCAGTGCTGCCCATCAGTGCCACCTATCAGTGCTGCCCATCAGTGCCCATCAGTGCCATCCATCAGTGCCATCTATCTGTGCCCATCTGTGCCACCTATCCATGCCACCTATCAGTGCCCACCAGTGCCACCTGTCAGTGCCCAACAGTGCTGCCCATCAGTGCTCAACAGTGCCACATATCACTGCCACCTATCAATGCCCATCAGTGTGGCATATTAGTGCCTCCTCATCAGTGCCACCTAATCAGTGCCGCCTCATCAGTGCCCATAAGTGCCGCCTCATCAGTGCCCATAAGCGTCACCTCATCAGTGCCCATCAGTGCAGTCTATCAGTGCCCATCAGCAGAGGCGGCTCTAGACTTTGTAAGGCCTTAGGCAAAACTTAGACATGAGGCCCCGCTCACACCCATAATGGGAAAAATAATTCAAGCGATAAAAAATAACGGTGTGTCCCCCTACAGCCCTGCTGACTTCCCTCCTCTGCTCTACAGCTGACTGCTGTGGGGGGGATCTTCAGGATGGAGGCCAGGAAAAGTGGCTGGTAAATTACATTTACCAGCCCCTACCTTTTCTAAAAGAACACAGTGAGCGTTTGGAACTGATCACTCACTGTGTTCATTCATAGCATACTATGCTTTAATTTATGAATTAACAGGAGCCTCTGTCTCCTGTTTATTCATCTGCAGTGCAGCTGACACTATAGAGAAAGGAACTGGGAAATGCGTTTGCTCATTTCCTTTCTCTGTCTCAAAAGTGAGACTTCAGGGGTCCATTTAGACCCCTGATATCTCATCAAAGTAACCAAAAACTCTCACCAAAAAACGTAAAAGAAAAATAAAAAGATTGTAAAATAATAAAACTGTAAAGAAAAAAAAAACAGACTAAAATTTCTAATCAAACTAAAAAGCCAGCATAATTTATCCACACTCACTGTTTTTTCTGTATGCCACGGGTCACCATCTCCCTAGTAGGGGCCCCTACTGTACAATGCCGGTAAACTTGAGTAGGAGAGGAAAGTGGAGGGTATGATGGCGGGTAAGATGTACATGAGAGGGGTGCAGAGTCTATGGAGGCAAGTAGTATGTACACGAGAGGGGTGTGGAGTGTATGGAGGTGGGTAGTATGTACATGAGAGGGGTGCGGAGTGTAATGTGGGTAGTATGTACATGAGAGGGGTGTGCAGTGTATGGTGGGTAGTATGTACATGAGAGGGGTGTGGAGTGTATGGTGGGTAGTATGTACATGAGAGGGGTGTGGAGTGTAAGGTGGGTAGTATGTACATGAGAGGGGTGTGGAGTGTATGGTTGGTAGTATGTACATGAGAGGGGTGCGGAGTGTAAGGTGGGTAGTATGTACATGAGAGGGGTGCGGAGTGTATGGAGGTGGGTGGTATGTACATGAGAGGGGTGCGGAGTGTATGGAGGTGGGTGGTATGTACATGAGAGGGGTGCGGAGTGTATGGAAGTGGGTAGTATGTACATGAGAGGGGTGCGGAGTGTATGGAGGTAGGTAGTATGTACACGAGAGGGGTGCGGAGTGCATGGAGGTGGGTAGTATGGAGTGTATGGTGGGTAGTATGTACATGAGAGGGGTGCGGAGTGTAAGGTGGGTAGTATGTACATGAGAGGGGTGCGGAGTGTATGGCGGTGGGTGGTATGTACATGAGAGGGGTGCGGAGTGTATGGAGGTGGGTAGTATGTACATGAGAGGGGTGTGGAGTGTATGGAGGTGGGTAGTATGTACATGAGAGGGGTGCGGAGTGTATGGAGGTAGGTAGTATGTACATGAGAGGGGTGCGGAGTGTATGGAGGTGGGTAGTATGTACATGAGAGGGGTGCGGAGTGTATGGTGGGGGGTAGTATATACATGAGAGGGGTGTGGAGTGTATGGAGGTGGGTAGTATGTACATGAGAGGGGTGCGGAGTATATGGAGGTGGGTAGTGTGGAGTGTACGGTGGGTAGTATGTACATGAGAGGGGTGCGGAGTGTATGGTGGGGGGTAGTACTGTATGTACATGAGAGGAGTGTGGAGTGTATGGAGGTGGGTAGTATGTACAAGAGAGGGGTGCGAAGTGTATGGCGGTGGGTGGTATGTACATGAGAGGGGTGTGGAGTGTATGGTGGGGGGTAGTATGTACAGGAGAGGGGTGAGGAGTGTATGGTGGGGGGTAGTATGTACATGAGAGGGGTGCAGAGTGTATGGTGGGGGTAGTATCAAATACGCCACTGATGCATTAGTGACCAGTGGCAGTTAATTAACCCCTTTGTGTTGCATTAGTGGCAACAGTATCAGTGTTTATGAACCCTTTCATGCTGCACCATATAGGGGTTAATTAACACTGATACTGTTGCCACTAATGCAGCACAAAGGGGTTAATTAACTGCCACTGGTCACTAATGTATAATAATGCATTAACTCCCTCCATGCTGCATATTACAAATACCATTGTAAATTAACCCCCAACCCACTCACCCTGCCAGCTTGGGGACACTGACCGGGGACATTCCCTCCCATTCTTCCACATGCACATCAGGCAAATTAGGCAGCTGCGAGGCCCCTGGGAGCACGGGGCCTTAGGCAACTGCCTTATTTGCCTAATTAGAGAGTCGCCTCTGCCCATCAGTGCCGCCTCATTAACGCCCATCATGGAAGGAGAAAAATTACTTATTTACAAAATTTACTGACAGAAACTAAGAAAAACTTTTTTTTTTCAAAATTTTCGGTCTTTTTTCTTTTTTTTAGTAAAACTTAAAAAACCCAGCAGTGATTAAATACCAGAAAGAAAACTCTATTTGTGTGAAGAAAATGATAAAAAAAATAATTTGGGTACAGTGTCTGAATTGTCATTCAAAGTACGTCAGCTGAAAATTGGCCTGTGTAGGAAAGGGGTGAAAGTGCCCTGTATTGAAGTGGTTAAGATAGAAATAAAAGGCAAGGCATTTATATATATATCTATCTATATATATATATATATATATATATATAGATAGATATATATATATATATATATATCTATCTATATATATATATATATATATCTATCTATATATATATATATAGATATATATATATAGATAGATATATATATAGATATATATATATATCTATATATATAGATATATATATATCTATATATATAGAGATATATATAGAGATATATATATATAGATATATATATAGATATATATCTATATATATATATATATATAGATATATATATAGATATATCTATATATCTATATAGATATATATCTATATATCTATATAGATATATAGATATATATCTATAGATATATATATATACCCTGTTTCCCCAAAAATAAGACCTAGCGTGATTGTCGGTGATGGCTGCAATATAAACCCTACCCCCCAAATAAGCCCTAGTTAAAGTCCTTGTAGGTCTTATTTTCAGGGTAGGGCTTATTTTCGGGGAAATAGGGTAGGGCTTATTTGGGGGGTAGGGCTTATATTGCAGCCATCACTGACAATCACACTAGGTCTTATTTTCGGGGAAACAGGGTATATGCAGCAGGCATGTTCTAATGCAATTTCTCCCTTTGGCCACAAGATGGAGACAGAGAGAGGCGAACTTGTCCTTCCAGAAAACTGAGAGACACAAAGCACACTGGGAAAAAGGGTAGTTTCAGGAAGTGTTGAGGTGATGGAAGAAGGGGAAGTACTGGGGTGATGGAGAGAGAGAGAGAGACAGGTTTTCCACACAGCACTACAGAAAAAATGCTGACAGGAGACTGAAGAGAGGAAAGTGCTGAGGTGATTGAAAAAGAGAGAGACAGACTTCCACACAGAACTACAGAGAGAGTGCTGTCAGCAGAAGAAGAGAGAGTGGAGGAGAGGTGACAGGACTGTGTAGTGAAACATCTGAAAGAAAAAGAAAGAGCCACACGATCTAGCGGCACCTGATAGCCACGGTTTTCCTGAGACTACTGTGAGAGTGCTGACAGGAGGCTGAGTGGAGCCAGGAACAGTGACAACTACACGGTTCGCCACCATTCAGTCCTGCAGAGACAATCCACACCGCTTCAGGGTTTGTAATATCCATCCAGGTGTTCAGTCGACCACTGTCCGTTCACCTTGTCAGTTTAGCTACCAGCCATCCTGATCGACTGACAGGAGGTGATCCGGTGCCTTACAACATTGCTAGGAGCCTGAACCAGCATTTGGAATTTCCATTGTGTCATCACATAGAGGATTGGTGAGCAGGTGAAAACCCAAAACGTCATTCTTAACACAGTAGAGACATTGCATGCAGACACCATTCCCTTTTCTAGTGTCAGAGGATGCTTGTTTTGAGCTACCACTTTTAGACATTCTGTTCTTACCAACCACTACCTAACGGGATTTCCTAGACGATTTCTGTCTCACTTTGCTTGATTAAACCTACTTTCAACAGCCAGGCAGACCAATTTGATGCAGTGTGCGGTGTATGATCTGAGCACTGACAGCCTGCCCCTTCAACCTCTGCAGCAATGCTGGCAGCACTCATATGTCTATTTCCCAAAGACAACCTCTGGATATGATGCTGAGCAGGTGCACTCAACTTCTTTGGTCGACTATGGCAAGGCCTGTTCTGAGTGGAATCTGTCCTGTTAAACTGTTCTATGGTCTTGGCCACCATGCTTCAGCTCAGTTTCATGGTCTTGGCAATCTTCTTATAGCCTAGGTCATCTTTATGTAGAGCAACAATTTTTTTTTTCAGATCCTCAGAGAGTTCTTTGCCATGAGGTGCCATGTTGTACTTCCAGTGACCAGTATGAGAGAGTGAGAGCGATAACACCAAATAGAACACACCTGCGACCTTGTAACACTAACGAGTCACATGACACCGGTGAGGGAAAATGGCTAATTGGGCCCAATATGGACATTTTCACTTAGGGGTGTACTCACTTTTGTTGCCAGCGGTTTAGACATTAATGGATGTGTGTTGAGTTATTTTGAGGGGACAGCAAATGTACACTGTTATACAAGCTGTACACTCACTACTTTACGTTGTAGCAAAGGAAGCAATACAAAGAGAACAGGATACTTTTTCATATAACTATATGGTATAGAAGGCACATACCAAGAATAAAACATTTTGGGTTTACATATTCTTGAGCCATGTTAAACATCTGTTGTTGATAATATGAATACAAATATGGATAACATTTGTTTTTTGCTTTAGATGCAGCGCCACTATAAAAGTGTACTCTCCTCCAAACAAGAGCTTGCAGTGAAAAATTGTTTTAAGACATTTGAACTTTAGAAAGTGCAGTGACTCCTCTCTGAACCTCTCTATCTGCTTCCATCATACGTTCTGTTTGATTTACTAAAGTGTATAGTAAGATTAAGTGTAGAGAAATACCACCCATGTTCAATTCAAACACCCAATCATGTATAGACACATGTTAGTGTAAGAATGTCTCTGCATATGAGGCTCATTTCACTGCAGTTCACCATTTGTCATGAAAAATTGGGCCCATAATGTGTAGTTAGCAAACAGATTAGACTGCTCTGATAGGGGCATTTCATGGTAGCATGTAGAACCAGCACAATGTGGACTTTCCAGCCATTTGCACTGCCATATACTTAGTAGATTTCACTAATAACAGATAAATCTGTTAGCTAACATTTAGATAATATTTCTGTTTACACCCAGGGTCTGAATTACAATTTTGTAAGACTAAACTATAACTAAGGATCACTTATTGTAAAAAATAATAATGGCAAAATTTGTGTACTACAAGAAACTGCAGCTTTTCCCACTTTACATAAGGCTGAAAAGAGAAACAGTAAAAAATTCCCACCACCACAAACTGATACCTTGTACTTACAATGCTGCCATCACAAGTCTCTCTCTGTAGACTAATCTCCTCAGCAAAAATGTGGCTCGAGAAAGAATGTTTTAGGCCAAAAATTCTGTACAATTAGGCAAGTATTTAGGGTCTCAGTAGTGAAAATATACCCTTGTGTTGCCAAATTTGTTTCCCCCAGAGCTTTTCTTACTATATATAATATTTACAATGTAGTTTAGTAGTTTATCTTATCAATAGCAAAGGTGGGCCTACTCAAACGCATGCAAATATAAACATGTGAATATCATACCAGGAAGTACACAAAACATCAATCATAAATAAAGTATAGTCCATAAAACAATCATATAAGTCTATAACTAGACACCCAAGATGCATTTGAAAATCTTCCTGCTAACGTTGTGCTGATAAAGTAGGACTCAAAAACACCCACACAGGTTGAACTATATGAAGATTTTTCCAACCTGTGTAAAACTGGTAAAACTATGTAACCCAGTGAGTCTAATCCCATGGGAGAGCAGCTCATCATCACAATCGACCCCCATGATTAATGGAAGGTCTGAAAGCACTTTTCTATAATCCAAACGCTACAGACTCACACTCCGGCATCACAAACCAAGCACTTTTGGTCTACGGGAGTGCCTGGTTTGTTGTTCCGGGGTGTGAGTTTGTAACGTCTTGTGGGAAATTTTTGACATGCCTGCACTATTTCTGTCTATGGGAGTGTAACCTTTTAAAGTTTTTAAACAGTACTTCAATATTATTTCCATGCATATGGGATTTCCATTTTGATGTATCTGTCTATGATCCAGATTCACATATGAGAATGGCAGTCTGGAATGGATTTTACAAAAAAGTTGATTGTGGAAGTGAGCTACTCTACTATGGGTATTTTTGATTTCTACTTTATCAGCACGGTGGCAGGAAGATTTTCATTGGTATTTTGGGCATTCAAGGACTATAATTAATTTGTGATGGATGTGTTGTATATTCCCTAGCATGATATTTACATGTTTATATTTGCAGGGGTTTCAGCAGGTACTCATTTGCTATTGATTTGACATTGCATGTATATTATGACATTGCATGTATTTATTATTGATTATAGAGTTTCCTTTTTTGCCAGATATCAGCTTTAATATTGTCAGCCTGGGCACCAATTCATTTTTCGGTAGTTTTAACTAAAGCCCTAAAAGATCAAACGACCTGTCTGCACCTTAGCATTGTTTTCTCCTGTAATACAGCTACAATTAACAGGAACACAAAACAACATGCTGAATAGGCTTCTCAAGTGCTGCAAGATAGATCCCCACAGATAATGGACTTTTGGTAGAAAAACAACACATGCATATAAACTAATACTGTAATAGTTTATTGTCATATTTTGTTCTGCCTTTAATCCCTTCTACTTTTATGTGTTCATAGAATTCGGCTATCTTTCAGATAAGTAGCCTCTTTTCAGTCACTTGAAGGTGTTATGTGGCCTAGATAAACAACTAAGTGTGATATCTGTAATAAGGACATGGGGCCTATAAATGTGTAATTGAGGAGGAAAGGATAATTAAGAAAAGCAGTTACATTATCTGAATTGATGCATGAAACAAAGGCAAATGCACATGGTAAAAATAATAAAACATTAGGTTTTTCTTTTTTTTTTTGCTGTTTCTCTTATTTTCAGCCCTGGAGATCATCTGTCACTAGGGCAGGAGACACAGACAACTATAAAAGCTGACAATGGTTCTAGATCAGAGAGTTGGGTCTGCAAAATAGGGTCTTTAAAATCGATTGGATTATCAGATGAACATTTGGGAGAACATTTTAACCACTTCAGCCCCGGAAGGATTTACCCCCTTCCTGACCAGAGCACGTTTTACAATTTGGCACTGCGTCGCTTTAACTGGCAATTGCGCGGTCATGCAATGCTGTACCCAAACGAAATTTGTGTCCTTTTCTTCCCACAAATAGAGCTTTCTTTTGATGGTATTTGATCACCTCTGCCATTTTTATTTTTTGTGTTATAAACGGAAAAAGACTGAAAATTTTGAAAAAAAAATGATATTTTCTACTTTTTGCTATAAAAAAAATTCAATAAACTCAATTTTAGTCATACATTTAGGCCAAAATGTATTCAGCCACATGTCTTTGGTAAAAAAAATGTCAATAAGCCTATATTTATTGGTTTGCGCAAAAGTTATAGCGTCTACAAACTAGGGTACATTTTCTGGAATTTACACAGCTTTTAGTTTATGACTGCCTATGTCATTTCTTGAGGTGCTAAAATGGCAGGGCAGTACAAACCCCCCCCCAAATGACCCCATTTTGGAAAGTAGACACCCCAAGGAAATTGCTGAGAGGCATGTTGAACCCATTGAATATTTGTTTTTTTTGTCTCAAGTGATTGAATAATGACAAAAAAAAAAATTACAAAAAGTTGTCACTAAATGATATATTGCTCACATAGGCCATGGGCCTATGTGGAATTGCACCCCAAAATACATTCAGCTGCTTCTTCTGAGTATGGGGATACCACATGTGTGGGACTTTTTGGGAGCCTAGCCGCGTACGGGGCCCGAAAACCAATCACTGCCTTCAGGATTTCTAAGGGCGTAAATTTTAGATTTCACTCCTCACTACCTATCACAGTTTTGAAGGCCATAAAATGCCCAGATGGCACAAATCCCCCCAAATGACCCCATTTTGGAAAGTAGACACCCCAAGCTATTTGCTGAGAGGCATGTTGAGTCCATGAAATATTTTATTTTTTGACACAAGTTGCAGGAAAGTGACAATTTTTTTTTTTTCACAAAGTTGTCACTAAATGATATATTGCTCACACAGGCCATGGGCATATGTAGAATTGCACCCCAAAATACATTTAGCTGCTTCTCCTGAGTATGGGGATACCACATGTGTGGGACTTTTTGGGAGCCTAGCCGCGTACGGGGCCCCGAAAACCAAGCACCGCCTTCAGGATTTCTAAGGATGTAAAGTTGTGATTTCACTCCTCACTACCTATCACAGTTTTGAAGGCCATAAAATGCCCAGATGGCACAAAAACCCCCCAAATGACCCCATTTTGGAAAGTAGACACCCCAAGATATTTGTTGAGAGGCATGTTGAGTCCATGGAATATTTTATATTGTAACACAAGTTGCGGGAAAGTAACAATTGTTTTTTTTTTTGTTTTTTTTTTGCACATAGTTGTCACTAAATGATATATTGCTCAAACATGCCATGGGCATATGTGGAATTACACCCCAAAATACATTCTGCTGCTTCTCCTGAGTACGGGGATACCACATGCGTGGGACTTTTTGGGAGCCTAGCTTCATACGGGGCCCCAAAATCCAATCACCGCCTTCAGGTTTTCTAAGGGCGTAAATTTTTGATTTCACTCCTCACTACCTATCACAGTTTCGAAGGCCATAAAATGCCAAGATAGCACAAAACCCCTCAAAATGACCCCATTTTGGAAAGTAGACACCCCAAGCTATTTGCTGAGAGGCATGGTGAGTATTTTGCAGCTCTCATTTGTTTTTGAAAATGAAGAAAGACAAGAAAAATGTATTTTTTTTTCTTTTTTCAATTTTCAAAAGTTTGTGACAAAAAGTGAGGTCTGCAAAATACTCACTATACCTCTCAGCAAATAGCTTGGGGTGTATATTTTCCAAAATGGGGTCATTTGGGGGGGGGGGGTTGTGCCATCTGGGCATTCCATGGCCTCCGAAACTGTGATAGGCAGTGAAGCGTGAAATCAAAAATTTACGCCCTTAGAAAGCCTGAAGGCGGTGCTTGGTTTTCGGGTCCCGTACCCGGCTAGGCTCCCAAAAAGTCTCACACATGTGGTATCCCCGTACTCAGGAGAAGCAACAGAATTTATTTTGGGGTGTAATTTCACATATTTCCATGGCATGTTTGAGCAATATATCATTTAGTGACAACTTTGTGCAAAAAAAAAAAAATTTGTCTTTTTCCCACAACTTGTGTCACAATATAAAATATTCCATGGACTCTTCATGCCTCTCAGCAAATAGCTTGGGGTGTCTACTTTCCAAAATGGGGTCATTTGGGGGGGTTTTTGAACTGTCCTGGCATTTTATGCACAACATTTGGAAGCTTATGTCACACATCAGCCACTCTTCTAACCACTTGAAGACAAAGCCCTTTCTGACACTTTTTGTTTACATGAAAAAATTATTTTTTTTTGCAAGAAAATTACTTTGAACCCCCAAACATTATATATTTTTTTAAAGCAAATGCCCTACAGATTAAAATGGTGGGTGTTTCATTTTTTTTTCACACAGTGTTTGCGCAGCGATTTTTCAAACGCATTTTTTGGGAAAAAAACACACTTTTTTAAATTTTAATGCACTAAAACACACTATATTGCCCAAATGTTTGATGAAATAAAAAAGATGATCTTAGGCCGAGTACCAAACATGACATGCTTTAAAATTGCGCACAAATGTGCAGTGGCGACAAACTAAATACATTTTTAAAAGAATGTAAAAGCGTTTACAGGTTACCACTTTAGATTTACAGAGGAGGTCTACTGCTAAAATTACTGCCCTCGATCTGACCTTCACAGTGATACCTCACATGCATGGTGCAATTGCTGTTTACATTTGACGCCAGATCGAAGCTTGCGTTCGCCTTTGCGCGAGAGCAGGGGGGGACAGGGGTGCTTTTTTTTTTTTCTTTATTATTTTTTTGCTTTTTAATCTTATTTTTAAACTGTTCCTTTCATTTTTATTTTTTTTAATCATTTTTATTGTTATCTCAGGGAATGTAAATATCCCCTATGACAGCAATAGGTAGTGACAGGTACTCTTTTTTGAAAAAATTGGGGTCTGTTAGACCCTAGATCTCTCCTCTGCCCTCAAAGCATCTGACCACACCAAGATCGTGTGATAAAATGCTTTCCCAATTTCCCAATGGCGCTGTTTACATCCGGCGAAGTCATGAAATGCTCATAGCTTCCAGTTTCTTAGGCCATAGAGATGTTTGGAGCCATTCTGGTCTCTGATCAGCTCTATGGTCAGCTGGCTAAATCACTGGCTGCATTTTCAGGTTCCCTGTTGGGACAGGAGAGCCCGGGAAAATATGGAAGACAGTGGGGGGGGGCATTCCCTCCCACTGCTTGTAAAAGCAGTCTAGAGGCTAATTAGCCACTAGGATTGCTTTTACATGAAAGCCGACTGGCTGAAAAGAATGATACCAAGATGATACCTAAACCTACAGGCATCATTCTGGTATAACCACTCAAAGTCCAGCAACATACCAGTACGCTGCTGGTCCTTGTTGGGCATATATTGTAAACTTTTTTTTCATGCGGCCTGTGGGCTGAATGAAAAAAAGATATTGATTGGTGGGTATGCCCACCATTAGAATACCTCCCTTCATCCACCCACTTCTAATGATGGGCATACATGCATCATTTATATATGCCGAAGCATGGGGGCATCCTCCCGCAAAAGGCAGGAGCAAATCGCTCCTCCACCCACTACTGCCCCCACGCTTCGGCATATATGCTGAAGTATGTAACTGTGGTGGTGAAATCACCTCCGACAGCGCTGGAGTCACGGCTTTATGTATTGTGGGAGCAAACGCTGTTGCTGTCAAGAGAAATAAATCCGCGCTGCAACTGAATGGCGTACCTGCTAAGCAAATGATGGTTAACAAAAAAACAAAGTAACATTACAGTATAACAGTAATACTTACCATATCTGCAAAGCAAATACAAAAAAAAACATAGTAAAAAAAAAAAAAAACATTAAACGCAACCTGTGCCTACCTAAAATATATATATGCCGAAGCATGGGGGCATCCTCTCGCAAAAGGCAGGAGCAAATCGCTCCTCCACCCACTGCTGCCCCCATGCTTCGGCATATATGCTGAAGTATGTAACTGTGGTGGTGAAATCACCTCCGACAGCGCTGGAGTCACGGCTTTATGTATCGTGGGAGCAAACGCTGTTGCTGTCAAGATAAATAAATCCGCTCTGCAGCTGAATGGCGTACCTGAAAACAAAAAAGTGGTTAACAATAAAAAAACAAAGTATAAAAAAATTGCATACCTATAAAGCAAACATGATAAAAACATAACAATAAAACATTGCAGTATAGAATACAATAAAAAAGAGCAGAACAATAGAGAGAGAACAATAAAACAACGACTATTTTTGGGTTTTTTTTATTTTATATTTTTTTTGTATTTTTATTTTTATTTTTTTTTTACACTTTTTTTAGTAACTTTAACTTTTTTAACTGGTACCATATTTGGGTCTCTCAAAATGTGATGGCATCTTGGGAGACCCTGTGAAAGTGTGTCCTAGTCTGTGCAGTGCTGTACCCTACGCTAATACTCAACTAGTGTATGGTAGCGTTTAAAACATTCACCAATGCATAGACCAGGATTGTCAGGACAGGAGGGACAACAATACCGGGTGTCACGCCTAAATCCGCGCTTGCTGCAGATACAACATCTTTTTTGGGGGGCTCGTTGGGTAGGGGTACTCGGGAGGACATAAGGAAAATGCCTCTCATGCAGCCGGCTTACTGCATTTGGTTGGGGAAGGTGAGGTGGAGCACCGTCTGGAAACAGAAGGGCTCTGACGATGTCTTCCTGGAATTTAAGGAAGGATCCAGTCCGTCCTGAAGCTCTGTATAGCCCATGAGCATTCAGCAAAGCCAATTGAAATAAACAGACACTTTTTTGTACCAGCGTCTGGCCTTACGGGCAACTAGGTACGGCGCCAACAACTGGTCGTTGAGGTCCACCCCTCCCATATTGAGGTTATATTCGTGGACACAGAGGGTTTTCTCCACAACACCAGTCGCCGTAGTAATTTGGGTCGTCGTGTCTGCATGAAGGGAGGTAAGAATGAAAACATTCTTATTGTCCCTCCACTTCATAGCGAGCAAGTTATTACACTGCAAGCAGGCTCTCTCCCCCAGCCTAAGATGGGAATCTACAAGCCGCTGGAGAAAGCCCCGGCGATTAGGTCGCACGGTGCCACATGCTCCAATCTGTTGATCAATAAGGTGACTAAAAAGTGGCACGCTCGTGTAATAATTGTCCACATACAAGTGGTACCCCTTTCCGAATAAGAGTGACACCAAGTCCCACACTATCTTGCCAGCGCTTCCTATGTAGTCAGGGCAGTTTGTCGGCTCTACATGACTATCTTTGCCCTCGTAAACCATAAAACTACATGTATAGCCTGTGGCCCTGTCACAGAGCTTATACATCTTGACCCCGTATCTGGCACGCTTGCTGGGAAGGTACTGTTTGAATGACAAGCGGCCAGAAAATTTAATTAGGGATTCATCAACGCAGACAACTTGATGGGGAGTAAACAAGTCTGCAAAACGTTGGTTGAAGTGGTTTACGAGGGGCCGAATTTTGTAGAGCCGATCGTGTGCAGGGTCTCCACGAGGACGACAGAGTTCATTGTCGTTGAAGTGCATGAACCGCAAAATCTGCTCGTATCGTGCCCTGGTCATGGAGGCAGAGAACACGGCACATGGTAAATTGGGTCAGTGGACCAATATGACCGCAACTCACTCTTTTTATTTATGCCCATGTTGAGGGAAAGGCCCAAAAAGAGCTTAAATTCGGGGACTGTAATTGGTCTCCAATCTCTGGCAAGGGAGGACTGGGGAATAGTGGCGATGTGTTGACCAGCGTATAAATTGATTTGGTCCACAATAGATCTATAGAGATCTTCGGTGAAAAACAGCGAATAAAAGTCCAGTGGCATAAAATCAACTGTTTCCACCTGAATTCGGGGTTGGCCAGTGAATGGGGGAAGTACGGGTGCTACAGAAGTGGTGGGTTCCCAATTCGGATTGGCGAATGCAGCAGGAAGGGCACTATGGGCACGACGGGCCTGTCTTTGTCTTCTTGGTGGCAGCGGGACACTACTTGTGCTTGCCACCTCGCCAGCTAGAACTGCACTTATGGGACTCGCCACGTCACCAAGTGTTACTGCAGTGCTGGATGTACGACCAGGGTGTACTAGGCCGCTGGTGCTTGCCAGTTCACCATAAGGAATAGCGGCGCTAGTACTTCTCTGCTCCATACGAGAGCCCTGCGGTTCTTGCACTTCAAGGACAGAAGAAGAAGATTGGGGTCTGGTACGCCTGACTTAGCAGGGACCACAACTCCGTCGTCAGAGCTATCTGTCATGGAGCCGCTGTTCTCTACAGGATCGTATTCTGAGCCTGAATCTGACAATGAGTGACTTCCTCTTCACTATCTGTCATGCTCAGAAACGTGTAGGCCTCTTCACTAGTGTACCTTCGATTTGCCATTTTGGGCTCTAAATTTAGGGGTACACTAGTGAGACTCACAGGCAAAAAAGCTCCTGACTGTTAGCGACTGATTCAAAACGCTACCAAAAAACTGTTAGCGATCGCAGGGATCAGGCCTGACTCTGCGAACGCTGCAGTCATGTGTGCTTAGTGTTTTGTAAGTGACAGTTATCGATCGATACTGCACTTGGGTGGGCTGGGCTGGGCCGAGGAGCAAAACGCAGGTGCTAGCAGGTATCTGGGCTGATCCCGCTAACACTGCGTTTATGGGAACCCTAAACTGCTGGGGAGTATAGATCTGATCGGATCAGATATCGATCCGTTCAGATACTATAGCACTAAGGGAGGTGTATGCTGCGTGCATGGGTGTTAGCGGTACTGGCGCTAACCTGACGCTGCCTGGGGCGACGCAGACCTTATCTGATCCTAAAAACGTAACTTCTATCACCGCCGGGCAATTAGGGGGTTAAACCTTTATAAGGTAATAAACGGCGGGTGCCCTAAAACTATAATAAACTATAATAAACTATAAAAAACAAACTAACTAACTAGCGTCACCTGTGTCACTAATACAGCGATCAGAAAAAGCGATCGCTTAGTGACACTGGCGACGAGGGGTGATCAAGGGGTTAACCTTTATTAGGGGGGGTTAGGGGGGTACCCTAGACCTAAAGGGGGGTACCCCAGACCTAAAGGGGGCTAACCTAACTGCCCTAACACTTATAAAACTGTCACAAACTGACACCAATGCAAAAAAAAAAAAAAACTGCTATTGGTGTCAGTGTTACAGGGGGGTGATCGGGGGGTGAAGGGGGGTGAAAAGTGTGCCTGGTGTGTTCTACTGAACGTGTAGTGTTGGTGCACTTACTTGATGTCTTCTTTCCTCGGTGCCGGAACGAAAAAGACCGGCTCGAGGAGGGATGACATCACTTCCTCTCCCTCTGTTTACATTACAGAGGGAGAGGAAGCATTTTCATTCGCCGAGAGCGATCGGGAGGGGGTGGCCAACAATGGATGGCCCCCCCCTCACCTCTCATCGCCCGCAAACTCGAGCCGACTGCCTCTGGCACCGGGGGGGGTCCAATCGGACCCCCCGCGGGAGGCAGATCACGTAGGGGTAAGTGATTCTGCCTGCCCGTGCTATTCTGCTGAAGTATATCAGCGTGAGGCGGTCGGCAAGTGGTTAAGAGAGTTCTTCTCTAATCATTTTACATTAATGTTTGTGAATATTATAACTAGCACATTAAGTTTTTGTCCACTAACCCAGAGTATTTTTAAACTGCAAACTCTATAGAAATAAATGAGGGTATCAATAAATAATTAATACATGTTAAGGAAACAACCTCATAACAAATACTGACATTTATTGGTATTGCATTTATAGAAAAAGTGTCCTGCAGCAAAAAATGCACATGGCTTCATAATGCTGAATATTAGATGTGGCCTTAAGAGCCATGCAATAGCACTCTGCCCTCTTTCTCTCACAAGACACAGAGGCAGGACACAGAGGCAGCAGTGATGGCCATTGGCTTCTGCTGCTCTCAATCAGATCCTGTGAGGAGGGAACCAGTGGCATGGGCCTAGTCATACTGTGTGTGTGTCTATGGAAGGACACAGCCCAGCTTGGGAGCATGGCTGCACAAGTGGCCTCATAGCAGCCGGCTTTCTAAGGGATCACTCACAGAAGAGAAGGAGTTGAGGAGCTGGCAGGGGACTGCAGAAGAGGAGGTTTGGGGCCTATCTTTGCAATATCATTGTAGAGAGCAGGTAAGTATAACTTCTTTTTTATTTTAGGAGAAAAAAATAGCTTTTATAAGCACTTTGAATATAGTCTAAGAGTACTGTTCAGTAGGAGGAAAAATGTTCTGGTGTCAGTGGTCAGTGGGAGGAAAAAATTACTCTGTGTTAGTGGTCAGAGGGGGAAAAAATGGCTAGCTATCAGTGGGAAGAAAAAATACACTATGTAAGTGGGGAGAAAAAAAATACACTAGTGTCAGTGGTCAGTGGGTGAAAAAAATGCCCCAGTATCAGAGGTTAGTGGAAAAAAATATATACCGGTGTCAATGATACGAAAAAATGCCTTTGGTCAGTGGGAGGAAGAATGTGCCACAACAATCTCAGAATGAAAAAAAATTGATGTTATAGGGAAGGGGGGATAAGGGGCTTCATCCCCTGATGAAGCCACGTGACCCGTGACGCCACGCGTAGGGACAGGCACCTCCCACTGTCAGCAGTGTACGAGCTTGCCGCTCGTCTGGATACACTGTACAATCTGTTATTTCACTGTGTGAGTAGCCCGTTTTTGTTATTGTTAAATAAAGCCTTAATACCCTTAAATACTACACTATATGGCATCTTTATCTCTCCTTTGGTCATGATGTTCCCCATGGATCTGAGGTTTAATATATGACAGCCCAAGACTCAGGACCTCTCCTCACAGGAGACACCACAAGCGCTGATTGCTCTATGCTGTAGCCTTAGTGTAGTGAGGTAAGGGGCCATTATCTACCATTAGAGGATTGTTGCATGGAGAGGATTACGTTATACACTTCACATTCACCACTCTTCTAAGCAAGTGATGCTAAAATCCAGTTGCTGCCTGCACCACTGCACTGTTTGGCACCACCAATGAAGCATTTGAGTTGTTTGCTGCTGCACCAAGTCACCTTTTACTGAACTGTAATATTGTTTTTTATATAACTGTGAGCACCATCTGTTGGCGCTGGACACTTTACTGCACGTTGCACAGTAATGCCCCGTACACACGGTCGGACTTTGTTCGGACATTACGACAACGAAATCCTAGGATTTTTTCAGACGGATGTTGGCTCAAACTTGTCTTGCATACACACAGTCACACAAAGTTGTTGGAAAATCCGATCGTTCTAAACGCGGTGACGTAAAACACGTACGTCGGGACTATAAACGGGGCAATGGCCAATAGCTTTCATCTCTTTATTTATTCTGAGCATGCGTGGCACTTTGTCTGTCGGATTTGTGTACACACGATCGGAATTTCCGACAACGGATTTTGTTGTTGGAAAATTTTATATCCTGCTCTCAAACTTTGTGTGTTGGAAAATCCGATGGAAAATGTGTGATGGAGCCTACACACGGTCAGAATTTCCGACAACAAGGTCCTATCACACATTTTCCATCGGAAAATCCGACCGTGTGTACAGGGCATTACTGTGATCACTTTGGACATTCATTGTAACATTGTATCTGTTTTGGCCTTTATGTGATTTATCTTGTAGTGATTTTATTTAGCTGCACGTATCACGGTTGTATTGAATTATAGCATTGCTTTCATATAATTGTGAGCACTTACTGTTGGCACTGGACACTTTATTCCTTTTGTCACAGACATTGTGTAATTATTTGGGCATTTATTGTCACAATGCAGTTTTTGTTATAATTTATTTAATGGATATTTTTTTGACATTTATTTTTGCACTATAAGCGAAGTGTTTACATTGCATACACTTATGTTGATATTTAACATATAGTCATATTTAGGACCATTCAGGTGACCCTGACTTCTTCTAATTTTTTAATGAATATACTGTTTGAGCGCAGCACAGTGTCACATTTTCTGTTTGTTTGAGACCACTAGTATATGCTTGAGTGAGGGCAGGAGATAAGTCCCCCACCTAAGGAAATTGTAGTATGCCTGCACCTATGTACTAGAGCCTATTTTAGAATTAGCGCAGCACCATTCCCACTTGTCAGTTTACGTCCACACCAGGGGCCAGGCTGGACCCCATTCGGTGCAAGCTGCTTTTCCCTCCTTACTATTTTTACCACCACTGCATGGTAGCGCAGGAATAATATA
The DNA here is from genome assembly GCF_042186555.1 of Aquarana catesbeiana. NCBI lineage: Eukaryota > Metazoa > Chordata > Amphibia > Anura > Ranidae > Aquarana > Aquarana catesbeiana. The sequence continues at coordinate 280,339,923 of NC_133327.1, forward strand.
CTCGATAAGGGGTGCACACCTTTCCACCACCCCTCCCAAACCTAACAATGCCAATCCACAGAGCCCATATAAGGGAGCGGTCTAAAGATGTACTTGGATTGACAAGTGCATACACATAACCCTCTCTAATCTGACACTGCCCATCTCCAAAGCCCCTGTAAAGGAGGGGTCTGGGGACACACTTGGATTGGCAGGTACATACACATTGGATAATAAAGATAATAATAATAGTGCGCTAAATTTTGAATATAAACTTAATAATGAACTCCAGTGAATATGTGACAAACCATGATTTAAAAAATATATATATGCAAAAGTCCACATGCACAATAAATTAATAAATAAAAACTCTTGATTGCCAAAGAAACGTGAATAAACTCAATCCATGCTCTGTGACAGTCTCTGTAGAAATAAGTGCTGATAAGTAATCACCACCACCTCCGTGTGCAATGCCTGCTCACTATGGATGCACCGAAATTTTGGCCGCCGAAACATAACGGCCGAAAATGGCCCTTTCGGCAAAAAGCCGAAAGAGAATTTTTGCCGATACTGAATGGGGCGGGGCGGGGCTGGGTGGGGCTCCACCCCCGCCCCTGGTGCTGCCTAGCAGGGGGGCTTCCTATATCATAGAAGAGAGGAGAGCCGCCACCTGTTTGATTACAGCGCCGGGAACATCACAGCTTTCATTTCAATAGCTGTGTGTTCCCCGCTGCGCGCCGTCACATACAGCCCCTCCCCCTTGTCCGGGCACTTTGATAGACAGATCACCCGTCCAATGTGATGTTCCAAACGCTGTAATCAAACAGGCGGCGGCAGCTCTCCTCTCCCTTCACTGGCCTCAATGGGGACACAGGCTGCACTACTGGGGACACTGGCTGCAATGGGGACACTGGCTGCACTACTGGGGACATTGGCTGCAATGGGGAAACAGGCTGCAATGGGGACACAGGCTGCACTACTGAGGACATAGGCTGCAGTGGGGACACAGGCTGCACTACTGGGGACACAGGCTGCACTACTGGGGACACAGGCTGCAGTGGGGACACAGGCTGCACTACTGGGGACACAGGCTGCACTACTGGGGACACGGGCTGCACTACTGGGGACACGGGCTGCACTACCGGGGACACGGGCTGCACTACCGGGGACACTGGCTGGCTGCATCTGACAGGCACTGGTGAGGCTGCATTGATCTCTTGTATCATGTCCGCAGTCTCTGACTCTCTGACCATGTCCCCAGTCTCTGACCATCTCCTGTACCATGTCCCCAGTCTCTGACCATCTCCTGTACAATGTCCTCAGTCTCTGACCATCTCCTGTACCATGTCCCCAGTCTCTGACCATATCCTGTACCATGTCCTCAGTCTCTGACCATCTCCTGTACCATGTCTGCAGTCTGACCATCTCCTGTACCATGTCCCCAGTCTCTGACCATCTCCTGTACCATGTCTGCACTCTCTGACCATCTCCTGTACCATGTCTGCAGTCTCTGATCATCTCCTGTACCATCTCTGCAGTCTCTGATCATCTCCTGTACCATCTCTGTAGTCTCTGACCATCTCCTGTACCATGTCCTCAGTCTCTGACCATCTCCTGTACCATGTCCCCAGTCTCTGACCATCTCCTGTACCATGTCCCCAGTCTCTGACCATCTCCTGTACCATTTCTGCAGTCTCTGATCATCTCCTGTACCATCTCTGCAGTCTCTGACCATCTCCTGAACCATGTCCCCAGTCTCTGACCATCTCCTATATAAAAATATTTTTAAAAACAGTCACTTTCGGTATCGGTGTTGTTTCAGTATAGGTTTCGGTTTTCGGGATCAAGGAAGATTTATTTTTGGTATCGGTTTCGGCACCAAAAAACCCATTCTGTGCATCCCTCAATCAAAGACCCCTTTAGGTCTATTGGCACTTTTAATAATAATCCACAGATGGGTCTGCTCGATCGTACACAAGTTTTCTGCTAATGGCTCCAGGAATGCCAGGACCTTTCCATAGAAAATTTCTTTCTCCACAATACAGTTTCTCAAAGCAAATAAAACATAATCATCACGCAAGATTGCTTAAAAATACTTGCATTATTAAATAACATTGTATACACTCACATTTGAGATAAAACCGCATAGAACGATCGGTTAAGTATCGGATAGGTATTAGGACAGCTCTCCTCCACACTACACATCCAGAATAATGAGACACCGGAAGTGTCGTCACCGGCTCCTCCCGACGCGTTGTGTCACAGGTCACGTGACTTTCTCAAGGGAAATTTTTCTTTTGGTACTGCACTAAGAGAAACAAGACCAGAGGCTGAAGGGAGGAACTAATGGGCGAAGGAACATGATAGGTAGGAGCTTATAGGTGAAGGAGTTGAATGAGAGTGTGATGTTTTTACACATAGTGATGTATAGAGAGGAGAAAGACGTGTAGTGGTAGAGATAACAACAGAGGGACTGTAGTTGGTAAGTACAAAAAATGAATTACATAGACGGGCAGCAATACATAATCAGGATTATCCTGGGGTCCACAGGACCGTTGGATTTCACTCACATTGAATAGCCCTGCCAGTTCCATTGTTCTGCTTATAACACAGACTAAGCATCAAGTTAAAAAGCTTGAATAATAAGCACATTATTCAAGGAAAAATTACCATAATAACCTAGTTTGATAGATTTCCAACTATACTACCCACAACCAATATATTGACGTAGTACCAGTACTACCATAGATCTTTGTGTGACATTCTGTATATCTGGTAAGGCTGAAGGTTTTTCTCTTACCTTCATAAAACCTTCAGTACAGGAGGTCCCCGAGTTACGAACCTCCGACTTGCGAACAACTCCTACTTACGATCGGGAGGCGGCGTGACGTTCTGGGCATGCGCGGCCACTTTTTGAAGGTGGGCATATCGGAAAACATTGGAAAACAGCGGAAAACGTCAGAAAACAACGTCTGCGCATGAGCAGCTACTTGACAGACTACTTGATCGGAAAACATTGGAAAACGACGTCTCTGTCGTTCTGCGCGTGCGCTTCCGACATACAAACAAATCCGACTTAAGAACAAACCGTCAGTCCCTAACCCGTTCGTAACTCGGGAGGATTGGGGCTACTCTGTGAAAAACCATTGCACAGAGCAAGTAAGTATAACATGTTTGTTATTTAACAAAAAAATCTACTTTTATCATCACTTTAAGTATTTGGTGTATGTTTTGGATAGTGTATGGAAGAGTTAAAATGTCTCTTTCTATTTTGCTATTTTGGTCTGTATGTTCATTGGAGAGATTTCTCCTCACTTTCTATTCTGAAGGCAATTGTCACCATTATAGAAAGTGTCAATAAATCCAACATTTTACAGCAGTTGCCCCCACCACAAATGGTAGAATTTCCTGGAATTTCTTCTAACTTAGTTTTGTGCCTCTGTGACAGGAAATGAGGGGAAATACTCATAATGAACTGTAATAAACAGTCACAAGACAAAACAGAAAAAAGGCTAAAGTTATATTTTAGGAGGTGGTATACAGTATATTCAAATAGAAGCACCAAGTTAGTAAGTATAATGCAGTTAGTGCAGACAGTAGTAAAAGAACATTGTGTATAGTTAAGCATGTGTAACTGCTTTGTAGAAAATGTGGGGCTGGCCCTACCCCCTATAGATTTTCAACCTCCACCTCATTAACCTCTTCAGCCCCAAAAGGTTTTACCCCCATCATGACAAGGCCATTTTTTGCAATACGGCACTGCGTTACTTTAACTGACAATTGCGCAGTTGTGCGACACTGTACCCAAATAAAATTCCTTTTTTTCCCCACAAATAGAGCTTTCTTTTGGAGCTATTTGATCACCTCTGCGTTTTTTATTTTTTGCGCTATAAACAAAAAAAGACCGTCAATTTTGAATAAAATACAATATTTTTTACGTTATGCTATAAAACATATCCAATAAAAAAATGTAAAAAATCCAATTTCTTCATCAATTTAGGACAATATGTATTTGGCTACATATTTTTGGTAAAAAAAATCCCAATAAGCGCATATTGATTGGTTTGCACAAACTATGGGACAGATTTATGGAATTTTAATTTATTTTTTACTAGTAATGGCATTGAGCAGCGGTTTTTAGCGGGACTACGACATTGCAGCAGACAGATCTGACTTTTTGGGGACCATTGACACCACTACATTGAGCAGTGCTAAAAAAAAATGCACTGACACTGTAGTAATGACACTGGCAGGGAAGGCGTTAACATCAGGGGCGATCAAAAGGTTAAATGTGTTCCCTGGGAGTGCTTTCTAACTGTGGGGGGATGCTTTGACTGGGGGAAGACAGAGATCTGTGTTCCTGCTTAGCAGAAACAGAAGATCTCCATCTTCCCCTTTCACAGAATGGCAATCTGCCTTGTTTACATAGGCAGACTGCCATTCTGCCTCTTTTTGGATGTGGGTGTCAGCAGTCCACTGAACCAGCTAATTGGCTCCAACTGGTGTCCAATTACAGCGGGAGCAGGTCAAGATACATGTGCACACCCCAGACCAGGAACTCGAAATCACGTACAGGAATGTGATTTCACCCAGGAGGGCCGCCCTACCACAGTATATATGCATGAGGCGGTCCAGAAGAGGTTAAAGTCCAAATCCAAATAGTTTTTTTTCAATGCCCAGTGTGCATGCGGCCTTATAACAATATAGTTTAACCTCTACATTACGAAGGGTAAAACAAATCTTAAAGCAGTTCTTCAGTGAAAATGTAAATACTAAAAATACTGTAGCCGCTGACTTAGTAAAAGGACACTTACCTGTCTAGGGATCCAGCGCTATTCTCACCTGTGACGGTTCTTCACTGGTCTTAGCGTCCCTGGCGATGGTATGTTTAGTGTGGGAAGCCAGCTGTGATTCCTTGCAGCTTCACAGCTGGCTTCCCACTGTGCTTGTGTGAGCCGCACTGAACTGTGTGAATGATCCTGCAGCCTCCTGGGACCTGTGACATGTCTAAGAAGGTTGTGGGCGGTGGGGAGACTAGGCACTTCCACTGGAAGTTGTAGAGGGTACCTGAGAAAACTAGGTAACCACTTCCCCAAAAAAAAGTTCCATAAGAAGAAGAGGAGGGGGAAAGAAGGGCTTACAGCAGAACCTTCCCTTCAGGAAGGCCACTTTAAGGCCTGAACACAGTTTTGCAACTTTGACATGTGTTAATAACACTGTACATATCATCGCAACTACATTCTTTCAGGGTAAATTTGTTTTTCATTTGGTGGTGAATGGATGGCTCCTGTTTTTTTTCTGGCACAAGGTAAAACTTTTTTTTTTCTAAATGTAGCTGTATATTTCTTGCTATTACCATGACTTACCACCAAGAAAGACCCCCAAAAAATTCCCCTGCTCCTCAAAATCACAGCGATATCACATATGTGTATATTATTTGTTGTTTGTATCTGTTGTAGTGTAGAGCACAGAAACAATAGTGCACATTTTGCTTTTTTTTTATCCTACCTAAAACGCACTGACACTAAAGCTAAGAAAAAAATGTTTTTTTAATCCTACCTAAAATACACTGACCCTGACCTTTGACTTTGGTCATGACCTTAACCCTAACTGTAACCTTGATCCTTTCCCTAACTCTGACCCTGATCAAACTCTGATCTAGCTATTTTTGCTTTTCTTTTCTTTTTTCACACACCTCTTTACCTTTTCTTTTCCAGCAAGGAGAAAGATGCAATGTATTTTTTTTCCATTCAAGGGGAGAAAAAAAAACACAGGGTAAGGCTTAACAGTGACTGATCACTGTGGTAGCCAATCAGTCATCAGGTGATCAGGAACTGGGCCTCCTGGTTCAATATTGTAAGTATGGAACCCAGGGCTGTCAGTGAGAGCCAGGTATCTGTGCTGGAAGTGTGCTATGCAGTGCACTCCCAGCATAAACACAGGTAAGCATATATACGGCCTCACAGACTTAAAGCAGTAAAGAACCCAAAACAAAAACATTTAATGGATTGCAGTTTACCAATCCCTAGATGTGGTGGTTGCATTAGGTTTCTTTTTTTCAGGCTTTTTCCCTCTGTTTTCACCTGGTGATCTGGCCTGTAACATTCCTCCTGTATTAAAGTGCCCCCGCTCTGGATGAATGAGCACAGAGGGAACCTTTGGACAAAAACATTGTTAGTCTGTTGGGAGGGGATTTTTAGATGTACTAGCAGATTTAGATACAGCAATTTGAAGCCAAACCCCAGCTAACATTTTTTTTTTCTTTTGGGAAAAAGATTTTACATAAATTAATAAAATCTGATCATTATAAGCACTCCTGCCAGTGTTGAATGGTTTGTCTCATCCCTGTAACAGATACATCTGAAAGAGAGCTTGTTCTTCTGGAAAACAACAGACTTACTGGCCAGGTCACACCAGATGAAAGTAGAAGAAGGAAGCCTAAAAATAAAACAAATGCATCTAAGAATTGGTAATCTGCAATATAATAAATGTACCTAATTCTATCATGCTCCATACTGCATATGCATACACTCGGCTGGGGGGGGGGGGGGGCTTAACACACCAAATTATTTACTAAAGGAATTGAGAATGTTTACTCAAAGAGTGAAGATTCACTTCAATTATCCAATCATGAGAAAAACAAACTCCTGTTTATGTATTTAACCTGCAATCTGCACATGACTGGGTGAATGAAGTAAATCTTCATTTGTTTTAAGTGAATGTTCTCAACTCCTTTAATAAATCTACAAAACAAAACAACAAGTGAAACACACTGGATAGTGCAGGTAAAAAATGTATTGACAATATTAAAAGACAAAGGATTGCCCTCACAAAAAGCTGAGAGTTGTCATCAGCATGGATCAGCGTATGCAGACTTGACTCTCTCTCTGTATAAAAGCCAGCATCAAGAGAAGTGAAAAAGTACCTGAATGAACACAGGCTGACAACGATCAATGCTGCAAGGATAGAACACCTGAACCAGCTACATAGAGTCCTCCATGAGACATTTCCAACTTACAGACACCGTCACTAACTTCTTTTGGGGCCCCACTTCTTCCTTAGATTGACAATGTGGGAATTTGAGGAGAGAGTGTGAACAATTTTTGCTTTTGACTGCTGGTGATTGCTGTGTTGCATTTTTAGGATCTTTTTTGGTTTTTCCTTGCAGCTTTTTTAACACATTTTCTGTGACTTTTTAATCACTTAAGGATCGAGCCTCTTTCTGAGATTTGTTGTTTACAAGTTAAAAACAGGCTTTTTTGCTAGAAAATTACTTAGAACCCCCAAACATACATTTTTTTCTAACACCCTAGAGAATAAAATGGCAGTCGTTGTAATACTTTCTGTCACACCGTATTTGCGCAGCGGTCTTACAAACGCACTTTTTTTTTTTTAAAATACACTTTTTTAATTAAAAAATAAGACAACAGTAAAGTTAGCCCAATTTTTTATATTGTGAAAGATAATGTTACGCCGAGTAAATTGATACCCAACATGTTACACTTCAAAATTGCGCCCGCTCGTGGAATGGTGACAGAATATTGGCATGCATTAAAAAAGGGGATTAACTCCAGGGATAAGGCAATAATTCTCCCACTCTACAAGACTTTGGTCCGGCGTCACCTGGAGTATGCTGTCCAGTTCTGGGCATCAGTCCTCAGGAAGGATGTACTAGAAATAGAGTGAGTACTAAGAAGGGCAACAAAGCTAATAAAGGGTTCAGAGGACATTAGTTATGAAGAAAGGTTGTGAGCACTGAATTTATTCTGTCTGGAGAAGAGACGCTTGAGAGGGATATGATTTCAATTTACTAATACCATACTGGTGACCCCACAATAGGGATAAAACTTTTAATAAGTTTAATAAGACACGTGGCCATTCACTAAAATTAGAAGAAAAGAGGTTTAACCTTAAACTGCGTAGAGGGTTCTGTACTGTAAGAGCAGCAAGGATGTGGAATTCCCTTCCACAGGCGGTGGTTTTAGCGAGGGGCATCAATAGTTTAAAAAAACTATTAGATAAGCACCTGAATGACCGCAATATACAGGAATATACAATGTAATACTGACAATATAAGGATGAGCTCCGGCATGTTCGCATGCTGAACGTGCCGAGCCCGCCAGGAAGTCGGCACGGCGCAGTGCTAATCACAATCAGTGAGACATTTCCCGATGTGCGGCTGCAGAGATCGGGAAATGTCTCCCTACCTGTGATTAGCGCTGCGTAGTGCCAACTTCCTTGCGGGCTCGGCACGTTCAGCATGCGAACGCGCCGGAGCTCATCCTTATATTGTCAGTATTACATTGTATATTCCTGTATATTGCGGTCATTCAGGTGCTGACGCACGCTCTTAATGGAGGAGCTATAGAAGGACTCCAAGATGGGTTTCCCTAGGCCATTTTTCCTAAGAAGTCTTAGGAAATATAAATGTTGCTGACACTTCTTTGTGACAAGCTATCACGTTCAATGATCAGGATACGTTTTCTGAAATATTAATACCTAAAAACGTAAAAACTGAAACCCGCTCCACCAATTCTCCTCTGATGTAGAGTGGAACCACGTCAGTCTTACATTTTCTAAAATCAGTTATTAATTCCTTGGTCTTCCCAGTGTTTAGGGACAAATTGTTTACCTCACACCACTCTACTAGATTAGCCATCTCTTCCCTGTAGTGTTTCTCATCCCCTCTTGTGATGCAACCTACTAAGATGGTATCATCTGAAAATTTGATGACACTCTTTGTAGAAAGGCAAGGAGTACAATCACGAGTGTGTAGAGAGTAAAGAAGGGGGCTCAGTACACAACCTTGAGGTACACCCAGGGCCGCTGATAAGCCAGTACAACTGGCTCTGTTGTACCGGGCCCAGCCAGCAGGGGGGGCCCGGGCAATCTGACAGAAGAATGCATGCAGAATAGAAAAAAAAAATCTCCAACCAGCACCCCTCCTACAGCGGCACACAGGGCCAATATAAGTGCAGAGTCCTCCCTCCTCTCCCTCCCTCCACTTAGGTAACTAATCACACACAAAGAGAGATGGAAATCTCCCTCTGTGTCATGGAGCTGGGGTCTCAACTGTTCGGTGGCCATCCACTGTAACAAAGCCCCACCTCCTAGATCGTAATAGATGGAACACTGATCCAATGCAGGGAGAAATAAACCAGTGTTCCATCTATCACGATCTAGGAGGCGGGGCTTTCTTACAGTGGACGGCCACCAAACAGTTCAGACCCCAGCTCCATGAAAAGGAGGGGTTTTGGGACTTTAGATGAGGTGGGCAAGTGAGGCCAAAGGATCAGTCACCATTATATGAAATCATTTTATTGATAAACAATTTTATTGATAAACAAATGGCCATTACCTACTATTCATGGGTAAGGGTTTTTTTTCCCCAGATCATTCACATCACCACTCATGTTTTTATTGCCATCCATTTTCTTTGTTCACCTCAGTCATTATATATTTTCTTCTTGTTTTTTCTCGTTCCCTTTTCTATTTCTTTTCTCCTTCACTTTCCTGTTTTCATCTTTTTCTTTTTCTTCCTCTCCTTTTCCTTCTTTCATTTCAGATATTTTACCACACGGGTACTTATGTTCATTTTTTGCGATTTTGGGTTCTAGTAACTCCTCAGTTACACTTTACACATATCTTATATTACTCCAATTAATCATAGACCCATTATCACCATTTATCACCAGTGTTGACACACTTACTATATGGGGACATCTTTGTGCCCCTAGCCTTCCCTCCTTGAGCTCTTCCCTCAGCTCCCGGACTCGACTCATTTGGTGGCCTGTGGCTACGGACCTCATGGGGTTCACACTCTATTGGCATGTGAGTATTCATTCCTTTTCGTGTATGTATGGGATGAAGACCTGTGTCTCATTTAAAGTCCCAACCTTTCTTCTATAGACCCCAGCGCCATGACACAGAGGGAGATTCCTGTGTAATACTCTGTGTAATCAAGGTACTGGCGAGGCTGCAGATGGGCACAGTGAGGCTGCAGATTGGCACAGTAAGGCTGCAGATGGGTACAGTGAGGCTGCAGATGGGTACAGTGAGGCTGCAGATGGGTACAGTGAGGCTGCAGATTGGCAGAGTGAGGCTGAAATGGGCACAGTGAGTCTGCAGATTGGCACAGTGAGACTGAAATGGGCACAATGAGGCTGCATATTGGCACGATGAGGCTGCAGATGGGCACAGTGAGGCTGCATTTTGGCCCAGTAAGGCTGACATGGGCACAGTGAGGCTGAAGATTGGCACAGTAAGGCTGCAGATTGGCTCAGTGAGGCTGAAATGGGCACAGTGAGGCTGAAATGAGCACAGTGAGGCTGAAATGGGCACAGTGAGGCTGCAGATTGGCACAGTGAGGCTGAAATGGGCACAGTGAGGCTGCAGATTGGCTCAGTGAAGCTGAAATGGGCACATGGAGGCTGCAGATTGGCTCAGTGAAGCTGAAATTGGCACAGTGAGACTGCATATTGGCACAGTGAGGCTGACATGGGCAGAGTGAGGCTGCAGATTGGCTCAGTGAGGCTGAAATGATCACAGTGAAGCTGAAATGGGCACAGTGAGGCTGCAGATTGGCACAGGGAGGCTGAAATGGGCACAGTGAGGCTGAAATTACATAGTTACATAGTTAGTCAGGTTGAAAAAAGACACAAGTCCACCCAGTTCAACCATAAAAAAATAAATATATAAAATAAAAAATTTTGTACAATCCAATATACCCAATTCTATACCCACAGTTGATCCAGAGGAAGGCAACAAACCCCAGCAGGGCATGCTCCAATTTGCTACAGCAGGGGAAAACATTCCTTCCTGATCCCCCGAGAGGCAAATAATTCTGAAGCTTCTTTGAGGTGATTGCTGTGAGTAGGGCAGCACACTCAGGTGGATGGGCTGCCCTATGTGTGATGAGTTAAAATGCTCTGAAAAAGCCTCCCCCCTCGCTAAAAAAAAAAAAAACGCATGTGGCAATGCGAGTTCATGCTATGCAGAGTTGTGAACAGGGCTTGACAGCTGAGTGTTTCTGTCCACTCCCTCCTATGTACTTGTATAAAGATGGCCATACACTATGCAATCTGATTGTATATTTAGTTAGAAGGGTGATCACTGATTGATTGCATTTCATTTAAAAAATGTTCACCTGGGAATGGGTGGGTGGATGATGCAGGGTGTGTGCTAATGTCAACTGGTCAACTCCTTCCTGTGTCATGATCTACAGTCTGTAAAGAAGAAAGACATTACTAATGGAAACATCTGGAAAATATGGATTAGGACAAGAAGAGTAAGCGACTGTAGATTTAATGGAAAGCTTTGATATTTTTGAAAAAAAAAGTACATGAATGCCATATTGGTGTACAAAGGCGAATTTACCCTTTAAGAAACTACCTGGATCTGCATGACCACATCTCCCAGTATAAACTATGCAATGTTAGAAAACTTTACATTGAGAAATAGCTTAACCCCTTCCCGTCAACTGGCCCTTTAGGGGTTCTAAAAGCTGGGAGGTGGAGGCGGGTATTTGGGTCTTGTGACTGCAATGATTGGCTGTAACAGCAGTCACGTGATTGGAAAGCTTCCGATCGCTAGTATGCATCGGAAGTTCTCCGTTACATGGCAACTACCATGCTGGGAACACACAAGGAGCACACTACCAGGGGGTGGTCCTTTATGCGTGGCACATATATGTGTACAGTCGTCATTTAGTGGTTAAAGCCTAGTTCCAGGTTTTGTGTTACTTTAACCGCTTGCTGACCGCCGCTTGTACTTATACGTCGCCAGAATGGCACGGCTGGGCAAATGGGCATACCCGTACGTCCCTTTGAATTTTCCGCCATGCCATCGCGTGCGCGCTGCCGGCAGCATGCGATCCCGCCGTGAGCTCCGTGAGTAGGATCACGGGTCCTGTGGACTCGATGTCCACGGGGATACCCGCGATCATCTCACGGAGAGGAAGAACGGGGAGATGCTAATGTAAACAAGCATCTCCCCGTTCTGCTTAGTGACACTGACACTGATTACAGCTCCCTGTGATCGGGAACTATGATCAGTGATGTGTCACACACAGCCCCTCCCCCCCACACATCCCTAGGACACAATTAAACCCTCCCTAGCTCCCTAGTGGTTAACCCCTTCACTGCCAGTGTCATTTTTACAGTAATCAGTGCAATTTTATAGCACTGATCGCTGTAAAAATGACAATGATCCCAAAAATGTATCAAAATTGTCTGATGTGTCCACCATAATGTCGCAGTCACGATAAATATCGCAGATTGCCGCCATTACTAGTAAAAAAAAAAAAAATTATTATTAATAAAAATGCCATAAAACGATCCCCTATTTGGTAGACGCTATAACTTTTGCACAAACCAATCAATAAACGCTTATTGCGTTTTTTTTTAACCAAAATTATGTAGAAGAATACGTATCGGCCTAAACTGAAAAAAAGGATGTCAATTTTGTTTGGGAGCCACATCGCACGACCTCGCAATTGTCAGTTCAAGCGAAACAGCGCCGAATCGCAAAAAGTGCTCTGGTCTTTGGCCAGCAAAATGGTCCAGGGCTTAAGTGGTTAAATAGTTTGTTTGGGACAAGCTCACTCAAACAGGCTATTCCTTTCCTTTCACTGTAAAAACTGTATGTAAAATAGCTACATACAGTATACAGCAGTGTGTTCTGACAGCAGCAAAGGGACTTCCCATCCCATTCCTGGAACAAAATTGAGTTGGGCTGAGGGCTACGCAGCTGATTAGAAAAAAAAATGTTTTTTATGAATGAGTACAAGGCTTCCTCTGATTGGCTGAAGTAAATTCATAATAATACAAGGCTTACTATAAATAGCTCGGAGCTTAGCCTGACTTGAATTTTTTACAGAAATGGAAGGGGAAGTCTCCGTCCTGCTGCTGGAGCACAGTGATGTATACTGTATGTAGCTGATGCTATATAGAGTTTAAACAGCGCTATCAACAGTTGCATTTCTTAGTAAAGGAAATAGTTTGCTTGGGCCAGCTTGGCCCAAAAATAACTATTTAAAGTGACATAAAACTTGGGGTTAGGCTCTTAAACGTAGGAAAAGATTAACTTGCCAAAATAGCTCAATGTTATCAATTTCTTTGTAGGTGATGGAAACAATGAACATTCATCCGAATCTGAAATTAGCTTTATTTTACTCTCTATGTTATAGGTAAAAATGTTCTTGGCCTAAACAGTGCTCGCAGAATGAGCACAATTGTAACCTTATAAGCATAATAAAACACATACAAGACCTACAGCTGAACAGTAGACAATAAGGTCAATGCTTTCAAAAGAGTGACTCAAAGCTCATAGAGGCAGCTGTTGTGCTTTACTGTCAATGTCACACAGAAGCTGCAGGAAATAATAAGATATTTTCATGCATAAAGCATGATATAGATGACAAGGTGACAGAATAATGGTGTCATTGTATAAATTCTTTGGAAAACTACAGCTTGAGTTGAAAATATTTTGCTACACTTTTGGAATAGAAGGTCAGAGGAATAAAAAGGTGAAAATAAAAAGATGTGTTTAGGAGGATCATACTGAAAGAAACACACTGTGATATTATTATTTGCTTTTGTTTTGTTTTTTTAAAGGTCAGAACAGAACACACATTATTTTTAATCATACTAGTATGTATATGGCTCCCTGATATTTTGCAATTTGTATGGAGTGTGATAGCTGACCCTCCTAAAATGTTCATTTTTATGCTAGTATGCAATGTATACACTGACACATACTATACTTTTTTCAGGTAGTTGCCACCAGTAGGCCAGTTAAATACCGACATGGAGAAGACAAAGACATGAAAACTATAAAAAAGATGAAATATAAAGTTGAAAAAGGTATGAAAAACATGTATGTTCCATTTATCTTCTACTCTCTCGTTTGATCAACTTTCATATCTACATTTCTACGCTCTGCTTTGTCGAAAGCTGACAAAATCCTCTTTATAAAGTGGGATTATTCTGCTTTACATTATAGAGGAAAGATGAGGAAAAGTAGTGGTGTGGATAAACAGTTTCTTTACAGTTTCCTGCACAATTTTGACTATAAATATTCAAATTAATTGTAGCAAACCCCCTAAGGAGCCGCAGATGAACTTGGATCCCCCACTCCTGCACAGCCAGGCACACGAGTTTTCAGTCAGAGAACAGTTATATTATTTATTAATATCTTGGATATGGATGGGAGATTATGGGATGCCCGCTTGACTTCAGCAAAATGTTGACAACAACTATAGGGACATCTGCCTATATACAGTCTATATACAGTCTCCTTTACACTCCTCCTGCACACACTTGCTTGCTGACCCCAACTGAATCATTGTTAGTTGATCTGACAGGCTCCTAGTCAGATCCAGCACTGGCCCCTTAGAGGGAGATACTAGCAGCCCGTCGTTGTGTAGCAGATGTCAGTGAAACAGCTTGCACATTTCCTCCTGTGGCTACTAATCCCAGCACCACCTTTTCAGGCACTGCCAACCCACCTGCCTGCAGCTGACCCTTTTACTAGCCCTCCAGGCTAACTTCTCCACACCAGTCCTCTAGACTGACTCTTCACCAGTCCACCCAGCTAACTCTCTCACCAGCCCACCTGGCTGACTCTCGGGAGAACTCCTGGGGATGGGTGAAGACTTAAGCACACCACTGTCTTCAGGGAGAACTGGCAACATGTGGCAGTCTCCCCCCTTGTAAGTCCCCAGCAGTACTGAGCTACTCACGCTGCGCTCTCTCTTGCTCCCATGCCTCCAGGCTTCCCCCATGTGTTGTGGCAGAATCCTTCCATCATCCAAGCCCCAACCCAAGGCAGGACCCCCCACATACTAGGGGGGGACCCCTGAGGGACACTGACAGCCTCCTCAACACTGTATGTCCATCTTTTACCTGACTGCCACTGCCAGCATGGCCCATGTCTATTTATGGAGTGGTCTCAGCCCCCTTTCAGCCAGATCGTGGGGATTGGCTGAAGCTCAATAAATATTCAAGACAGCTCCCCCTAACCTCTACCACTAGCTCTAGAACATTCTCCAATGTCCTAGAAATAGGAGGAGGCACCAGAGAAGCTGCCAGGATAAGTCATCCAGCCCTGACTCCCTGAATCCTGACAAAGATTCACAGCTCATGCTCAGCCCCCTCTCTGTCTAGCACACACTAGAGGGTGTTACATAATAACGACAGTAATTATTTTATAAAATGCAACTTTAATATTTACTCTGTAATACTGTAATACAGATTTGCATTAATCCAAGCAGCTAGTGTAATGATGTGATAAATACCCTGTTAGTTGCTTGACCTATCTGCATACTTAGTATGCAGACCTGACCTACAAACACAGACCCTCTAACACTTCTAGTAGGTATAAAACACTCTGCTACTGATTATCTCTCTACCTTTTCTTACAATCTCCTGAACTTGGCCAATGGACTCTTATGAAGGGTTTGCTTTAAAGCAGAACTAAACTCTCTAATTAATATTGGCTATTTTATTACTTATGCTGTTCGCATTAGTAAATGGACAGGGAGGCATAGTATATTTTCATGTTTTACCTTTTTTTTTTTTAATTTCTTCAGTTGCTGCCTGGTTTCTGGCCTAGGTCAAAATGATGTTATACATCAGGCAAGAAGGAGAGACTTTCTCAGCTAAGAACACCCTCCTGCCTGCATGCTTGAGTTAAGGGGAGATGGATTCCATGGCTAGAAATTCTAGAGGGGTGTTTTTCAAAGTGATTTCTCAACTAAATAAAGCATGGAGACATTGATGGATGGTTGAGCTTGCTTTGAACATTAAAAATGAATTAAATACCATTTTCAGTTTGTGGTGTTCGGCTATGGTTTGGTTCTGCTTTAACCACTTCCATACTGGGCCAATTCTGGCATTCCTCTTCTACATGTAAAAATCATTATTTTTTTGTTAGGAAAATTACTCTGAACCCCCAAACATTATATATATATATTTTTTAGCAGAGACCTTAGTGAATAAAATGGCAATCATTGCAACTTGTTATGACATACAGTATTTGCACAGCAATTTTTCAAATGCGATTTTTTTTATGGAAAAACAAATTTCCATGGACAAAAAAAAACAAACAAAACACAATATTTACCCCAATTTTTTTGTATAATGTGAAAGATGATGTTACACTTAGTAAATTGATACCTAATATGTCACACTTTAAAACTGCACACACTTGTGGAATGGCACTAAAGTTCAGTACTTAAAAATCTCCATAGGCTACGCTTGAATTTTTTTACAAGTTACCAGTTTAAAGTTACAGAGGAGGTCTTGTGCTAGAATTATTGCTCTTGTTCTAACATTCATGGTAATACTTCACATGTGTGGTTCTAACACCATTTACATATGCGAGTGCAACCTTTGTATGTGTTTATTTCTACGTGTGAGCCTGAGGAAACGGAGAAGCTTTAAAACTTTTTAGTATTATTATTTATTTACTTTTATTTTACACTGTCCCTTTAATAATTTTTTTTTAAATCACTTTTATTCCTATTACAAGAAATGTAAACTTCCCTTGTAACAGAAATAAGGCATGACAGGTCCTTTTTATGGAGACATCTGGGGCCAATGAGACCCCAGATATTTCCTCTACCTTGGAAAGCACGAGATAAAAACAAATCAGTCTCTGCTTTCCAGGTAAAAAAACTGGCGATCTTTACAGCTGCCAGTGGCGGAAGTAACATCATGACGTTGCTTCCGACCTTCCAGAGTTTATAGAGATGTCATCTAGACCATGGCCAGCTCTATGGCCAGCTCTATGGCCAGCTCTATGGTAATCTGGCAGCGCCACCGGATCATTAATCTGGCCTCCCAATCACACGGGAGAGCCCAGAAAGGCATCGGGAGGGGGGACATCCGCACCTGCTGCCTGCAAAAGCAATCCAGAGGCTGAATAGCTGCTAGGGTGGCTTTTACATTATAGGAAATCACTGGCTGAAAACACAGATATTTGAATGATATCTGTATAGCCACAAGCATCATTCAGATATCACCACTTCAATCCAAGGACATCATATGATTCCTAGTGAGTATAAACAGTAAAGCAATAAAAGGAAGGAGCGGACTATTTTATACCTACTAAAGTAGGTCATACTTGGGGGTTTGCAAGCACAATTTGTATTCTGTGGCTTTCATCATAGATGCTGAATTACGATTGCGCATGTGAGTTCATTGACTGTTTCTTTCAGGGCAGGGACAGAAAGCAGATTTATTATAGAAGACAACTTATGTCTGCTTTCTGAGCTTGCGGGGTTGTCATTTGATGCCTTTGGATGTAAATGCTTTTTCAGTAGAACCATATAATATCCAAACAGGCTTTCATTGTGCCATTCCATTTTGTTTTTAATTTTGACTGTACTTGTACAAGCACAATTAATATTTACAGAGACAGTCCTACTGATCAAAATAAGCAGAGGCTCAGCAAATTTTGTTATCACACAAATGTCATAATGGATGCAAATAACCTGCACAGTGTATAAAAGGGCCAATATGGGAAAAATCATTATTTTGATTCACAGATAATTGTGAATTAGCTGGTACCCATACTGGAAAAGAGTAATTATTAGTATCTCAAATGCATGAACTTCCCTGACTCTCCGTATAACTGGCAAATTGAATACACTATTCATGTACACTTGCAAGATTCCTGACGAAATATTCATTTCTGAACTGACCTTTGCAAGTATTATTATACTGTAGGTCAGTTTTGTCCTTTGTCCTTTGGACTCAGCTGATCACAGATCGAAATAAAGGGCCAATCACAGCAGCCCTTTACCACATGTTCAGCTGTCAGCCAATGACAGCTGATCTCAGGATGTAAACACAAGTTGGTTATTGACTTTTCTTTCCTCACACTGTTAGCGTGAGGAGAGAAGATGAAAGCTGATAACCAGCTTATGTTAAAGGGACAGTGGCACTGATAATCAGGGCACTGATTATCAGTGTCCTGATTATTATTGCAGTCCCACCAGAGGTGCTAATTAGTGCCCACCAGTGCTGCCAATCAGTGCCCACTAGTACTGCCAATCAGTGCTGATCAGTGCCACTTATCAGTGCCCATCAGTGCTGCTAATCAGTGCCCATCAGTTCCTCCTCATCAGAGTTATCTATCAGTGCTGCCAATCAGTGCCCACCAGTGCTGCCAATCAGTGCTCATCAGTGCTGCATATAAACACCCATCAGTGCTGCCAATCAGTGGCCATCGGTGCCTCTTCATCAGTGTCACCCATCAGTGCCCATCAGTGCCGCCTATTAGTGCCCATCTGTGACACCTATCAGTGACTATCAGTGCAAGCGATCAGCAAACTATGAAAAGTTTTTTGTTTTTTTCAAAAATGTCAGTCTTTTTCCATTAGTTTAGCAAAAAATAAAAAACCCAGTGACAATTACTACCAAAAGAAAGCTCTATTTGTTTGAAAAAAAAATGATAAAAATTTGATATGGGTACAGTGTTGCATGACCGTGCAGTTGTCATTCAAAGTGTGACAGTGCTCAGCGCTGAAAATTGGCCTTGGCAGGAAGGGGATAAAAGTGCCCAGTAGGCAAGTGGTTAATTCTTTGTCCACAGTGCCCTCTACATGTATTGTACACCTCTTACAAATCATTCTGCTAACTTTGTTTACTTTAATCATTTTTGCCTATTTTATACGTGTTATACGTGATCACTTTGTCTACAGTCCTCTTCTGGCCTCTCCCTAGCATAACGTTGGTTTTCAGCAGAAGGTCTGATAACTAACTTGATGTAGAGACCTGGGGGTTGACTTACTAAACCTGTAGAGTGCAAAATCTGGTGCAGCTGTGCATGGTAGCCAATCAGCTTCTAACTTCAACTTGTTCAATTAGGCTTTGCCAATAAAACTTGGAAGCTGATTTGTTTCTATGCAGAGCTGCATCAGATTTTGCACTCTCCAGTTTTAGTAAATCAACCTCATAATCTGTTCTACTGCATAAGTAACCATGGTGCTCCCTTGTATGGTAACAGTTCAGCACCAGTCATGCATCAAACCTGAACAAGTGGATGTCTTTCATTGTTAGCTTCCTTCCTGGTACTCTCAACTTCCTACATGCCCATTGTCCTCTATGACAATCTCTGAAATAGATGAATTTTCCTACAATGTTTTCATTTAAAAGTTTTTTCTAAATACATATATTCAAGTACAAAGAGAGATAGCGTGAGTAGAAACTCAGTATGGATCATTTGTTTGTCAGGGTTTGTCAGAAAAAGAAACATTGTAACTATAAAAAAAAGCCTATAGTGTAAAAATGTGTGCCACAAACCAGACTGCAGGGACAATCAATTGTCATACTGAATTTTTAAAGCCCAAAACTTTGCTGTACATATTGTATTGACACCAATAGTAACTAGAGATGGAAGACTTTCTGCTATTTACATGCTGCTATTGCTGTGTTACTGTAATACATTGCGCTAAGCTCAAGGCATGTGTTTACTAGAATAAGACTGCATGTCAAATCTTATTACATATCACCAGCCAGTCTTAGGTAATAAAAGATTGTCTGCTGGAAACAAACCTTCAAATTGACTTTAACTTGCAATGATGATTATTTGTAGAAAAGTCAGCCTCCTGAGTTTTAAAAGAATCATGGTATTTGTGTGGCTATTGCATTTGAATATTTGCAGAAAACTGCAGGTTTCAGCTAATTTTGATTTTGAAACCCTAAGCTTAAGTCCAACAATTATAAAAATAAGCAGTAACCGTGATAAGAAAAATAAGGTGAAACAATTTAGAATATGGAATATGCTATAGGCACAATTTATACATGTTATCACAGAAGTGACCATTGGGACAGTGAATCATTACAATGAATAACAATATGCTGTCATTATATTATTGCCTGTGGTGAACCCATTAAAGCATATCTAAACCCTAACCCAAAAATAAATGTTACATATTTCAGCTATAAAGCTTTTTCATTTGGTGGTTGTATTAGCTTTTCAGGTTTTCTTCCCTTTTTCACCTAGTGACCTTGCCTATAACACACATATGCTGTTGTTTTTATTTTCCTTGCACGTGATTGGGTACTCA
Organism: Aquarana catesbeiana; assembly: GCF_042186555.1. NCBI lineage: Eukaryota > Metazoa > Chordata > Amphibia > Anura > Ranidae > Aquarana > Aquarana catesbeiana. The sequence continues at coordinate 280,359,976 of NC_133327.1, forward strand.
TTGAAGACTTACCTATTTTCCTTTAGTAAATCAACTCCACTGTCTCATCTCACAAAATAGAAGGAAGCTGTTTTGTAGTTTCCAGAAGATAGCTAGGGAAGTTGGTAACATTGCTAGTATGTCATGTCAGTGCAAAGGAAGTTCCAAAGATACTGGAATTTTTCTGTAATTGTAGAAAATATACATAGTCTGAGAAAAAAAAAAAAAATGTAGCCACCAAATCTAAGTACTGGTTACCTGCAATAAATAACATGCTTGTTCTTTTGACTAGATATCCTTTAAAGTGGGGGTCAGCAACCGGTAGATCGCGAACAGGTGACTGGTAGATCGTGGTCTGGGCTTGCTGATCCACCATTCCAAAGCATCAAACAGAGTGCAATGCAAAGGGACTACTTTTAAAGTTGGAGCTGTAGGGAACAAGAGCCGCATAAGTCAATGCCTCCTCTATAGTGCTGGCTCCTGTCCCATGTGTTATAGCAACTGCACTCCACCTCTTATCCTGGCTAGGGGTCTCCAAAGTGGTGACAGCAGCAATAAAGAAGAGATATTCCCAGGAAAGTTGCAGATGCACTGCGCTGCACCTGTAGTACAGGTAAACCGCAGCACATCAGTGTGAAGGCAGCCATATAAGGGGCTCAGTGCTGGAAAGCTACACGAGGGAACTAGCAGCTAGTCTTTCTTGTGGCTGTGTTTTAATCCATGGCTATGTGCCTGTGGACAGTTCCTTATGGTGAGCTTTATTCACTTCAGCTAAATCCCATTTTGCCTCCTCGGTGTCATGTGACTCATTAGTGTTACAAGGTCTCAGGTGTGAATGGGGAGTAGGTGTGTTAAATTTGGTGTTTTCGCTCTTACTTTCTCATACTGGTCACTGGAAATTCAACATGGCACCTCATGGCAAAGAACTCTCTGAAGATCTGAAAAAAAGAATTGTTGCTCTACATAAAGATGGCCTAGGCTATAAGAAAATTGCCAATACCCTGAAACTGAGCTGCAACATGGTGGCCAAGACGATTTAACACAACAGGTTCTACTCAGAACAGGCCTCGCCATGGTCAACCAAAGAAGTTGAGTGCACGTGTTCAGCATCATATCCAGAGGTTGTCTTTTGGAAATAGACGTATGAGTACTGCCCGCATTGCTGCAAAGGTTGAAAGGGTGGGGGGCCAGCCTGTCAGTGCTCAGACCATACGCTGCACACTGCATCAAATTGGTCTGCATGACTGTTGTCCCAGAAGGAAGCCTCTTCTAAAGATGATGTTAATGAACGTGTACCAATATTAACCACTTGCCACCCGCCATATAGCAGAATGACGGCGGCAAAGTAGTTTCAATATACCGACTGGGCGTCATATGACGCCCTCAGGATATTAAGCCGCTGCGCCCCCCCGGGGGCGCGCATCGTGGTGATCGTTGTTGCGGTGTGTCAGTCTGACACACCGCAACTCCGATCTAGGTAAAGAGTCTCTGATGGAGACTCTTTATCATGTGATCAGCCGTGTCCAATCACGGCTGATCACGATGTAAATAGGAAGAGCCGGTAATCGGGGGGGGGGGTCTGTGCTGATTGTTTATCAGCACAGGCCCCCCTCGGATCCCACCCAGGACCACCAGATAAGCCGCCCAGGACCACCAGGATGGCCACCACACTGGATCACCAGGTATGCCTCCTTAGACCCCCAGGGAAATACTAGTTTGAGCCCAAGCAGCTGCCTGGGCATTGATTGGCAGCTGCCTGGGCACAAATTAGTGCCCACTCCAATACCTACCACTGCCAGTGCCACCAGGGATGCCTATCAGTGCCTTATATCAGTGCTGCGTATCAGTGCCCATCAGTGCCATGTATTAGTGCCCATCAGTGCCCAGAAGTGCTGCCTACCAGTGCCCATCAGTGCCCAGCAGTGCCGCCTATCAGTGCCACCCATAAGAACCCATCTTTGCAGCCTTTCAGTGCCCATCAGTGTCGCCTATCAGTGCCCATCAGTGCCCACCAGTGCCACCCAGTTCCACCCATGAGTGCCCATCAGTGCCGCCTATCAATGCCCATCAGTGCCACCCATCAGTGCCGCATATCAGTGCCCGCTCATTGGTGCCACCTCATCGGTGCTGCCTTATCAGTGCCCGTCAGTGAAAGAGAAAATTTACTTATTTACAAAATTTTATAACAGAAACAAAAGCGAAACTTTTATTTTTTTTCAAAAATTTTGGTCTTTTTTTATTTGTTAAGGCAAAAAATAAAAACCGCAGAGGTGATCAAATACCACCAAAAGAAAGCTCTATTTGTGGGAAAAAAATGATAAAAATTTAGTTTGGGTAGAGTGATGTATGACCGCGCAATTGTCATTCAAACTGCGACAGCACTGAAAGCTGAAAATTGGTCTGGGCAGGAAGGTGTATAAGTGCCCTGTATTGAAGTGGTTAAAGTGCATAAGTGCTGAACATATCATAAATACAAAATCAATTACTGGTGACACTCATAATGAACATAGACAAAAATCAATGAGCCAGGAGACTCTGCTAAAGATGGAATGTCCTCCAACATCAGCAAATAAAGTTCATAAAAAACTGTGCAAAAGTGAATGAATAAATGTAGAAATCTGAGAAAGAGTCTATTCAATAAAGACAGTGATGGATAATCAGAGGAGTGGTGCAGTGCTAGAAAATAAATCTAAATGTCCCTATAAAGGTAAAAATAACAATAGCTGAACAAAGTCCTCCTAATCAGAAGGAAGTGGTGACACTCTGTTTAGCGGGATCCATAATGAAAGGACACTCAGAAAGGAGATGCAAACACAATCACCCGCACCCAAACAAACTGACGCCTACCATCAGTGTATGGGTTATACACGTGTGTAGAAAACAGATAGCGAGAGGCAATCTTCCTGGGATAGACCAACGATCCTCCAGTGGAGTAGCATAAACATATTCCTTTCCCCTGACACCCCTGACGACGCATGTTGATGATGAAACGTTGGGCGACTAGAGACTGGTGAAGCAGGACGCGGTTGGACGGTGACACGGCGGCCATCTTTGTGGTTAGAAGCGCTGGACGCTTCATACTGCTCTGTACCTTCTTACGAAATGTGAGTGACTTTTACTTTTTATACAATAAATTATCCTTTTGATGGAATTTGCGAATTATCCTCTTCACTCCCCATATACCACGATTCTTGAGGCGCATATACCCACTGGACTATACCTGGCTCTCAATCCTGTCACAAGGAGGTGACCTAAAGCCTTCCATTTAGTTTAGAGGGAAAGGAATATGTTTATGCTACTCCACTGGAGGATCGTTGGTCTATCCCAGGAAGATTGCCTCTCGTTATCTGTTTTCTACACACGTGTATAACCCATACACTGATGGTAAGGGTCAGTTTGTTTGGGTGTTGGTGATGGTGTTTACATCTCCTCTCTGAGTGTCCTTTCATTATGGATCCAGCTAAACAGAGTGTCACCACTTCCTTCTGATGAAGAGGACTTTGTTCAGCTATTGTTATTTTTACCTTTATGGGGACATTTAGACTTATTTTCTAGCGCTGCACCACTCCTCCTAATATCTCCTTAATTGTACCCAGCAATTTTTTGTGTCAGCAGCTTTTATCTTACATCATATTAAGTGCAACAGATCTTGTTTTTTATCAGTGATGGATAATCATTTTCTAAAGGATCAACAGGGATAGTGCATCCGTCACCCAAGGATAGGGGTAGGTACTCTTACCAGAGGAAGTGGACTCGCATGCCAGCAGCAGTGAGTCAGACAAGCTTGAGATTAAAGACAGGAACTCTGGCGAACCTTCACAGGAGATCCAAATACAAAGTGTCAACATCTCGTCCAGCTGATGTTCATGGTTTAGATCATAAAAGAAAAGGAAAAAAGGGCCTCCACATAGTGTAGATCAAAAATTGATGGATTTATTTAATAAAACATAAGTACCAACAACAAGGCTGATGTGCATAAGATAAAATTAAAGTGATCACTGAGAATTCCAATGAACGCAATGTATGGAGCGGGCTTTCTGTATCCCAGAGTTAGAAATTAGAAGGGTCCTGCTCTAAAGAACTTACAAAAAGAGAAGAGCTTGATGTTCGAGTCGAACATCGGGTGTTCGCCCGTTTCCGAACAGCGAATATTATGGGGCCTTTGTGGCAAATTCAAGTGCCACGGAATGCCCATATAATGCACTGCAAGACCCCATGCATTGATGTCTGATCTGACCTGCATGCTTTGGCCAATCACAGCGCGCTCTGCTGCTGGAGTGTGTGACTGTGGAAAGAGATAGATTGAGCTAGATTAGGCAGGTTAGTTAGTTAGTGGCAGTGTATTTAATATATATATGTATTTAATATATATTATCCGAGCAAGCAGCCATGGCAGGCCAGGAAAGGGAGGGCAACCATACCAGGCCGCTTGCCCTCAACATGGGGAGGGTGCTTTGGGGTCCCCCCCAAAGCACCTTGTCCTCATGTTGATGGGAACAATTGTCTCATTCCCACAACCCTTGGCTGGTGGTTGTGGGGGTCTGCGGATGGGGGCTTATCGGAATCTGGAAGCCCACTTTAAAAAGGGGGCCCCCAGATCCCGCCCCCCATGTGAATAGGTAGGGGTACATTGTACCCCTACCTATTCACCAAAAAAAGTAAAAACGACAGGATACAGTTTTTGACAAGTCCTTGGCTGTGACAGCTGTTATATAGGCAAGGGCGGGGCCACCTGGTGACATAACGGGATGACCCCGCCCCCTTCTGGGGTCCCGTGATGTCCTATATAACAGCTGTCAAAGCCAAGAGACAGCAGTCGACGGGACGCCTCCCATCAAAGCAGAGCTTTTTTTTTCTATTTTTTGGGTCCATCAGGTGCCGTGATTGAAGATGGATGGACATCGCGGGACCCTTTTTTTTTTTTTAATAAAGGAGTTGTCAAAAACTGTCTCCTGTCGTTTTTACTTTTTTGACACTTTTTTGGTGAATGAGTAGTGGTACAGTGTACCATCAACCCATTCACATAGGCGAGGTGGGATTCTGGGGGCCCCCTTATTAAAGGGGGCTTCCAGATTCTGATAAGCCCCCCGCCCGCAGATCCCCACAACCACCAGGCAAGGGTTGTGGGGATGAGGCCCTTGTCCCCATCAACATGGGGACAAGGTGCTTTGGGGGGACCCCAAAGCACCCTCCCCATGTTGAGGGCAAGCGGCCTGGTATGGTTGCCCTCCCTTTCCTGGCCTGCCATGGCTGCTTGCTCGGATAAGGGTCTGGCATGGATTTTCGGAGTGACCCCACACCATTTTTTTTTTAATTTTAGCATGGATTTCCCCTTAAAATCTATACCAGACCTAAGGGCCTGGTATGGATTGGGGGGGACCCCACACTGTTTTTAAAAAAAAATTGGGTGTGGAGTTTCCCTTAATATCCATACCAGACCCAAGGGCCTGGTATGGATTTTGGGGGGACCCTAAGCTGTTTTTTTCTAAATTGGGGGAACTCACGCTGATTTTTTTCATTGAACTTTATCTTTATTGCCGGGATCTGGCAATACATTACAGCCGCGAGCAATTTTAAATTAAATTTTCTCCTTTGGAAATGTCATTTTGCTGGGGCACAGTAAAAACACATGAGAAGGATGCGTCACTTTACAGGCAGACTAAGGGGACACCCCAGGGGACTTTAAGCATTATTAAAACCACTGCTCCTGAAAAAAATAGTTGACTTAAAAACTTTTTTTTTTTGCCGGGGCGTGGCGACCGGACTCCAAGATGGACGCTTAGCCCAGGAGCTCCGCTCGCCCACCGGAGATAATCCGCCAGCATCAGAGCCCACCAGCACCATCCACGGCTCCAAACACTGCCATCTGAGTGCCAAATCCCCGCGGATCAAGAAAAAGATGCCACGGCACCGAAAAACACCACAGCAGCCGCAGAAGATGACAAGCTATTATGCCTCGCGCGGGCCTCAGCAAAATGGCGGCGGCGCCAGAACTGACCAGGGATCCGGACGGAACAGCGGAGCGGAGGCATCAGCGGCTTCCTCCTGCCTGACCAACCCTCCCAGCGAACAATCCTCGGGCCCCTCTACCCCCACAACACGCAGCCCGGCAAAATCGCGGCAGCGGAGGGACTCACCAGTCAGGTCACAGGCCGATCCGGCCATGGAGGTAAGCGGGCCTTCCAGCACTACAGGCCAGAGCATCAAGGGCCGGGATCCTATCACAGATTTCCCCACAGCAGATAGGCCAGTGTCAGATACATTAATGAAAGATATGCTGCTGTCCCTGCGCTCCTCACTGCAGACAGATCTAATGAGAGGAATCACTGAATGCCAGAGGGAAGTGCAGACGCTAGGCCGCAGAGTGAATCAAGTAGAACACAAGATGGAGGAGTACACCTCATCTTATAATGTTATGGTAGAAGCGCACTCAGCACAAGGGGAGGACATCTTATGGCTAAAAGATAAAATAGCAGACCTTGAGGACAGATCCAGGAGGAACAACCTCAAAATGAGGGGGGTTCCAGAATCTGTCCCCCCTTCTCAGCTTCTGCAATTTGCCCAGGCCTTTTTTTCCACTTTAATACCTGAGGCAACTGCATCAGACCTTCTAGTGGACAGGATCCACAGGGTACCTAAACCATCGTTCCTCCCAGATGACACACCTAGAGATGTCTTAATGAGAATACACTACTACCACATAAAAGATCGTATTCTGCAAGTTTCCCGCAAACAGGAAAATATTCCACAACAGTATGCCGCCATCAGAGTGCTGCCTGACTTGTCTAGACACACTCTGCAACGCCGCAGAAATTTATTGACCATCACAAAAGCCCTGAGAAACCACAATATCTTGCACAAATGGAAGTACCCTGCTACCCTGTCGATCACTCACAATGGCCAAACCATCTCGGTGTCTACCTTAGAAGAGGGACTTAAGGCTTTAAAGAACTGGGGCATAATATCTGACCAACCAGCACAACATGCGCAACCTCAGGGACTGACCCCTATACAGAACGAGTGGCAAACCGTCTCATACAAGCGCTCATCCAAGAAAAGCAATGGTGGAAGCTCATAACACTCCACACAGATATAATTCAGTTTATCTCCAGGGAAGAGCTTAGGATTAACTCTTACCCACACCCCAGTCAACCAGTAGCAGTTACAACTGCACAGGGATCAATTCATGGATCCATTTCTTATCAAACCCCTGTTGACTTTCTGTTTTTTTTCTCCTTGTTTTTCTGCACCCTTTGTTTTTGATATACACAGTTTTATCCACGAAAGTTACGGACCAGTCAAGACACACGAAGAAATGAAAAGACCTACCTTTCATCATCAACCCACAAGGATCTCCCCCTCAACCGGGCGCAGTGAGTACATCTACTACATCACCCCACAAAACCACAAGTACCTTTCACAATGACGATAACATGCCTTTCAATTAATACCCGGGGACTAAATCACCCAGCTAAACGATTCTCCTTGTGGAAGGAAGCTAGCACACACAAAGCGGACATTCTTTGTGTCCAGGAAACCCACTTCCAATTACATAATGCTCCTCAATGTAAGCACAAAAACTACCCAATCATATACATGGCCAATACACCAAATAGCAAAAAAGGAGGTGTCCTAATGGCTTTCAAGGACTCGCTATCCATACAACCTAAAGATGTCTTTACTGACGCTGGAGGCAGGTACATCATCTTCACAGGAGACATTAATTCCAAACCATACACAGTGATCACACTGTATGCTCCGAATACACGCCAAGTCAGATTCATCAAAAAAGTCCTACACAAAGCAAATTCCATGAAATATGGTAACCTATTAATATGCGGGGACTTCAACATAACCTCAGATCCGACACTGGACACATCATCAGGCCAGTCAAAAGGAACCCTATCCCTTCAGTCCATACTCCACCAAGAGGAACTATACGACATATGGAGATGCTTACACGCCTCGGAAAGGGACTATACCTTTTTTTCCAACAGGCACTCTTCTTACTCCAGAATAGATATGTTTTTAACAGATAAATGGCTCCTGCAAAACGTGAACATGTCTAAAATACATGAAATTACATGGTCTGACCATGCAGCCATTTCCCTGTCTATTGTAGAGAAGGGAGTCTCCTCCTCACCACCCATCTGGCGTTGCAACACCAGAATATTCCAAGATAATAAATATCACAAAATGATCTCCCAACATATACAAAATTTCTTTTCAGAAAATGAGGGCTCTGTGGATGATCCATTTGTTGTATGGAGCGCTCACAAGGCCTTTATGAGAGGAATCCTGATCCAATTGGGAACTAGAGAAAAAAGGAGGCGAACTCAGCAGCTGAACACTATTATTGCAGACATACACCTTATAGAAACTCAAAACAAAATATCCCCATCCACAGCACTTATCGACAAACTCAATTCTCTTAGAGAACAACTCAGAACACTCCTAACTCAACAATATGACAAACACTTAAAATACCTACGACAAAACTACTATACCAATGCTAACAGGGCAGGTAAATACCTAGCGAATAGACTGAAAGCGGCACGCACCAGAACTAGAATAGCATACATCCAACACCCTACGCTAACACACAGAATCACAAATCCACAAGAGATAGCGAACCAATTCGCTACATACTATAGCTCACTATACAATTTACACGAAGACGCACATACACCACACCCAACTATAGACAAAATAAATTCTTTTCTGGAGCACCTAAACCTTCCAGCCCTCTCTGACGATCACTTAGAACACTTAAATGCTCCGATAACACACAGAGAAATTGAAATGACAATACATACACTTCCAAATGGGAAATCCCCAGGCCCGGACGGATTCTCTAATGAATACTTCAAAATGTTTACCAATATTCTATCTCCACACATGACAAAAATCTTCAATAAAGCTGCTGAGGTTGCCTCCTTTCCACAGGAAATGCTAAAAGCACATATAGTGACTCTACCAAAACCGGGTAAGGAACCTAACACACCAGCTAACTTCCGACCCATATCACTGCTGAACTCCGACACAAAAGTATACGCGAAACTACTAGCTAAGCGACTAACACGCATATTACCTAATCTCATTACGAGAGACCAGATGGGCTTTGTGAGAGGGAGACAAACTTCGGATGCCACTAGAAGGATTATTAATGTGATAAACCATGCTGAAAAGACTCGAACGCCTTCTCTGCTGCTATCCATTGACGCAGAGAAGGCGTTCGATAGGGTCCACTGGACATATATGGAACAAACATTGCGGAAGTTTGGATTCAAAGGCCCAATTCTGCAAGCTATTATGGCATTATACTCTTGCCCGTCAGCACAGGTGTACTCTGCGGGGTTCCTATCCGCAACCTTCCAGATCAAGAATGGAACCCGACAGGGGTGCCCCCTATCTCCTGCAATTTTTAATTTGATGATAGAGCCGTTAGCTGAATCCATACGCTCCCACCCTTTGATAACAGGCTTCCAGTTTGGGTCAGTAAAACATACCATTAATCTATTCGCAGACGATGTAATCCTGCTACTTACTAAACCCTCCATATCTTTAATACAGGCCCATAAAATCCTCATAGCTTTTGGAGAGATATCATACTATAAAGTCAACTTTACTAAATCTCTCATATTAGACATGGGTATCTCACCAAATACCCGAAAATCGCTACAAGCAAAATTACCATATATGTGGAGTAAAGGAAATATCACATATCTGGGAATCACACTCACAAATAAAATATCCACAATAATAAAAGCCAATGTATTACCACTCATTAACAAACTGGAAGCCCAAACCAAAAACATGTCAAACAGCGAAGTATCTTGGTTAGGCAGAATTACAGCTTACAAAATGATGTTATTGCCACAAATACTATACATATTCCGCTCTCTACCACTGTCTATCCCTCAACACCTATTAAAAAATATAGCGAATATTGCTTGGAAATACATATGGAAGGGAAAAAAAGCTAGATGTTCACGAAATAATCTCACATCACATAAGCAAGCGGGCGGAGCAGGTTTAGTGGACATACACGACTACTATTGGGCAGTACGCCTTGACCAAATCAAACACTGGTTTCAAACAACTGACACACCATTATGGGTGGACATAGAAAAAACGACAGCACCAATGAACAATCTACCCCTACTACTCATGACAGATGGGTGGATACCGTGGGACACAAAAAAACTGCCTCCTACTACGCAAATCTCGTTAAAGGCGTGGAGAGTTATACGGGAACATACGTATAAAGACAAACAAGACATACAGTATAATATACCCTTATCGTTCTTGGAAACAAAAATCCCAATACTGACAATCAAAGAACTGTCAAGAAAGGGCATACTACACATATCAGACCTATATAATGGCACACATCCCAAATCTGTGGAGCAACTCATGACACAATACCATCTTCCAAAGAATTCACAGTTTACGTGCGTAAGAATTGTAAACTTCCTTAAATCTAAGCCTACACCTACCATACACCTTCCGAGCAATATTTGGAAATTTTACACCACAACCAAACAACATACAAAAGGAATATCTTTCTTCTATAATATCACCAAAGATAAACTCACATTTACCAAAACTACTGCAATGAAGAAATGGGAAGAAGAACTAGGTATATCAGCCTCAGATGAACAGTGGCAACAAGCCTTTAGAGCAATACACAAGGCTTCCCACTGCATTAAGCATTGGGAATTAACTATTAAAATGGCCAATAGATGGCACTACACCCCATATAGAATAGCGAAATTCTTCCCGGGAACATCCCCAAATTGCTGGAGAGCCTGTGGGCAAATAGGCAATTTACTGCATATGCTTTGGTGTTGTCCTGCTGTTAAATGCATTTGGAACCAAGTGTTTAAATTGATTTCCACGTTAACGGGAGTAATATCTCCACCAGACCCAGCGCTGGCAATATTGCACCTGAACATAGAAAAATATCATATAGACTTTAGACCAGTCGTAACTCATATTTTGCTTGAAACACGCTTAACGGTATTACGAAATTGGAAATCCACCAATGCCATTAACCTATCAGACATAACCAAAGCAGTTCATAGAAATTACACTTTCGAGCGCCTCTTAGCAATAAACTCCTTACAATGCAAAAAATTTGATAAACAATGGTCAATATGGTCCAAAAGTTAATGTTTTTATTGATGGTTCTGTTTCTATTAACGTTTGACTAATGAAAATTTCTGAGAATGTATATCACCGGATTGTATACAACCTGAATGTGTATATCACTTTTCTCCCTTCCTTTTATGTTGTAAAACATATTCTTTTCTAAAAACTTCAATAAAAACCATTGAAACAAAAAAAAAAAAAAAAAAAAAACTTTTTTTTGCATTGATACATGTCCCCTGGGGCAGGTCCTCAAACACTTTTTATGACAATAACTTGCATATAAGCCTTTAAAATGACCACTTTTGATTTTTCACATTCGGCCCCGACTTTCACATGTTCACACCAATTTTTTGTCTGTTGCATGTTCTGGTGCGAACCAAATCGGGGGGTGTTCAGCTCATCCCTACTTACAATCTAAAAGAAACACTTAAATTGGACCCACCTTAAATTTCATAGTGTACAGCAAGGACAAAAAAAGGTGAGCACTAACCAGGTCAAACATTTTGGGGTATAACAACTCACCTCCCCACCCCCATCAAAAGTTTAAGTGCAGGATTAAACAAACAAAACAGACAAGATATAAATTTGACAAAATAAAAGGCAGCACAATAACTACATCCCTCTAAATTCACACACACATTTCTGGTTAAAGTTAGCAGGAAGCTTCATTTTTATAAAAACAATTTAGGAAACTAGATCAACATAAGGAGTTGTCTAATACGTGAGATTTGTAAGTAACAATCAAAAGAGAAGGGTCAGCTGATGCTCACAAAGATGAAATGCATAGTCACACTGGACAAAGACACACAAAAATCCACTTTTGAGGGCCAAAATGCAAACAGACAAAACGTTCATCAAACCACAGCTGGTGTGGATCATTATGCACACTATAGCACCCTGCCTGCAAATAATCTGGCCTCTTTTCAGGGAAAGCAAACCGTACTAGTGCAGGCCTTTATATAACATAGGATGGATTGATAGCACACCTACACCCACCCAGTAAAGGATACACCCACCAGTGTAATTAATTATGTCTTTTCATATATATATCAAGTGCTCACACCTGTTGATCTGGAACACACACTCTTGGCAAATGAAAGAATGTATCAGCTATATAAGCATATGTATCTGTGCAGTGTATAATGGAAAAGATGAAATGTCTAAGTCTCTGGCCATGATCAGTGATACCAAAAACAAAACAAATTTAAGTTGTAAGTTTTTGGGCATGTGGAGGGTGCAAAGCAGGAAATGTCAACTTTGCGAGCGCTGGTTCACACAAATTGTTGACAAGCACATTCATCATCAGCATCCAACATTTAAATATGGATGCAGGATCACACCATACTTATAAATCCATATCTGACCAAAAAAAACTGTTATAGATTTGGTGTAAAACCCACACTTGCTTTATTTATAATGTAATTTATTTTGTTTCCATTATGTGAAACCCGTCAGAAATATAATTACCTTGTGAAAAAGAAGCTATAACACCACAACAGGGGAAGAGCACACAAACCTCTAACCAGATAGTGGTATGTTTAGCCACTGTGCCGCCACATGCACGGAGCCTCCATCTCTGTGGTGTTAAACAGCCCTAGGTCCCTGGGGTGCAAAAAGTTAATCAATGCAGGTGTACCCTAGAAGTCCTGAGTGCCATTTACCAACCTGTTTCTGTGATATGCCATATGGTTCCAAGATTACTGTCAGCATGCTGCTATAGGACCATCTCTAATTTTGGGGCTTTTTGCTTGGTAAGAGGCTGCAATTGGTGCTGGTGTGGAATTCACAAGGCTGCTTCTTGTCCTTCCCCGTGGAACACATATGGCAAGATTTGCAATGCTGGTGGAACCCTCCTACACGTAAATACAACATTTCTTTAGGCATTTACCTACAGGTGGTGGAATTACATCAGGCAGGAGTTCTGTTTCTTGACTTCTTCTGTGATATTTGGTGTTTATTGGTGTGTGAGGGTAGAATAGTACACAATGCACATGGCAGTATATACACATACAGTATATATACAGTATATGTAGATATATATATATATATATATATATATATATATATATATATATATAGCTCTCTATAAATATCTATATATAAATATATATATATATATGTATATAGATAGATATATCTATCTATATAGATATCTATCTATATAGATATATATATATCAGGTTTCCAATCCTCAGTGCCACACCATCACCACATAGTTATGCTTGTAAGTATTTCAGAGAGTGGGGATTTTTACGGGTTAAATTTCAATTTGTATTTTTTCAGAATTATCCTTGTCCTTAATAGGGTCAGACCATTTAGATATTCTCATTATTCATGTGCATGCTCCTGAAGATTGGATCAATCAATGAAATTTCATGTTTCAAGTCATCATATATATTTTTTATCAGAGATTTTCATGTATGTATTTTATGATATTTATTGGCTGCAACTATGTGATAATTTACCTTTTGTTACATATATATGTGTGAATATACACAAACTGTATTCGATATTTATTAAGTATCATGATTACCTGTATGTACCAAATTACTGACATAAATAATACATTTTATTGATGTAACCTATGTATTTTATTTAAAGTCCCACTCCCCCCTTCCCTCCTTTTTCATCCTGTAATCAGATGAGACCAAGATAAACTTATTTGGTTCGAATGTTGTCAAGCATGTGTGGCGGCAACCAGGTGAGGAGTACAAAGACAAGTGTGTCTTGCCTACAGTCAAGCATGGTGATGGGAATGTCATGGTCTGGGGCTGCATGAGTGCTGCTTGCACTGGGGAGCTACAGTTCATTGAGGGAACTATGAATGCCAACATGTACTGTGACATGCTGAAGCAGAGCATGATTCCCTCCCTTCGGAGACTGGGTCGCAGGGCAGTATTCCAACATGATAGCGACCCCAAACACACCTCCAAAATGACCACTGCCTTGCTAACGAAGCTGAGGGTAAAGGCGATGGACTGGCCAAGCAGACCTAAACCCTATTGAGCATCTGTGAGGCATCCTCAAATGGAAAATGGAGGAGCACAAGGTTTTTAACATCCACCAGCTCCGTGATGTTGTTATGGAGGAGTAGAAGAGGACTCTAGTGGCAACCTGTGAAGTTCTGGTGAACTCCATGCCCAAGAGGGTAAGGCAGTGCTGGAAAATAATGGTGGCCACATATTGATACTTTGGGCCCAATTTGGACATTTTCACTTAGGGGTGTACTCACTTTTGTTGTCAGCGGTTTAGACATTAATGACTGTGGGTTGAGTTATTTTGAGGGGGCAGCAAATTTATACTGTTATACAAGCTCTACAATCACTACTTTACATTGAAGCAAAGTGTAATTTCTTCAGTGTTGCCACATGAAAAGATATAATAAAATACATACAAAAATGTGAGGGGTGTACTCACTTTTGTGAGATACTGTATATAGATACATATATGTAGACAGAGAGAGAGAATTATATCTGTTCCAAAAACATGAAAACATTACACATTACTAGCATTGTAAAAAAAAAAGGGAATAAGAAACAACATAAAAACCCAGCAAGGACAATTTATTTTAGGAATGAACGCGTTCATCTCAAAATTAAAATGTATGTTTTTGTGGAAGTAACAGTTATACAATCAGAATCAATTGTTGACACTTGCATTTATATATAAATAGCACATAGTTTGCTAGCTCTCACAAATTACCGGTCGGGAACGCTTGTTTGGCATTCCCACATTTTGGCATTCACTATAGCACACTATAGCACAGGGCTAAATTGAAATGAGAGTAGGATTGTCAATAATTTTCAGTCTGGGCATGTTCAGTTTGTCAGTACAGAATTCTAAAAACGGGGGATTTATCTCTTCTCACACTTTCAAGCATGTTTCTGCTTTCACAACAATATTTCAAGAAATGTAAAAGCAGATCATCTCCAAACAATATACCACATGTTTAGGAACCATTTAATCTATGAGATTAAGCTCTAAACATTATTTCCATGTGCAATTCCCATTCTTCTATCATGACTACTGATTTAGTCGGTCACTGATTTATGTGACCTGTAGTGAATTTGATTTTGTGACTATTTATTCCCCGCATGCTATAGTGAATACCTTTTCCGACTGGATTTAGTAGTTTTCTATGGATTTTAGTCACTTGTGACCATTTGTTCACCCATTTTCCTGACTAGATGCTAGAGTAAATAAATCCCACTGTGTTGCAAGCACTTTGGGGAACATGGCTTTGGCACTTTAACCCCCCTGGCGGTATTCCCGAGTCTGGCTTGGGGTGAGATTTTAGTACCAAAAGCGGTAACCCCGAGCCAGACTCGGGATCGCATCACTGGATCCTGGAAGACGCGACTCACCTTGTCTCCGGGATCCCGCGATGTTCTCACACTGTGTTCGGCGGCCGGATCTTCCGCCCGATGCAATGTGTGCTCTGTGTGCCCTGGCTTCCGTTCCCTGCGAGCGTAGCGACTCAGGGGGTGGAACCGGCGGCAAATTCAAATAGTATATAACACAAACACACTGATACATTGTAATCCTATTGTATTACATTACTAAATATAATAAATATAATAAAATTGACCTCAGATTGCCCCCCAGTGCTTTGTCCAGTGCCCCTGCCTGCAGTTTTACTGTACTTTGTGTCTGGAAACTGCAGAGCGACCATGGCATCCAAAAAGCGCGCTTCAACCTCAAAAGCGACATATGACCTGCTGGAAAACAGCGACAGCGAGACAGAATCGCTTGCAGAAGTGAGTGATAGCGAATCATGGGGAAGTTCGTCATCAGGCACAGAAAGCGATTTCAGCGATGATCCTGCGACTTTGCCCAGCGATGTGCGGACTTGGTGCTTGATTGATTGCGGTACGGAGCACACAGCACCCCCAAGATTCCCGTTTACCGGAGCGCCTGGTATCAAAGTGGAGGTTGAAGATGACAGCCCCTTGGGATACCTCCAACTCTTTTTGACTGATAAGGTCATAGAAAGAATTGTTACGGAGACAAACCGATACCAGGAGCAACAAGCTGCTATACATCAGAGGTTTTCAAGGAGCAGAAAATGGGAACCAGTGACCAAGGAGGACATCTGGAAGTTTCTGGGCCTAATTATTCTCCAGGGAGTGATGGGGAAACCCCTGCAAAAATGGTACTGGACAACCAACAAAATATTAGCCACTCCTTTTTTTGGCACCATCATGTCAGAATACAAATTTTCTCTCATAATGAAATATCTGCATTTTCAAAATAATGACGAATTTGATGAGACTTCTCATCCAGCTCCAAAACTGAAAAAAATTTGGAATTTATATCAAATTATTCAGAAAAATTTCCAGCAGACCTATGTACCAGACAGAGACGTCAGTATCGACGAAAGTCTTATGGCCTACAAAGGAAGACTTAGCTGGATACAGTACATGGCATCTAAGAGAGCGCGATTCGGCATAAAATCATTCATGCTCTGTGAAGCCAGCATTGGTTATATATGGAATTCGGTGCTTTACACTGGGAAAGGGACCAAATTCAAGGACCGATTCAGTCAATATGGAATGGCAACCGCTTCTGTTCTCACTTTGATTGAGCCATTGTTGAATCAGGGGTACTGTGTAACCACAGATAATTTTTATACTTCTCCAGAACTCTATGAGTTCCTTCTACAACACAAGACGGATGCATACGGGACTGTTAGAGCTAACCGGCGTGACATGCCGCCAACCTTTGCCAATAAAAAGCTCAAGGCAGGAGAAATAGTTGCCTGGCAAAAAGGCAAAATGATGGCACTAAGATGGCGAGATAAAAAAGATGTGTGCCTAATGAGTACCATTCACAACACCTCTGCTCTCATGGTACATACAAAAGATGGAAAAGACATTATGAAATCTCAACTCGTAATGGACTACAACAACACAATGGGAGGTGTTGACAGAGCTGACCAGGCCATGATTTTTTACCCTGCTATGAGAAAGCAACAAAAAAAAATTACAAAAAAATCATCAGGCATCTTCTTGAACAGTGCCTTTGGAACGCTTTCATTCTTCTAAAAAAAAAAGAGTGACAGGCCTGTGATTCATGCAGACTTCGTTTGGAAAGTTGCAGAACTCATATTTCTGAAGCACCAAACACCAACCACTGTAAATAGATCTGGACGTCGTGCTGCTGGCGTTGTGAACCCGGAACGTCTGACAGGTTGACACTTTATGGACCACATTCCACCAACGGAAAAGAAGGCAGCACCCACAAGGATGTGTGTGGTTTGCTGCTTTAAACGTGATGACACAGGAAGGAAAGTCAGAAAAGAAACCCGGTTCTACTGTCCTGACTGTGACGTCGGACTTTGTGCTGTACCCTGTTTTAAAATTTACCATACCCGAGACGTTTACTAAAGCAATATGACTACTAATATTGCACTGTGTTTTTGATTTATATTATTTACTAAAATTTATTGAATAAAAAGTATTATTACTATTATATTATTATTTGTTATTATTTATAGTTATTTATTATATTATAATTTATGATTTTGTGTTTCAAACTTTATCATACCCAGGATGTCTACTAGACTCTTGTTTGGACAGATTTCAGTGAGTTATTCCTAAGAATTACAGGCCTACAATATAAAACGCCACATTTCCATGCAAAAATAATGGTACCGCTTTCAGCACCTAAAATCTGAAATACTCATACCGCCAGGGAGGTTAATATGTGTGTTGTGCATTTTTCCCTCTGCCTTTTCCTCCCTTCAGCCTGAGTATATACACTGCGACTCCCTATGTGGGTGCTACCATCAGTTCTCCTCGCTGCTTCCTATGGTGACTTTGTTACAGAAGTACTCCTAACCTCTTCTATTTCTGTAGCTAGGTTTTGTGAGTACACTTACTGGTTTTAAAAAAAAATATGAGAGCACTTTTGTTTACTTTGAAGACGTGAGTGCAATTTTAATATATATAATAAACATGTATTTAGTAGAGAGCAATAGATGTTTCCCCTTCTTATTTGTGCCTATTTTTCAACCTATTTTTCAACCTTCCTGAAACCATTAGTAGTGGTGGTGGGAGTCCTGGTCTGGAAGAAAGTGGTTTTTGTTCAATTACATTACTGTGATAAGCAGAGGGCTGGAAGCAGATGCTATCTTGAGCAGGCATTTTTGACCTCCTATAATATAAGGGATCAACATATGAGTGTAAGCGTCCAGTCATTATTACACGTGTGGAGGTGTTTTGAGTCTGTGATTTAAAATGAAGATACAAGGAACACTATTTCTTTAATCTACCAATTATATGCAAAGATTACTTGTTTGGATTTTTTTTTTTTTTGCCACAACAACTCTTTATGAAATTAACTCTTTTTTTCTTCTAAGAACTTTAGAAGAATTACCGGGTTTATGATTGGACACTTTAAAGTTCAATATTTTTAACAAGCACTATGTGGGACTTTTTGGAAAGATTTTTATTTTTTGTATGTTTAACATATGGATCTTTTCACTGTGATTTGTCATAATTTTGGAGCTTTATGCACGGAAATGTGTTGGTAATTCAATTGGATTCACTAAATATTCATATGAGGTAGTATACACATTTAGAGTACTGCACTTTTTGGTAATTTTTTTTTATAGTTTGTGTTTTTTTTGTGATACACACAGTAGTGTGAGCAAGCTTTATTACACATATATTTTCACCCTTATTGGTTTAGCTCACTTCCATACTATCAAGTACAAGGGCATCAGTCCTGGGTGCTTGTTTAGCACTTGATCCACTAACAGCTCCAAGACAGCTACTTTTTAGGTTACTGGAGCTCAGAATGACAAGGATGCTAAACTTTTTTTTTTTAAATGATCTAGTGCCTGAGGAGGTTTAGTCAGCTCAGCTGATATAACTCCTAGTCTTAAAGATAGCATCTCAATACTTTTTGACACAGTGCATACATGTTTAGAGCTTAACCAACCCGCATCTGCATCCTCTAAGGTTACCAGCATGGGTTCCATTCCATTAAAAAGTCCCATACCCGCCAAAATCTTCCCAGTACACTTGTTACTACAAATGGTTTTGGATAGTGACTGGTTCTCAGCTGACAAGTATTTTAATCTACCAGACATATTGCCCAACAATACCACTATTGTGGAGGAATTTGTCACAAAATGGTCCCTTCCCATGGTGGATACAGGCTCTTTATTGCCTTAACTAATCCCCGGCTGCCCATATTAAGGACATTCCAGTGTTTAAAGATCTGGTTAATAAAAGACTGAAAATCCTTTTCAAATCCTTCTTTTCCCAGGCAGGCCCTGCTAGACTTTAGGGACCTGGACCAAAGATATACACTACTTCGCAAAAGTTTTAGGCAGGTGTGAAAAATTAGGAATGCTTTCAGATATAGAAATGTTAATAGTTTATTTTTATCAACAAACAAAATGTAAAGTAAATGAACAGAAGAGAAATCTATATCAAATCCATATTTGGTGTGACCACCCTTTGCCTTTAAAACAGAATCAATTCTTCTAGGTACCCTTTTTCACACAGTTTTTTAAGGAACTTGTCAGGTAAGGTGTTCCAAACATCTTGGAGAACTAACCACAGATCTTCTCTGGATGTAGGCTGCCTCAAATCCTTCTGTCTCTTCATGTAATCCCAGACAGACTCAATGATTTTGAGATCAAGGCTCTCTGGGGGCCAAACCATCACTTCCAGGACTCCTTGTTCTTCTTTACACTGAAGATAGTTCTTAATGGCATTGTCTCTATGTTGGCTGTCCTGCAGCAGAATAAATTCGGGGCCAATCACATGCTTCCCAGATTGTATGGCATGATGGATAAGTATCTGTATGTAT
Source organism: Aquarana catesbeiana (assembly GCF_042186555.1). Taxonomy (NCBI): domain Eukaryota; kingdom Metazoa; phylum Chordata; class Amphibia; order Anura; family Ranidae; genus Aquarana; species Aquarana catesbeiana. The sequence continues at coordinate 280,379,932 of NC_133327.1, forward strand.
TTCTCAGCATTGAGGACACCATTGATATTGACCATCTCCATTAAATCTCCATTTGCAGAAATGCAGCCCCAGACTTGCAGGGTACCTCCACCAGGCTTTACTGTTGCCTGCAGACACTCATTATTGTACTGCTCTTTGGCCCTTCGGTGAACAAAACTGCCTCCTGCGTCAGTCAAATATTTAATATTTTGACTCATCAGCCCACCTGCTGCCATTTTTCTGCACCCCAGTACCTATGTTTTGGTGCATAGTTGAGTTGGTTAGTCTTGTTTCCATGATGGAGGTAAGGTTTTTTTTTGCCACAGTTCTTTCATGAAGACCACTTTTGTCCAGACTTCTCCAGGCAGTATATTGGTATACCAGGGTTCCACTGGTTGCCACCAGTCCTGTTCTGATGGCACTGCTGGACATTGTTCAATGTCAAAGGAAGTAAATATGATATGTCTTTCATCTGTGGTATTAAGTTTCCTTGGCCGACCACTACATCTACGGTCCTCAACGTTGACCATTTCTTTGTGCTCCTTTAAAAGAGCTTGCACAGCACATCTTGAAACCCCTGCCTTGAAAATCTGCTTTGAAATCTTTGCCTTGGGGAGACCTTGCTGATGCAATATAACTACCTTGTCTTGTTGCTATACTCAATCTGGCCTTGGTGTATGACCTGTGACATGAAACTGTCTTCCACAACCTCACCCTAGTAGCAGAATTTGGCTGTTCCTTGCCCAGTTTCAAGGCTTCTAAATAGCTGTTTCTGTTTCAGTTAATGATTTTGATTTAACCTACATATGAAATTGATAATCCTTAGCACCTCCTTGGTATAATTGGTTCATTGACCTGACTCTCATTCTACAAAATCCCTGACATTGTGCAAGTGTAAGAATTGGAGCTGGTTTGAAGCCAAAGGGTAGTACCACCAAATTTAAATTGTATTGCATTTTTGTTTTCTGTTCTCTCACGTTTAATTTTGTAATTTGATAAAAATAAATAAAATATATAATTTTTTAAAGTATTATTACTTTCCAGCATTTTTTCAAACCTGCCTAAAAATTTTGCACAGTACTGTATCTGAATTATTGGATACAATCATAGTTACATAGTTAGTCAGGCTGAAATAAGACATCAAGTTCAATCATTTGAAGAAAAAAAAATTAATACATACATTTACAAGGGGACAAAGGAAAACAAAATCCTTCCTGATCACCTAAGGCAATCAGATAATACAATCTCTCATTGTAGTAACACCTTCAGTTTTACTACAATTAGAACTCATGCCTACACTACTGTGTTGATGTGCTTGTGGATATGGTACATCTCATGTCTAGAATGAAGACTTTTTGGCTTAAATGTTGGTCTGCCGAACAGCAATGTAAGGAACACTATGGTGATGATTTACTAAAACTGGAGAGTGCAAAATCTGTTGCAGCGCTGCATAGTAACCAATCAGGTTCCAGGTTTTATTGTCAAAGCTTAATTGAACAAGCTAAAGTTAGAAGCTGATTGGTTACCATGCACAGCTGCACCAAATTTTGCACTCTCCAATTTTAGTAATTCAACCCCTTACTTTGGGTATTTAAGAGATAACAACTTTTTGATATTTCCCTGGACAACTTTGATAAATAGGTCACTGAGGAAAAAATTACCCTTTTGCCCCAGGATAAATTACCTACAATCTGCCAAATAAACTACTCTGTGTACACACTTTGTATATTCACAGTCAAAAACATTAAAACATTTAGCCTAGGTTCACGCATATGCGTTCTCAGACCGCAGGTGCCGATCACATGCGATGCCTGAGAGATGCAAGTTCAGCCATACAGTTGTATAGCTGAACTCGAATTAGATTCACAGAAAAAAAAGTGCAGGGACTTTTTCCCCCCGGCACTGGAATCGGATCGCATGGGTGTTCTCACCTATGCGATCTGATTCCTGTGCGAGTTCACAGTTCACACTGCGATCTGTGAACCGATCTGGGGGTGTCATTAACAATGTATTGACACCCGCAGCAGTTCGCAGAGGGCAGTGTGAAGGCCTGCTGGAGAGATGCGATGCGGGAACCGGCGGTGTAATCGTGATTGTAAAGTCTGTTTTTTTTTTTTTTTAATAACAAACATCTCATACTTACCTGCTCTGTGTAATGGTTTTGCACAGAGTGGCCCAGGTCCTCCTCTTCTCGGGTCTCTGGCTGGAGCTCCTGGCCCCTCCATCTTGTTGAGTGCCCTCACAGCAAGCAGCTTGCTATGGGGGCACCCGAGCTGAGCTGCAGCTCAGTGTGTCCATGCAGACACAGAGCTGATCTGCGGTTCAGCTCCACCCCCCCTCCTGATTGGCTAACTGAGTTTGATTGACAGCCGTGGGAGTCAATGGCGCTGCTGCTGGAGGGAGAGTCCCGGAAGGCCAAGGCACTTGTGGACATTGTTGGATAGAGAGGGGGCTCAGGTAAGTATTGGGGGGAGGATGAGGGGAGCTGCTGCACACAGAAGGCTTTTTATCTTAATGCATAGAATGTATTAATATATAAAAAAAAAAAAAAACCTTCTGCCTTTAAAACCCCTTTAATGCCTCACTCAGAATAATATTGCCAAATCTAGTTTCCAACCTAAGTATTTTAATCACCAAAATTAACTGCTTGTGCAAAGCTGGATATGTATTGACTTGTAGGTGTAGCTTAGGAACAATGGCTTTCTTTTTTTCTGTCATACTTCTTCTGCAGGTTCACTAATTAAGACATAGTATATTTCATAATGTGTCCCACTCAGTGATCAGCAGACATACCAGTCTTATTAGCTTACTTATGTCATAAATACCTAATGCTACAGTACATGTTGCCTGACACAAGTATTCTGTCATAATTACTTAACCGTCATTAAACATATTCATATACTATAACTTTCTGATCTTGTCTTTTTTTTTTTTAATTAGATAGTTTATTGGCTAAATATGTCTAGTTTATGTTTTACATGGTCATTTTGCTAATATTGTATATATTTTAAGCTACACATTGTAAATTGATTTCAATGTAATTCTAATTTAATATTGTTGCTTTTTTTTTTTCTGCCAATAACATTTTTTTTTCATTCTATTCCACTTGATAAGGCTGGTTTAATAAAGGAGTTGGGGGGCTTTGCTCAATCAATTGTGTGATTACTGTATTCACTTCAATTATCCAATTACATAAAAATAAAAATCCCATTCAGTTTGAATACCCAATCATGTGCAAATGCATAACATTAATAAGGATTTGTACATGTAGTGAGAGTTCTTGTAGCAAGTAGGTTTCAAAATGGCCACAAACAACTTTAATGCATGGCCAGTATCCAATATTATTAAACCACGGCAGCATGTCCTCAGCAAATACATATCATATTATAAATATTATCTTTTCTGGCTTTAACTGCAAAACCAAAATTAAAATAAGTTGTGTAGTTTTTTCTTGTCAAAGCTGTTCCCACCCTATGGAGGAAATTTACTAAAACTGGAGCAGACAGAGGCTGAAGCAGCTGTGCATAATAACCAATCGGCTTTTATCTTCAACTTGCTCATTTGAACTTTGGATATGAAAGCTTGAAGCTCATTGGTTTTCATGCACAATGCTCTAGATTCGGTCTGCTCCAGTCTTAGAGAATTCCCCTCAATATCTCACTGTAGAACAACATGCTTTGGCTTTACAAAGTTTTTATATCATGAAAAGTCATATCTGTAGCCTATAGTTTACTAGACCACATCAATCATGACACAGAGCAAGAAATCTTAATAGCAGACCCCACTGAAGCATCCAGACAGATTGCTGATTCCCATTTTTAAAAGAAAAATTTCTGTGCACATGATTGGGTATTTAAGGTGAGCAAATGATGACATTATTCACTAAGCTAAGTGGACATAGGCTACTTCTTTAGTAAATAAACACCAGCACATACACACTGTATAGTTTTTGGTATTTTTACAGCTGTCCTGTTAAAGTATAGCGCATGCTTTTAATCACTGGTTGACTACATTTTGTTGTTGTTTTTTTTTTTTTTTTTCAGGCTAATTTAAAAGTATGAATCAGAGAACAAATTGCCTAGAAGCCGAATACACATTTAATAATGAAAAGTGAAAAGGAGTGCAAAATATCTATGTACACACCCTATAACCATTGCTACTATATTGCAAACATTTATATAAGTCCAAATAATGGAATTTAAAAAAATATGTAAAACATGATGTCTGCAAAAAATATGCATGCAAATATATTGTATTGTTTATTGAAATTGTACAGATAAAATTATGAATATTTTAGAGAATTGTTAGCATATATTTATATATAGATTTGGTTGTGCTCAGTTTATGCTTCATCTCACTAATCAGCCCATAGATGGATCTGTTTTTTTTATCCAACCAGCAGGTTTAAAGAAGAAAACTGACCCAATTCCCCCATCCACACACAGTTAATGTGGATGGAGGAATCCTATCTCTGTGTCTTTGTATTCTGACAGTGGGGGGACTTCCACTCTGTCAGAATCCATTGATCAGCATTGCAGGCTTCAGCAGAGAAAATCAAATAGGGTGATTCTACAGAAGTCAATTGGTAGATTTACTTCTTTATAACCTCCCTGCCATATATGGATGATCAAAATTTGGCAGAATTCCAATCCATGTATGACTGCCTTTACTTTCAGAAGAGTTGAGTAATCACAGCATTAAATGTAGGTTTAAATGGAATGAGGACTGCATTACACTCTACAGAAAAAGTAACCACCAGAATAGGTTTAAGTACAATCGCTAAAATCCTGAATTTTGCCTTATCTCCGAGGTGAATAAATCCACCAGCCATGGTGTTATGAGTAAACTGGTAACTCCTGTGGACTTGTAATGCAGGAACCTTGCCAATTTGCATTCAGATTTTCAGGCAGAGAGCAAGAAAAACATCTAGTATTCTCTAATTAAAAGATTCCATGCTTGGAACTGGCAGCTCTCTTTGTAAGTGCAGTGTTTTACTTGTCATGACAATAATTTTACTGGCATTTGGATGTAGCCTTTTATTTTTTTTAGGTGGAATCTATACTTTTTAATATATATACTACACGATATGTGGTCCCCTGCTTGTGGCTCTGTGTGATGATCGCTGTGATGAAGCAAACCTTCTGACTGTCCCCAGTAGTGAGGAACGGTACTGCAAGGTGACCCTATTTTGAGAATAGAGCTGGATGCATGTGTGAAGGATCCAATTGACACAAATGCGCATGTTGCTGCTTTCCTCTGGCAGCTTTATTGTCAGTGAGTGCATTCTAGTTCTATAGACAAAAAAGTAGAGCTCATGTGGAATAGGCCGAGGTGGTGTCTCAGTCCCAAACTCGTATATACAACACAAGAAAAAACATTTTGCCCATGGGACTTTTAAAGAGTCACACCTCAAACAATATCTATAAAAATATGAAAATGTATTTAACATACATTTAAAAACATGTACTGCACAATAGATGAACATGAATAATGTTACATAGAAATCACATGAAAAAAATGTATATGTGGGACCCAGAGGAACCAGATCGATACCACCATCGGTCTGGAGCAACTGTGTGACTTGTTCTCGACGGGTTTCGCAAGATAGACTTCACTTCCTAAGGAGAAGCACAGGAAAGTACAGTTAATGCCAAATATTGACCCGCTCACACCCAGTTGGTGATCAAGCTGCAAAATGGATATTGGACTCCTATATAGCAATATACATGATGACATACAAATGATCTCCGTGAGGCATGCCAAAAGGTCCTCTATCCTTCCCCAAGGGAGCTGTGAAGGGGCGGGGAGAAGGTACAAATGTGATATGCTCACAACACAGAATTCCCAGCGGTCAATGTAGAATCCAACAAAGAAAGTGAAAATGCCACGCACTCTTAGGGGGGAAGTAGGACCACCACAGACAGCCAGATGTCTGTCACAAGGGTGCATGACATTTTCACTTTCTTTATTGGATTCCACATTGACCGCTGGGAATTCTGTGTTGTGAGCAGGTTTGTACCATTTCCCCGCCCCTTTACAGCTCCCAGGGGGAAGATTAGCAGACCTCATGGCATGCCTTGTGGAGACCATTTGTATGTCATCATGTATATTGCTATATAGGAGTCCAATAGAGACCGATGGTGGTATCTATATGGTGCCTCTGGGTCCCACATATACATTTTTTCATGTGATTTCTATGTAACATTATTCATGTTCATCTATTGTGCAGTACATGTTTTTAAATGTATGTTAAATACATTTTCATATTTTTATAGATATTGTTTGAGGTGTGACTCTTTAAAATTCCCGTGGGCAAAATGTTTTTTCTTGTGTTGCATTCTAGTTCTGTTGCTCA